>NW_026732093.1:0-668541 GCF_028476545.2 Physella acuta
TTAAAATATGGCCGTGACCGTCCAATGTCATCAGGGTATTTCCTCCCCCTCTTTGTACTTCCGCCCCCATCCCCCACCCTTAAATCAACTGGCGTGTGCAGTTCTTGCCCCCTGCATCCCCTCCCCTTGTCCATCTGAAGTGGACGGCGGTCAGCCTGACCCCTTTATGCCGACCGCGGCCGAAATCTCATTTTACATTTCTCATTTTCTTGTGCACGCTGCATTCGTTTTTACTACCCCCCCCCCCCCCACCCGGTCTTCGTTTCTTTTCAACCGGACCCGGTCAATGCCGGCAGGTGCACCGGACCAGGGTGTGACGCTTCTTCATTAAACACGGCATCATACTTTCAGGTGGAGGCCGGTCCCCTTAGGTCAGGTCAGCCCTCCATGGATGACCGCTTCTTGCCCTACCCCCTCCGCTCTCTACAACCTCCCCCCCCCCCTCCCCCGGGCCTTACACAACGAATTTCCGGATTTAAATTCAATCTGAAAACCGCGCTGGAGGTAATTGAACACTTTTTGTTCGCACATCCGTATCTTCTATCATGACCTCGTCCAGAGGTGACCTTTTATCTTGTCCACATCCGGTCATTTTAATCGTGACCTCAGTAGTGCTATCTTGTCTGGATCAAATATTTTTTATGTCATGACCTAATGAAATCTTTCCGTCATGACCTAATCAAATCTTTCTGTCATGACCTAATGGAATCTTTCTATGTATCACCTATTAAAATCTTTCTACCTATTCTATTTTTTATGTCATGACCTAATGAAATCTTTCCGTCATGACCTAATAAAATCTTTCTGTCATGACCTAATGGAATCTTTCTATGTATCACCTATTAAAATCTTTCTACCTATTCTATTTTTTATGTCATGACCTAATGAAATCTTTCCGTCATGACCTAATAAAATCTTTCTGTCATGACCTAATCAAATATTTCTGTCATGACCTAATGAAATCTTTCTTTCATGAACGAATCATATGTTTTTATCGTGATCTTATTAAATTGTTCTATTATAACCACATCTATTTTTATGATCTTTCCTAGTATTTCTATTATGAATGGTCCACATCTGAACCGCCCAACATATCATACGCATAGAAATGATTTTTAAAAATATAACATCATACCCGTACACCCATCACTTCACATATACACCGAACCCTGAGGCACCCTCCAGCTTGTATAAACCAAAAAGTAAACGGACCATGACACAGTAGTTTGGTCAGACTGAACCGAGATGAGATTAAACTACAACAACGCATCACAAATGATGACCCAACTGTCTTATGTGCACGTTCAGGAAGAAACTTAAATACGCAATGGAGTAGTTTAGACACACCGACACGACCACACCGACACGACCACACCGACACGACCACACCGACACGACCACACCGACACGACCACACCGACACGACCACGCCGACACGACTACACCGACACGTCCACGCCGACACGTCCACGCCGACACGACACGACCACACCGACACGACCACACCGACACAACAAAACCGACACGACCACACCGACACGACCACGCCGACACGACCACACCGACACGACCACACCGACACGACCACACCGACACGACCACGCCGACACGCCGACACGACCACGCCGACACGACCACACCGACACGACACGACCACACCGACACGACCACACCGACACAACAAAACCGACACGTCCACGCCGACACGTCCACGCCGACACGACACGACCACACCGACACGACCACACCGACACAACAAAACCGACACGACCACACCGACACGACCACGCCGACACGACCACACCGACACGACCACACCGACACGACCACACCGACACGACCACGCCGACACGCCGACACGACCACGCCGACACGACCACACCGACCACGCCGACACGACCACACCGACACGACCTCGCCGACACGACCACACCGACACGACCACACCGACACGACCACACCGACACGACCACAGCAGGCGGGTGTAGCTAGGACTCAAATGATAAGACCCCCTTCCCACACCAATTACTTACTGCATATTTACCGCTTGCAGATATACATTCACGACTCGCATTAGTCGACTGTGTGGTCGGATGGTAGAGTTTACGATTGTGAACCCGAAAGTTCGGATCCTAGACTTGTGCCTGAAGAAATATTTACTCGCACCCCCCCCCCCCCCCCCTTCACCACCACACACTAACTACACCACTGTTTACTCCACTTGAAAGGTTTTTTTCTTCTTTACATCATATCTTGCGTCCCTTCATCTTGTCAATACAAACACAGGATGAGATCGCTTGCCTCCCTTTAGAAAGGGACGTAATTCTTGTTTTTGTTGTGGTTAAGCCCCTTGAGTCTCTGTCTTTTGGTGATGTGAGAGCTTTTTGAGTGGGCTTTAGGTGGTACAAGGAGAGATCCAGTTGGTGTTAGTTGTTAGAATGGTCTAGTTTGGTCTGGTTCACAGTCTAGTTTTGCTGGTGTGATGGGTCTAGTTTTGTTGGTGTAGGGGCCGGGTCTAGTTTTGTTGGTGTAGGGGCCGGGTCTAGTTTTGTTGGTGTAGGGGCGGGTTCTAGTTTTGTTGGTGTAGGGGCGGGGTTTAGTGGCTGTAATGGAACTGTCCTTGATGTCTTTCGTTCAAAAGTCTAAATTCACAATGTCTATTTCAACTTGACAGGTCAAGTTTATAGGCAAGAAGAAAATGTCGTCTATGATGTAATATAGTCAGTGTAGCTTATGCTGTCCTGATATCCGTCTAGTAAACTTTATATAGAATTGGTCTGGTATTTATTGATAAGGAAACGGTGTAAATTATAACGCACTGAATTGGTTTAATTAAGTCATTAAATATGACCTAATCCACGCCGATATCAAAGATGGGCCCGTTAAGCTTCTCTGGCAAGTCGTATTAACTAATGGCGCCGGGAAGGATGGCCAGGCTTTTGTCTGGTGCCCCAACAGTGGAGCCACGGCCTAGCTGGGCCGCTGGGCGTTCAATTAGAACTTAATTAAAGAGCGCGAGCTCAGATCGTTATCCCACGTGAAACCCGAGCACGTGCTATTACCAAATGTAAACGGATTATCTCGTCCCACTTAGTCATGAGGGTCCCACCAGGTGACCCCACCCCCCTTCCCTCCTCTGTTCAATACTCACCCTATAACCCCACCCATACTTTCTACTCACCAGGTGACCCCCCTCACTCTGTTCTATACATCATGTGACCCCCCCCCCATCCTCCCGTCCAATACTCATCGACTGACCCCAACCCCCATTTTCTACTCAATCACCTGCCCCCCCCCCCCACGTCCAGTACTAATTGTGTGACCCTGCCACACCCCCTGACTAGTTCTCACTAGGCGACAACCTTTGTCTCCCCTCCCTCCCCCCCCCCCCCCTCCAGACGACGACAAACCTTACTTTCTTACAACAACCACCTGCACGACCACCTTCAACAACCATCTTACTTCGACCATCTTTTTTCGACCATCTTACAACAACCATCTTACAACAACCATCTTACAACGACATCTTACAACAACCATCTTACAACAACCATCTTACAACAACCATCTTACAACAACCATCTTACAACAACCATCTTACAACGACATCTTACAACAACCATCTTACAACGACATCTTACAACAACCATCTTACAACAACCATCTTACAACATCTTACAACGACATCTTACAACAACCATCTTACAACGACATCTTACAACAACCATCTTACAACGACATCTTACAACAACCATCTTACAACAACCATCTTACAACGACATCTTACAACAACCATCTTACAACAACCATCTTACAACAACCATCTTACAACAACCATCTTACAACGACATCTTACAACAACCATCTTACAACGACATCTTACAACAACCATCTTACAACAACCATCTTACAACAACCATCTTACAACAACCATCTTACAACAACCATCTTACAACATCTTACAACGACATCTTACAACAACCATCTTACAACAACCATCTTACAACAACCATCTTACAACAACCACCTTACAACAACCATCTTACAACAACCATCTTACAACAACCATCTTACAACAACCATCTTACAACGACATCTTACAACAACCATCTTACAACGACATCTTACAACGACATCTTACAACAACCATCTTACAACAACCATCTTACAACGACATCTTACAACAACCATCTTACAACAACCACCTTACAACAACCATCTTACAACAACCATCTTACAACAACCATCTTACAACAACCATCTTACAACAACCATCTTACAACAACCATCTTACAACGACATCTTACAACAACCATCTTACAACAACCATCTTACAACGACATCTTACAACAACCATCTTACAACATCTTACAACGACATCTTACAACAACCATCTTACAACAACCATCTTACAACAACCATCTTACAACAACCATCTTACAACATCTTACAACGACATCTTACAACAACCATCTTACAACAACCATCTTACAACAACCATCTTACAACAACCATCTTACAACATCTTACAACAACCATCTTACAACAACCATCTTACAACAACCATCTTACAACAACCATCTTACAACAACCATCTTACAACATCTTACAACGACATCTTACAACAACCATCTTACAACAACCATCTTACAACGACATCTTACAACAACCATCTTACAACATCTTACAACGACATCTTACAACAACCATCTTACAACAACCATCTTACAACAACCATCTTACAACAACCATCTTACAACAACCATCTTACAACAACCATCTTACAACAACCATCTTACAACAACCATCTTACATCGACCATGTTATATCGACCATGTTATATCGACCATCTTACATCGAGCATTTTACATCGAGCATCTTACAACGACCACCTTACAACAACCACCTTACATCGGCCATCATACATTGACCATCTTACATATACCATCTTACAACGACCACCTTACAACAACCACCTTACATCGACCATCATACATCGACCATCTTACAAGTTGAAACCGAGTCTCTCATAACACAACTTAAACCGTGTTCACGTGTAAAACCTATCAGACAACCAGTCTCGGGTTGTCCGTTGTTTACACCGGCAGCCATCCGGTGAAATTGGGTTGAGCGATAGCAGCAAGACCTGATCTATATCCTACCTGTGACGACCACGTTATGTAGACGTCGGTAAAATCAGGACTGGATTTAGACTTCCTTAAACCCTCAGCTTTTTCCGATCCAGGGTCCTTTATAGACCCAATTAAGTCCAAATATTATATATCAGTGCTTGAATATTTGCTGTTTTCAAAAAGAAGTTTGTCGAGAAAAAAAAATGTTTTGTTAATTTGTCGAGAAAAGCCCACCACGGATTAAAGAAATACTTGCGAGGGGGGGGGGGGGGGCTACTAAGGAAGCGGTGGCCTTAAGTTATAGCTAGTTTGGCATACGTAAATGCGGAACTTAGTACAATGTTCGCAGAGTTTTCTACCTTGACTGATTCTAGACCTCCCTCCACTTGGTATCTAGAAAGTCTAAAAGTAAAAAGTCCTCAGTTATCACTGATTTATATTATTTTAATTCCGTTCTACCTAAGTGAAAACTACAACATTAATTCCGTTCTACCTAAGTGAAAACTACAAAATTAATTCCGTTCTACCTAAGTGAAAACTACAACATTAATTCCGTTCTACCTAAGTGAAAACTACAACATTAATTCCGTTCTACCTAAGTGAAAACTACAACACTAATTCCGTTCTACCTAAGTGAAAACTACAACATTAATTCCGTTCTACCTAAGTGAAAACTACAACATTAATTCCGTTCTACCTAAGTGAAAACTACAACATTAATTTCGTTCTACCTAAGTGAAAACTACAACATTAATTCCGTTCTACCTAAGTGAAAACTACAACATTAATTCCGTTCTACCTAAGTGAAAACAACAACATTAATTCCGTTCTACCTAAGTGAAAACTACAACATTAATTCCGTTCTACCTAAGTGAAAACTACAACATTAATTCCGTTCTACCTAAGTGAAAACTACAACATTAATTCCGTTCTACCTAAGTGAAAACTACAACATTAATTCCGTTCTACCTAAGTGAAAACTACAACATTAATTCCGTTCTACCTAAGTGAAAACTACAACATTAATTCCGTTCTACCTAAGTGAAAACTACAACATTAATTCCGTTCTACCTAAGTGAAAACTACAACATTAATTCCGTTCTACCTAAGTGAAAACTACAACATTAATTCCGTTCTACCTAAGTGAAAACTACAACATTAATTCCGTTCTACCTAAGTGAAAACTACAACATTAATTCCGTTCTACCTAAGTGAAAACTACAACATTAATTCCGTTCTACCTAAGTGAAAACTACAACATTAATTCCGTTCTACCTAAGTGAAAACTACAACATTAATTCCGTTCTACCTAAGTGAAAACTACAACATTAATTCCGTTCTACCTAAGTGAAAACTACAACATTAATTCCGTTCTACCTAAGTGAAAACTACAACATTAATTCCGTTCTACCTAAGTGAAAACTACAACATTAATTCCGTTCTACCTAAGTGAAAACTACAACATTAATTCCGTTCTACCTAAGTGAAAACTACAACATTAATTCCGTTCTACCTAAGTGAAAACTACAACATTAATTCCGTTCTACCTAAGTGAAAACTACAACATTAATTCCGTTCTACCTAAGTGAAAACTACAACATTAATTCCGTTCTACCTAAGTGAAAACTACAACATTAATTCCGTTCTACCTAAGTGAAAACTACAACATTAATTCCGTTCTACCTAAGTGAAAACTACAACATTAATTCCGTTCTACCTAAGTGAAAACTACAACATTAATTCCGTTCTACCTAAGTGAAAACTACAACATTAATTCCGTTCTACCTAAGTGAAAACTACAACATTAATTCCGTTCTACCTAAGTGAAAACTACAACATTAATTCGTTCTACCTAAGTGAAAACTACAACATTAATTCCGTTCTACCTAAGTGAAAACTACAACATTAATTCCGTTCTACCTAAGTGAAAACAACAACATTAATTCCGTTCTACCTAAGTGAAAACTACAACATTAATTCCGTTCTACCTAAGTGAAAACTACAACATTAATTCCGTTCTACCTAAGTGAAAACTACAACATTAATTCCGTTCTACCTAAGTGAAAACTACAACATTAATTCCGTTCTACCTAAGTGAAAACTACAACATTAATTCCGTTCTACCTAAGTGAAAACTACAACATTAATTCCGTTCTACCTAAGTGAAAACTACAACATTAATTCCGTTCTACCTAAGTGAAAACTACAACATTAATTCCGTTCTACCTAAGTGAAAACTACAACATTAATTCCGTTCTACCTAAGTGAAAACTACAACATTAATTCCGTTCTACCTAAGTGAAAACTACAACATTAATTCCGTTCTACCTAAGTGAAAACTACAACATTAATTCCGTTCTACCTAAGTGAAAACTACAACATTAATTCCGTTCTACCTAAGTGAAAACTACAACATTAATTCCGTTCTACCTAAGTGAAAACTACAACATTAATTCCGTTCTACCTAAGTGAAAACTACAACATTAATTCCGTTCTACCTAAGTGAAAACTACAACATTAATTCCGTTCTACCTAAGTGAAAACTACAACATTAATTCCGTTCTACCTAAGTGAAAACTACAACATTAATTCCGTTCTACCTAAGTGAAAACTACAACATTAATTCCGTTCTACCTAAGTGAAAACTACAACATTAATTCCGTTCTACCTAAGTGAAAACTACAACATTAATTCCGTTCTACCTAAGTGAAAACTACAACATTAATTCCGTTCTACCTAAGTGAAAACTACAACATTAATTCCGTTCTACCTAAGTGAAAACTACAACATTAATTCCGTTCTACCTAAGTGAAAACTACAACATTAATTCCGTTCTACCTAAGTGAAAACTACAACATTAATTCCGTTCTACCTAAGTGAAAACTACAACATTAATTCCGTTCTACCTAAGTGAAAACTACAACATTAATTCCGTTCTACCTACTCAATTCATTATCCCAGGGGTTCTCCGTTCTTTCTATCAGAGCCCTATACAAAATGGCACATCTAAAGGTGAATCTTTAACATGTAAAATGAACTCTGTTTGGGGTTAGATTTAGAATATGATGTACCTGCATGAACTTTGACCCTAATCTATATCATAACCTTAACCCCCCACTTTTATCCTAACCCTAAACCTTGGCTATTTATACATCAGAGCTATAATGACAGATTAAAGAAAAACTTAAAAACATATTAAATGCCTGCTTTAGTAGGATGACCAAACACACTAATTACGAAACATGTTCCCTATTGACAAAATATAAATAATTAGCGAGATTAATTTAAGAAAGCTTGGTAATTAAATGTTTGATGTGCAGGTGGTTAAAAAAAAAAAGGGGGGGGGGGGTGATTGATTATGAAAAAAAATTGGACATAATCTGTCGGAGAAGTGTGCCGAGGCCTTAAGCTCGAAGGAGCCAAGGAGAAAGAGGAAGTGTAAATGAAATGAAAACACACAGAGGTATTGGGTTCACTGTCGACGCTTCCACAGATAGGTCGCACGTGATAGGGGCCCCCTAAAGAAATGGAAATTGTCATACGTGGGGGGGGGGAGGGGGGGGGGAGACCGTGGGCTATTTTTAGAAAAAACGGTGCAAAGAATGGCGTCCGGCGTTCGTCATCGGGTTTCAAAGCTGGGGAAGTGTGACACGCTCTAGCCCAGGCTTTGGTGTTTCTCGTCCTGGCACAAATTGCGTGGCGCTGAAGGTCACGGCAACAAAAGGGGGTGTCAGGTAGAAAGGTGATGGGGGTCAAGGGGTTAAGACAAGGGTCGAGGGTTGTTAGAGGGTGTTTAGCAAGCGGGGGTTGCATGCTGCTGGGTTCAAACTTTGGTCAGTTTTTTTCTGAGCAGTTCTTCAGCCCGTGTTTAAATTATTCTGACATCTTGCGAGTGTTTGATCAGTTTCACGAATTTCGGCCAATTTTAGAGCTATTTTTATTATTTTTAAAAAAAAATTATTTTTATTTTTGAAAACAATTTTGACAATTTAAAAAAAAAAACGATTTAGTGCGTTATTTAACAATAGAAAAAAACAGTTCGAAACTTAGAAATTAACGCAGTTCTGTCTTGCTTCGTCAATGGTAGAAACTTGCGAACGAAATTTCACCCACTATAACCTAACCTATTTGTTTCAAACTGGACACAACGAGCTGAAGATGCTTTGATCGTTATCATACTAATGAACTTGATTTTTATGTTACACTCGGCGCTAGGACTGATTGGCTATATTTAAAACAATCAGCGTTGTCAGATGACTTGTATCAAATAAACCTCTTTAATGAAGACACTTTATTTCATACTATATTAGCTATGAAGTCGATTAAGGCAACATTTTGTGGTAAAAAATTGTACGAATTGATTTTTCAACTTTTCTTAAATAATTTGAACTGTTTGGTACTTTTGTGTTTGATGTTTTTTATTTTAATCACAGGCGTTTAAAATGTGCTGTAAAAAATAAATTTCTTTAATTATAAAGTTATTATAATGCACGATTTCTGAAATATGTTATATATAGGCTATATATATATATATATATATATATATATATATATATATATATATATATATATATATATATAAAACTATTAATAAATTATATTTTTTTTTTATATTAATATTTAGTTTCATATTAAACACTCATATAACTTACTTTAACCGGTGAATTTATATATAAGCAGCCTATATTATTTTGTCACGTTGCACTTCGGTCTAAATATTTACCACATAATTTTAAAAATCATTTTGTAAGTCATACATTTACAAGTATGCGCACGGAGACAGATGTGCCACATTGGCAGCTCACGGCCAAACATCCATCTCCAAAATACCTGGCCATGCTGTACATGCCCACACCAACCTCTCCTATAGTTCAAGAACGATCACTCATCTCACTCACACAAAAATAAATTCTGCCCCTGTTTTTAAAAACAACTGCGCATTTCCGGTGCAGCAGAGATCCGTTCCCCGCCCCCGGAATTAACCTCCACTCCAACAATGTACTCAGATTAATCACGTGACCGGACGACCGGACATTCGCCGTGTCGCATGAGCGGTCATGTTGCAACCGACAGGGCCGTGGGTATTTATCAATACATTTGTCATGGTCACGTGTCGCGAAGAGGTGTCATTGACGCAGGTAGTTCATAGAGGCACGGACTTTTTAATTACGGCCTGTACAGTTGGGCAGCGGGGGACAAAAAGGTTTAAGGACCAAAAATGATGGATAGGGCAGTTGTACGTTCTTCTCCGTAGACTAAGGACAGACATTTATACAATTAGAAGCCTTTTTCATAATACATACAAATACATATATCTCTCTCTCTCTCTCTCTCTCTCTCTCTCTCTCTCTCTCTCTCTCTCTCTCTATATATATATATATATATATATATATGTATATGTATATGTATATGTATATATATATATATATATATATATATATATATATATATATATATATATATATATATATATATGTATATGTATATGTATATGTATATGTATATATATATATATATATATATATATATATATATATATATATATATATATATATATATATATATATATATATATATATATATATATATATATATATATATATGTATATATATATATATATGTATATATATATATGTATATATATATATGTATATATATATATATATGTATATATATATATATGTATATATATATATATATGTATATATATATATATATGTATATATATGTATATATATATATATATATATATATATATATATATATATATATATATATATATATATATATATATATATACCGTTTCGTGCCTGTCTTTAATGCTCCCAAAAACTGCAAGAACTACCAGATATGTATGGGGACCTACGAATGCAAAAGAGTGCCTAGGGGTAACGAAAAGCTTAAAACGGCCCTATTCAACGCCCGTGGCCGTTCTTGGGCGTGAAAGCAACCGTCTGGAACCGTTAACAGAAGACAGCAATCCAATCATGCGATCACTAATTCTTAATTTTGTCATCTCTTCCCCCCTCCACCTCCCCCTGTTTTGAAATTGTTTAATTAATTTTTAGTGACTAATTTTTCGTAATTAAAAAATAGACATTCATGACTTGCCATTGAAGAAGAATGTTTCTGTAAAATTTGAACAAAATCGCTGCATTAGAAATGAGTCAACATTGCGTTACAAGATTTGCCAGTAAACAATAAACGGACGTGTGAACTGAGCAAAAAACTTGTTAAAAACGTCCATTATCTCTCCTCTAATGGCCTTTACAAACTTGAGCTTAGCAGACTGATCGGTGATCGCGTCTAGCTAGTTATCTCCCCTTTTATTATTGAATATAGTAATATTTAAAACAATATTTAATGACTAATCTAATTAAATTGGAATATAGATATTATTACATTGTCATCGAAGAAGAAGCTATCTGAAAAGCTTTAGCGAAATAGCTGCATTAGAAAGGGGGGGGGGGTCAAAACTGAGTTACAAGATTTGTCACAAACCCACAAACAGACATTGTGAACTAAGTAAAAATTTGTAAAAAGGCAAAAATAATTTGTTTATTTATACATTTTATCACAGAAAATGACAAAAATCACGGTTAAACTAGGTTGTGTTGTCTATAAAATAATTTTACTTAAAATTTGTATCGATACAATTTTAAGACAAATTATTAAGTTTTCTTTTATGAATTGGGGTTTTTCAGAATTTCAGTCAAGAAGTTCCTGTACGGGCAATCAATGTTAGAGTTTTAAATGTGAAACAAAGTTATAACTTAGGCTTGACGAAGATAAACAGAAATGTAGCCTTAAATTTAAAAAAATAATTTTTATGTTCTCTTGATTAGCAACTTTTGTAACATTGATTCTTAAAAATGCTTATTTCTGAATTGTTTTCAGCCTTACGTTTTTTTTTTAATTGAAATTTTTTAATCGTCACTTTGATTGCAAACTCTAAATAAAAACTTGTTTTTATCCACGATAATTTTTTTTTATGTTTTTTTTTTTTTTTTTTTTTTTTTTTTTTTTTTTTTTGTTTGTCAAGTCAAGCATTTATTTTAACAACACCGCTTCTCTATGAAAACCATATGAACAAATAGAAAACTTTTTAACACTAGTATACATCTGTAATGTTCATTGTGGTCAGTGCTTAAAACAAATTCAGCCAATTTCAGACATTCATCATCAGAGCTAAAGAAAGAAAAGGTATAACATTATTCTGAGATGTCATTCAAATTAAGAAACATAGGTACACCACGCTCAAAAACTCCTTTAGCTTTCCTCTAGCAGACAAGGCCTTAACGTCTACAGTTCTACATAAACTAGAAACGAATAATAATTTTTACTATCCAGAAAATGTAAAAAAGTAGACAAACCGTATTATATTAATTTTATTTAACAAAAATGTATTTAACAATAGTAAAGTTAACATAAACAGATTACTTTCCCTATATGTTTAACGACAAATAACATTACTTTAGGTTGTTTCCCTTTATTATTTTTAAATTTATAAACGGGAAGAAACGTAACAAGAAAAGAAGCCCCGCCCCACATTATTGATAAAAAGTTTTACCTCAATTTATGCCTGCAAAGATTGTGAAAAAGTGTAACTTCATATCCGTTTATTCGGTCAAAAGAATAGAAACCACTGAAGCTTCATATGTGTAATGGTTTCCCTCGTTCGTATTATTCTTATGCTTTTGTGTATTTATATTATTAATTTTGAAAAAAAATATTCTAAAGGTATGTCATTCATTATTATTTTTTTTTAAATTTATAATTATGAGAAACAATTTCTTTTAAATTTGCTTAGTACAAAACTATTTAAATGCGCTTAATGGGAACCCCTATTAGACGATTTAAAGAAGAGCAATAAATAATGGAATTGGTTTAATGGTTTGCCGATCTTTCGCACTACAGCTCATGTAGTTTGTTTGTTTTTTACTTTCTCGTATACGAAGTATAGAGGAACTATTGTAATCGTGCAAAAAATCGACGTTTTACACCGCCTTAAGTCGGGAAAACATAGTTTTGCAATTTTGTCCGTATGTATGTGTGTGTGTGTGTATGTATGTATGTGTGTATGTGTGCATGTCTGTGAACACGATAACTTGAGTACCATTACTGCTAGGATGATAAAATTCCATATAAAGTATTATATCAAATTTGTATCCACTTTTCAGCGATTTCCGGTAACCGGAAGTGGAACTTATTCTATTTGGTTTGTCAAAAGCCTATAACTATAGATAAACAAAATTTCACATATGAAAAAAAGATCTAATTCTCCGCCTTCTATTCAGTGTTTGATCGCTTGTCAGTGATTTGGATTTCGCCAGGAAATTAGAATAATTTGTATTAAAAATTAAACAGGCCGAGGACACCGATTATTTGAGTAACTACCCACACAGGCAAAAATGTAAGCGTTATTCCTTTCTCGTTCATCATTATAAGTATTTGAGGTTTGTCTTCGATGTGAAACAATTGTGTCGGGTAGGGCGACGGGCTGTCTCCTTGTGCGCAGGAAACATGTTGGTCGTCAGTCAGCGATACTCATGAGATCGCCAAATCACACCCTACATGGTATAGGGCTGGTAAGTAGGTCAATAAACAGTTCTACGGCTCCATAAAACCTGCATGAGCCATAAAACGTTTTATTGACCTACTTACCAGCCCTACAGCCGAGCACCGCCACTTTGAATTTTAAAAAATTATTTTTCTTTCAGAAATCTCCCATTGAGGTGGAGTTATGGTAAGCCTAAATGTATTAACCACGGTATTAATTATTAATTGGCTGTCATATTATGCTGTTTATTACATTTTTGCATCAGGCTGTATTGATATACGCAAAAAAGGAACGTATGTGTATTGGGGTGGGGTTGGTCTACTCAGGATGTGTGTGTTGGGGTGGGGTTGGTCTAGTTAGTATGTGTGTGTTGGGGTGGGGTTGGTCTAGTCAGTATGTGTGTGTTGGGGTGGGGTTGGTCTACTCAGTATGTGTGTGTTGGGGTGAGGTTGGTCTACTCAGTATGTGTGTGTTGGGGTGGGGTTGGTCTACTCAGTATGTGTGTGTTGGGGTGGGGTTGGTCTACTCAGTATGTGTGTGTTGGGGTGGGGTTGGTCTACTCAGTATGTGTGTGTTGGGGTGGGGTTGGTCTACTCAGTATGTGTGTGTTGGGGTGGGGTTGGTCTACTCAGTTTGTGTGTGTTGGGGTGGGGTTGGTCTACTCAGTTTGTGTGTGTTGGGGTGGGGTTGGTCTACTCAGTATGTGTGTGTTGGGGTGGGGTTGGTCTACTCAGTATGTGTGTGTTGGGGTGGGGTTGGTCTGCTCAGTATGTGTGTGTTGGGGTGGGGTTGGTCTACTCAGTATGTGTGTGTTGGGGTGGGGTTGGTCTACTCAGTATGTGTGTGTTGGGGTGGGGTTGGTCTACACAGTATGTGTGTGTTGGGGTGGGGTTGGTCTACTCAGTATGTGTGTGTTGGGGTGGGGTTGGTCTACTCAGTATGTGTGTGTTGGGGTGGGGTTGGTCTACTCAGTATGTGTGTGTTGGGGTGGGGTTGGTCTACTCAGTATGTGTGTGATGTATGTGTGTGTTGGGGTGGGGTTGGTCTACTCAGTATGTGTGTGTTGGGGTGGGGTTGGTCTACTCAGTATGTGTGTGTTGGGGTGGGGTTGGTCTACTCAGTATGTGTGTGATGTATGTGTGTGTTGGGGTGGGGTTGGTCTACTCAGTATGTGTGTGTTGGAGTGGGGTTGGTCTACTCAGTATGTGTGTGTTAGGGTGGGGTTGGTCTACACAGTATGTGTGTGTTGGGGTGGGGTTGGTGTACACAGTATGTGTGTGTTGGGGTGGGGTAATGAGAAGTGGTCCATATGATCTAAGAATATTGATAGTGTGTGTCTCTTTGGGAATGTCCTATTGCTTGCGTTTAGGGAATGTTGTGGTGTGGTTTGTCTAGAATAATGTGGTTGGTGTGGGATGTTGTTGGGGTTTGTTCAGAGTGCTGTTCATGTGTCGTGAGGGTTGAGTGTGAGGTGGAGTGTTTTTGGGGAGTGGAGCAAGTAGGTTGGGGTTTGGTCTACTCAGTGTGTTGAGAGGTGTATGTATGTGGTGGAATAGGATGTGGTGTATTGGGAATGGTGTAGGATAAGTGATAGGGTGTGGATCACGTGTTAAGTGTATTAGGTGTGGGTTGTGCTATGTGTGGGTTGTGCTATGTGTGGGTTGTGCTATGTGTGGGTTGTGCTATGTGTGGGTTGTGCTATGTGTGGGTTGTGCTATGTGTGGGTTGTGCTATGTGTGGGTTGTGCTATGTGTGGGTTGTGCTAGGTGTGGGTTGTGCTATGTGTGGGTTGTGCTATGTGTGGGTTGTGCTATGTGTGGGTTGTGCTATGTGTGGGTTGTGCTATGTGTGGGTTGTGTTATGTGTGGGTTTTGCTATGTGTGGTTGTGCTAGGTGTTGGTTGTGCTAGGTGTTGGTTGTGCTAGGTGTGGGTTGTGCTAGGTGTGGGTTGTGCTAGGTGTGGGTTGTGCTATGTGTGGTTTGTGCTATGTGTGGGTTGTGATATGTGTGGGCTGTGGTATGTGTGGGTTGTGGTATGTGTGGGTTGCGCTATGTGAGGTAGTGAGGTGTGGGTTGTGCTATGTGAGGTAGTGAGGTGTGGGTTGTGCTATGTGAGGTAGTGAGGTGTGGGTTGTGCTATGTGTGGGTTGTGGTATGTGTGGGTTGTGGTATGTGTGGGTTGTGCTATGTGAGGTAGTGAGGTGTGGGTTGTGGTATGTGTGGGTTGTGCTATGTGAGGTAGTGAGGTGTGGGTTGTGGTATGTGTGGGTTGTGGTATGTGTGGGTTGTGGTATGTGTGGGTTGTGCTATGTGAGGTAGTGAGGTGTGGGTTGTGCTATGTGAGGTAGTGAGGTGTGGGTTGTGGTATGTGTGGGTTGTGGTATGTGTGGGTTGTGGTATGTGTGGGTTGCGCTATGTGAGGTAGTGAGGTGTGGGTTGTGGTATGTGTGGGTTGTGGTATGTGTGGGTTGTGCTATGTGAGGTAGTGAGGTGTGGGTTGTGGTATGTGTGGGTTGTGGTATGTGTGGGTTGTGGTATGTGTGGGTTGTGCTATGTGTGAGTTGTGGTATGTGTGGGTTGCGCTATGTGAGGTAGTGAGGTGTGGGTTGTGGTATGTGTGGGTTGTGGTATGTGTGGGTTGTGCTATGTGAGGTAGTGAGGTGTGGGTTGTGGTATGTGTGGGTTGTGGTATGTGTGGGTTGTGGTATGTGTGGGTTGTGCTATGTGAGGTAGTGAGGTGTGGGTTGTGGTATGTGTGGGTTGTGGTATGTGTGGGTTGTGGTATGTGTGGGTTGTGCTATGTGAGGTAGTGAGGTGTGGGTTGTGGTATGTGTGGGTTGTGGTATGTGTGGGTTGTGGTATGTGTGGGTTGTGGTATGTGTGGGTTGCGCTATGTGAGGTAGTGAGGTGTGGGTTGTGGTATGTGTGGGTTGTGCTATGTGTGGGTTGTGCTATGTGAGGTAGTGAGGTGTGGGTTGTGGTATGTGTGGGTTGTGGTATGTGTGGGTTGTGGTATGTGTGGGTTGTGCTATGTGAGGTAGTGAGGTGTGGGTTGTGGTATGTGTGGGTTGTGGTATGTGTGGGTTGTGGTATGTGTGGGTTGTGCTATGTGAGGTAGTGAGGTGTGGGTTGTGGTATGTGTGGGTTGTGGTATGTGTGGGTTGCGCTATGTGAGGTAGTGAGGTGTGGGTTGTGGTATGTGTGGGTTGTGGTATGTGTGGGTTGCGCTATGTGAGGTAACGGGATATAGGTCGTGGACTGTGGATTGTAATGTATATTGTAGGGTGTAGTGGTTTTTGTTGGGTGGGGTGTGTGAAGTTGTGATTCAGGTTGTTTGTTAACGTTGGGGATCAGGGTCGTGTGGGGTCGTGTGGGGTTTATTTCACGTTGTCGTTCATGGGGTCGTGGCGTGTGAGGTAGTGTGGGTTAAAGTGTGGAGTAAGATGGTGTGGGTTTTGATCTACTCCGCGTGATGTGTTTTGTGAGTGTGTTAGAGTGTCTGAGTGTAGCGAATCTTGTGTATTGTGGGGTTAGTGGGGTGAGGTTTTGGTTATGATATGTGGTGTGCTGTGTTGGTAAGGGGGGGGGGGGGGGCGAGAGCGGTGTTGGAGTTGGTTTGAAGTTCATGACGTCGGTTGTGGTGGGGTTTTTTTTTTTTAACTTTCCCTTCTGTTATCCGATACCCTTAACTCTTGTCAATATGTCATTGTGTGAAATTAATATACTTTATTTCAAGAGAGTTTCAAAAGAACGGTTTTTTTTTTTAGTGCCACTCTTTTTCTATCCTCCAAAAAGTACATTGTGGCGTATTCTACACAGTGGCGAAGTACCGGTGTGCAACTCGTATATATGTATATATATATATATATATATATATATATATATATATATATATATATATATATATATATATATATATATATATATATTATATATATATATATATATATATATGACTGGCGAATAATTGATACTTTGACTTAGGCTCCAGGAAAGGTTTTACATCTCTGTGGCAAATAAATTTATTTCAACTGTCCGTCCCCGCTCCCCCCCCCCCCCCCCCAAAAAAAAAATTAATAAATTAATTAATTAATGTTTACGGCTTACCCACAGGTTCACCACCAATTTTACGAGATACCCACACCTGTCTACCCACACATTTCTACCCACTCATTTCTACCCAATCGTTTCCCAAGCTTTTCTCACACTTGGGTTAAGTGAAAAGTTTACGGTGAGCGACCTTTAACGATATGAGCTCACACCATTTCGCTACTTGTATCAAAAGCAATAATAACAAAAAATTTCTTGAGCTTCCAAGTTGGGGGAACACTAAACGTCTCTAACCGATGGCGTTGGAAGGTTGTGGTTGTATATGTGTGTGTGTTTGGGGGGGGGGGTATGATGAGACATCCCCTACCCCCCACGTCGACTTCCTTAAAATGACAGATGTCTGATGTTAGTCTCTACCATCAATGGATGCTGCACTCGTGTCGCAAGTTGAAAACTTTGAATGTCGTAAAACTAAAATATTACGTTCTTAAATGTATTATAGAATATTATATATATATATATATATATATATATATATATATATATATATATATATATATATATATATATATATATATATATATATATATAACGTTTTTCAAGTGATTTAATACACTTTGAGCATCCCCACCATGACAAAATCATGTCTACGTTAGTTTTTTTCAGCAAATTGAAAAAAAAAGTTGCATTTCGGGAAGTTTTAAGGTTAGCGTTACTGCCAGTTTATTAGCATCCCAATTACATCGGTAATTGGAGTGGGTGGGTGGATACGTTAAATCAAACGCCAGCGTCGTATGTTATTCTTTCGGACCTGGCGACTTATATGGCTTCTACTTTAGTGACATACTGTGGTCGGTTTTTTTCTCAGGAGGCTTTACGTTTCCTAACTTGAGTCAGGTACCCATCAGAGCTGGGTAGACTCAGGGCCACCTTACGTAATCGAGCCCAGGATCCGAACTTCGAGCCAGCAGTCGAGCGCTCTACTACCTTACCACGCCGCCGGGTAGTTGAGATACTAGCGAGATAGCGTGTTAGCGAGACCACGCTAAAATTCGCGTGACGGTGGCCTGATATTACCATCGCGACACAAAAAAACGCTTGAAGTGCGAAGAAAAGACAAAACAAATGTCGTTTCGCTCCGTTCCTGCACCCCCCCCCCTCCCCCACCCCATCTTCCTCGTTCCGGCTATGTTCCCTTGTTCCGTCCCTGTTCCCTCTTTGTTCCAATTATACTGTTATTGTTAGTGTCAATTCACCGGGGGCCGTTGTGACTGTCAATTACACTGTACGTGTAACTACTGTAACACTGGCAATAGCTCTAAAAGTAAAGTGACGAGGAATGCATTCAGAAAGCGAAAAGGAAAAAAAAAACTCAATAAAAAGCCACGTGCTGGCCACGCGCTTCTCGGCCGAGGTTTCGCGGCTTGCGACTGGTGAATAGTTTGTCCGTCTCGCGCGGCCTCTATCGCTTCCGTTCAACAATGGCGCGGGGCGGCGTGCCGCGGTGCGCGCCAACATCCCGATAAGCGCCCGTGTCGCAGGCGTAAATGGTGTTTTTCAAAGCCGGCTAGCCACGCTCCACCCGGCGCGGGGAGGGGGGGACAACAAAGTCAGCAAGTTGTTGCGTAACTCGACTAGAAAATCTGACGGTTACAAACCCACGCTCGTCCTTGGATCTCTTTCGCGAAAATGTAGTTAGTCCATTCATTGTTTCCGCTCCCCCCACCCTCGCCATTATGACTATTTCAGACGTAGAAATCTTTGTGGTAAAATCAAAGTCACTCAATGAATAACGCGTGGTACTGTCCCGTTATACGCGAACCCCCATGGAGTAAGGGGTTAGCAAATCTTAATACGTCATTGATTTCATTATCGCGGTTATCGGTAATGGTTAGGATTACCGGAGATTACGCGTAAACAATAAACCGTAGCCTATTGATATTTCGTGAGTTAGTCAGTCCAGAGCTACTCTGTCGAGTATCATTGTTAGTCAATTCTGTAGTCCGTTTCAATGACATAATATAACGATAGAACTATAGTCTGATGAAGTAAATAGAACTGTAGTGTGATGAAGTAAATGATAGAACTATCGCCGGGTGAAATAAATGGTAGAACTGTCGTCAGATAAAGTAAATAGTGGAATTGTCGTCAGATAAAGTAAATAGTAGAATCGTCGTCAGATAAAGTAAATAGTAGAATTGTCGTCAGATAAAGTAAATAGTAGAATTGTCGTCAGATAAAGTATAAATAGTAGAATTGTCGTCAGATAAAGTAAATAGTAGAATTGTCGTCAGATAAAATAAATGGTAGAACTGTCGTCAGATAAAATAAATGGTAGAACTGTCGTCAGATAAAGTAAATAGTAGAATTGTCGTCAGATAAAGTAAATAGTAGAATTGTCGTCAGATAAAATAAATGGTAGAACTGTCGTCAGATAAAATAAATGGTAGAACTGTCGTCAGATAAAGTAAATAGTAGAATTGTCGTCAGATAAAGTAAATAGTAGAATTCAGAGTCTCTTCCAGGCATCTCTTCGGGGGTCGAAGCCCCCCCCCCCCCCCGAAAATTTTTTAACGCCCCCCCCCCCCCCCCGCCCCCGAACGAAATGAAATTTATACAATTTATATAGAAAATATATACTTTTAACAGTGTCCGCCCACCCCCCCCCCCCGAAGAAAGTCTACCGCCCCCCCCCCCGAAAATTTCAAGTGCCCACCCCCCCCCCCCCCCCCGGAGAAAAAAGTCTGGAAGAAACACTGATAGAATTGTCGTCAGATAAAGTAAGTAGTAGAACTATCGACGGATGAAACTGACAGCGGAACTTCAACGACAAAAAATGCGAATTAAGCTTCAAAACTAAAGGTAAATAATAACCTCTAAAACTAAAGGGAAAAAAACGCCTCCCAGAATTGAAGAAGAAATCCCCACTCCCACTAAAAACGAGCGAGCTTCCCTAGACTTTTTCGTATATTTCTATATAACAAAATGATTGGGACGACGGAAAATCGACTCAGGCAACTTTCGGACAAAACGGTTTATTTTTCGAGAAAACACATAGAGAAGAAAAGTTCGTAGTTGATGTTTTTTTAAGGTATGTAATAATATTATCACATTCTCTAGGGCAGATGAGGCTTGACCGCTGGGGACAGCAACTCTTCTAGAAGAGACAACGCCAAAATCAAACAAAATGCTGCCTTTTAGTTTGTTCTTGGTTGGACAAAGGCTATGAAGGCAAATCTAAAAAGAAAAGCAGGTTGAAATCGGAGTTAACGGCCTATATGGGGCATAACCAGTTGACACATATACTTACTTGTGTTGAAGGTAATCTCTCCCAACACTAAAACTAAGAACGCGGAAGAAGAAAGAAATATCACGTCCTGATGGTTACTCTATAAACCAGAAATAGAGCAAGTAATATTTCCGAATACCGGAAATCACGTTAAAGTTGTAATGAACCTATGTGTGGGATCGACATTTTTTTACTTAACTGAAGAGGTACTCAAGTTAACACATACAAACAATCATACACACATGCAAACACACATACATAAAGATTGAACAAAAAATGTTTTTGCGGATTCGGGAAGGTGAAAAACTTCGAAATTAGTAAAAATCTGCTTTGAGTTTTTGCACGATTGTAATACTCCCTCCCCTCCCTTATACTCAGTACAAGAGAAACTAAAACGCCTTAAAATCAGAAGTAAAAGGAAGCCACAAAGCTGAAGTTAAAAAAAAAGCCACAAAAAAGCTGAAGTTAAAAAAAATGCCACTAAAACGGAAGTTATTGTCACAGGTGAACAGCCAATGGCTCTCCACCAGCTCCCCCCGCCCGCATCAGTACAATTTGACCCGGATGTGACGTCACACCAGGCAACCACATTGTTTGTTTATGGCAGAGCCACAGAGACCCGAGCACCATAGACACACCCCCACGTCTCACGCCTGACCCCCCGGAGAACACTTGTCCGAACTCCCCAAACAAAGTATGTGGGCCATTTTTTAAAATTGTATCTCAGATGTATTGACACGTTTCGGTCTTTAGTCACCTAGTTTGACGTCTTGTTTGACTTGAGCTTTGAGAGTTCGAGGTCAAAAAGTAATTTTAGCTTGATCTATTTCTATCAACGTTATTACTAACTTAAAATTAGACATGTATTTCCGTTGACAATGTAAGAGTATTTACATTTAAATTCAAATGTTTAGTAAAGTACAACGATTAATACAAGATTTACAATATAGAATTTCTTCCTCTATCATACAACGCGACCAGCATCGAAGACGAACTACAATCTCGTCTCCAGATCTGCAAGCTCGCCATACACATGTAAAGTACTAACACATTTTTTTTTCAGAAACAACGTTTTAATAAAAAAAAACTTGTATGTAATAATGCACTAAAAAGGAGAAAATAAATTATACACTACTATTTAAATATCTATAAAGAAAATAGTAGTGTATAATTTATTTTCTCCTTTTTAGTGCATTATTACATAAAAGCTTGTTATTAAAACGTTGTTTCTGAAAAAAAAATGTGTTAGTACTTTACATGTTTTATTTACAATAAAGTTACATGACTAAAAACCATTGCGCACCTATTGAACGTGATGACGCGTGTGTAATAGTATAGCGCGGAATAGTTTGATGAGACAGCCTGCTAATTGGACAAAAGTTTAATTAATTCATAAAAAATTAATCAGGCAACCAATGAAGTCAAATTTAATGTCGTTGCATTGTCTTCAAGTCTTGACCCACGTACCAACTACGAACCGTATCTGTCAGTTAGAAAAGCCTGCAATTTCGCTCGGGCGTTTTGATCTAGACAGACAGACTGGCGACTGACGGCAGAGGAAGCGAGTTAAATAAAAGCTTGTAAAAAGATCTAAAATGCGTATTTTAATTATTCTACCATTGACACAGGAAATGCAATTACCCTTGATATCTAAAGTTGGTAGACATTTAGTTTAAACTAACAATTCCCACTATTGTTTGGCCATACAACGTGATACTCATTAAAGAGTTTGCCTATACATATTGATGCCCATTAAAGAGCTTGGCCAACATATTGAAGCTCATTAAAGACTTTAGCCATACATTTTGATGCCCATTAAAGAGTTTAGCCATACATATTGATGCCCATTAAAGAAATTAGGCCACACAACTTGATGCATATTAAAGAGTTTGGCGTTACAACATGATACCTCTGACTGAAAGAGTTTGGCCATACAACTTGGTTTCCCATTAAAAAGATTTGCCATACAATTAGATAACCATTACAGAGCTTAGTCAAACAACGTGATACCCATTAAAGAATTAGGCCCTACATCTTGAGGTCTACTATTAGTAGGTAGTCCAAACTGGCGAAAAAGTGCGTTTTAGGGTCAGTTTTTGCGGTTTTCAAAAAAAAAATTTCACTACTTCTAGTTGTCCTATAAGAATAAAAATTATATGTCAATAAAGTTTAAGTCTTTATCTGTCGTAATCTGGTATTTTTATATCTGTAACACATGTCTGAATGTGTTTTATATTTGTTTGAAAAGTATCAGTTACGTCAACAAATTTCACCGTTTTGCGTGTACCGATCGACCCCACACTGTTTTATTTGGTCGCGGCTTCGCGACGAAGCATCGTAGAAGCATAATCTTAATGTCATTTTAAAGATCGAATTCTAGGCTATCGTTTGATGTATAAATTGAAAAAATAACTTGTTTATTTCATTTAAAAAATACAGATTTTAAACTTTAAATGACGATATATACACGGAAACAAACTAATTCTGTTTCAATTTTTACACCGATGTAAAGTTCAGTTTTATAACTACTTTGTGTTGTAAATTCAAGTATTTCTGATTTACGGTCGCGAAGCCGTACCCCCAATAAACATATAACCCTCGAGTCGACTTTCAGCCCCGAGTAAGTTGCTCGCCGAACGGTTTTAAAGGTTGACGACCGATGATGCTAAACGGATTTTACCCTTGCTAGAGCCTTCAAACAAGTTGTAAGTATCATTTTTAAAGTTTCATTTCCATTTTAATAAATGAATTTTAAGTTTGAATGTCAGTTTGGTTTAATTAGTACACGTTATTAATGTAAATTTGAACGCTTCAAGTCCACGGTTTTAGCGTGTGAACTACGCTTGTACACAGGGTGTGTTTAGACGTGAAGCTATTTAATTCAGGACATTCTAGGGACTTAAAATATAGATGCACTTAACTATTAGATGCTAGTGTTTACTAATTCTTTAAAATCTATTGACTGGGATCAATGATAGGGTCGTATTACTACAGTTAATCTGGACTATCACGTCAAAACTATGAATCGACAAATTCAAAATGGCCACCAGACTATCCTGGTTACTATGTGGACGAACTCAATTATTTACAGGGAACGAAGGTTAAATACTTATAAAATATTAATGAAACACAAAAGAAATGTATAATTATAATAACTATACATTTTTATCGATTTATTTAAAACAAAAGACACTAAATTTTAAGGACTAATGTGATTAATTTTTTTTATTTTCTGTTGTGTGCTCTGATTCTGATTCCCCTGCTAAATAATGTGAAATGGTCTGCGCCAGTCTCCGTAATAAAATGTACCAGATCAATTTTTAGATGGTGGTGCAATTTATTAAGATTCTACATGTTGTGACTTAGTTTTAAATGTTATATTAGTTGTAAGTGTAAGTAGTACTAGTAGTATTTCTCATTATTTATTTATTTTATATGCATATAATAGTAACAATGAAGGACAGTTAAGTTGTCCTATAGGATGTTGAGAACCACAGTATGGCATCTTCATTATTGGATATCTCAACCAGTGTGGCACAAGCAACTAATATTTAAAATTTCATTCAGTAGAATTACTCTTAAAAATATATATAAAGTATAAATTACTTTTAACAAAAAGGTGTTTTCAGACTTTTTCATATGTTTCCAGTTATAGTCATAGGACAAATAGTAGGCCTACACAATAGGCTGGTAGTAAATTTAATTCTATTTTATTAATCACTAAATCAATTGTTTATTCCATAGCTGGAGACATTTACAGTGGCCTATCCAGAACTTTCCTTACAAGGGAAGGGAAGAAGGCCAAGACCCCACTCCCCCCTACAATTCCCAAAACATATTACTTACTCTTGATGCTCCACAAGATCAAGGTTGAGGGAAACAAGACGTACAAAGATGTGGAGTTGTAGTTTTAAAAACTGTTCCCCCAAAGCAGTTATCAACCGTATAGGTTTGAAAAGAAACCAAAGCATGTGGCATCAACTGCTGCATCACTTGTAGGCATCACGTCTTTATTAAACTACATTACATTACATTTACTCTACTAAATTTTGATTCTGTTTCTCCTGCACTAGATAACTGTGGTATTTTTTAAAATAATATTTTAACTCATGTGATTTTTGAAAATAATTAACACATTTTTCCACGTTGATGTTACCAACACAATAGTTTTAGAGTTATTCCAAAGCAAAAAAAAAAAAAAAATTGAATTTTTTTTTTTAATGAAAATAAAAGTGACCAAAACGCATTTTTGTCATTTTCAATTATTTTTTTACCTTAGAAAGACTCATTTTAGATGACTGAAAAAAATTGGGCATATATATTACAAACTTTGCAGCAACTTTACCAATTTCTACACTTCTATGTTATTTAGTTTAAAAAATATGGGTTCTCAAAAATGGCACTTTTTGAAAATCAGTTTTTTACCAAATTTTGCTTTTTTAAAAATCGCATAACTTTTTTATTTATTGAGATATTTTTATAAAATTTGTGGCATAGACCTTACAATTAAAAGTTCTTTCATGACATACTCACTCCAGAAGTCTGCAATCAATAGTTAATTTCAGTTTGGACTACCACTATGGATGCAACTTGACCTTCGGTATCGCAAATATCCGATGTCAGTACACGCGGAAATGCCCACATAAAACCAACTTGTGGGAACCGAACTCGCTTCTCTGTGCTCTAATACTCAAACTTGCCGTTCCCAAGCTCCATTTTGTTTGACAATTCGACACTATTTACTTCAGATACGAGGCGCAATGAATTTGATGAATCCGTATAATGTTTACTATATAACAGGGTTCTCAACCCCGTGACGATTTAAAATAGGTGGTGCCCGCCTCCCTACCGATGTTTTAGAATGTGCTCTAGAGTAAAAAAAGGTTGGGAACCCCTGCTATTTAATATATGTATTGGCTACTTCTATAGGTGCTTGTCCTATCAGCTACTTTTATAGGTGCCTGTCCTATTAGCTACTTTTATAGGTGCCTGTCCTATTAGCTACTTTTATAGGCGCCTGTCCTATTAGCTACTTTTATAGGTGCCTGTCCTATTAGCTACTTTTATAGGTGCCTGTCCTATTACCTACTTTTATAGGTGCCTGTCCTATTAGCTACTTTTATAGGCGCCTGTCCTATTAGCTAGCTACTTTTATAGGCGCCTGTCCTATTAGCTAGCTACTTTTATAGGCGCCTGTCCTATTAGCTACTTTTATAAGTGCCTGTCCTATTAGCTACTTTTATAGACGCCTGTCCTATTAGCTACTTTTATAGGCGCCTGTCCTATTCGCTAGCTACTTTTATAGGCGCCTGTCCAATTCGCTAGCTACTTTTATAGGTGCCTGTCCTATTAGCTACTTTTATAGACGCCTGTCCTATTAGCTACTTTTATAAGTGCCTGTCCTATTAGCTACTTTTATAGGTGCCTGTCCTATTAGCTACTTTTATAGGTGCCTGTCCAATTAGCTAGCTACTTTTATAGGTGCCTGTCCTATTAGCTACTTTTATAGGTGCCTGTTCTTTTAGCTACTTTTATAGGTGCCTGTCCTATTAGCTAATTTTATAGGTGCCTGTCCTATTAGCTACTTTTCTAGGCGCCTGTCCTATTAGCTACTTTTATAGGCGCCTGTTCTATTAGCTAGCTACTTTTATAGGTGCCTGTCTTATTAGCTACTTTTATAAGTGCCTGTCCTATTAGCTACTTTTATAGGCGCCTGTCCTATTAGCTACTTTTATAGGCGCCTGTCCTATTAGCTAGCTACTTTTAAGGGTGCCTGTCCTATTAGCTACTTTTATAGATGCATGTCCTTTTAGCTACTTTTATAGGTACCTGTCCTATTAGCTACTTTTATAGGTGCCTGTCCTATTAGCTACTTTTATAGACGCCTGTCCTATTAGCTACTTTTAAAGGTGCCTGTCCTACTAGCTACTTTTATAGGTGCCTGTCCTATTAGCTACTTTTATAGGTGCCTGTCCTATTAGCTAATTTTATAGGTGCCTGTCCTATTAGATACTTTTATAGGTGCCTGTCATATTAGCTACTTTTATAGGTGCCTGTCCTATTAGCTACTTTTATAGGTGCCTGTCCTATTAGCTACTTTTATAGGTGCCTGTCCTATTCGCTAGCTACTTTTATAGGCGCCTGTCCTATTAGCTAGCTACTTTTATAGGCGCCTGTCCTATTAGCTACTTTTATAGGTGCCTGTCCTATTAGCTACTTTTATAGACGCCTGTCCTATTAGCTAGCTACTTTTATAGGCGCCTGTCCTATTAGCTACTTTTATAGGTGCCTGTCCTATTAGCTACTTTTATAGACGCCTGTCCTATTAGCTACTTTTATAGGCGCCTGTCCTATTAGCTAGCTACTTTTATAGGCGCCTGTCCTATTAGCTACTTTTATAGTTGCCTGTCCTATCAACTACTTTTATAGGTGCCTGTCCTATTAGCTACTTTTATAGGTGCCTGTCCTATTAGCTACTTTTATAGACGCCTGTCCTATTAGCTACTTTTATAGGTGCCTGTCCTATTAGCTACTTTTATAGACGCCTGTCCTATTAGCTACTTTTATAGGTGCCTGTCCTATTAGCTACTTTTATAGGTGCCTGTCCTATTAGCTACTTTTATAGGTGCCTGTCCTATTAGCTACTTTTATAGGTGCCTGTCCTATTAGCTACTTTTATAGGTGCCTGTCCTATTAGCTACTTTTATAGGTGCCTGTCCTATTAGCTACTTTTAAAGGTGCCTGTCCTATTAGCTACTTTTATAGGTGCCTGTCCTATTAGCTACTTTTAAAGGTGCCTGTCCTATTAGCTACTTTTATAGGTGCCTGTCCTATTAGCTACTTTTATAGGTGCCTGTCCTATTAGCTACTTTTATAGGCGCCTGTCCTATTAGCTAGCTACTTTTAAAGGTGCCTGTCCTATTAGCTACTTTTATAGATGCATGTCCTTTTAGCTACTTTTATAGGCGCCTGTCCTATTAGCTAGCTACTTTTAAAGGTGCCTGTCCTATTAGCTACTTTTATAGGTGCCTGTCATATTAGCTACTTTTATAGGTGCCTGTCCTATTAGCTACTTTTAAAGGTGCCTGTCCTATTAGCTACTTTTATAGGTGCCTGTCCTATTAGCTACTTTTATAGGCGCCTGTCCTATTAGCTAGCTACTTTTAAAGGTGCCTGTCCTATTAGCTACTTTTATAGATGCATGTCCTTTTAGCTACTTTTATAGGCGCCTGTCCTATTAGCTAGCTACTTTTAAAGGTGCCTGTCCTATTAGCTACTTTTATAGATGCATGTCCTATTAGCTACTTTTATAGATGCATGTCCTTTTAGCTACTTTTATAGGTACCTGTCCTATTAGCTACTTTTATAGGTGCCTGTCCTATTAGCTACTTTTATAGGTGCCTGTCCTATTAGCTACTTTTATAGGTGCCTGTCCTATTAGCTACTTTTATAGGTGCCTGTTCTATTAGCTACTTTTATAGGCACCTTTACTATTAGCTAATTTTATAGGCACCTTTACTATTAGCTAATTTTAGTGTTTATTTCAGCTACGATTTATTTCTCTGTTTAGGTCTTTTTTAAGATGCTGTTTTATTGACGTTACATTCACATATTTAGTTATTTTATTGATTTTAGTTTTGCTATTTCGTTATTTTATTGATTTTAGTTTTGCCTATTTCGTTATTTTATTGATTTTAGTTTTGCCTCTTTAGTTATTTTATTGATTTTAGTTTTGTCTCTTTAGTTATTTTATTGATTTTAGTTTTGCCTATTTATATGTTTTATTTACCGTAGGTGTGTCTGTCTACGGCTAGGTATTTTAATTGTAATGACCTGTCCTCTTATAGTTAACTATAAAAATTGTAAACGACCTTTGTTGTGTCGATGTATTCATCTCTACACCCAAGCTTAGCCTCACCCACCCCACACCCCTCCTCACCTCTAAACCATCACCCCCACCCCCCACCCCACATATACCAACATCTGTCATAGTTTTAATAACTAAAATCAGAGAAGAAAAAAAAATCTTATTTTTCTCTCTCTCCAATTCTTGCCTTTATTGCTGTTTATTACGTCTTGGGATCAAAGGTCAACCACCTCTCCAACCCACCCCCCTCCCAACGTGACGAGATGCTATAAAAAAAGGGCTCGCGCCGTAAGGGGGTGTCAACCCTATCCCCGCCCCCACCCCCCGCAGTGTTCTAGGGCCCCATTCTTTAAACGTTTTTTTTTTAATGTATTTGTCGTAGGCAACGTAATGGGCTTAGGAAGTCCGTTTAAAACGGGTGTAAGGGAGTGGGGTGGTTGTCTGGGAGAAGGTAGTTTAGTGCATGGGGTTGTGTTTTTACGATCAGAAGGGTTGGAGACAAGTCAAGAAGTCGAGATCTTGTCATTAAACTATCAAGTGTCTGAGGGAACGTCAAGACAGGTCTCACACTTTAGGCTGTGGTAGCCAGCTCCACCTCTCATCATTTCTGTGGAACATCTGATTGTAATTAATTATTTGATTGTTTACTCGACTATGTATAATAATAGTAGACAAAATTCAGAACTACCATTGAAGTCTTAGTTGTCCGATTGAGGAAATTTAAAGTCCGCGGTTACACTAAAGTGCACCTGTCTTAATATAATAGCTTATACGACAGGAGAAACTTGGGCTTGAAAATAAAGAACACAAAGAAAGCTATATAAACAAAACAGCTAGTATATAGATGTTAACAAAATAGCTGGTGTATAGGTAAATATTAACAAAGCTGGTGTAAAGCGATGTAGTAACAAAACAGCTGGTTATAACGGTATATTGACAAAACAGCTGGTTACAGCAATATATTAACAAAGAACTGAGGTATAGCGATATATTCATAAAATAGAAGGTTGTGGCGATATATTGCCAAAAACGTTGGTGTATAGCGGAATATAAACAAATCAGCTGATGTATATCGATATACGAGCAAAACAGCTGCTGTCTAGCGATATATTAATGAAACAGCTGCTGCACTCAACACATATTTCACACATTTCACTTATTTCACACATATACACAACTGCAAACTATACGTACACATCAACACCACATATAGCAACAACATCCATCCAGAGTTTCTTCCAGGCATCTCTTCGGGGGGGGGGGGGGGGGAAGCCCCCCCCCCCCGAATTTTTTTTACCGCACCCCCCCCCCCCCCGAACGAAATGAAATTTATATAATTTATATAGAAAATATATACTTTTAACAATGTCCGCCCCCCCCCCCCCCCGAAGAAAGTTTACCGCCCCCCCCCCCCCGAAAATTTCAAGAGCCCCCCCCCCCCCGGAGAAAAAAGTCTGGAAGAAACTCTGCATCCATCCGCATATAAACACCAACGTTGAACTAAAACACCGTTATACACATACAATGTTGACACGCAATAACATGAATACAAACATCAAAGCTCTATTACACGAATACGACACGCTCTATAAAGCCCCTACAGGTAACATAATTTCTTTTCATCTTTTGATTCCGTTTAATAAAAAAAAAACACATGAAAACACAGGTATGTAGCACTTTTCGTGTTAGTTTATGAATGTTTTTTGAAATGCATGAAAATAAATGCATGATCCTTTTAAAAAATTGCCTGCGGTTTATTCATTCGCTATGACAAGACAGCCACAGCACTAAAACTGTGTTACGCTATAGTCACTCGCAACAATAATTCTTTCAACAATTGATTCCATTTCTGTAACGGGTTCCCCCCATCCCGATTAAAACCGTATTGTGTCCGCGCCCTAAGGGGGGCCCCGGTGGTAAGTGGCCCCCGGCGTCGGAGCCCCCCCCCCTAGACCCGGTGTCACGTAAGCGTGTGTACGGCGCAGGGAAAAAGCTGTCCCCCACAGCCCAGTACGGCACATATTGAACCCAATCGCACCCAGCCACACGGGGGCGCTTTGTTTACACTGTCTGCGCATGCGTTAGAAAATTGAGTGGCGCGCAGGTTTAAAATGGTGAATCCTGAGTTGAACGGTGACGCAGGCCAAGACCGTTATTTTCGCACAGGTTTTTTTCTCGTGTTTAAAAGAAAACAATAAAAGGCAATGAAATTGGTGATCATCGTATATGTATGGGGGGAAGGAGAAGAATAGAGGGTTGGGGGTGGTGGGGGTGGGGTGGAGAATGACGTTTGCTCGAAGCCGTTTATTCTTATCAGCGGTGGACACTAGAAGGGGGGTAAAGGTGACGTGCGATGGAGCAAAGGTCACGCGAAGTTGAGTTGAATGAGGGAAACAGAAGTGATTAAAACAGAAGGGGGGAGAACCCACCTGCTATAACCGTTTTCTGTCTAATCAAATTTGGCTTTTTAAAAATGTTGATGAGATCTGAAGGTGCGGAACCCTACATGCATTAATCATCGAGCCGCACGCGGCTGGTGTTGCTTCACCTGGTCGATGAAAAAATGAGCTTTTGTTCAGGCTCCACGTGGCAACATGGGCCAGACAAAGCTAGTACTGCACCGTTAGATGCATCTGCATATTTACAATGACCCAATAACAATCAGTGCGGCGATGGGGCCCAAAAATGTCCCCATGAATTTGCCTTCCCCCCACGATCATTTGTCTTCCGCTTTCAGATGTCTTCCATTTCCACATGTCTTCTTTCTTCCAGCGGGAGCCTGCAAGCTGCCTTTGATCCATACTGCCAGACTTGGTCTCCATCATAGGCATTGTGTAATGCCTCCCCCCCCCCCCTCATCCAACCTCCCCCCCCCCCCACCCCAACACCACATGCATCAGTATACCCTCGGTACATCTGCCGCTGATTCTGCCCAAACACCGGCCACTGCACATCTCACATTGCTTTCATATCTCCAACCCTTACAATCTTTTTTTTTTATTCCTAATTAGAGTAACTACTCAATTTTGGAAACAAAGTCTGCCAAAAAATAAAAAAAGATGGGTCGGTTTTTCTGAAGGTCATGCGAGACGTTGGCTACCCCCTCTACTCCTCCCTCCCCTCGTGATGGTGGTGGGGGGTGGTTAGCTGTTACAGACGATGGCTTGTGAAAGCCGGTACAGCTAGCTCTGTGGTTCCACCCTCCGCTGACTGTCGCCATATGTCATGCTTTCTGCACCAGGGCGAACGTGGTGCTCTGACGGACGACCGAGCAAAAGGCTGCGACACACGGACGTCGTCGGAGTGAGAAAATGGTTACCACAAGTTTGGAGTGGGCCTAATTACATTGTCTCCTGCGTTTATCATCGCCGGGTTTTTTGGATCTGTCCAAAACCCGGCGTGCGCACCATAAACGTGCGCACCACAAACGTGCGCACCTCAAAACGTGCGCACCATCACCCTCCTTGCTCTCATAACATATTCGGCGCTAATCCTACCACCCGTTCAACAAGATTCAACAAATTTAGTCTGTAACGTCGCCAGTGGGACAAAGGTTTTATTTCTCCACACTGACCTGACACTAATGTATTTGTACCTGATTTATGTATGCAAGGCGCATGCGCAACCCGGGGTTAGCAGCTCCGGCGTACCCAGCCCCGTCTTGAAGACACGGGACCCTCACCTCGGAGGAGGGACATGAATGAGGGGCCGCCACGTCAGGGGTGCTGAGGGCCATTCAGCCCCGGGGAGTGCTGGCTATTATAGGGAGGGGCTGGGTGGCCATTACCTCAAGAGGGTGGGTATGGGGGATTAGTTCTCTTCGTGTTTAATTGCAGGGAGGTGCATTGAGAGGAGGTGCGTGAGGGGGTGGCGTGAGTTGCTTCATTTGAGGGGTGTAATATGAAGGGCACTATAGGGAGTACTTCATGTATGATAGGGTACAATATGTAGTCAATAGGGAATATTGTATGCTTGATTGGGTACAATATGTGTACATTAGGAAATATACCTATCTTGATTGTGTACAATATATGGACTATAGGGAATACTATGCTTGATTGGGGTCCAATATGTGTACATTAGGACATATACTTATCTTGATTGTGTACAATATATGGACTATAGGGAATACTTCTTGCTTGACTTGGTACAATATGTGTACATTAGGACAAATAGCTATCTTGATTGTGTACAATATATGGACTATAGGGAATACTTCTTGCTTGACTTGGTACAATATGTGTACATTAGGACAAATAGCTATCTTGATTGTGTTCAATATATGGACTATAGGGAATACTTCATGATTGACTTGGTACAATATGTAGGCTATAGGAAAAAATTCACGCTGCATATGATACAATATTTAGGTTATATGGAAAACGTCAGGCTTCATATGTTGATTGGGTACTATCATATATTATTGCGAATTTGAAAACAAAGATGAGACAAAGAAACATAATCTTTTGGTCAGGCTAGAACCATTGAATAAGTGAACAGGCTCAACATAAATAGAAGAATTATATTGGAATATGTGAACAGGCTCAACATAAATAGAAGAATTATATTGCAATATGTGAACAGGCTCAACATAAATAGAAGAATTATATTGGAATAAGTGAACAGGCTCAACATAAATAGAAGAATTATATTGGAATATGTGAACAGGCTCAACATAAATAGAAGAATTATATTGGAATATGTGAACAGGCTCAACATAAATAGAAGAATTATATTGCAATATGTGAACAGGCTCAACATAAATAGAAGAATTATATTGGAATAAGTGAACAGGCTCAACATAAATAGAAGAATTATATTGGAATATGTGAACAGGCTCAACATAAATAGAAGAATTATATTGGAATATGTGAACAGGCTCAACATAAATAGAAGAATTATATTGGAATATGTGAACAGGCTCAACATAAATAGAAGAATTATATTGGAATAGGTGAACAGGCTCAACATAAATAGAAGAATTATATTGGAATATGTGAACAGGCTCAACATAAATAGAAGAATTATATTGGAATATGTGAACAGGCTCAACATAAATAGAAGAATTATATTGGAATAAGTGAACAGGCTCAACATAAATAGAAGAATTATATTGCAATATGTGAACAGGCTCAACATAAATAGAAGAATTATATTGCAATATGTGAACAGGCTCAACATAAATAGAAGAATTATATTGGAATAAGTGAACAGGCTCAACATAAATAGAAGAATTATATTGGAATATGTGAACAGGCTCAACATAAATAGAAGAATTATATTGGAATATGTGAACAGGCTCAACATAAATAGAAGAATTCTATTGGAATATGTGAACAGGCTCAACATAAATAGAAGAATTATATTGGAATAAGTGAACAGGCTCAACATAAATAGAAGAATTATATTGCAATATGTGAACAGGCTCAACATAAATAGAAGAATTATATTGCAATATGTGAACAGGCTCAACATAAATAGAAGAATTATATTGGAATAAGTGAACAGGCTCAACATAAATAGAAGAATTATATTGCAATATGTGAACTAGCTTGAGATGTATAGGCCATATGTCGAGGAAACCAACAACAGGTAATACCAGACATGACATATCATAAAAACCACAACAATATGACGAAAACTCCACAAAAAGTAAGTTATTGTGAAGAGTTTAAAAAAAAATAGTATGAAATAGCAATTGTAAATGGTCTGTGCTTCACTAGGAGGTGAAAAAGGCGAAGAAGATGTTTACCAGTTCAACATAGATACAAAAGTTAAGTTGTAATTAACCCACTCCAAACTTGTGGTGAGCCAGCACAGCATTTCATGTTCAACGAGTAACAAAGATGGAATATGGAAGAGGCATTTAGGTTTTTGCACAGTTTTAAACATTGAAAAACTAGACTTCGTTGTAAGACCAAAAGATGTTTTTTTTTCACCATTCTTTGAAAAATATTAGCTCGATATTAGGAACATTTTCGCTTGATATCATGGCCTACTGATGTTACGTGTATTGTGATGTAGCAGTTTTCTAAATTGTAATGTAGTACAGAGATGGCTTTTTTTTCTGAAAGATAATGTGGTAGTTTTATGCCTTTCCTAAAAGATAATGTGGTAGTTTTATGCCTTTCCTAAAAGATAATGTGGTAGTTTTAGCTTTCTTCAACAAACATGTGGTAGCTTTATGGCTTTCCTAAAATGTAAACTGAAATGAAAATGTAGTTACAATAGTCGGCGTGGTCGGGTTGGAAACTTCGAATCCCCCGGGGGAGGGGGAGGCTCTAGAGCTGGGGGACAACCACCCATCTAGGAGAGACAACTCCAAAATCAAACAACTGCTGCCATGTAGTTTGTTCTTAGATGGACAAGGATATGGAAGCAAATCCAAAATAGAAAAGCAGGCTGAAATCGGAGTCACAAGCGCATAACAGATTGACACATACAGAGGCGTAGCGAAGAGGGGGGGTACATATGTCCCCGGGCGCCGACCCTAGGGGCTTCAAAATGGGTTGGAAAAAATTAAAAGCTCTTTATAGCTGCAGTTTTGAATTATGAAATTTAAAAAAATATATATATGGGGGGGGGGGGCAAATTGAAAGTTTGTCCCCTGCGCTTGGAGAGGTCGCTACGCCTCTGGACACTTAATACTTTATTGTATTGGAGGAAATCCCGTCTAACATTAGAATTAAGAACGAAGAAGAAGAAGATCGTGATGATAGTCGGTATTTTAGTGAAAAAGGATCTACATTTAATCGTATCTCAAGTTTTCAAGATACAAAATTTCGTCGTCCCAGTAAAGTTTTGAGTATTTGGATCAGAAAGGGTACGCAGCTTTAAAATATGTGCTTACACTATTGACATCATTCAATGAACTCTCAAAATGTGAATATTTAAAGTGATAGTTTTTTTTTTATTCATTAGGGCGTTCTACCCTGTGTGGGTACGTTTGTGTGTTGTTGATACTAAGCGTATAGGTGTGGTACTGACGACATCAAATCAATATCTTGATCAAGAACTTGACTTGATCTTTCTCTTTATTGACTTGACCTTTTTGGACTCTCGTGACAAGATGACCACTGACTAGATGGTCACTTGAATATAAACATGACAACTTTATGTCTTCTTCATCGTTCTTAATTGTAATTTTGGGCGGTATTTTCTCCAAAAACATTTAAATATTACATGTGAACATGGTATGCGCCATTTAAGCCTTTGATGTGGATTCTGTATTTGCTTCCATAGCCTTTGTCCATCCAAGAACTACAAGACAGCAGTTGTTTGTTTTTGGAGTTGTCTCTCCTAGATCGGTTGCTGACCTTAGCTATCGAGACTCTTCCGTCCGGGGGTTTGAATTTGGGTTGAACTCAAAACTAATACACGCAAGAGACACTACTCTAAACCTGTTTTAATGTTTATAAAGTATAGTCGTACCTACTTTAATGTTAATAAATGGTATCCACAAACTCAACTACTGAGCTTCCCTATCACTACTGCACAATATCACAGATTAACTTGTACAAAATTAACCTAAGTACGATATCACAAATTAACAATTAAACCTTAACCTAAGCAAGATATCATATATTAACAATTAAACCTTAACCTAAGCACGATATCACAGATTAACTAGTACAAGATTAACCTAAGCACGATAATGCTGTTTTATTGTGGTTCACAAATCATAAATCCTACTGATTGTGGTACATAAACCCTACTGATTGTAGGTCACAAACCCTAAAGATTGTGGGATGCCTGTAGTACACAAACCCTTCTCATTGTGATAGACAACCCAATTGATTGTGGTTCACAAACCCCCACTGATTGTAGTTCACAAACTCCAATGAATGTGGTACATAAACTCTAATGAGTGTGGGATGATTGTGGTACACCAACCCTCCTGATTGTGGGTCACAATCCCCACTGATTGTGGTACATAAACCCTAACGAGTGTGGTTCATAAACACTAATGACTGTGGGATGATTGTGGGATGATTGTGGTACACCAACCCTACTGATTGTGGGCCACAAACCCCAACCAAACCCTACTGATTGTGGATTATAAACTCAACTGATTGCACACGTTTTTTTTTCTCAACCCCAGATCACCCTCCCCCAGCCCCCTACCCACCCCCACCCCACCACAAACCCAGTCATTCAGAAAATACTTGAGAGTCAAGCCACCCCCAACGAGTCATATTTTTTCTTTTTTTTTCCAATGCGCTGCCATCGCTTGCTAGTTTCGCCTTGTTTGACGGCGACAGATGGTCGAGAAAATATGGAGAATCTTCTCAAGCAGGGGCAGCCACTCTCACTTGTCTTGACTGTATTACTTAAGACAAGGGGATCCTGACAGGAAGGTGAGGGGCGGGTCGTTCCCGCTCCGCTCCCCCCCCCCCCCCTAAAAAAAAGAACACCATCTTATTTGCACTTTTACTACTCCAGTGATTATGCCACTTGAACGAACGGTCGTGTATTGATCTCTCTTTTTTTATAAAAAACCCCACCCCCTTAACTTCGTCCACCCCCACCCCCATCAGCAAGATTTATCACCTAAGCTTTTTAAGCTGACGTTAAATTCTGCTAATATTAATCATTGCTTTATTTTATTTTTTAAAACGTAACTTCAGAACTTTTTTTTTTACTTCATCTGATGTCATCGAATTAAAATACGATGCGTCTTCGTTATCCACTGTAGTAGGGTGACGGGTGGAGGAGGGGGGGGGGGTAGACTGGTGGGGGGAGGGGGTGACTGTTGGGGTGGTAACGTGACTTGTCAAGGGTGACTGGTGGGGCGGGGGTGAGTTGTCGATGGGGTAGGGGCTGGTTAAGACTGGTACTGTGGATACTCCAGTTATCAAAATATTTGCTTTTTTGTGGGATGGGGTGCTAGATCCGGTTACCGAATGTCTTTGGCGTGGTTGATAAACGCTTGCGGGAGTTTTTCAAGTTGGGGTGAGGGTGGGGTCGGGGGTGGGGTGGGGTGGGATGGGGGCGTCTTGATCTGCTATGTCATGAGAAGAAGGATCGTTTCGTGTATTATCTCATAATCCCTAATTAATTCTTAATTTTTCTTCCCTCTCGGATCAGTAGTCCCAGGTGTCACTGTATGCACTACGCGAACCCTGACCCTTGACCCCGTTGGGGGTAGACCTAAATAGTAGAATTAATACACGCATGGTAAGGAACTGTTATTCAGTATAACTTTTACTTTGATCCAAAACTTTTTAATGTTCTCGTTATGACAACAGAAAGTCGGGATTTCACACAGAGAGATCAGATAGGGGATCTGGGGTCGATGGTTGTTGGACTACAGGACTAGATTGGGGATCTGGGGTCGAAGGTTGTTGGACTGTACAGGACTAGATTGGGGTCTGGGGTCGCTTGTTGTAGGACTGTACAGGACTAGATTGGGGATCTGGGGTCGCTTGTTGTAGGACAATACGGGACCAGATCTGGGGTCGACGATTGTTCTACTGCAAAGAAAAATAAACAAAAATTAACAATGTTGACATGGGCTCTGAACCTTTATCTAACGGTATAGATACAATACTTTCCACTCGGTCATGTCAACACATTAATTTGTCAACATTTGAGTATGTTGTGTCACTTGAGAGACTCACCCTAGCCTCCGGGCCTACGGAAGACACTCACCTTAGTCCTCGGGTCTACGGAAGAAACTCACTCTAGTCCTCGGGTCTACGGAAGACACTCACCCTAGTCCCCGGGCCTACGGAAGAAACTCACTCTAGTCCTCGGGCCTACGGAAGACACTCACCCTAGTCCCCGGGCCTACGGAAGACACTCACCTTAGTCCTCGGGTCTACGGAAGAAACTCACTCTAGTCCTCGGGTCTACGGAAGACACTCACCCTAGTCCCCGGGCCTACGGAAGAAACTCACTCTAGTCCTCGGGCCTACGGAAGACACTCACCCTAGTCCCCGGGCCTACGGAAGACACTCACCCTAGTCCTCGGGTCTACGGAAGACACTCACCCTAGTCCCCGGGCCTACGGAAGAAACTCACTCTAGTCCTCGGGTCTACGGAAGACACTCACCCTAGTCCCCGGGCCTACGGAAGACACTCACCTTAGTCCTCGGGTCTACGGAAGAAACTCACTCTAGTCCTCGGGTCTACGGAAGACACTCACTCTAGTCCCCGGGCCTACGGAAGACACTCACTCTAGTCCCCGGGCCTACGGAAGACACTCACCCTAGTCCCCGGGCCTACGGAAGACACCCTAGCCCCCGGGCCTACGGAAGACACTCACCCTAGTCCCCGGGCCTACGGAAGACACTCACCCTAGTCCCCGGGCCTACGGAAGACATTCACCCTAGTCCTCGGGTCTACGGAAGACACTCACTCTAGTCCCCGGGCCTACGGAAGACACTCACCCTAGTCCCCGGGCCTACGGAAGACACCCTAGCCCCCGGGCCTACGGAAGACACTCACCCTAGTCCCCGGGCCTACGGAAGACACTCACCCTAGTCCCCGGGCCTACGGAAGACACTCACCCTAGTCCCCGGGCCTACGGAAGAAACTCACTCGTCCTCGGGTCTACGGAAGACACTCACCCTAGTCCCCGGGCCTACGGAAGAAACTCACTCTAGTCCTCGGGTCTACGGAAGACACTCACCCTAGTCCCCGGGCCTACGGAAGACACTCTAGTCCCCAGGCCTACGGAAGACACCCTAGTCCGCGGGCCTACGGAATACACTCACCTGAGAAAGTAACAGGGGCGTGACCACCATGACGGATGGGGAGGGGGTGGGGCAGGACATGTTCCTGAATACTTTTTCCCGTGTACCTTGATAATGTTTGTGAAAAAAAAAAAAACTACTATTTGTAGGATTGTTCTACCTTAAAAATAAAAAAAACACGACATTAACTATTTAACTATTTCTCTGACTTTTTGCTCTTATTTAAATAGTCTAACAGTGGGGCCTATAAAACTCCTTTATTTGAGTAGTGATCTCGTGAGCCCTTATTCTTGTAAAATTGTCAAACAAGAACCTCATAACACTTTCAAATAGTCGAATGGGGGAGGGGGTGGAGTAACACTCTTTTATATCATCAAATAGAGGGCCTATAACGCTTCTTTCAATAGTCAAAGTTAAATGGGGGGGGGGGCAATAATTTTTTTTATTTAAAAAACAAACAAACGGGTTTTTGTGAACCTTTTGAAGTCTTTGCTTTCAAACCGAACAGCCGGCTCATTTATGTACACTATGGGTCATTATCACAATGCTAAGCTGTAAAAAATATATATAACCGAGAAGTCTTAGAAAAAATCCTTGAAAAAAACCTTAGCATTAAGCTAAGTATCCCAGTATTTGAGAAAAAAATACGCTATAAAAAATACAATTTTTTAACATGCAGAACAATTGTGTTGCCAGCTTTATTTTTAAGATCACATTTTTGTACTAAATAAAGAAAAAGTAACAGCTTATAATAATTATTATTACTGTAGAATTTATAGCTGTAAAAAGGAATGTGTCCAAAATTAATCATATAAATACAAAAGATATTGTGAAAAAAACAAAAACTGGAGACTATTACACATATCAAGCTGCCGTAGTTTCTTATACTCTTGATCATCGTGAAACTTGGCAGCCAAGAAATGAATTATAAACATTTTAAAATACTCTATTATTTCAGACCCTAAACGAGTTTGGGCCTTATTTTTGTGGTTTAATATCTCATGATTGCTATATTTAGCAATGAAATAAATTAAATTATCAGATTACGAAAAAAATAATACAAAATTTAGTGATATATATATATATATATATATATATATATATATATATATATATATATATATATATATATATATATATATATATTTATATACATATATATATATATATATATATACATATATATATATATATATATACATATATATATATATATATATATATATATATATATATATATATATATATATATATATATATATATATATATATATACATATATATATATATATATATATACATATATATATATATATATATACATATATATATATATATATATATATATATATATATATATATATATATATATATATATATATATACATATATATACATATATATATACATATATATATTTATATATATATATATATATATATATATATATATATATATATATATATATACATATATAATGTGTATGTATGTACATATATAATTATGTAGTGTGAAGGTCGAACCGTGGCTATAGTAGGCTCCCTTCACACACAACAGAAAACTCCCCAGACAATAGTCACCTACCCCACAATAGTCACCACCCCACAAAATAGTCACCATCCCACACAATAGTCCCCTCCCCCACACCAACCAGTGACTAAAATACCCCAGTACACATCAGTAGCCTCACTGACAATCGAATAAATTCTTTGTCACAACTCCATTGTTGAGAGAAAAAAATACTATTACTTTAAAAGCTCATTGGTACTTCCAGGCTTTAGTAGCCGCCCCCTCCCCCGTACCGCCCCCTCCCCCCGCGAGGGTATTGAGATGTCCTCAAGCAGTTAAGTAGGGCCAAGTATAAAAGGCCCTACGGCCGGGGCAAGATCAGACACGGGCGAGACAGTGTTACGCGATTCAAAGAATGACTGTCCTCACACTCTGCTCATACAGACACGCATGTACTACAGTACTAATCGCGTGCGTCGGGGCACGTGCTGAGGGGTGAGGGGGGGGGGGGGGGTGGAGATACAAGCAGTCATGAGTGAGTAACTTTGCTAAGAAACTCAGAGTCCTGATTGAAACTGAGAAAAACGTCTGCTCTGAAAAAAAAAACGAGCGAAAATGATTGGAGGAAAAATATAACAACAACTCACACGTGGGTTTGTTATGGCGGATGGTCCCGGAAGTACTAACCGATGAACGGAAACACCTGCCCCAGGAACAATAACTCTTACTGATGGTGACTAAACTAAAAAGGGGGGGGGGGGGGTGGGGGTGTTAAGGGTGGGCTCCTCTTGACACCCCCGGCACGGGACTGATGTTGTAACAGGCAGGTCACAATACCAGTAACTGGCACCCTCTTATCCCGGCACCATTCGAAGCGGAACAAAATCTCTTCACGGAATCCTCTCATTCTACTCCCCCTCTCCCCTCCACACCCCCACCCCCACGGGATCAAACCGGCTCGTGACTGTCCTAGACAGACAAATAAAGAACATTTTGAACAAACCGCGGAACAATTAATTTAATTTTTTTTTTTACAAATTTGCATGTTCATGAGTTCTCTTTTTCTCAGCTCTGTCAATCTAATTCCCAGTGGTACTCCCGCCCCCCCCCCCCCCCCACTCCACCCCACCCCTGCTCTCTTCACCCAGGTGTGGCCACTCATGAGGACCGAGGCCACTATGAAAAGAGGGCCAATATTTATGGTGCGGGCCATACCATCAAAAGATTACGCCCCCATGAGAGGAACCACTTGACTTTTGAAGTCACGTCAATGTTCAAAGACAAATATTTTTGTTGCTGGTGGTACCATCGCAATTGTGACTGGTTTAGTGGTACCATCACAACTGTGACTAGAAGTACCATCACAATTGTGACTAATCTAGTGGTACTATCACAACTGTGACTAGAAGTACCATCACAATTGTGACTAATCTAGTGGTACCATCACAATTGTGACTAATATAGTAGGACCATCACAATTGTAATCGGTTTTATTTTAGCTATTGCTTTTTTTTTCTTTTAAATTTATATATATATATATATATATATATATATATATATATATATATATATATATATATATATATATATATATATATATATATATATATATATATATATATATATATATATATATATATATATATATATATATATTTTTAGGGATATAAAATATCATCTGGTGCTGCAGACACAAGGATTCTTTTTTATTTTTAGTTATTTCAATTAATCATATATAACAATAAAATTAATCAATATCAAATTAAACAAAAATTTTAAAAATACAAAAACATTTATAACAACAACACTTGTATTTGAGTTATTAAATTAACTAAAACAAAAAGGATCAATATGACTTAATTATTTAGCCTACTTAAATTTAGCTGTCTGAGATTTTAAAAAGTATTAATCTCAACCTTAATGCACAAAACTTACGCGATAGTATCACTAATCCTGGGTTAACAAAATAAGTTTGCGATATATAACATGTACATAGATCATTACCTCCCATGTTATAAAGCGCAGCTAGAAACTACCCCTCTTCTCCACCCCCAAAATTAAAATTAAAAAAAATTGTTTGAAACATATGGTTTTTAAAGTGTTATACCATCGTGTTATGTATCATGTGCATAATACTTCATTGAGTTTCGTCTCACTCTTCGTACAATGAATACCAACTCTATCAGACAACAAATCACGTCATTAAGAAAGAATATTTTATATGTAATCGTGCATCTTTTTACTTTCTCGTATATACGAAGTATATATATATACGAAGTATAGAGAAAGTCTTGTAATCGTGCAAAAAAAAAAATAATACTCGAGATTTTTGCAAATCTCGACGTTTTACACCTCACTGATACGGAAAAACATAATTTTGCAATCTTGTCCGTATGTCTGTGTGTCTGTCTGTCTGTCTGTGTGTGTGTGTGTCTGTCTGTGTGTAAACACGATAACTTGAGTACCGTTACAGCTAGGTTGATGAAATTTCATATATAAGTATTTTATCAAAATCGTAGATCCGTATCAACTTTTTAGCGATTTTCGATAACCGGAAATGGTACTTTTTCTACTTTGAATTTTTCAAAAGCCTATAACTTGAGTACTATTTCAGATAAATAAATGAAATTTCACATGTAAGTAATAGATCTAATTCTCTACCTTCTATCAAATTTTGAGTAATTTTCGTTGACCGGAAGTACTAATATACGCTATTTCCGATTTCTCAAAAAACGCAAGTAAATTTATAAAGTACTAATAATATTGCGCACTATTATGCACATTTTGTTTCGGCGTTTGTTTGGTGCGCAATGTTTCTATGAGATTCTATTCTATTTTTACAAGCTTTTATTTAACTCACTTCCTCTGTCGTCAGTCGACAGTCTGTCTGTCTAGATAGAAACGCAGGAGTGAAAATTCGGAAACTTCCACTTGACCGATACGTTTCACAGTTGGCACGTGGGTCAAGACATGAAGACAATGCAATCTGAAACTAAATTTGACTTAATTGGATGCCTAATTAATTTTTAATGAATTAATTAAAATTTGGACCGAATTAGTAGGCATGTCTATCCAACCACACCACATACGTCATCACGTTCAATCAGGTTTAATAGCTGCGCTATCACGTTCAATAGACGCGCAATGGTTTTTAGTCTTGTAACACTATTGCAAATAAAACATGTAAAGTACTGAAAAAAAAATTCATAAAAAACGTTTTAATAACAAGCTTTTATGTAATGATGCACTAAAAAGTAGAAAATAAATTATACACTACTATTTAAATTACTATAAAGAAAAGCGTGGGTCTCTTCTCAAATATTAGTAAAGGTATCCAATAGGTACTAAAGTGACCCACGATTTTCTTTATAGTAATTTAAATAGTAGTGTATAATTTATTTTCTACTTTTTAGTGCATCATTACATAAAAGCTTGTTATTAAAACGTTTTTTATGAATTTTTAAAAGTTTAAGTAATTAAAAATCATGTCTACATTCCAAGTTATATAAGAATATTCGAGAAAGTTTAGGGGAGATCACTCCCGGTTTATTAAAAATTGGTATAAATAATTACAACTAATTACCCGTAGGACTTAGTTCCACGACAAACGTGATGAGCCATCAGAATTGTGTCGGTAGGATTCCCTGAGTCCATCCAGCTCTAATACGTACCTGAATCACGTTCGAGAAAGTAAAGTTGGTCTGTTACATTACTTTAACAGACACAGTTCCCTCACTTAACCTTGATACTTAATTACACTAGACATCATAGACGACACGACTTGTCTCCAATGTTCCCTCTAAGGGACAAGCTAATGTGCAAAGTCTATTGTGTCTGCGCGGTGTTCTAAAAGTCTTATACAAGGATATTTGTATTTTACAGAGTGACTGGGCGGAAGTGAAAAACTACTGCGCGGTCCCGCAACCGCTCAGCTTAGAGGGAACATTGCTTGTCTCTGGATCCATCTACAGTTAACTAACTCACAGGTACACATCAGCTACGGGATAAACACTCAAGGGACATAACCACAATATACACAATACAAGGGACGTAATAAATCACTAACAAGACATAACGTAACAGGTTGGGCGTAGAACTGACCACACTATGAATTTATATGATCAGATGACTAGCACACGCTCTACTTCATGAAGCCTATACGCCTGTAACCGTCCGTCAAAGAAGCCACTCCTCTCCCATGTGAAATAGTGTTGGTGCGACTGTGAGTTCAGACTACTGTAACGATGTATTTTTAGAGACATTCGATTATTGCGGTGTTTTGATCCATGATTTATTTGAAAGCTGCCTAACTATAGTGTGTTAATTTAAAAGGCCCATTTTTTTTTAACTTTAAAATCTGCTTTCAATTTAAAAAAAAAAACATTCTGGCAACAACTCTTTTGAATAATATATTTTTTTAAATCTGGCCACAACCAATCTATAAAAAAAAATTGGCCACTTTCTTTATCAACGTTAAAGACATCTGACTACAACACATCTATCCTATTTTATTATTTAAAAAATACATTACGTTGTCCCATTTATTTTAAAAATAAAAATCTGGCCACAAAAAATCAATCGAATAAAAAAAAATCTGGCCACATCCATGCGATTGAGCTGTAGCCAGTACTAATCTGTGCCAGGTAAGAGCGCAATCCGTCAACGATGTCATCAGCTCTTGTGTGACCTACTTCCGACCAACGGAAAATGAAAGCAGATGTTCCGGCCTATTGTCTCCGTCAGAAAATCTCCGCCACAGGAAGGAGGATGCGTTTCAAAGTTTGGCCGGGTTTACAAAGGGGGAGGAGGGGGGGGGGGGGGTGAGAACAATGGCGGTGATCCGCTTTGATCACGTCATTGGGGAGGGGGGTTATTAAGTCTAGGGAGGTGGGGGGAGGGGTGTTCGATTTCTACCGGAAGTGTCCTCTATCTATTTCAGTGAGTTTAATCAGTGGCTGGTAGCGGGCGATTATGTTAGGTGAAGCTCAGGGATTTTAGAGGTCATCGGTATTTGGTGGTAATAGTTGGTCACTGATCTGGTCAGTACAGCATTACTTTAGTGAGCTGGTCAGTACAGCATTACTTTAGTGAGCTGGTCAGTACAGCATTACTTTAGTGAGCTAGTCAGTACAACATTAGTGAGTTGGTCAGTACAGCATTACTTTACTGAGCTGGTCAGTACAGTATTACTTCAGTGAGCTGGGCAGTGCAGCATTACTTTAGTGAGCTGGTCAGTACAGCATTACTTTACTGAGCTGGTCAGTACAGTATTACTTCAGTGAGCTGGTCAGTGCAGCATTAGTGAGCTGGTCAGTGCAGCATTACTTTACTGAGCTGGTCAGTACAGTATTACTTCAGTGAGCTGGTCAGTGCAGCATTAGTGAGCTGGTCAGTGCAGCATTAGTGAGCTGGTCAGTACAGCATTTCTTTAGTGAGCTGGTCAGTGCAGCATTAGTGAGCTGGTCAGTGCAGCATTACTTTAGTGAGCTGGTCAGTACAGCATTACTTTAGTGATCTGGTCAGTACAGCATTACTTTAGTGAGATTGTCAGTACAACATTAGTGAGCTGGTCAGTACAGCATTTCTTTAGTGAGCTGGTCAGTGCAGCATTAGTGAGCTGGTCAGTACAGCATTACTTTAGTGAGCTGGTCAGTACAGCATTACTTTAGTGAGCTGGTCAGTACAGCATTTCTTTAGGACATTGAGCTCTCCTATACATTATTACCTTAGGTAGATGTCAAGGTTACGAACACCTAATTACAGCTGAAGACAGCGTCTATAGAACAGTGCATTAGGTAAGTTCCAGAAAGAAATCGCGTCATTACAAATGTATTCATTTTTTTTATTTACAAGAGTTCAGCACACTCCTATCCTTCATCGTCATCTTTTGGCGCACCTGCTCAAGATACTTTGGGCAGATGAAGTAGAGTTCATCTGTTTGAATGTCTTCGGCCACCTTTGTTTCCCTAACCTAAGTCAGGTACCCATCAGAGCCAGATGGACACAGTAACACCGAACTAGAGAATGTTGGGTTAGCAATCCAAAGATCTACCATCGAACCACGCCGTCCCCATTCTCATTCCTATCCATATGGAGACTATGACTTCGTTTAAGACTGTCGAATAGAAACGCTCATCGTTGTAGTGACACACGGTCCTAACTACTAGAGTAAACTCAATAAGATGCAGAACACATACAAATAAACGAAAACGGTTGTGTTTGTCAAAACTTTCATACCATACAAACACGTACCAAAACGCAGACAATTGACAAAGTCAAAGGTTAGAAGTTCAAGGTTAACGTGGCACTCACCTGACATACGTTATTTTTTTAACCACCCCCCCCCCCCCTTCACCACAGCTCAGCTGATGGTGCCAATTAGGTGAGTACATTTCACTCTAGAACTTCGCTCGCGAGCCGACCGGCCACGTGTCCCTCGGCGTCATGCTCGAGTGATCGCCGTCTACTGGTGTAGGTAAGGAATCTTTTGGAGTCAGTCGAGCGTGAAATCACGTGACTCGGCGTCATGCTCGAGTGATCGCCGTCCACTGGTGTAGGTAAGGAATCTCTTGGAGTCAGTCGAGCGTGAAATCACGTGACTCGGCGTCATGCTCGAGTGATCGCCGTCCACTGAGGAGGTAGGTAAGGAATCTCTTGGAGTCAGTCGAGCGTGAAATCACGTGACTCGTCCACAGGAGCGGCCAGGCTTACTTGCTAGGTGAAGGAGAGTTCATCTGTGTTTATTTGACACGCGACCTAGAGGTTTCTGTTAAGAATTGATTTAATCACCTTTTTTACTTTCTCGTATACGGAGTATAGAGGAAATATTAGAATAGTAAAAAAAAAGAATTGTAATTTAGAACTTGACAACTCGTCCTATAATACCGTCTTTAGCAAGAAAAAATCATAGCTTGCTATTTTGTCCGTCTGTCTGTGTCTGTGAGTGTGTATATGTGAACAGATGCATACATATGTTAAATTTAATTTATAGAAATCTACATAGACCTATTTCTCCCCCCCCCCCCCTCCTCCAACATCGCTGTCTACAAGCATCCACAAAATTTGAGATAATTTTTCAGACTCCATCCCACCAGCTCCCTACAGACGTCATAATAGATGACCCCTAATAACATGATGACCTTCTAGTATTGGATGTCCCTTAGTAATAATGAAGGACCCATCATTATTGATGACCCCTCATAATGGAGAACTACACATAATAGAGGACCCCAAATGAGAGAAATATATCCATCTAGTGGACGATCCTGAGTTTTCTTCACTGGTGTTGAAATGTCTTGTGGCCAGCACGACGTCAGTGGCATTATGTTCAATCAATGCTGGGTACTCTTTACGGCTGAGTGAGCATAACGACAGCGAAATTCTACTTTCAAGCGATAGATATTTCCTTACTTTAATTTTTCTCAAAATAATTTTCAAAATATAATCAAAATTTGAAAAAAAAAATATTCTAAATGTTTAATTTTTAACTTCCGCTTAATATCCCCTCACGTCCCCTATTTTTAGTACAACTAAAGTATCATCAACAAATCCTCATTATACCCTGTCAACTTCTCCTCCCACTCAAATCAACTTCCCCTCTCCCCATCATCCCTACCGCCCACACACACAAACTACCTGCCTGGTATAAAAAAAAAAACGAAGTGTGCCAAAAAATTTGAGACGGACAATTAAAGCTGGAATAGACATCTGGCCAGGAAGTCGAAATAAACGGCATTGATACAATTGGCGTGCCATACAAAATGGCCAAATAGACAGAACTGATACAATTGGTGACCCATAGAAATGGCCTCTAGAACAATGGCGCCGCCACAAGTGGGGAAATAAAACTGATAGGCCCGGGGGTGGGAGAATGGACCGACACAAAGGAATCCATTTCCGTGTTTGTGTATGCTTTTCGTCTGAGTGTCGCTCTGCTTGAAGTGTCGCTCTGCTTCAAGTAGTCGCGCTTGACCCCGAGGTCATCTTGACCCAAGCGGCGCGTGGAATGGTCACTAATGAGCCGTCCCTGCATTAATTACATCCGGGGGAGAACGGATTAGGGACCAGGGGCTGGGGGATTTCTTCAAGGTGCACGGGTCGGGACTTTGATCTTGGTCTGCACTGATGACCCTAGGGCGGGGGTGGGGGGGGGGGCTGGGTTAAAAAATAATGGCATGTGTGTTAAACTTTGTCTGTTTGGTTGGTTTATGCTGGTCAGAGTTGGTCTGTGTTGGTCAGTCAATGTAGGTCTGTGTTGGTCAGTCAATGTTGTTCTATGTTGGTCAGTCAATGTAGGTCTGTGTTGGCCAGTCAATGTAGGTCTGTGTTGGTCATTCAATGTAGGTCTGTGTTGGTCATTCTATGTAGGTCTGTGTTGGTCATTCTATGTAGGTCTGTGTTGGTCAGTCAATGTAGGTCTGTGTTGGTCAGTCAATGTAGGTCTGTGTTGGTCAGTCAATGTAGATCTGTGTTGGTCAGTCAATGTAGGTCTGTGTTGGTCATTCAATGTAGGTCTGTGTTGGTCAGTCAATGTAGGTCTGTGTTGGTCAGTCAATGAAGGTCTTTGTTGGTCAGTCAATGAAGGTCTGTGTTGGTCCGTCAATGTTGGTCAATGTTGGTCAGTCAATGTAAGTCTATGTTGGTCAGTCAATGAAGGTCTTTGTTGGTCAGTCAATGTAGGTCTGTATTGGTCATTCTATGTAGGTCTGTGTTGGTCCGTCAATGTAGGTCTGTATTGGTCATTCTATGTAGGTCTGTATTGGTCCGTCAATGTAGGTCTGTGTTGGTCAGTCAATGTAGGTCTGTGTTGGTCCATCTATCATGGTCTGTATTAATTAATTGATGGTGGTCGATGCTAGTCTATGTGTCAGACGATATACGACAAAAGTATACATACATAAAAAAGGAACAAAAGTGAACATGTACTAAACCTTAACGGACATAACTGAAGATTCATGCAACTCACATAAAAAGGGACATAACCCGCGTCAGAGACCAGCAGAATAAATAAAAGGATGTATTGCTAAAGATACAGACTGCCAGATAGAAGACTTACTGAACATACAGATATCCCAAAACTGTAAAATAAATGAACATACACACAATCAATAAAAATAAAATGGATATGAAGGAAGAAGTAAACAACCTTAAAAAGAAAGGGATGTAACTAACTATACAGAAACACAAAGTAAGGGGACATAACTAAATATATAGAAGCCCTAATAAATGTACCATAACTAAATATATAGAAGCCCCAATAAAGGGGACATAATTCAATATACAAAAATTCCCAAAACGGGAAAAATTAGTAAAGACACGGACAAAGGGGACATAACTAAAGAGGACAACACCAATACAGGGGACACAACTAAAGATACGGACAACACCAATACAGGGGACATAACTAAAGACACGTCCAACACCAATATAGGGGAAATAATTTAAGACACGAAGAACGCCTATACAGGGGACATAACTAAAGACACGGACCACCCAACAGAAAGTCCATTCGCTCCTTGAATGTAAGTGGCTACCTTATCCCGTTGACCCTTAGCGACCCATTTATTTTGACACAACTTTTGATTGGGTAATTACCTCCCCTCCCCTTCCTCCACACACGTTTGCTTTGACCCCCCGTCGTCGAGCCACGTTTCTCTCCCAGGGGCGGTAGTGTGTGGGTGGGTAGGTGTCGGGAGGGGGTAGGTTGACAAAACTTGACGTCATGCCAAGCCGGACATCAGCCCTTGCCATCTACCTACGTCCCCCTGTGTCCAGAGGAACACGCGTCCCTGCTGTTAGCGGCGTGCCACCTGTCTGTCCACCTGTCTGTCCGCGGTGCCAAGCTGAGGTAACCCCCTTGTCACGTGACAGCCGGGCGCGTGTGGGGGTGACAGGTCAACAAAAGGGCGCCGGCGATTGGTCCAGCCTGGGTCACGTGGGCCCGGGGAGAGGGGGATAAGGATTGCAGCTGGGAGACACATTAGTAACCAGAGACTGACCGGACGACCAACACGACAGACTTAAGACATTCTGAAGAGGATTGGTGCGAGGTGGTGGGGGGGGGGGGGGGTTATATGATGTGGGGATAGGGGTGTCGAGGGTTGGGGGTATTCAAACTGTTATACCATAACAAATCTTTCTTGTCATGTAACAATATAAAGTTTCGGAGAAAATACATAATAATATTGAACAAATACAAAACATTTATTAAACAAAAGTGTCATCGCAACGCCTAATTTAAAAAAAAATAATAATTCACTGAACTATATAATACTTTCTATAATATTGCTAATTTGATAACAACTGTTGTTAAATGGCCTGCACAACGGTAGTGTGCTTTTCTTACTGTTTTATTCTGCCTGATAAAAAGTGTCGAATCGAAAATTGACGTGAGTCACTTTGTTAGATGTTCTATTGCATTTCTTTTTTTTTTTCGACCGAAAATTTTAGTTTTTTTCTCTCTTTCTCGACCGATCCTGTAATTTACTTGAAAACTCCTTTTACGAGCAAAACGTCAACCAGCTTATTCGACATATGTACTGTGTCATATTGGATCTCAGTGTCCCTTTGTTTCAGTCAATTAAACACACGGCATGCAAGTTTTATGGAGTAATCCTCACGTCTTTTTCCCCGACCAAAACACTGCTCACAACATGAGGAAATAAACACAGCATCGGGTGTCTCTTTATGAAACTGTTGACTTTTAAAATACAAAACGTCTCAAATTACAGCATGTTTTAGGAGCAATCCGTTTGCTACTAGCCTCTGGTTTAAGGATTGGGCGAGGGGTGGGGGAATTTTGTGTTCTTGTGTTGAATACATTCCAAGTAGACCTCTCTTCCGCCCCCCCCCCCTACAGTTCCCTCTTAGAGAAATCAATGTAATGCTTTTTGTAACATTTCGGTTGCCATTTCGTTGAATATTTAGAAATGCGTGCTACGCATTTGTGATATTCAGCGAGCCACTTCATAAGGTTATATTTGGTTTTATGATCAACCTTTATATGTATGATCATAATAAACATTAGCACACGTTCTTATTCGGAAAAGCGCTGTCGAGTATAGGGGGCCTATTTATCGCTAAAAACTGAGAAAACTAAAAATGAAACCTTCAACAAAGAAACCTGTCAAAAATTGAAGTCTTCTGAGTGGGGTTTTTGTAGCGTTGGCTAAATATCTGAAAAATGAACCACTCCACCCGTCCGCTTCAAAGCTTGACCACTAAAACTTGTGTTGTAATAACTTGCCCTTTGTACTCAAAGACCCCACGTGTGTTTGGGCACGTGCCGACTGACCGGCACACGTGACCAGGAGCGAACTTTGGGCGCGGTCGTCGAGAGGTGGTGTGCGCATGTCACCACACGGCCGACTCGAGTGACGCGCCTGACGCCACATCCGGCTGTAAATTTGAAGCTTCGCTGCCCAATCAACACACAGAGCCGCTGCCTGTTTTTAAATAATTATAAGCGTCGATACCTCCACATCATAATTAGAAAACAATGAGTTTTTTTTTCAAAAGAAAAACACAGAAAAAAATGGTTTTACACTTTTTTAAACACTAAAGAAACAATGTGTTACAAGAGTTTTTTTTTTTTTTTCCTTCACGTTTAAAAAAAATCACCCCCCCCCCCCTCTTTTTGTTTACTAACACAAGTTTGAGTAAGGTTTAGGAGTAGAGTTTATGGGACGGTGATGTGATGATGTAGACAGGTAAAGAAGCACAAGTAATTTATATCAGCTTGAGTCCGTAGGAAGTCGACAGATTGGAGCTGATTCACGTGGGATTAGCGGGAGAGGATGTTCAATAAATCAGACCGGACTCAAGTGGTGAGCGGAAAAAAAAGTCACAGAAAAAAGTCATAGTTAGAAAGTCACTGAAAAAAAGTCGTAGTTAAAAAGTCACAAAAAAAGTCATAGTTAAAAATTTACAGAAAAAAGACACAAAAAAGTGACAGTTTACTCAATCAGATAGCCGTATAGGAGATCTGTCACAGATATCACACACATTTCACTGGTGAATTTTGTCTGCCTTGTACTATTTCTCTATTAAACGGCAGACTAACAATTGAAATTTTTTATTCAAAATATGCGGAAAACGAAACTTCTTCAACATTTTGAACTGTTGAAGAATTTTGAGTTTTGAAAAGTTTTTTTTGTCATGTTCTGAGTTGAGATGAATGCGGTTTATCAACATTCAATACTCTGTATGCTATAACTATAATTGCGATATTTTACAAAATAAGGATGATATAGATATTGATGTAGAATGTATTCCACATGTAGAAAAGAAACAACACTAGAAATTGATGACAGTTTCAATGATAAAATTAACGTTGATAGAAACTATGAAGATGACAGTTAGCTAAAATGATCAAACATCCACAGTAAAAACAACAATGTCTTCAACTACAAGCTGTCTATGACGCGACAACGACTTGGTATATGTGGTCAAATTTTGCCATTTCTAAAACAGTGCTAAAAAATAAAAACATTAGCCTCTAACATGTAGTGAAGAGATTTCTAGAAAGACCAACTCATTTGCTATTTCAGTTGAAATTTTTTTTTAAATTGTAAGTTTTTAATTATATAGCTTATAATTACATAGCTTATAATTATATAAATCTCTAAGAGCCGTATTAAAGTCCGACGTTGTTTTCTTGGCGAAACTGAGAAACAAAATTACCCAAATGTACCGTCACGAAGTAGTAATCGAGGGGTCACTTCTAAAAATAGCTCGGAGATGGCAGATGGTGCGTGTCGGGAGGAAATCCGCGGAGGTTAATGGGGGACGGTGTGACCAGTGTAACCCAGGGTTTCAATGGGGGGAGGGGCAGGCACGGTCCGGGCTTTTGTTGCGCGCGTGTGTGTAGGGGGGGGGGGGGGGTAGGAGGTTGAAAAATTTGATTGGAAGAAAGGAAGTTCTGATGGTTTGATGTCTCGCATCCTCCAGCCTCCAGCCTCTTCGGTGGTATATATATATATATATATATATATATATATATATATATATATATATATATATATATATATATATATATATATATATATATATATACAGAGAGAGAGACAGAGAGAGAGACAGAGAGAGAGAGAGAGAGAGAGAGAGAGAGAGAGAGAGAGAGAGAAATAAAAATATAATAAGAAATATTAAAAAAAAAAAAAAACTGAACAAACAATTGAACATTCAAAGCTACTTGTAAAGAAAGAAATATTTTAAAATTTTTAAAACAAAAGTTAATGTCGTTTAGATTTATGGATAATGGCTAGGGTGTAGAGTCATGCCAATAGAGGCAACTAAGCTGAAGAGAGTACATAATTTTTTTTTCAACTTCAGTTAGTAAGAGCAACTATATTTCAGATCGATTTTTTAAAGTCGAGCAAAAGGAGCATTAGAAGGGAGGCAACTCATATATTGAACGAAATTGAGTATTGCAGGGGAGATAACCGGTAAAATGTTTTAAAATGTTTTAATACACGATAAATTCCCTTTGTCTAGAAAAAAAGAATAAGTTTTTTTAGATTTTAAAGGCTTTCATTTAGCTTGCTTGGTATGTTTGTATCTCCTCAGATCTTGGTATATTAATTCAACCCATTTCCCATTGTCCGATTTAGCTGAAATTCGGCACACTTTGGATGACAATGCAAGAATATTTAATTTTTTATCAAATTAGATGAAAATAGAGGGTGAACACTACAGTTCACGGTTGGCTGATTTGGGCCCTATCGTCGGCCACGAAGTTAATTAAGGCGGAAACTAAATTTGAGAGGTCACAAGGTCACTGGACAAGCCAATTTAATTCGGAACGAGTGACCTAAACGTGGAGAAAGTTCTCACATTTAAAAAAAAATTAAGGAAAAAATGTTTTATTTTATTCACAAATCACAACGAAAAAAAAAATCACATGAAAAAATGCACTAAAGAGAAAAAATAAATTTTACTTTACCTTATAAAGCTCTATGCTGGTATGACTAAAAAATCAAAGCCTTAAAGAGAATGTATTCCCTTTCTTCCCTTTCAGTGAGAGGTTTATGTTCCATATCCAGGGCCGGCGCTACCTATAAGGCGAACTAGGGGGTCGCCTAGGGCGCCATCCCAATGGTTTGATCGCTATTATAGAAAAGTACCTAATAATTAATAACTTTTATAAAGGAGTAGCGATCTATTTCGGCACCCAGAACGAACTATTAATTTTGCGCCCCACCTCAAAATTAAGTCTATATTGGTCTATATTTATTTGCGATAATGAAAAAGCAACCCCACCTCCCTAATTTGGAAAGGTCGGGGCGCTTTTTACCAGTCACTTTGCCTTTTTTATTGGTGTCACATAACTGATGTAGAAAACGATTAAATAAGTTCGTAATTTAAATTTCGAACATTTTAATAGGGCTTGTAAGTCTCGTTTTCTCTGACTTTGAATTAAAAATCTGTCCTGGTGTATAGAGTTTTGTAATGACGGGGTGTTCAAAGTATTGTCACTTGTTTGATAAGTTTTGATGAATCGTTTAGATTTGGGAGTAACGACGGACGGCTGTTGCTGATATGGTTTCGTAGGTATAAAGTATCTAAGTGTTAAAGTGTCGTATTTTAAATTTGGCTGTGGTGTAGTTGAAGGTCTAGTAGAATCTGATTGGTAGTAGAGGAATGAGAATGCAGGTGATGAAGTATCGTAGTTCTGGACTTCGGGAGTATTGATTTTTGTGGTATTTAGGTATCGAACTATATTGACTGTTATAGTCTTGTAGTAGGTCCAGTGAAATCGATGTTGATTGGGAGTAGAGCTTGGTGAAGTTAAACGAGTTGGTGTCGTAGTTCTGGAGCATCGAGTCTAGTTATCTTTAGGTATCGAAGTTTGATATGGGTTGTGAATGTAGTAGAGTATATCGAGTAGTCGAGTTTATCGTAAGTTCGATGATTTCAATTCAGTACAGAAAAAACTACAAAGAAAGGTAGGCGTTCTTTAGTTGAAAAATCTTTAGTTTTTTTAAGAATCTATAGTACCACTTTTAAAGTATTGACTTTGACTTGACTTAGTCCTCTCTGCGCCTTATGGAACATAGGGCCTCCACCATTTCCTTCCATTTCTTCCGATCCCCGGCTATTAATTTTGCCGCCTCCCAAGACATCCCTGTTGGCTTCAGTTCTTCAAGAAGACGCCGCCTCCTAGTCTGTCTTGGGCGCCCTCTCTTCCGGTATGTAATATTTGGGTGTTCCTTTCGTAGCGTGTGTCCCACCCAGCGCCAATTCCTCCGTCTTATTTTCACACCCATAGGCTCCTGCCTAGCTTTTCTCCATAATTCTATGTTCGGGACTTTGTCCTGCCATCTCAATTTCAATATCTGTCCAAGGCATCTGTTCATGAAGGTTTGTATCTTTGCTGTGCTTGCTTTGGAGACTCTCCATGTCTCTGCTCCATACAGCAGAACTGCCTTGACATTTGAGTTAAGTATCCTAATTTTTGTGGAAATGGAGATGGCAGAATTTTTCCATATGGTTCGCAGAACTGTGAAAGCGCAACGGGCTCTATTAATTCTAGCACGTATGTCCTCCTCTGTGCCTCCCGATTTGCTGATCTTGCTGCCAAGATAGACAAACTCTTCCACATCATTTACCTGTCTTCCGTTTATTCGCCCAATTGACAATAAGCGCTTGAAGCAGGGGTCTCCAAACTATGGCCCGCGGGCCGGATGCGCAACGTAGCATACGCCGCTATCTCGTTGTTTTATTTTCTACTTGTAAACAATTCATAATTTGTGAATTCTACACTACCCCACCCCCCTGTCTCCCCCACCCCCACAAATTCCATGCAAATATGTAATTGTGCTTTTTTTCCAGTGACTTTTTTCCTGTGACTTTTTTTTCCTGCAATCCCGCCCAGTGAAAGACAATGAAAATATCAAGCAGAACTTATTATCTCCCCTTAGCAGTAGCGTAGCGAGGGGGGGGGGCGCCATATGTCCCCGGGCGCCGACCTTGGGGGCGCCAAAATGGGTTGGAAAAATAAATTGAAAGGTTGAGGGGGTGCAAATCGAAAGTTTGAGGGGGGGTGCAAATGGAAATCTCAAGGGGGGGGGGGGGTGCAAATCAAAAGTTTGAGGGGGGGTGCAAATCAAAATCTTGAGGGGGGGTTTGTCCCCGGGCGCCGGGCAGGGTCGCTACGCCTCTGCCCCTTAGTTTCAAATCGTTTAAAAACTAAATCATCTTCCCCTAATAGCCGTCACTTTTTCGAACCGGCTCTACTATTGTAAACATTCGGGGTGAACCACAGCTCATCTGACAGGTGGGGATGAGGGTAGTAGTGTCTAAGCTGCGTGGTGTTTTCTATGGTCTCAATGAAGAGAATTATATATATCGATAGATTAAATAGGATGGAATTTATAAATAACCGTAATTTTTGTTTTTTCAAATTATATATGTTTTATATTTAATCAATAATTCTAGCAATGTTTAAAAAGGCTACCCGTGTTTGATTTTTTGAAAGACATCCCTTTATTTAGGGGATCCAAAATTTGATATTTATAACGTGTAAAACTATGTACAAGTTTATGTATGTCATCGAAATTGAATAGAAGTATTTTACAATAAAGCTACCGTTTTTAGAATTTTAAACAAAACATACAGTTAAGTATTCAATAGGTAAATTATATTGTTTAACAAGGTTACATAGCTAATAAAAAATATTTGTAATAATTATTATGTAATAATATTTAGAGCGTTTTATTTTGTTTTTCAAACATGTCTTAGTTACACTAGATTAATTTAGCTATTCTTGTGAAAGTTATTTCCCTTGAATAAAAATTTTATATTTGGATTTTCAAATGGGAGATAGTTCGTTGCTTAGCTTTACATTCATTTCGAATTCCTGCACCTTAGGTTGACCGCTTACTTATAAATACAAGTTTAAGTTATTATTTGTCACTGTAAAAAAAAATAAAAAATTGGGGGGGGGGGGGGGGCGGACACTGTTAAAAGTATATATTTTCTATATAAATTTCATTTCGTTCGGGTGGGGGGCGGTGGACTTTTTTCGGGGGGCTCTCCCCCCCACCCCCAAAGAGATGCCTGGAAGAAACTCTGGTTTGTAGACATACAGTCTTAGTCGTAAATTAATTGTCTTTTCATATTTTTCACCCTCTCCTAAAAGATTCATATATAACAATTTTAGGCTGGAATCTATAACAATTATAACCTTCTATTTTTCAAAAACAAAAAAATCGTTACATAATCACACAATATAGACCATTAACAATTATAACTAAAAACAGTCAAGGTTAAAACAGGTAAGTTCCGTTTTGGAACTCACCTTGGGGGACTGCAGAGAGTCGAACACTACATGAACTGTTTTTTTCAGTTGTCTTTTTCCAGACTTTTCCCCCCGGGAGGGGGGGGGGAAGCACTTAAAATTTTCTAAGGGGGGGGGGGAGGAGGGGGGGGGGGGGGAGGCGGCTAAGTCTTAAAGTACATAGTAGACTCGTGATTACGCTTGCAAACTGGGATTAAAGGAATTAGTACAAATTTTTGCAACGAAGGAGGCAAGTAAAATTTGATTTTCATGTCTACATTAAACGTTTGTGCAATTGATAATAAAGTAATATGTCACTTGTAATGAATGGTTTTCTTATATATATGTTTTAGTAATTATTAATTTGTGTGAAAGAGGGTGTTTTAATAAGTTTTGCCTAGGGCGCTAAATAACCTGGAGCCGGCACTGTCCATATCAGTTCAATTTTCATCATTGAGCGACCAGGCTTTTATTTTCAGTCGTAGGGCAGATGAAGTAGAGTTAGTGTCTATGACTTCGGTACTTAAGAGGTAAGTCTTATAAATACTATGCAACTGCCACTTTTACGTTCTCTAACGTAAGTCAGAGCTGGGTGGACTCGGGATCCGAACTCGAGACCCTCGGACTAGCAGTCGTGCACTACCCCCGTTCTGCACGTTTGTGGTGCTATGAATGTGTCGCCACTTCTGTGTGCTGTACCCGGTATCGTAGGGTGTACGTTAGCTGAGTACAAGTTTGGTACAGTTACATTTTCTGTTATTGTTGATAGATTGTTAGATGTTTTCATGCAGTATACGTTAGTTGAGTACACGTTTGGTACAGTAGTTACAGTTTCTGTTGTTGTTGATAGATTTTTTAGATGCTTACATATGTAGAGCGTACGTTAGCTCAGTACACGTTTGGTACAAGTTACAGTTTCTGTTATTGTTAATAGATGCTTTCATGCAGTATACGTTAGAGTGTACATTAGCTGAGTACAAGTTTGGTACAGGTAAAGTTGTTGTTCTTGTTTTTCATAGATTGTTCGATGCTTACATATGTATAGCGTACGTCAGCTGAGTACAAGTTTGGTACAGTTACAGTTTCTGTTATTGTTAATAGATGCTTTCATGCATTATACGTTAGCTCAGTACACGTTTGGTGCATGAAGCTCTTACACCGTATAACAGATTAATTAAGATTCCTTGTCACAGAAGAAGTAAGATTCTTTGAAACAGTTGATTTCTATTAACAGAATAAGAAAGATTTATTGTAACAGAAAGTAAGATTTCTTGTAACAGAAAGTAAGATTTCTTGTAACAGAGAAAGTAAGATTTCTTGTAACAGAGAAAGTAACAGTACCTTTAGTTCAACAAAAACAAAATCGGTCCCAGTTTAACTCGAGGTCATGGAGTGTAAACAAGAGAATGAGGGGGGGGGGGGGGGTAAGGGAGCTTTGACAGGATCCGATAAAATGTGCCCTAATCTCTAGTCCGTTATGTAATTATGCATACAAGGGGGAAAACTTCCTGCAACCGACAACTTTTTACAGATACAATGTGACACCTTTAATACGTTAGTAGCCTCCCCTTCTAACTCTTCAGCACGGAGCTGTAGTGCAAGGACAGTGGTTCCCAAATTGTAGTGACGGCTATCAGAGTTTCTTCCAGGCATCACTTCCCTACGAATAAAGTCTACCGCCCCCTCCCCTCCCCCCGAACGAAACGGAATTTATATAGAAAATATATACTTTTAACAGTGTCTACCCCACCCCCTGAAAATTTCAAGTGCCCCCCCCCCCCCACCCCCCCGGAGAAAAAAGTCCAGAAGTAACACTGACGGTTATTCTATTTAAACTTCTTGATTTGAAAAACTACTGGCTTCTTATGTGCTTGGATATAGATAAAAACAGATAGGAAAGTTATTGCTGCTTACCATAATATAATGCGTATTGCAAAAAAATAATTTTGTCTTCATTATGACAAGTAAAATTAAATTTTATGATGTTTTAAGTCCGCAAATTTTTTCAGAAATGTAATATTTTAAGAATCAATGTTATAAAATTTGAATATTTTTTTTTTACTGAGGCTACATATCTATTTATTTTCATCAAACCTAAATTATAACCTGAAGCTTCACTTTCCTAAGACAAACATTGTATACAAACTGTGTGGTCTTAGTTCTGAAAACCCCTCTTTGTAGGATGGAATTTATAACTAACCGTAAACTTAGTTTTTTCAATTTTTTTAAATTATATTCAATCAATAATTCTATCAATGTATAAAACAATTACCCATGTTTGATATTTTGAAAGACATCCCTTATGTAGGGAACCAAAATTTATTTTTACAGTAGCAGTAACATTAAAACAAAATGAATGTCATCAAAATTGAATAGAAGTATGTTATAATACAGCTACCGTTTATAGAATTTCAAACAAAACATACAGTTAAATATTCAATAGATAAAATATATTGTTTGTACAAATTTACATAGTTAATTTAAAAGATATATAATAATTATTTCGTAATGAAATTTAGAGCGTTTTATTGTGTTTTTCAAACATGTCTTAGTTATACTTGATTAATTTAGCAATTCTTGTGAAAGTTATTTCCCTTGAATAAAAATTTTTTATTTGGATTTTCAAATGGGAGATAATTCATTGCTTAACTTCACATTCATTTCAAATTCCTGCACCTTAGGTTGACCGCTTTTATATAAATACAACTTAAGTTATTATTTGTTATTATATAGAGCTTAAGTTCTTAACAAAATAGTTTGGTAGGTTTCTTTTAGAATTATCAAGTTGAAAAACAAATACACCAGTAGCCGTTGTAGATTGCAATATTTAATGGTTGTAGACATACAGTCTTAGTCGTAAATTAATTGTCTTTTCATATTTTTCATCCTCTCCTAAAGGATTCATATATAACAATTTTAGGCTGGAATCTATAACATTTATAACCTTTTATTTTTCAAAAACAAAAAAATCGTTACATGATCACACAATATAGAACTTTTACAATCATAACTAAAAACAGTCAAGGTTAAATCAGGTAAGTTCCGTTTTTGAACTCACCTTGGGGGACTGCAGAGAATCGAACACTACAAGAGCCTTTTTTCCCACGTTTTCTTTAACTTGCTTTCTCTGTTTTTTTGTTTGTTTGTTTGTTTGTTTTTCCAATCAAATCTTGCGATCGAAATTTCTGGCACTTCCCAGTTAGCTAGCGCGCTGAAATTTTCAGGGAAGCTTTCTCTTGGATGACCATAGAATATTCAATTGTTATTATTACTAAATTGATCAATGGAAACATTTTATTGAGCATTTTAGACCGCTATATAATCTATATATATAATTCTCCTCTGCGAGCCATTAGAAAAAAAACGAGCGACGCGTACCTCGCGCGCAGTGAAGCGAACGATCCCACGTCGCCACAGGCTTAGGGGCAGATAATTTAGTTTGAACCGAGTTTAAACTTACAGGAGGAGACGATATGGTCGAGTGGTTGGGCACACGATTGCTATCCCACTCGACACGGGTTCAAATCTATGTGTTCTAGTCAGTAACCAGCCCTCGTCCTAACCGCTATCAACTAACCTCTGACAATCATTCACTTGCGATTGAGACCGAAGAAGAAAGGGTCTCTCGTTTTTTACGAGTTGTCTTTTACGAGTTGTCTTCGTTTACCCAAAAAAAGTGAAAAGATAAAATCGATAGCAAGATTTCAATGCAAACAAACAGACAAAGACTAAAAAGTAGAAAATAATAATCATTAAAAAAGTTTTAAAAAACCCACGTTTTCTGATTGAACTAAAAAGTAGAAAATAAATATTATACATCACAATAATGCAAGCGATCACTCTACTATAAGCGATCAAAAACGTGGGGCGCCGTGATTTTCTTACAGTTTCTAATACTGTTGACTCTCTACAAGCTCCCTAATAAAAGTCAATAGTATTATCTAATCAATAGTAATATAACTTTTACTTCGGCGCCCCACGTTTTTCATCGCTTATAGTAGTATTATCGCTTGCATTATTGTGATGTATAACATTTATTTTCTACTTTTTAGTTCAATCAGAAAACGTGGGTTTTTTAAAACTTTTTTAATGATTACTATTTTCAGTTGTCTTTTTTCCAGACTTTTTAACCCCGGGAGGGGGAAGGGAAGCACTTAAAATTTTCTAAGGGGAGGGGGGAGGGAGGCTACGTCGTAAAGTACATAGTCATTTATGGATGACACCCCCTATTGGTGTTAGGTTCTTTTATAACACACGAAGCATCACATACATCCAATCTTGACTTAATTAAGTCCGACAAAAAACACACCATCAAGTCTTTACAAGCACTTATATTTTAATTATGGGACGGAGTGTTCTAGCGGTAGAGAGCTGGATTGCTAACCCGTAAGTCTCGAGTTCTGATGGGTACCTAACTCACGTTATGGAAAGTAAAAGCGGCTGGGCATAGTGCTGACAACACTATCCCTTCATATGCCGAGGTCACGGAAACAAGTGAACTATAATTCACTTGTCCCATAGACCGTCAGGTTTGAAAGGCAAACTTTACTTTTTACTTTATATTTAAATTACAGAACACGGTATTTTAAGATTAGTTGGACGGGAACTTCGAGCCTTCTCCACTGGGGTTATTAGGGGACAAGGAATGTACTTTGTAACCGTTTCAGTTAATTTAGAATAATAATCATTAAAAAAGTTTTAAAAAACCCACGTTTTCTGATTGAACTAAAAAGTAGAAAATAAATACTATACATCACAATAATGCAAGCGATCACTCTACTATAAGCGATGAAAAACGTGGGGCGCCGAAGTAAAAGTTATATTACTATTGATTAGATAATACTATTGACTTTTATTAGGGAGCTTGTAGAGAGTCAACAGTATTAGAAACTGTAAGAAAATCACGGCGCCCCACGTTTTTGATCGCTTATAGTAGAGTGATCGCTTGCATTATTGTGATGTATAGTATTTATTTTCTACTTTTTAGTTCAATCAGAAAACGTGGGTTTTTTAAAACTTTTTTAATGATTATTATTTTCTACTTTTTAGTCTTTGTCTGTTTGTTTGCATTAAAATCTTGCTATCGATTTTATCTTTTCACTTTTTTTTGGGTAAACGAAGACAACTCGTAAAAAGACAACTCGTAAAAAGACAACTCGAAAAAAACACGTTGTGTGAATACGTTACTGACTAGAACACATAGATTTGAACCCGTGTCGAGTGGGATAGCAATCGTGTGCCCAACCACTCGACCATATCGTCTCCCCCAAACTGGCCTACCTCCTGTAAGTTTAAACTCGGTTCAAGCTAAATTCTCTGCCCCTAAGCCTGTGGCGACATGTGATCGTTCGCTTCACTGCGCGCGAGGTACGCGTCGCTGGTTTTTTTTTCTAATGGCTAGCAGAGGAGAATTATATATATAGATTATATAGCGGTCTAAAATGCTCAATAAAATGTTTCCATTGATCAATTTAGTAATAATAACAATTGAATATTCAATGGTCATCCAAAAGAAAGCTTCCCTGAAAATTTCAGCGCGCTAGCTAACTGGGAAGTGCCAGAAATTTCGATCGCAAGATTTGATTGGAAAGACAAACAAACAGAGAAAGCAAGTTAAAGAAAACGTGGGAAAAAACCAATTAGCTTTGGACTGTTGTGTAGGGGTTATAGTGACCTACCAATGAGTAGCAAGGTAATGACGTCAACTGTTTCTGCTCTGACACTATTTCCGGTGTTAGTCAAGCATCGACGGCTGCTAATAGAAAAGTATCGATACAGGTATTAATTTTTCAGTATCGATACTAATATTATATTTATCGATTTGGGTATAATTTTTGTCTGGAATGAAATAACAACCTGGGAAACAGAATTGTTCCTATCTGTCGGAGTTCATTCTTTACGGTTCTTTAAATAATTAAGCTCATTTGTTTAAAAAAAAAATTAATAAAAGGCATTGATATATCCAGAATGCAATGCAATTTACACTGTATAAAGGTTGATATAAAAACGAGATTTTTTAAAAGTTTGAGAAGGATAGAATGTTATATATATATATATATATATATATATATATATATATATATATATATATATATATATATATATATATATATATATATATATATGTATATGTATATATATATATACAGTGACGGCTTGCGACACTTGAAAGGCCATTAGCCTTTTATTATTTAATTTAGTAATTTTTAAATTAAATATTTCAATGATTAACCAAATGTCTAATTAGATTAACATAGTTAACCATATCATCAAAGAATAACGTTTCAGGAAAGCTTGCAAGGAATCGCTGCATTAAAAATGGGACAAACTTGAGTTACAAGTTCTGCCACAAACCAATGACATAGTGAATTGAGTTAAGATTGTAAACTTTGGTAGCTTATCTCTCCATATATAAGTTAAAGTCTATGTGGCTGTGGGACTGTTTGCCTGTTTGACTTGTATGCAGTATTACACCTTTCATCAGTTCGCAACAAAACATTTTGGGAACGTGTGGAAAACGGGAAAATTTCTGCGAAAAAAAAATTCTTAGGTATGAAGCACTGTCTGGTTACGATATGGCGTCTTGAACAGGGATTTAGGGCACAGAGGTACAAATTGATTCAACGGTTACACTGCAACAATTTATCAGTGAATTTACTAGAAAATTTTTTATTTAAATTGTTTCCTAAGTTAGTCATTTAAAATATTTCATTGCAGAAAAAACTATATCCATCGTGAGACAATAATTCACACGCAGCTACGATCCAAGCAATATATCATTGAAAAGTTTTGAAGGTTTGTCTGTCTTTTACACTACAGCTCATAGAGAGAGAGAGAGAGAGAGAGAGAGAGAGAGAGAGAGAGAGTGTGTGTGTGTGTGTGGTGTGTGTGTGTGTGTGTGTGTGTGTGGGTGTGTGTGTGGGTGTGGGTGGGTGTGGGTGGGTGTGGGTGTGGGTGTGGGTGTGTGTTTTGTCAATGCAATAGTGTGTGTTACAGTCTGTTTTAGGTACTGTAGAACAATCACTGTTGAAGTAGATACGTTAATTTTTACAATGTCACTAGCAAAATAATTAAATTTTGTTGTTTTTCGATCGAAGTTGGTCCACTAAACGGCATTGGCATTCTTCTGAGATTATTTGTTCCGCAATGACAAATAATTATTGAAATACAGATGGGGAGAAGAGATTATTACACACAGATATATTTACGGAAAATCAGTAGTAAACTTTTCACTTGGTTATTTATATTATAGAAACGTAAATATTTATTAGCGAGCGTTTTTGTAAACCACAATGCAACACATAAAATAAACGTGCTGCTATTTAAGCAATTTTTTTAATAATTTTAATATATACTGTAAATAAATTGCATACGTTTAATTATTTTGCTTTTACTATTCTATTTCAATCTTAAAAATTATGATTTTTTATTATTATTATTTTATTTTATTTCAAGTTAGCTCCCTTTTCCTTTTTTTGTTTGCTTTTAATAAAAAGAATAATTGAGTTTATTGTGTGCAATATAAATCTGTATTTTAAACAAATATAAAAAGATTATAATTATAGCTTTTGAATGCACAGAAGAAAAAAAGTTTTTAAAAAATAAACTCATTGTTATCTTCACCGTAAATTGATTATTAACAAACGTCGCCGTAAATTGAGTGTTAACATCGCCGTAAATTTAATTAGAACGTCGCCGTAAATTGAGTGTTAACATCGCCGTAAATTGAGTGTTAACATCGCCGTAAATTTAATTAGAACGTCACCGTAAAACGAGTGTCATCAACGTCACAGATAGTCGCTACAACTTGAGTAAAATACGCTACAGCAGCCAAATAAATAGGGCCCGCTTAAAGATCGCCTACTGCTTTAAAATAAATGAAGCGTGACGACGGGGGTTGCCTTTTTAGCTTAAAAAAAAACAAATCAAAATGTTTCTTAAGTTAAGTGGGCAGTAGCTTTTCGATTTGTTTTAGTTTATTTACTAAAGCAACGATTAAATTGTAGGCCCACTGTATAGCCTTCAATTGTAGGCCCACTGTATAGCCTTCAATTGTATGCCCACTGTATAGCCTTCAATTATAGGCCCACTGTATAGCCTTCAATTTTTAGGCCCACTGTATAGCCTTCAATTGTAGGCCCACTTTATAGCCTTCAATTGTAGGCCCACTGTTCTAATCAATTGTAGGCCCACTGTATAGCCTTCAATTGTCGGCCCACTGTATAGCCTTCAATTATAGGCCCACTGTATACCCTTCAATTGTAGGCAAACTGTATAGCCTTTAATTGTATGCCCACTGTATAGCCTTCAATTGTAGGCCCACTGTACAGCCTTCAATTGTAGGCCCACTGTATAGCCTTCAATTGTAGGCCCACTGTATAGCCTTCAATTGTAGGCCCACTGTACAGCCTTCAATTGTAGGCCCACTGTATAGCCTTCAATTATAGGCCCACTGTTCTAATCAATTGTAGGCCCACTGTATAGCCTTCAATTGTAGGCCCACTGTATAGCCTTCAATTGTAGGCCCACTGTATAGCCGTCAATTGTAGGCCCACTGTATAGCCGTCAATTGTAGGCCCACTGTTCTAATCAATTGTAGGCCCACTGTATAGCCTTCAATTGTAGGCCCACTGTATAGCCGTCAATTGTAGGCCCACTGTTCTAATAGCCTTTAATTGTAGGCCCACTGTATAGCCTTCAATTGTAGGCCCACTGTATAGCCTTCAATTGTAGGCCCACTGATCCAATTGCCTTAACTCTAGTTTAAAACAAAACTCAGTATGCCCTGTTTAGTTCATGTTTTACACGGAATTCTGTCAACCCTTTGAAAGGCTCAACACGTCCTCTCATCCGTGAGGTACGGCAACATCATGGCATTAGCGTGTTACATTTCATACGGAGGCAGTGAAGTGCTTTAAACTTTATTGACAAGTTTGAGAATAAACGGACAATTGAAAAAACCCCACACAAAACATACTTAATCCATTCTCTCGAGCTGTGTGTATGTTGTATATAAAAAATATTTATTTTTAAAACCGAATATAATGGGCACTAACAAGCAGACTGAAAGACGAACAGACGGATAGACGGACGGACAGACGGACGGACGAACGGACAGGCGGGCAGACAGAAAGATAGACAGACGGACGGACGGACGGATGGATGGACAGACGGATAGACGGACAAACGGACGAACAGACGGACAGACGGACAAACGGACGGACGGACAGAAGCACAGACGGACAGACGCACAGACGGAGGGACAGACAGACCTAAAAAAATATTGTATCAAAAACTTCATCAACCTACTATCACTAATCACCACCGATGCGACCAGTCCGTCTTGTGAAGGCCCAGTTTCTATTGACTTGTACCGGGTGTTTGATCGACTCCCACTTAATAGCTACAAATGTATTCTATGTCCATTGTATGAGGGACATAAACAAAATAGGGTCAAATGGGTTTATCTCATGTGGGCTGTAAACTGATGAGATGGGAGGGGGGGGGGGAGTTAACGGGTGGGGAAGGGTGGAGCTGTTCAACAAATGAAGCTTTTTAAAAAAAGTGTCGTCGATAAGTACAAAAAGTAAAATAACATTGATCTAGTTGTAAACACGATTTAAGTACCCAAAACACGCATTACACACACCGTTTGCTTGTTGGCTGGTGGGATTTGATGGGATAGGCAGAAATACTAAGCAGCAACAGTACTTCACGTTGTATGTTCATATTATGTCACTCACGACTTTGTACTTTAGAAATGACACATACCGTAAACATAACGAAATCAGCTCCATGAAGCATAAAGATATGTAGACAGCGTTTCTTCCAGACTTTTTTCTCCTGGGGGGTGGGTACTTGATATGAATGAAGAGTACCTGGCTAGCGGAAGGACTGTCTGAGCGATCGTCATGTGTTTTTACGTGTTTTGGGTGAGATCGCTCATTGACGTAAGGGGAGAGAAAGTGGTGAATAAAAGAGAGAGCGAAAGGTGAACGGGTGTTGTGTGCTAGGATTTGGGACTGGAACGATGGCAGTGAATGTAAGATGTCTCCATGACTTGGAGTTGTGATTATTATTTGTACCTATATCAGTTGATCTTCAAATATGGATGTACCACGGATTTATCTGTACAAAGTGTAAATAAAGTTGTCATTTCAAGTTGCCACTGTTGCTCGTGTTCCTGTATGAAAGCTAACCCACAACAACAAAGAATTCATGTTGTTACATATGGTGTCAGAAGTGAGCGTCTACTGTTACATATGGTGTCAGAAGTGGAGGCAATAAAGTGATGTTGCTACATTGTATTACTGTTACTTATGATGTCACAAGTGGTTGAAGAATTGGTGCTACATATGTCAGAAATGGAGATATTACAGTCTGTGGTCTTCCACTGTTTACCAAGTACGTCAAGTTCTTGAAAGTCATCTATCTACACTCAAGTCAGAAGGGTTGCTGTAGTCAAGTCAGACGTTTTGTTCAAGTCATCAACGTGATAATTTTTATCACCTTATTTCGATATTGTCTCACCAATGTCGAGTAAATATCGTCTGTGTGTTTTTTCTGTTTGGATTTAGCCGATCAAGTCTTAGTGTTTCTTTTCTACTGTTTGGATTTAGCTGTTCAAGTTTTTTCTATATGGATTAGCTGTTCAAGTTTTTCTACTGTTTGGATTTAGCAGATCAAGTTTATTTTTGTAACTGTTCCTAAACTGTTCCTAAAGATGTGTTATCTAAAACTGGACAAATTTCTACTCTGTAACAGGCTACTAGAACTATTTTGAATTTTTTTCAACTTTTTGGAATCAACAAAGTGAACTATTTTGTACTATATATGTACTATGAACTTTTCTTGGATTACTAGATGTCGCTAATCAACTGAACAAAGCCAGAATACAAGAAAGGGTATTGTAAATTAATTAACATTTATCTATTGTCAACTAATGAATTTATATTTTATGTCATAGAAAATATATCAAAATGTCAAATTTTGAAACATATACAGCACTTGTGAAGGAACTTGACATTCCGAAGGAAGACAGGTTGGCATTTATAAAAGAACTACTAAAGAAAGATGAAGAGAAAGCTGCTAAAGAGAAAGCTGAGAGAAAAGAAGAAGAGAAGGCTAGAGAAGAAAAAGCTGCTAAGGCGAAAGCTGAAGAAAAAGAAGAAGAGAAGGCTAGGAAGGCAGAAGAGAGGGCTAGGAGGTTAGAAGAAAGGAATTGGAAAATAGAAGATGATGAAAGGAAGATTGCAGCAAAAAGAGAAGAAGATGACAGAAAGCACAAGCATGAAACAGAGCTGGAAGAATATATGGAAATGGCGAGGGCACAAGGCATTAAGAAGATGAACAAGCAGATAGCCTGGGCAACCAATCGACTTGAAAAAGACATAGAAGAAGCAAAAGAAGCATGGGACGAAGAAACAGACCAACCCCGACGAGCTCATGGAAATGTATTGAGAGAACTAGATGATGTGATAGAAATAGTGTGTAATAGATCAAGAGCTATTACAGACATGCATAAAGAAGAAGACATTTCAGAAGTAGATAAAGCAGAGGAGCCTGTACAACCAAAAGGAAAGAAAAAAAAAAGAAACAGAAAACAGAGAGCAGATAATAGGGCTGAAACTATGGAAAAACAAGTAGGCCTACATGAACTAGCATATGAACAAGAACTATTAGAAATGAAAGCTATAATAGACACAAATGAACCAAAATTAGAAAGTGAACAGACAGAATTTAAAGCAGAACTTGAAGAAGTAAATATTGGCAACCTTTGGAATGAAGAACAGAGTAACATAGTCCAGGAAGAATTGAAACCCAAGGATAAAACAGAGGTTGAACTTAATAATGATTTAAAGGTGACAGATACATTAGAATGTCTTAAGATTGACTCTTTATTAAATGATACGCAGGTACACGAGAATATTATTGAAAGTTGTATCGTAAGTCCATCAGAGAATGGCAGTCAACAAGAAACAAGTCCACCAGAGAATGGTAGTCAAAATGATTTAATAAGCCCATCAGTGAATGGCAGTGATGATTTAATAAGTCCATCGGAGAATGGCAGGAATCATGATAAACTAATGATGATTAATGAATCAGTGAACTTAATAAGCCACAATGAAGAGAACGTACCTATTGAGGAGTTACTTAAAAAATTGGAGTCAAACTATAAAGAAGATATACTAGAACTCAAGAATAAATTTAACAAAGAAATGGAGAACTTAACCCAGAAATTTATGTGTGAACTAGAATCAATAAAGAAGCACAAGGAAGTTAAGAAAGATGAAAAAATATCTACCAACTACAATGTCAATAAATTACAAACTGACAGTAAAAGAAACGTATCAAACTATGAATACGGTCACCATGTTAATAAAAATGCACAGAATGAAAGTAAAAGAAATGTAGCAAACTATGAATACAGTCAACATGTTAATAAGAATGTCATTAATGTCATTAATGCACAGAATGAAAGAAAAAGAAATTTAGCAAACTATGAATACAGTCACCATGTTTATAAGAAGCCAAAATCTAGATGTTTTTACTGCGGAAAAACAGGTCATTACCAAAATCAATGTTGGCATAGGTTGGCAAATCAGAGAAGAAACAATTATGTACAAAGAAAGTCATGTGGGAAATATAGTAATTTAAGAAAGAATATATCATGTTCTAATGAAAGATACCGAAGCAAGATGTATCATGAAAGGCCAAAGCAATGCCATAATATTTATATTGAGTTGGTTGATGAACCAAACCAACATACACAAAGCAAGATAACAACTGACGTTGTTCAGAAACCAGAGGAGAATATTAAAACAAATGAAGTAACACAAGTTACACGAAATCTAAGAAATGATTATGGTAGCACAGCTAAAAGCTACAATTTGAGGGAGAGATGGCATACAGGTTATCGTCAACTACACAAGCACGATTACTCATGCTATAGAGTTAAACAAGGATGCTATTATCAAATTATCAATTGACAGTTTATTAATATTATACAGTCTGTAACTGTAATACATAAATATCAAATAATGTGTTTGAGTAAACATAAATTGTGTACTATATCTAAAGAATGTAAACTGTATTGTGTTAAACCTATTCTATACTATTAATTAACAGGGAATAATGTATAAAGTAAGTTAGAGACTATTTACTCCGCATAACAATAAGACGGAAGTCTCAATGATAAATTGAATTGTGTATTAGTCATTACCTGTGGAAGGCAGGAATGTGGTTGTGTTGTGACCTAGATATGACTGAAATGGGTCGACTAGGGGAGACAACAAAGTATATTACTCATGCGTCGTAATAACATGCCTTGATGATAAGGAAGTTTTTTTTACCACATAGGATATAGTTATTTGAATTATGAGTTGAATTAAGTCTTTGATAATTTCAACTATGTATTATAGTTTGGTAATTCACTAAATTCATTTGTCTTGTTTATACAATTACTTGGTAATTGAAATGTTTTTCTTTCTCATATTTGAATATATTACACATAATGCTTGTGCATTAGTCTACAAAGAATGTATTTTTCCATGTTTTTTGAGATGTATAAAAATTTTGTTGTCTGGCACATGATCCTGCCCTACCAATATTGTATTTATAAATTTTGTTACACAAAATTTTTTTTTTGAAGGGGGGACGTGTCACAGACTGTATAATTATGTATCTTTATTATATTGTGTTTTGCATGAATGAAGAGTACCTGGCTAGCGGAAGGACTGTCTGAGCGATCGTCATGTGTTTTTACGTGTTTTGGGTGAGATCGCTCATTGACGTAAGGGGAGAGAAAGTGGTGAATAAAAGAGAGAGCGAAAGGTGAACGGGTGTTGTGTGCTAGGATTTGGGACTGGAACGATGGCAGTGAATGTAAGATGTCTCCATGACTTGGAGTTGTGATTATTATTTGTACCTATATCAGTTGATCTTCAAATATGGATGTACCACGGATTTATCTGTACAAAGTGTAAATAAAGTTGTCATTTCAAGTTGCCACTGTTGCTCGTGTTCCTGTATGAAAGCTAACCCACAAATGATATTTTCGGGGTGGGGGGGGGGGACACCGATCAATGTATATATGTTCTATATAAAATTCCATTTCGTGCGGGGGAGCGGTGGATGCCGGGAAGTAACTCTGTATGAAGGGTGCCATCCCCTGACCCAGCTACTCGTGTAGCTCAGTCTGGCACTGACCAGACAAGGTTCACAAATAGTGCACACAAATAGTGCACACAAATAGTGCACACAAATAGTGCACACAAATAGTGCACACAAATAGTGCACACAAATAGTGCACACAAATAGTGCACACAAATAGTGCACACAAATAGTGCACACAAATAGTGCACACAAATTGTGCACACACATAGTGCACACAAATAGTGTTCACAAATAGTGTTCACAAATAGTGCACACAAATTGTGCACGCAAATGCTACATTAGAGCTACCACTATAGTTCACACACATGCTACGTTAGAGCTACCATCAAATAATGCACATAAATGCTACACCACTGCTACTAGCTACCACTACAGAGCTGCTAGCCATGTTCACACTTAAGTACCCTAGTATTTTCTCCCCCCCCCCCCTCCCCACCGCCCCCCCCCCCCCTAATGTTTGAACAGACCCACCGACCACGTGAATACAAACATACAAAAAACAAGACTTAGTGTACCATTCAGCTCGGCCAACGGACCGCCTACGTCATCGCCTTTTTCTTTCCCCGGGCCTGTAATTGGCATGTCGCTCATCATTAAAAAAGTCTTAACAAAAATTCTTTTCAAAAAAAATGTTTACACTCGTCTGTCTTTTAACTCTTGATTTTCAAAAAAAAAAAATGATGTAAAAAATAAAAATAGTTACACAAACGACAGCGCACTGTAAACCTCCCTTGCACGTTGCTTACGGAGCAGATGATTAAGACGTGAAGGAAAAAATGGAGATAATTCTAAAGCTGGCTTGTCACGAAATGTTCGTGGCATCAAGTGGAATCTCACTCACAACAAAAAAAAACCTCTTTGAAATTCTCCCCGGCCGAGATTCTAGGTCCAGAAGACTTTCATTACATGAATGCTTTAAGCAGCTTTCGTAAACAGTACATAGCAGCCGACATACCCTAACAAATATCTACTTAAGTTTTGTTTTGTATTGAAAGAAATGGTCGCCTGTAATTAAAAAAGTTCTACGTTTGAAATCCGTGTTTTTAAGTGTCTGTAGATATAAAAGTGTGAGCCGGAGTAAAGAGGTTTACATGCCCCCCCCCCCTCCCCCCGCCCGACCCTACCACCAGCCACCCCCCCCCCCCCCCCCTCCACATAATTAAGTTTGTTAAGAAATATAAATAATTGAGCTCAATTTAATTAAATTAGCCATTACCTGGGAATTTAGAAAGTTAAACTGTTTGTGAAGAAAAAAATAATTGGATCTCCCGTCTTGACCTCATGATCGTGATTACTAGATCTGTCAGCACGTTCCTACCCCAACCCCCATCCCCCACACCCAGTAAGCTTGAAAAAATGAACACAAGAAACTCGGGTTTCTTATATAAACTTGTCCCGTAAGCGATTGGGGGGAGGAGATGAAGTGGCGTTGTGGATATGTATCAACTGTTTCCATCCAGGACTAGTGTAGGGGGGGGGGGGGGGTGGTGGTTATGGATTTGTATTTCACAGAATTTTCCCACCAAGTGATACTTTTTTTGATTGTAGGAAAAAAAAGTCACAGGAAAAAAACAGGAAAAAAAACCACAGAAAAAAAGTCACAGGAAAAAAGTCACAGGAAAAAAAGTCACAGGAAAAAAAGTAACAAATATATATTTGCATGATATTTGTTAATACTTTTATGCATTAAATATTTAGATAGTGCAAATTAACTAAGGATTAATTAAATGTAATGTAATGTGTGTAGGCTGTATACGCATAGGAATTTTTATAATTCCTCTAAAAATATTTACTACGGGCCGACCCGCGGCGTATCATACGCCGCTGTTTAGTTGTTGTTTTTTCTACTTTTCAGTAATTAATAATTTGTGAATTCAACAGTACCAACGCTGACACTGAAAATATTTCTTTAAAACACTATAAGTAGCTCGTTAAGGACCATAACCCCCCCCCCCTCCTTCCTTCCTTCCTCCCCCCCCCCCCCCCCAACGTTTAAAATCGTTTCAAACTAAATTATCTGCCCCTAATAGCCGTCACTAAACCCGACTCCACGAAGGTAAACACAGCGTGAACCACAGCTCACTAAGACCATGTAGGGGTGGGGATGGTAGGGAGCGCGTTTACAGCTTGTTTTCTAGCGTCTCCCAGAAGAGAATTATATATATAGATAGGAGCCGACCCGCGGCGTATCATTCGCCGCTATTTAGTTTTTTTTTCTACTTTTCAGTAATTCATAATTTGTGAATTCGACAGTACCAATGCTGCCACTGAAAATATTTGCTTTAAAACACTAAAACCCTCCTTTCCACCAACCCCTGCCCCACCCCCTCGTGAAAGCAGCCTCCTCTTAGTTACTTCCCCTAAGTTTAAAATCGTTTCAAACTAAATTATCTGCCCCTAAAAGCCGTCACTAAACCCGTCTCTACGGTTTGTAAACATTTAGCGTGAACCACAGCTCACCAGACCGCGTGAGAGGGGGGGTAGCGATAGAGAGGAAGAGAGGGGACTGCAAGGCGCGCTTGCAGCTTGTTTTCTAACGTCTCCCAGAAAAGAATCTAATATATAAAGCTCAGTTCTGTATGTAACGCATATGTTTGTCGTTGGTCTTGGATGGATCTAAGTGTTAGACAATTATCGTGCGCATTTGTCTAAATTTATGAGTTAAAAAATTACTATTGAAAGTGTTGGGAAATAATTTTCATTTTTCAAATTATAGTAATAATTGTCGGCATGTTCATTAAACACAAGTTTTGAAAAAATATCATCTTTTACAAAAATTCTAATTATGTCTTTATTTAGTCCTATAGCGCTTACTTCCCTTTGATAAATTAGGAAAACACAATTACTTCCCTTTATAAAACCATTGCATTAGTGGAAAAGAATTTACTTTTTATTACTTTGTTTTTGTGTTGGGAAAAAAAATAATTACATAATTAGCGGGGATTGATCAAGTGCAAATGCTGCAGGTATTTTACGGATAAGCTTGGAGTATTAAAATTATTCATTAAATTGAAACAGGCGCGTTCGTTTAAGTGAGTGCAAAAGACTATGAATAAGTTGGGGTACTATAGTCGTTTATTAAGCTAAAACAGGCGATTCCGTTGGGTTTGCGTTAGTGGTTGCGGTTTGATTTGGTTCGTTTTTGTTCTTTCTTTTTTCGTTTTTGTTTGTGTTTTTTTCTTTGGGTTTGTATTTGTGTTTTTGGTTGGTTTTGCGTTTGGATTTGGTTTGTTTTCGTTTGCTTTTTCGTTGTTTTTTTTGTGTTGTTATTGGTTGGTATTGGTGTTTGTGGTTGTGGTTGGGTTTGTTGTTAGGTTTTTGTTTTCGTTTGCTTTTTTGTTTGTTTTTTCTTTGTGTTTGTATTGGTGTTTGTGGTTGTGGTTGGGTTTGTTGTTAGGTTTTTGTTTTCATTTGTATTTGTAATTGTGTTAGCGTTATGTTTGCGTTTTGTTGTTTTGGTTTTGGTTGGTTGTGGTTTGGGTGGGCAATGCCGGGTTTATAATGATTACTAAACACACAGGTGATGGTCTTTAACAGAAAGGTTTTTCACAGAAGCCAGAGCAGGGCCTGGCCGGGACGGCTAGTTATATATATATAGATAGATGAAGTATGTAGATTGTAATTATGTTAAACTTAAGATGAGTAGCATTTAAAAGAATGCTTTAAAGTCCACGGTTTTCATCGTGGTTTTTTTTAATACCAATATTAAATTACCGTGAAATGCTAAGTTCATCTGACTTGCTGCCCTCAACTCATGGCAACAATAGTTATGTTTAGTTCAACCACCTTTACTGCCCACATTTATCACGCTCATTACATAACAAAGCATGGGATCAAAACAGATCAAAACAGAAAGCCGACGAGGTTCAAAGGCTGTCATTGACACAAAACGTCAACAATACACAATATGCTCGGACAATGCCTACTGAGGAGAGGCCGACCATAGAATAGCTTACGGCAAAACATGCAAAACACTAAAATGTGCCTAAATTTCTTTTGTAATTAACTTCTCTACCACGTATTTAACTAAATACGTAACAAAAGTTTAGATTGCTGTGTAATTATCTTAGAGTATTTTTACTTAAAATTGTTATAAACCATAATGCTTTTAATGTCTATAAATAATATATGCTATCAAAAAACCCACAAAAATAAACATACAACATTTTACAATTCTTAACAAATAAATCAAAATATTTCTTAAACGATTTTTGTATCTTTTTTCTGTGACTTTATATCTGTGACTTTTTTCCGATAAAATTTTTCCATTGTGACTTTTTTTCTGTGTCTTTTTTCCTAGCAAAAACTGTGACTTTTTTCTGTGATTTTTTCCGTTCACCCTTTTTTTGGGGGGTGGTGAGTGTGTATTTAACGAAATACGTAACAAATGTTGACGTTGCTTTGTACATTATCTTACATTATTTTTACTTATTATTGTTATAAACAATAATGCTTTTAAAGTTTACAAATATGCTACAGAAAATAATTAAAAAGCACATTGATAAACACCCAACATTTTATAATTATCGACAATTAAATCAAAATATTTCTCAGAATATTTTTGTGATTATTTTCTGTGACCTTATTTCTGTGACTTTTTTTTCCGATAAAATTTTTCTTTTGTGACTTTTTTTTCTGTGCTTTTTTTTCCTAGCAAAAACTGACTTTTTTTCTGTTTTTTTTTCCTGTGAATTTTTTTCCCTTCACCCTTGGTAGAGGGGTGGTAGAGAGGTATTGGGAGAATGGTGTTGGGAGAATGGTGTTGGGAGAATGGTGTTGGTACTGGGGTGTTGGTAGAGGGGTGGTAGAGGGGGGCTGGTAGAGGGAGGCTGGTAGACCATTTCACCCCAGCCACCGCCCACTCATGCACTTAACACGTGACCAGCCCCCACCCCCACATGAGCACTGCCCACTGGGTTGTATTGATGTAACTGTCAGGCACGTCCCGTGAAAATATGACCAACGTCTTCACGCTAGAGCGTCATGTGCCAGTTATGAGACAAGCGAATCAAAGCCATTTATTACAGGCGGTCTACTGATGGGAGCCCATGGGCGGAACAGCCGTTATGTCAGGTGTTTGTCGGGGGGGGGGGGGGATGTTAGGACCATGGGCGGAACAGCCGCTTATGTCAGGCTTTTGGCTGGGGGGAGGGAGGGGAGGACCATGGGCGGAACAGCCGTTTATGTCAGGCGTTTGGCTGGGGGGGGGGGGGGGTAAGACCATGGGCGGAAGAGCCTTTACGTCAGGCGTTTGGCTGGGGGGAGGGTAGGACCCTTGGCGGAACAACCGTTATGTCAGGCGTTTGGCTGGGGGGGGGGTAGGACCATGGGCAGAACAGCCGTTATGTCAGGCGTTTGGCTGGGGGGAGGGAGGGTAGAATCATGTTCGGAACAGTATTTGTGTCAGGCGTTTGGGTGCGGGGAGGGAGGGTAGGAACATGGATGGAGCAGCCGTTTATGTAAGGCTTTTGGCTGGGGTAGGTGGGTGGAAAGGGTAAGACCATGGGCGGAACAGCCATTTATAACGGGCGTTTGACTGATGTAAGCCCTTTAGTGAAAAAGCCGTTTATAAAAAGAGTTATAATGTGGTAGTCCCATTAGGCGTAGTGACAATTTATAAGGTGGGGGGGGGGGAAGGATGGGATCATGGGTGGAACAGCCGTTTATAACAAAAGTTATGTTGGTGTATGCCCATGGGTGTAACAATCATTTATAACAAGCCTTCCTCTTGGGTGGGAGGATTGGAGTATAACCATTGAAGCTATAATCATTCAAAATAATCTTTCTTCGGGGGATTGCAGGGCGTAAGGCCATAGACGGAACAGCCCCTTGTTTTTTTTATGTGTATACTTTTCCATGAGCTGTAGGGGTGGGAAGGGTGATGATCGTGGGCGTGTTAGAACCCAGTCATGTGTTGAATACGATCATACCTATCAGTCGCGAGTGCTAGCGCTCAAATCGAGCTGTCTGTCATGTTATCTGCTCACCTTCTCACACGGAGCTGTCCGTCATCTGCTGACCTCACACGTATCTGTCCGTCATATTATCTGCTGACCTTCCAGCTGTCCGTCATGTTATCTGCTGACCTTCCAGCTGTCCGTCATGTTATCTGCTGACCTTCAAGCTGTCCGTCATGTTATCTGCTGACCTTCCAGCTGTCCGTCATGTTATCTGCTGACCATCTCACACGTATCTGTCCGTCATGTTATCTGCTGACCATCTCACACGTATCTGTCCGTCATGTTATCTGCTGACCTTCCAGCTGTCCGTCATGTTATCTGCTGACCATCTCACACGTATCTGTCCGTCATGTTATCTGCTGACCTTCCAGCTGTCCGTCATGTTATCTGCTGACCATCTCACACGCATCTGTCCGTCATGTTATCTGCTGACCTTCCAGCTTTCCGTCATGTTATCTGCTGACCATCTCACACGCATCTGTCCGTCATGTTATCTGCTGACCTTCCAGCTGTCCGTCATGTTATCTGCTGACCTCACACGTATCTGTCCGTCGTCTGCTGACCTTGGTGCCAAACGTCTGTTGTTGATGTGCTTGTCCTCACTTGCTGATGTTGTTTACATTCTGTTTGTACGCTCCACCCCCGCCGTTGTTTCCGTTTTTAGCTGTCCGTGTAAGGCTAGATGCAGCAATAATGATTAACCTCGCATCAATGTCAAGGGCATTCGGACAATCTGTTCAGGATTGAGATTTATGTGTAAAACAGTTTTGAAAAAAATAGTAATTTTTTTTTATTTACAAATTTTTGTAAACAAATTTTTGACATGCAAACGGATGCCATAAATCGGTTTTCGACAGAAAACTAATTCAAAACCAACTCAAACTGAGGCAATTACAAATGTATAAATTGATTTGTTAGTCGAGTTTGTGACAGATAATTTTGAGCACCGGATGAATTCACAACGTTCCGCCTAAGCCTTAAATATAAAACAATTTTTATATTTTATTTTAACACATTTTTTTTAAATTAAGAAGCACAATGCGTGTGCTACTTCACGTTTACAGACCCCCCCCCCCCCCTCCTCCTACATGACGTAACGCAGCGTCGCATAAATTCGAATTAATAAGTGTGACGCCTTTTATGGGGGGGTCGTCCATAAATGACGTCAAACTCGTAGGGGGGAGGGGGTGGGGTCCGTAATTGTGTGACAGTGTGTGATGAGGGATGGGGGGGGGGGGGAGTCAGATAGTGCGACGTCACACTTTTGCATTATAAAAAAGCAATGTTAGAAAACGAATTTTAGCCGTCATTTCGCGTTTTAGAAAACTATTTCGATAAATTGCAATAGAAATTGATTAAAATACTCTATGTTGACAGAGTTCAGACAACAGTTTGGAAAAATAGCGATGTTTTCAGAATAATTCAACTGCAGTTTTGAGGGGGGTTGTAGGCTGAGGTGTGACGTCATTTTAGGTGGGGGGGGGGGTCTGGCTTTTTGTGACAATGTGTGACGGAGGGGAGGGGGGGAGGTAAAAATCGTCCAAAAAAGCGTGACGTCATTTATGGATGATCTCTATGGACCCCCCCCCCCCCCCCATCTTGACCCGTACAAAACAACGCGGACATAAACAAAATACAAAACAGACCTCGTAAGCAACCATAAAAACCAATATATACACAGGCCAAAGTACTGGTCAAAATAAAAATAATAATAAACAGAAAAACAGACATGAAATTAGACAACAGACGCAGCAACAGACAATTAAAGAGACATTAGAAGCAGACACAACAGCAGAAAATAAGAATGGATAAGACTTTAAAAAAACAACATATAAACAGATTTTGGAAACAGACATAAAGCAGACATAAAACAAACATAAAAACAGACATTAGAAACAGACACAAAAAAAATAAAAACAGACATAAAAAACAGACATGAACAAAAAGACACAAAACATAAAAACAGACATTAGAAACAGGCACAAAACATAAAAAAAGACATTTAAAAAAGACACAAAACATAAAAACAGACATTAAAAAAGAAACAAAACATAAAAGCAGACATTAAAAACAGACTCTAACCATAAAAACAGACAATCTAGACATGTGATGGGCACACCGACAGACAGACAGCCGAGTGATGTGTGGCCGTAACAGACAGACATGCCGACAAATAGACTGGCATAAGCTGGGCCACAAATCTGCCTGAGACAGCTCTCGAGCACCTTGATGGCCCCAATATAAATCATACCACCCCTCGGCTCCGTGGGTCTGCTCTGTATTCCTAGCCTGTGCCTGCATTGGGCTGAATCGCGGCATACAAGTTATTTCATTGATTCCCTCCCCTTATCCGCGCCGGATCATCTTAAAGCTTCGTAGGGGAAACAACCGCGTAATTAGCTCGGCAAATAGCTGGCCGGGAGGGAGGGGAGGGGATAAATTGTATCTATACAGATGGCATGCATTGCTTATATTTTTTTATAAATCAGATAAGGTTTGTGTTAATGTGCATAAATATATCGTTACACTAAATAATGGCAGACAGCTAAGAATGGATGGGGGAGATTTGTGGTGGTTTTTTTATGATTCGCTGTCAAATTTCGGTTAGGTTTTTGTTTAGTAGTCGCTCTCTAGATAGGCTGGCTAGACACAGTAACTGGACACAACTGGCTAGACACAGGAGCTAGACAGCTGGCTAGACACAGGAGCTAGACATAGGAGCTAGACACTGGAGCTAGACACTGGAGCTAGACACTGGAGCTAGACATAGGAGCTAGACACAGGAGCTAGACACAGGAGCTAGACACAGGAGCTAGACACAGGAGCTAGACACAGGAGCTAGACATAGGAGCTAGACACAGGAGCTAGACACAGGAGCTAGACATAGGAGCTAGAAACAGCTGGCTAGACACAGGAGCTAGACACAGGAGCTAGATACAGGAGCTAGACACAGGAGCTAGATACAGGAGCTAGACACAGCTGGCTAGACACAGGAGCTAGACACAGGAGCTAGAAACAGGAGCTAGAAACAGGAGCTAGAAACAGCTGGCTAGACACATGAGCTAGACACTGGAGCTAGACACTGGAGCTAGACACTGGAGCTAGACACAGGAGCTAGACACAGGAGCTAGACATAGGAGCTAGAAACAGGAGCTAGAAACAGCTGGCTAGACACAGTAACTGGACACAACTGGCTAGACACTGGAGCTAGACACTGGAGCTAGACACAGGAGCTAGACACTGGAGCTAGACACAGGAGCTAGACACAGGAGCTAGACACAGGAGCTAGACATAGGAGCTAGAAACAGGAGCTAGAAACAGCTGGCTAGACTCAGGGGCTAGACACAGGAGCTACACTGGAGCTAGACACTGGAGCTAGACGGACACATCTAGACACATCACGACAGCTGGCTGGCCAAGTGAGCTGTTAACAAAATAATTTCATCAAATTAAAATTAATCCAGTGAAATTAATTACACAAATTAGAAATAGTCGGTATTTCATGCAAACATTGCTTTGACTAAAATTTTCTGCCTACTAATAAAAGAGAGGAAATATAACTCTGTATCAGATGAAGGCCCTGATTCTCAATTTTAGAACCACTGTATCAGTCAGTGCAACAATAAAAGTTTCAGAGGCTTAAAATCTGTGTCACATATTTTAATGACAGCGGTACATAATTAATGCCAATAAACCGAATTTTAAAAAATAGCATTGGCATTTTAATAAACCGTACTAAGGTAAGGTAAGGTAAGGTAAGGTAAGGTAAGGTAAGGTAAGGTAAGGTAAGGTAAGGTAAGGTAAGGTAAGGTAAGGTAAGGTAAGGTAAGGTAAGGTAAGGTAAGGTAAGGTAAGGTAAGGTAAGGTAAGGTAAGGTAAGGTAAGGTAAGGTAAGGTAAGGTAAGGTAAGGTAAGGTAAGGTAAGGTAAGGTAAGGTAAGGTAAGGTAAGGTAAGGTAAGGTAAGGTAAGGTAAGGTAAGGTAAGGTAAGGTAAGGTAAGGTAAGGTAAGGTAAGGTAAGGTAAGGTAAGGTAAGGTAAGGTAAGGTAAGGTAAGGTAAGGTAAGGTAAGGTAAGGTAAGGTAAGGTAAGGTAGTAAAAATGTATGTATGTATGTATGTATGTATGTATGTAAATTTGTATGTGGAAATGTATATGTTTTTATTTGCACTGACCCTGAAAGTTACAATTTATATGTGTATTAATTAATTTCGATGAAATATTCACCTTGTCAAGGTGAGAGTTCAATGGACTTCAACATTGTTTCATGAACACTACACGTCCGTGTTACACGTGCATGGGGCATTTGCATAGGATACTTATATAGGACACGATCATAGGACACGATCATAGGACACAATCATAGGACACGATCATAGGACACGATCATAGGACATAATCATTAGACACGATCATAGGACACTTGCATTATACACGATGGTAGGAAATGATCATAGGACACATGCATTAGACACGATCATAGGACACATGCCTATGACAAGACCATTGAACATGGAGACTAAATTACCAGAGTTTCTTCCAGGCATCTCTTCGGGCTCCCCCCCCCCTCACCGAAAAAAGTCTACCGCCCCCCGAACGAAATGGAATTTATATAGAAAACACATACTTTTACCAGTGTCCGCCCCACCGGAAAATGTAACCCCCTCCCCCCCCCCCCCCCCCGAAAATATCAAGTGCCCCCCCCCCCCCCTCATCCGGAGATAAAAGTGGAAGAAACACTGTAAATGACAGAGAACGATTAGTTAAATACATTGTATTCTAAGGAGTTTAAGCGTTTTTGGATTACTTTACCCAAAGTCACACACACACTCAGCCACACACTAACACACAGACACACAGACACACACAAACACACACATGCACACACGACAGCAGATGAAACTAAGATTGAGCAGGGAACAGGACACGCCTTTTGCAGCCGGTGTGCGCATGCGTAAACAACAGGCTACTGGCTACTGCTGTATGGCAAAGATAAGGTCCAATGACATTTTTTTCAAAACTTCCTTGACTAAATTTGTAGAAAGAAAATACAGGTTTCTATTTCAAACCCGATTTAACTGGTGAAAAAAAAATTCATAATTAAAAACTCTGCCGAATATTCTCCTATTTAAAAAAAAAAAAAATTCCTTGACATGAATTCATTGGTGTTTTTGTAAAATATATACGCTGTCGGAGTCCTTTGGTCGAGAATTTTTGACTGGCGTCTGTCTGAACGAATTCTTGCGCGTCCAATCAAACAGACGTGGACGATCGAAGTCACGTGATTAATGAGGAGACCCGCTCACTTCAAACGTTTCTCCACAGATATGAACTCACCAGCAGGACTGGTACTGTGAGTTGGTGGTCAGTTATACGCGCACGTGAGTGAGCGGCCGTGGCAGGAGTCTGGTCTGTGAGGATGATGCGACCGTTGTCTTTGATACAAGAAATACGGTCGACGTCTGAGAGAGAGCCAACCTCGACTGATGAAGCAGCCAATCTTACATGGTTTGATAGAACAGTCAACCCTAATGATAGAACAGCCAACCCCACTGAAGGAACAGCAAACCCAGATGATGGAACAGCCAACTCCAATGCTAAACAGCCAACCCCACTGACGGAACAGCCAACTACAATAATGGAACAGCCAATCCAGCTGATAAACAGCCAACCCCGGTGATAGAACAGCCAACCACAATGATGGAACAGCCAACCCCAATGATGGAACAGCCAGCCCCAAGGATGGAACAGCCAACCCCAATGATGAAACAGCCAACCTAAATTGACGGAACAGCCTACACCACTAATAGAACAGCCAACCCCACTAATGGAATAGTCAACCCCATTAATGGAACAGCCAACCACACTAATGGAACAGCCAACCCCACGAATGGAACAGCCAACCCCACGAATGGAACAGCCAACCCCACGAATGGAACAGCCTACCCCACTAATGGTACAGCCAACCCCACTAATGGAACAGCCAACCTAAATTGACGGAACAGCCTACACCACTAATGGAACAGCCAACCACACTAATGGAACAGCCAACCCCACTAATGGAACAGCCAGCTGTTGAAGCCTTTAAGAATCACGACCATCATGTGACAGATGGGCTTTACAATAATCTTTTGTATAATCCCACAGACCACAAGTGCTCTAACGCAGCACAGACATTTGCATGTTTTTACATCCATTACCCTTCATGTTTCCTGGTCAATACAAATTCTTTTAGATTTGAAAAGTTGACTGAAATTCGACCACGATGTTCACCAAGCACAAAAAAAATGTTTGCTCGTGTGTTCGTTAGTGGGTTTAGTTGTTTGCATAGCAGTTTTATACATCTTAACAGATTTATAGATTACGATAGTTTTATGAAAACATAAATAACAGCAGTAAGCGAACAAATGTGGGAGTGTGGTGGGGTGTGGGATGTGGGGGTGTTAGTATATGGTCAATTAAAAAAAAACAGCACCAAAACTTGTTTACAAGAAATTAAAGTTAGAAGTTATATCCAGTGTATGTGTCCATTCAGCTGTAATGGGTACCTAGGTCTAGTTGGCGAAATTGAATGCATCAGGGCATATAATGTTTTTTCACATAATCAGAAAGACCCTTTTTTGTCTGTCAAGGGTGTATAAGTGTCCATAATTTACCTGAAAAATAACCACGTATGTGTGTGTGTCTGAGTGTGTCAATGTGTGTCTGAGTGTCTGCTAAATTGTGTCCTCTGTTGAAATTGTCTCGTCGGCTAAATTGGTGTTGTATGATAAAAAGTGTGTCGTTTGCTAAAACGGTTTCAGCTACTACAATTGTGACGTCTGCTAAAATTGTGTCGTGTGCTCAATTGACCCGTCTGCTAACATTATCTCGTCTGCTAAAATGGTATCGTCTGACAAAATGGTGTTGTCAGATTTAGGCAAACAGTTTTTATTTGGACAAATTCCTAGGCTCTGTCGAGTCAACTAGCGAACACAAGTCGTATACTACATTGTACACTTTGCATAGCAAATGTGATGGTAGAGCTCACGACTGCTAACGTGAAAGTCTCGGGTTTGGAATCTACAGGAAGTTCACCCAGCTCTGATGGGTACCCGACTCACGTTACTAAAACAAAGGTGGCTGGGCACAGTGCTGTGGACGTTATCCAACTGTATGCCGAGGTCATTGAAACAGATAAACTCTACTTTATCTGACTCTTGTGTCTTGGGAACGAACAGAAAAAATGTACACAATGTAAACAAATGTACTTAATGTAAAACAAATGTACGAAATGTAAAACAAATGTACACAATTTAAACAAACGTAATAATGTAAAACAAATGTACACTATGTAAATCAAATGTACACTATGTAAAACAAATGTAAACAATGTAAACACATGTACACCATGTAAACAAACGTAAATAATGTAAAACGAATGTACACAATGTTAACAGATGTACACAATGTAAACAAATTTACACAATTTTAAAAATTTACACAATGTAAAACAGATGTACACGATGTAAAACAAATGTACACAATGTAAACAGGTGTACACAATGTAAACAAGTGTACACAATATAAACAAATGTACTTAATGTAAACAATATACACAATGTAAAATGAATGTACAAAATGTAAAACAAATGTACATAATGTAAACAAATGTACACAATTTTAAAAATTTACACAAGTAAAACAAATGTACACAATGTAAACAATGTACACAATGTAAACAAACGTACTTAGTGTAAACATGTGTATACAATGTAAATAAATCTACACAATGTAAAAAAAGGGTACACAATGTAAAAAACGGACACAGTGTAAACAAATGTACACAATGTAAAACAAATGTACACAATGTAAAACAAATGTACACAATGTAAAATAAATGAAGAGCGCACACAACAGCGGCGAAAGGACCGCGCCAAGCCTCGGCCGATGTGAGCGAGGTGTGCGTGCATCAGCTAGCGATTGGTGAGCTATCGGGCTGTTGACGGGACGACCAGAGGCAGTTAGTGGGACAGCTAGAGGCAGTTAGTGGCACCCCTGAATCTATTGGCTAAACCCTTTGCTTTCCGTGGGGAACAACAGAGGCTGTTGGGATGTAGAGAGTAGAGGCTGATCACTTCTCTGTTATCTATTGTTGGATCATTAGAGGCTATCTTCGGACGACTTGAGGCTATTGGCGGACTACGTATCTGACCACTAGAATCTATTTTCTGGTCAATAGAGGCTGTTGGCTGCAGGGCCCTATACTGGGCCGAATAGATTGGAGCCATCTTGCCAGGTAAGATCTGTTTTATTACTCCCCATTTAAAGCTATCAAAGACCCATGCTCTGATTGATGTGTGATTTGTAGTGAGGGGATCGAGTTAACTGTTAAATAACTTTATTAAAGCAAGTATCAGTGAGTAGAAAGTTAGGTTAGGTTAGGTTTGCCTGTCGCCCCTCCTGGGACATAGGCCGCTGACAAGAGCTTTCCATGCGTCTCTGTTCTGGGCTAGTCTCTCCAAATGTCCCAAGGTGTATCCAATCTTCTTGGTGTCTTCTTCAAGGTCACGTCTCCAGGTCTTTCTTGGAATAGAAAGTGCGGTATCATTTTAGGCTTAATCTCCCTGCATAATTTATATCCGAGTTGCATCATTCTACTATTTGGTGTAAACGGGTATGTTTATTTCATAAGATAGAAAAGATTTTGTGGCGATATTAATCAAGTCATGGTGGTAAGTCTAAAGGAGGCAGACAGGTTATCGCCCATGTTGATGTCTTTGTTATATAAAATGTGTTTTTGTTTCCCTTTTCGAACCTGACGGTCCATGGTTCAAGTGAAGTAGAGTTCACCTGTTTCTGTGACCTCAGCAAAAAAAGGGAATTTGTGGTCAGCACTATGCTCAGCTGCCTTTACTTCCCCTTTTGTCAGTTAGGTACCAATTAGAGCTGGGTGGACTCAAGGAACTTCTATTGACTTAAACACGATTTCAATTTGCGACTTGACTTTCGGTTTAGCAGTCAAGCGCTCTACCGCCAGGCCACGAAGTCTCAACCATTTTGTGTTAAACAATCATGTACTATCGCGAACGCTTCAAACTTTTAAAACATAATTTTTGTCACTATTCCCCCATTTCACAAACCTAATTTAACATTATATAAAAACAAATTTAAGTCGGTTTTTATTATGTCGATAAATATGTCAGATGGAGGTTATATGTTTCTGTGACCTTGACATATGAAGAGATAGTCTAATCAGTTTTATACCTTTAGTTTCCCTATCGTGACTGAGGTACTCACCAGAGCTGGGCGGACTCGAACTCGAGACTTTCTGGTTAGCTTTTTTTTTTAAATAAAACTAAAAATACCACACGATTCAATTCCATATTTGATCTATAATACACCTCCATACAAGATGTATTATACACCTCCATACAAGATGTATTATACACGTCCATTCAAGATGTATTATACACCTCCATACAAGATGTATTATACACCTCGATACAAGATGTGTTATACACCTCCATACCAGATGTATTATACAACTTAATACAAGATGTGTTATACACCTACACATTTGCTGTATAACACACATGCCCACAACTCCCACACCACCCTACCTCACTACCCTCCACACCACCCTACCTCACTACCCTCCACACCACCATACCTCACTACCCTCCACACCACCCTACCTCACTACCCTCCACACCACCATACCTCACTACCCACCACACCATCAAACCAAATTTTTCCTACTTCTAAACCACATGTAGCCGGCGATTCAGCATGAATCAAACATTGTATAAATATCGCAGTGCAAACTGAGAAGCAAATCTCTTTAGACCATCCGCTCTAAGCCCGATTCGCCGTCTGTTTTGTGCGCCGTCCACGTTCGCCGAATCCAACTGTAGCCAGCTCTCTGCTAATGTCTAACGTGACAGTTTAAGCTCATGTTAGCCAGGACTAAAGCTGGGTTCTAGTCTAAGGGGGTAATGTCATGTAGTGGGGGGTATTGGTAGTCTAAGGGGGTAATGTCGTGTTTGGTGGGTGTTGGTAGTCTAAGAGGGTAATGTCGTGTTTGGTGGGCATTGGTAGTCTAAGGGGGTAATGTCATGTTTGGTGGGCATTGGTAGCCATGTTTGGTGGGCATTGGTAGCCTTTTTGGGTGGGGGCTGGTAGTCTAAGGGGGTAATGTCATGTTGGGGAGGGGGGGGGGTATTGGTAGTCTAAGGGGGTAATGTCATGTTTGGTGGGCATTGGTAGCCTTTTTGGGTGGGTGCTGGTAGTCTAAGGGGGTAATGTCATGTTTGGTGGGCATTGGTAGCCATGTTGGGCGTTTGTAGCCATAATGGACATTAGACGACCATCCGATTCTTGGGGCTAGGGCATTTATCGTGTCACTATAGTTTGTTGCTGGGGCACTGCATCGTATTTGATCGTCTCTATATGCGACAGTCTTGGTTTTGTCTATTATGTGATTAGGGCATTTGATAGTGTATTTGGCTGGATAATTGGTTATTTCTGTATGTGACTAAGACATTGATCTTGTCTATTTTTGTTTGCAAGGACTCTCAATACGGCATTGGATCCCATCTCTATGTGACTAGAGCATTGGATCCCATCTATATGTGGCTAGGGCATTGGATCCTATCTACATGTGACTAGAGCATTGGATCCCATCTATATGTGGCTAGGGCATTGGATCCTATCTATATGTGGCTAGAGCATGGATCGTGTCTATATGTGGCTAGGGCATTGGATCGTGTCTATATGTGGCTAGGGCATATGATCCTATCTATATGTGACTAGAGCATTGGATCCCATCTATATGTGGCTAGGGCATTGGATCCTATCTATATGTGGCTAGAGCATTCGATCCTATCTATATGTGGCTAGAGCATGGATCGTATCTATATGTGGCTAGGGCATATGATCCTATCTACATGTGACTAGAGCATTGGATCCCATCTATATGTGGCTAGGGCATATGATCCTATCTACATGTGACTAGAGCATTGGATCCCATCTATATGTGGCTAGGGCATTGGATCATATCTATTTGTGGCTAGAGCATGGATCCTATCTGTATGTGGCTAAAGCATGGATCGTGTCTATTTTGAAGAGGGCGTTGTACTGGGTCTTTACTAGACTAAGCCATTGATACTCATGTATTGTTAGGCATTAAAGGATTATAGTCATGCCCACCCCCCCCCCTCACCTCCCTTGTACCCCTGTTGCTATCGCTACGTTCATGTCATGGACGCTAGCTCTACACATTGTTTACACTAACATGGGAGGTGGTGTGCAAACTCATGTGTTGTATTGTGTAATGCGTGTGTTGTGTTTGTTTATTGTATTGTTTTTCAGCATTGTTGGTTTTTTTGTGTTTGCTATGTTTTTGTGTTCTGTATTGTCGTATTTCTTTGAATGGGATGAGTGGTGTGTAGCGTGTTCATGTGTGTGGTTGATCTAGACGACTGTGAACTGTTTTTGTGTGTGAGGAGCATTGTGTTGTGTTTTTATGTCGGGTGTTCTGTGTAGTGATTTGAGCGAGGACTATTGTTTTGTGTTTTAATGTTGGGTGTTCTGTGTTGTGATTTGTGTGAGGATTACTGTTTTGTGTTTTAATGTCGGATGTTCTGTGTTGTGATTTAGTGAGCTATGTGTTAGCTTACGATTAAGGTTTGTATTGCTCTGTGCATTTTTTTTTTTTAAATTTTCCACTTCAACGCGCTTGAAAAGAATCAGAACTGTATCATGTTGAAAACGATTATATATTTTTTGTAAATACGCTGACGTAAGCAAATCTTCGTCGTCATTTTTCGTGTGGCAGAGGGGTGAAGTTCATCTGCTTAAATGATGTGGTCAACACTACACACAGCCGCCATTGTCTCTCAAGGAGAGGGTCCAACCCCGGGACCCGACTACAAGACTCTTGGGTGCTCTACCATCCAACCACGCCGACCCCCTCTCCCCCCCCCCCCCAAAAAAAATGATTATTTTTTCTGATATTTAAAGTTAAAGTAAGGTTTAGGACGTGTCGCCTAGTCATCACTATTTGTTTTCATTTCTATGCAGCTTTTAACATTTTCTTGGTTCGATCGTAGCGCGGGGTTCGATCTATCAACAGGGGATTAACTAAAACCCAGAACGCGCAGTGACCCGTATTATAGGTCAAGGCTGTGACCTCTCAATGCAAAACATCCATCCAGTAGCATCTATTTAAAAATAATTTTCAAACTTTTCTCCCCTCACGACATCAAATTTTGTTTCGTTTTCAACCCGACTAAGTTAAAGTTTTTGATGGGTTCAAATTTACCTTGCTAGGAAACGAAAGTAGCTCAGAATTTTAAGTTGCCAGAAAGGATAATTTGTTTTAACAAAAGGTGAATGTTTTAAATAAATTTGTAGACTGTACAGCAAGTAAAACGTGACTTCCGGTTTCAATAACTCTAGAAAAAAATTATACTCCAAGAAGTAATTATTAGTAAAAGTAATTAGACTAATGTTTTTTTTTTTAATTACATTTTTACAAGTTAGGGTTGTTAAGAAATCATATATACAGGGCCGGCGCTACCTATAAGGCGAACTAGGCGGTCGCCTAGGGCGCCATCCATAGGGGGGCGCAAAAGGTTTAATCGCTATTATCAAAAAAGTACCTAATAATTAATAACTTTTATAACTAATTGGAAAGGTCGGGGCGCTTTTTGCCAGTCACTTTACCTTTTTAATTTGGTGTCACATAATTCCTATTGAAAACGATTAAATAAGTTCGTAATTTAAATTTCGAACAATTTAAACGGTTATCTAATTTTAATAATGATTGTAAGTCTCGTTTTCTCTGACTTTAAATTAGAAATCTGTCACGGTGTATAGAGTTTTGTAATGACGGGGTGTTCAAAGTATTGTCACTTGTTTGGTAAGTTTTGATGAGTTGTTTAGATTTGGGAGTAACGATGGAAGGCTGTTGCTGATATGGTTTCTTAGGTATAAAGTATCGAAGTGTTAAAATGTCATAATTTTTATTCGGCTGTTTTGTAGTTGATGATTTCAATTCAGTAAGTAACACACTACAAAGAAAGGTAGGCGTTCTCTAGTTTAAAAATCTTTAGTTTTTTAGGAATCTATATTACCACTCTTTAAAGTATAAATATATAATATTAAATAGGATGGAATTTATAACTAACCGTAAACTTTGTTTTTTTCAAATTATATTTTTTTATATATTTAATCAACCATTCTGGTAATGTCTAAAACAGTTACCCGTGTTTGATTTTTTTATTAATAAGAGCGTCCCTTTATTTAGGGGATCCAAAATTTTTTTTACGTTAAGTAAGTGAATGTACAATTAGGTACATGTCATTAAAATTGAATATAAGTATGTTATAATAAAGCTACTGTTTTTGAACTTTCAAACAAAACCTACAGTTAAGTATACAATCGATAAAATGTATTGTTTTTACAAGCGTACATAGCTAATATAAAATAATTATTATAATTATTACGTAATGAAATTTATAGCGTTTTATTGTGTTTTTCAAGCATGTCTTAGTTAGACTTAATTTAGCTATTCTTGTGAATGTTATTTCCCTTGTATAAAATTTTGGTATTTGGATTTTCAAATGGGAGATAATTCGTTGCTTAACTTTGCATTCATTTCAAATTTCTACACCTTAGGTTGACTGCTTACATATAAATACAACTTTAATTATTATTTGCTATTGTAAAAATCATATAGAAGAGCTTAAGTTCTAAAAAAAATAGTTTTATAGTTTTTTTTTAGCATTATCAAGTTGAAAACAAATACACCAGTAGCCGTTGTAGATTGCAATACTTAATGTTAGTAGACATAGTCTTAGTCGTAAATTAAACATCTAATTAATTGTATTTTCGTATTTTTCACCCTCTCCTAAAGGATTCATATATAACAATTTTAGGCTGGAATCTATAACAATTATAATCTTTTATATTTCAAAAACAAAAAAATCGTTACATAATTACACAATATAGACATTTTGCAATTATACCTAAAGACAGTCAAGCTTAAAACAGGTAAGTTCCGTTCTGGAACTCACCTTGGGAGGAATGCAGAGAGCCCAACACTAGACGGACTGTGTTATTTTTTAGTGTGTGTGTTTTTTTTTTGTTGTTTTTTTTTTTTTTTGTAGACTTTTCTCCCGGTAGGGGAGGAGGGGGGAAGCACTTTAAAATTCTTAAAGGGGGGGGGTGGAGGGGGGCGGCTATGTCGTAAAGTACAAAATAGACTCGTGGACTTAGCAACAATTTCAATAAAATGTGATTACGCTTGGAAATTGGAATTGAAGGAATTAGTACAAACTTTTGAGACGAAGGAGGCAAGTACAATTTGATTTTGATGTCTACTTATAACGTGTATGCAATTGATAATAAATTAATATGTGACTTTTAATAAATCACTAGACTACCCGTTATCTAGTTAGATAACTGTGGGTTTCGGGGGGTCATCCATAAATGACATCACGTCTGCCAGCACTTATCATCCCAAAATAACCAGACCCCACATTCAAAAAGACGTTTTTATATTTTAAAACTCTACTAAACTCTACTTCACCTGCCCAGTGCCCCGCCAAGTCTCAGACATGTTTGTATTTATAAAAAAAAACGATTCCGGCCGAGCATGGCTCTGACCACACTATCCCTTCATATGCTGAGAACATAGAAACAGGTTAACTCTACTTCATCTGCCCTGTGCCTCGCGAGGTCCTGATAGTCAACCTTATCATTCACATACAGGCCTAAAGAAAAAATAATTGAACGTTGTTGTAAAATAAAATTTTTTAACTATTACTATAGTCAATGTTCTAAACTTTTATAATAAATGTGGTTAATCTACCTATGAATATATCAATAAATTAATTAACGGCTTTAAATTAGTTAAAAATTAACAGTGTGTTCAAGAAAGAACAATATTTACCACCCAAAATCGTATTTTACAGCTCTACACATAACGCAGATTCTCCCCAATAACAAATACAAAAAACAAAAAAATGAGTTATTAAACGTCCCTATTCAGTCAAAATTAAGCCATTGTTCTAAAACTTTTTAAAAAATGTGGTTAATCTACCTATGAATAAATCAATAAATTAATTAACGTCTTTAAATAAATGTGTGATTAACAGTCTGTCTGCAATAAAAAATTGTTCTCTACCTACATACTATTTTACAGCCCCCCATATCGAGCAGTTTCCTTACAGTAAGAAATCAGACAAACAAATAAATATTCAAACATGTAAAAAAAGTTGAGTTTTAGTAGTATTAGATAGATTTTCTTATACATATGTTTTAGTAATTTGTGTGAAAGGGAGCGTTTTAATAAGTTTTGCCTTGGGCGCTAAATGCATATATATATATATATATATATATATATATATATATATATATATATATATATATATATATAATATTCCGTAAATGTTATCAAGTTACTTTTCTTAAACTGTTTAATGTTATTTAGTCCACCATTGTTTTTAGTAACGTTTTGTAACATTTTATAGCCCAAGTATCAAATTCTATTTTACAAATAGAAACTTGGGATGTTATTATTGTTAGCGAAATGTTTATTTTAAAAAGTTTACTATTCGTCTAAAAACGACACTAGCCCATCTAAAAGCAAGTAGGTCTACTATAACGGAGGTCACAAAAAGATATCATGATAGCACATTTATTCTCCTGTCTGAACAATCGTGGCCAGCGGCAGCGTTGGGGCAAGGCTCGTGTATACAAAGACAGTTACAGCGAAAACTGAGACAATGGAATGTTTAAAACTTTAAAGCAAACTGTAAAGTCCATCATTGTTTACTTGTTTTTATAACTATGTACGCTGTAGTATATTTCATCGTATTCTGATAATTTATTTCACTCTCAAAGTTTTTTTTTTTTTACCTAGCAACAATGACAAAAAGAAGAGAATTCCAATAAAGCAATTCTAGTTTTGATAAAATATTTCAAGAGAATTCCAATAAAGCAATTCTAGTTTTGATAAAATATTTCAAGAGAATTCCAATAAAGCAATTCTAGTTTTGATAAAATATTTCAAGAGAATTCCAATAAAGCAATTCTAGTTTTGATAAAATATTTCAAGAGAATTCCAATAAAGCAATTCTAGTTTTGATAAAATATTTCAAGAGAATTCCAATAAAGCAATTCTAGTTTTGATAAAATATTTCAAGAGAATTCCAATAAAGCAATTCTAATTTTGATAAAATATTTCAGGAGAATTCCAATAAAGCAATTCTAATTTTGATAAAATATTTCAGGAGAATTCCTATAAAGCAATTCTAATTTTGATAAAATATTTCAAAAACTAATTTCAAGCCCGTTCTATCAATTAAAAGTATAGAAAAATAGCATAGTCGATTGCTTCCAACTAGCATTAACAATCAACTTCTTCTATTTGTTGCAGAATTTTATCGTTAGTCAAAACTTTAAAATATTTTTAATGCAATGATTTTATAGAAAGAACAAGTATTGGACTTTTTAAAAAAAAAAACTTTGATTTGCTTCCATTCGTTAATTATATATATATATATATATATATATATATATATATATATATATATATATATATATATATATATATATATATATATATAGGTGTGTGTGTGTATGTGTATATGTGAGCAACACATCACGGCTGGTTGAAGAGTTCAGTCTAAACCAGGGGTCTCCAAACTTTTCAGTCCGAGGGCCGCATCAACTATCAATTTTCAGTTCTGGGGCCAGTTTCTACCAGGTATGATTTTTCTGGGCAAAGTTCCTCAGCCATCACCAACAAACGACTTTTCGGTGGACAAAAAGATCTCCGCGGGCCGGATGAGAGGACCTCGCGGGCCGCATCCGGCCCGCGGGCCGTAGTTTGGAGACCCCTGGTCTAAACAGACCGTGTCTAGCTGTCATTTCAGCAAACACTTGATTACTACGCCGTTCCTCACGTATACGCGGTTTGTTTAATGACCGTAACAAAACGAAATGCAGCAAGTGAAATATTGTTTTCCGATAAAACTGCCCAAACGTATCCGGATAAATGTTTTATAAATCACACGGAATAATAAGCTTCCGACAATAATACCGGTGTTTTATTGACGGGTCTACAGGTTCATCCCCCCCCCCACACACACCGCTCGCGAACACACCTTCCCTCCCTAAGTTGGTCTCTTTCAGATCTCTCAATCAAACCCTCCCCTCAACACCCCTTTCATAGGCTCAACAGTGATCTCATCTTCAAAACAAAGCTTTTACATAATTTTAGCCTGTATGAACGACTGCGGCGATTCATGTTGTGTTTCAAATCTATCCTGATTGCGTCACCGTTTCATGTTCTCTTTCAGTCTATCTTGATGACGTCATTCTTTCTTGCCTGTTTTCTACTGTATGTTTCCTTTCTATTGTATGTTGCCTGTTTTCTATTGTATATTGCTTGTTTTCTATTGTATATTGCCTGTTGTATGTTTACTATTGTATGTTGCCTGGTGTGTGTATACTACTTTATATTGCCTGTCCTGTATTTGATCTACTAACCCAATTCAACGCGAGACGCTATCACACCTTGCGCCAGCTGTAGTCCCCTTTTGTTACATTATTGGTAAATCATAGCCATATCATCGATGATTAGCTCACTACCGTAACATAGAAGCAATGTTTAATCGTGCTTAATCATACATGGTAAATTTTAATCATTTTGGCGTATAATCATATAATGGAGCAGGTGGATATACATTTGTATCAAGAAATTGCTTTCATTGAGGGGATCAGAACAGTACGAATTAGAGTTTAATGATGGATTTTAACCTTAACCTTAATTGAAAATTTTTAATATGTTTTTTAATTGAGAGTCATGTTGTGTGGTGTGGTGGTTTGGTATGATGTGATGTGGTAGGGTGTGGTATATTGTGGTGTGGTGGTTTGATGTGATGTGGTAGGGTGTGGTGTATTGTGGTGTTGTGTGGTGATTTGTTGTGATGTGGTAGGGTGTGGTGTATTGTGGTGTGGTGGTTTGGTATGATGTGATGTGGTAGGGTGTGGTATATTGTGGTGTGATGGTTTGGTATGATGTGATGTGATGTGGTAGGGTGTGGTATATTGTGGTGTGGTAGTGTTATGGGATGCGGCGCGGCGTGGTGTGACGCTGTATGTTGATGTGGTGTGTCGTGGTGTGTGGTGATCATGTGGTGATCTCGTGAAGTTCGGATGTGATATGATGTGGCGCAGTGTGTGATAGCGTAGTATGTTGATGTCGTGGTGTGTGGTGTGGTGATGTGGTGGTATGGTGAAGTTAGAATGTGATTTGATGTGACGTGTCACGTAGTGGTAGGGTGGTGGTGTGGTGGCGTGGTGGTGGGGTAGGTAAAATTGCATATTTAAGCATATAATATAGGCCTAATTAGCAGTTTTTTCATCAACTTTTGTGCGATTTCTTGTAACCGGAAGTGGTGTTTACTCGACTTGCGGTTTCTAAAAAAAAGCCGTTACTTGAGTACCGTTTCAAGTTGGAGGAAATATTGTACATATAAGTAATAGATTGTATGCAAGGCACAAACAACTTTTAAACGATTACCGGTAATCGGAAGCGGTACTTTATTTCCATTAAAACACGATAACTTGAGTACTATTTCAATCAGTAGACTAAAATTTGATATATGCGTAAAAGATCTTAAACTTAGATTACTTTTTGTATCTATAATACATGGAAGTGGTACTTTTACTCTACTTCCGTTTCCGAAAATACCAATAACTTGAGCACCGTTTCAATTAGGTGGCAGAAATTCCATAAGTATGTATTAAATCTGTCCGTAGATTTTTTTCAATTTTTGAGCGATTTCCGGTAACTAGAAGTTGTTATTTTACTCTATTGCCAATTTCTCAATGACCTTCAGAATTTGCGAGTTTTATATCATTTTAAAGTAAATAATTTTCTAAAAAAAAACATTTTGTCTATGTGTTTTCTCTGAAAAAAAAAGAGCGGTTTAGACTCAAACTTCCAAATTTCTACAGCTCCATTCAGCTGTTACATAAGAATTTACGCGAAGGTTCCGTTGGGCTCACTCCCGTTATTAATTTTAGTGTTGGTAGGGATCCCCTCCAACACAATTAAGTATACGTGTCAACTCGGTATGCGCCTTTGAGGCCATTGACTCCAATTTCAGCCTGCTTTTCTTTTTGGATTTGCTTCCATAGCCTTTGTCCAACCAAGAACAAACTAAAAGGATGAAATTGTTTGATTTTGGAGTTGTCTCTCCTAGAAGAGTGGATGTGCCCAACTAACGAGCCTCATCTGCCCGAGGGTTCGAGCTCGAGACTTTTCGGTTTAGAAACCATGAGCTTTACCGACTCGACCACCCTATTATACCTCTCGATATGTTCCGATTGTGGTGGGGGAAGCCTAGACGTCAAGAGTATCAATGAAGTTTCTATTTACAATGCTGATTGTTCATTTTTTTTAAAGTTATTGTGAATTAAAAGATCTTCTGAAGTTTTGATATATATATATACATACACACACACACACACACATATATATATATATATATATATGTAACTAGGGGAAGTTACCAAGAGACATAACGTGTTACAGTCTGACGTCACAGTGCAGGTGTTGGCTGATGCCAAGGCGTAATATCTCGGGAAGCGATACGAAAGACGGTCTGTCAACTTTGATGTGACAGGATGCAGGTGGCTTATTAAAATCGGACTGTACGACAGAAGCGGCGTAATTAAAAGTCTGATGTAACGATTAGAATCGATTACAATTACGATTATGATAGGACCGAATATGAGTACGATTATGAAGGGGATATAAGGAAGGCGACGGCTGGTCTCGCAGTCTCTCTCAGTCAGTCGGTCGGTCAGTCAGTCAGTCAGTCAGTCTCTCTCTCTCAGTGAGTCTGTGTGGCAGTATCAAGTTGGTTATATTGTGTTAAGAAGGACGTTAGACATGTGTATTCAGTTAGATGAAGCCTAGTGAGGACTGTTGGGGGTCCGTTGATTCAGACTATTATTGTGAAACATCTCTCTTGATTCATTATATTATTGTGAAGCATTCTTTGATTCATGTAATAAAAGGATCAATAATGAACCTGCATCTTCGAGTATCTATGCTGTGGTCAATGTTGTGTGGAATGAGTGGTTAGACTCGGGAAGGTCACATTTGGCGTTGTCGGCAGGATAGACTCGGGGACTCGTTACATTTGGCGCTGCGACCAGGATGAATTCAACGAGACTTGCCGCTTTAAGCACCCATGGTCAACCTAGTTCATAACTGTGTTTAGTGTGTGTGTGAATTCGGATATTCAGGAACAGTGAAAATTGAGGAACGAGGAAAAATTTTTTCATACACACACGGTAAGAAAGAACTCTTTTTTTTTTTACTAAAGGAATAAAATGTCTACTCTGGACGAGAAGCAGACCCATATTGTGGTCCTGCCCAGAGAGTCCCACATTAACAAATTTTACGGGGACGGTGATCCAACTTTAACCAACAGGTTCAGTGAGGAGGTCAAAGCGGCCTGGGCCTCGAGAAACATGTCACCAGAGGAAAGATTAAGACTGCTGATGGGCAGTATAGGAGAGACGGTTAGGGCAGAGGTCAAATGCCACGATAAAACCGTCCAATCAGATCCAGATAAGGTGCTGGATCTAATTATGGAGACCTTTGGGGAGAGACGGTCGGGATCGCAACTGCTATCGGGGTTCGTAGGCTTAAAGCAGAGAATGGCGGAGAGTGTGATGGAGTATTCACACCGAATAAACAGGGCCTTTGATTCGGTAAAGGGCAAAACACCTGACATTGATGTACGCCTACTGAGGGACCAGTTCATCGAGGGGCTAGCAACCCCGATCTTAAGGAGAGAGTTGAAAGAGGAGGTCCACAAAGATCCGCAGTTGACCTTCCTTCAGGTCAGGAACTCAGCGATCCGCAGGTCCGAGGATGAGGACCAATCGAACTGTTCGGTGGACAAAGTCTCTGTGCCGGAACAGAAACAATCCCCACCCACGGGGACCGGCACGGTGGAAACCATGATGGCTCAACTGTTGGCCCACCTGGATAAGGTTAACCAAAGATTGGAGAGGTTAGAAAGCAGGTCAACAGCTGAGAATCAGGAAAAGAACGGTACAAAACAGGGACAGGTTGGACGGCCGCGACCCGCCGGTCCATCACTCCGGTGGACGGCTGACGGTCGACCAATTTATTTGTCCTGTTCACAACCCGGACATATGGCACGGTACTGCCAGGGAAACGGTCGTCCTCTGTAAGGCAGGGCCAGGCTACAGAGGGGCGAGGTTATGGCCCAAGAAGCAAAATGATGGGAGTCTGTCCCGAAATGGTGATTACGATTGGGGACATCGCGGTGAAGGCAATTGTGGATACAGGCTCCCAGGTGACGACAATTACGGAAAATTTTTACACCAAATGGATGAAAGGAAAAGACCATAGGTTGAGGTCTGACACATGCATGCGCCTGACGGCAGCTAATGGACTAACCATTCCTTACTGTGGTTATTTTCTGGCGGATGTCGTGGTGGCGGGACATAGGTTGAAGCAGGTTGGGGTGTTCGTTACGAAACACAACCTAGAGACAAAATGTGTCAAATATACCTTGCCTGTTGGGCATGAATATTCTTGGCCAGTTGCCAGAATTTCTTACAAATATTGTCGGATCGACCACACCAGGTCGGGGATCCAAGTTGGCCAGGTTTGCCAAGACCAGAGGAAGGATATCAGTCCCGGCAAACACGGTCAAGGCAATCACATTACAAATTGGTGATAGAAGTGTGAATGGTGATGTGATGATAGAACCATGTGGCGCCGCACTGAGGGCAGGCGTCGTGTTATTGCGGACATACACATCAGCGGAAAATGGACTAGTTCAAGGACTAGTGGCAAATGTTTTGGATGAGGAAATTTTTATACCGCCTAACACTCTGGTAGGAGTACCACAGAACGTCGAGGTACAAAAGTCGGCACAGTGCATCGAACTGAGCAATACCAGCAGTAATGAAGTAACAGTTAGGTCGGTCAATGTGACGGCCGAGGTGAAGAAAGAGGATGGCCGATCATATACATTCCCGGAAACTGAGGACCCAAAACTAAATGAATTGTTGAATAAGTACAGGGATATATTTGCCTCGTACGAGGGTGATTTGGGTTACACGGAAGTAATAAAACACCAGATACCCTTACTACAAGACAAGCCGGTGGCGCAACCTTATCGAAGATTACCACCGAGTCACTTCTCTGCGGTGAAAGCACACCTGAACGATCTACTAAAAAAGGGAATTATTACAACCAGCACGAGCCCGTATGCGGCACCGATAGTAGTGGTAAAAAAGAAGTCAGGGGAGATAAGACTGTGTTGTGATTACCGGAAATTGAACAATATCACAAGAAGGGATGCATTCCCCTTGCCTCGTATTGATGAATGTCTTGATGCGTTGGGGGGAGCAAGATTTTTTTCTACCTTGGATTTGGCTAGTGGCTACCACCAAGTGGCCATGCACCCCAACGATCAACATAAAACTGCATTTATTTCTCCACTGGGACTGTACGAGTGGACCCGTATGCCGTTTGGTCTAACTAATGCACCTGTTACATTCCAGCGAGTAATGCAGAGTGCTATGAGTGACTTTCTATTTCAAATAATGTTGGTGTACTTGGATGATATACTAGTTTATTCAAAAACTTGGGAGGACCATCTAGAAAGATTAGAACAAGTGTTTCTCCGTCTTAGGGAGATAGGAGTAAAGCTGAACCCAGACAAATGCTGCTTCGGTCTGAAATCGGTACATTTTTTGGGTTACGTGATTTCGTCGGATGGCATCGCCACTGACCCAGATAAAATTGCAGCTGTTAAAGAATGGAAACAGCCAACAACTACGGTAGAGGTCAGATCATTCTTGGGCTTTGCTTCCTATTATAGAAAATTTGTGCCTGGTTTTGCAAAAATTGCCGCACCATTGCATGACTTGGTAAACAAAATGACAAAGAAACACAGTAAGGAGAAAAAGAAAGGTAAAACACAACGGATAGGTGAATTATGGACTGATGAATGCCTGAACTCGTTTAAGCTATTGAAAAAGGCTTTGACAGAGGCGCCGATATTAGGATACGCAGACTTTGACAAACCATTTCGGCTAGAAATTGACGCCAGCTCTAAAGGTCTGGGAGCTGTGCTATCACAACAACAAAAGCAAGGTTTCAGGGTTATTGCTTATGCCAGTCGAGCTCTGAAGGAATCAGAGAAGAACATGACAAATTACAGCGCCATGAAACTAGAACTTTTGACATTAAAATGGGCTGTGACGGAAAAATTCAGGGACTATTTATTAGGTGCTAAATGTGTGGTATACACTGACAATAACCCCTTGAGTCACCTAAAGACAGCAAAGTTGGGATCCATCGAACAGCGATGGGCAGCAGAATTGGCACTCTTTGACCTAGAGATAAAATATCGCCCGGGGCGGTCCAACGGCAATGCGGACGCCTTATCAAGGAATCCTTACGAGAGACCGGGCGATGAGGAAGAAACGCTGACAGGAATATGTGAGGTCAGAGCGTCAACAGATATCCCTCACGGGGTGCAAGTGAGGCAGAACGGACAGACCGGGGTGGAGCACATTTCCACAGAGCCCGGACATAGGGACATTGGTGATTTTAGTTGCCTTAATCACAAAGAGATAAGAGATGCCCAGAGAACGGATAGTGGCTTACAGCCGCTGTTGAAACACGTCCAGGAACAAAAATTCCCAGGAAGAAGGGAAAGAGAACAATTTGGTCGAGAAACAAAGAAAATACTGAGTCAGTGGGACCGTCTCAGTATACAGGATGGTGTTCTCATGCGGAGAATTCATGACCAAATTGATGGGACAATACACCAGGTGGTGGTGCCTGGACAATTACGAGAAGAAGTGCTAAGGTTGGCACATGACAGGGCAGGACACCAGGGTCAGGACAGGACGCACAAAATATTACGACGGAGGTGTTACTGGCCCAATATGGAAATGGAGGTCAAACGCCATTGTGAGGCTTGTGTGAGGTGTCAGCATGCGAAAATGCCAGTTGTCAAAATGAGACAGCCATCGGGACACCTATTAGCGACAAAACCACTAGAGATTGTGGCTATGGACTTTACGTCGTTGGAGCAATCATCGGATGGGACGGAACATGTGTTGGTAATGACTGATGTTTTCACCAAATGGACTGTGGCGGTGCCCACACGAGATCAGACTGCCAAAACAGTGGCAAAGGTCTTAATAGAACATTGGTTCATCAAATATGGCATACCAAGACAATTACACTCTGACCAAGGAAGGGCCTTCGAGTCAGAAGTAATTAACCAACTGTGCAGCCACTACGGGATCAACAAATCTAGAACAACCACATTTAATCCGAAAGGAAACGGACAGTGCGAGCGGTTCAACCGCAGCATGCATGATTTGCTGCGTACTCTAGAACCTGAACAGAAAAAACGTTGGCCTGATTTTCTCCCAGAGTTGGTATATCTATACAACTGCACACCCCATGCCACAACCGGCTTTTCGCCATACATGTTGCTGTTCGGACGGGAGGCTCGACTCCCCCTTGACTTGTTCCTAGGAAAAAAGGAGAGTATGACTGGCTCATACACTGTACTGGAATATGTGAATGAACATATGAGACGAATTAGAGAAATGTACAGGGTAGTACAGGAAAGACTAGAACATGAAGCACGGCGAAGGGAACCGCCGGTACAGACAAAGGACCCGCCACTCAAACTGAACGACAGGGTATTACTGCGTAGCCACCCGTTAGGCAGAAACAAAATCCACGATCTCTGGGGACAGGAGATATGGCAAGTCGTGGAGATGCCTAAAGTAGCAGGTGGCCCCTTTAAGATAAGACCCATCGATCACACCAAACCGGATCGGTGGGCGAATATTGCTCAATTAAAGAAATATTGTCATAGTCAAGGAGAGCAGTTACACACAAGGAAACCCAAGACAATTAGGGAACCGGAAACTATAACGGAAATTCTCATACCCATCCCGGAACCATGTCACCATCAACAGAACAACAGCGACACACAAGGGGAGGATACCGGCAACAAGGAGGATCCCGGTCCCTCCAAAAGCAGAGAGACAGTAGACCATCAGATAAGTGGTCCGCGGAGAAGTTTGAGAAACAGAAAGAATACGAAATTTTTTGTCAGCAACCATCAATTCTTTCATGGTCGCGCTGGTATGAAAACAGACTGTTCAAAAAGTCATAAAAGTGAACTGGTGAAGGCACCAAACGAAAAAAGGTGGATGTGAATTCTAGAACTGTTTTGTGTCTGAGGAAGATGATGTAGACACATTGGATATGTGAAATAGGGATAACTGTCAATCTTATACGAATGTGACGACATTGACAGTGAGTGGAACAATGGATTTTTTTTACGGTGGTGCGATGGACTTTGAAGGACTGCACCTGCCAAGCGTTGTTTGTGGTTGATAACACACAAAAAAAGGCAGGGGTGGATGTAACTAGGGGAAGTTACCAAGAGACATAACGTGTTACAGTCTGACGTCACAGTGCAGGTGTTGGCTGATGCCAAGGCGTAATATCTCGGGAAGCGATACGAAAGACGGTCTGTCAACTTTGATGTGACAGGATGCAGGTGGCTTATTAAAATCGGACTGTACGACAGAAGCGGCGTAATTAAAAGTCTGATGTAACGATTAGAATCGATTACAATTACGATTATGATAGGACCGAATATGAGTACGATTATGAAGGGGATATAAGGAAGGCGACGGCTGGTCTCGCAGTCTCTCTCAGTCAGTCGGTCGGTCAGTCAGTCAGTCAGTCAGTCTCTCTCTCTCAGTGAGTCTGTGTGGCAGTATCAAGTTGGTTATATTGTGTTAAGAAGGACGTTAGACATGTGTATTCAGTTAGATGAAGCCTAGTGAGGACTGTTGGGGGTCCGTTGATTCAGACTATTATTGTGAAACATCTCTCTTGATTCATTATATTATTGTGAAGCATTCTTTGATTCATGTAATAAAAGGATCAATAATGAACCTGCATCTTCGAGTATCTATGCTGTGGTCAATGTTGTGTGGAATGAGTGGTTAGACTCGGGAAGGTCACATTTGGCGTTGTCGGCAGGATAGACTCGGGGACTCGTTACATATATATATATATATATATATATATATATATATATAACTATTTATTCAATATTTTTGTGCTTTGCGTTTAATTAATAAAATGTCGCCTCTTCCATATTTTATTTCCCGCTTAATTCAAGTGTGTTATAGAATTTCTTTTTCCAAGCATCACTGAAAAACATCATCTACAAAACATTTTTTTTAAAAACAACATTTACAGGAAACTTACTTTAGACAAAAGATTTGACTTTCGCATTAAAAAGACAATCATATAAAGCATGTTAAAATTGCATGTTGCCGTTTCCATAGAAGATTCTTGTTTACAATAACTTGAACTATAAATTTGAAAAAAATAATTTTAATACATCAGCACATTTTCTAATTTCCTCAATATTAATTTTTTTAAATTATTAGTTACAGTTAAGTGCGAGTTAATAAAGTGGCGATGCATGTTTTATGTCATTATAACAATATCGGACTTCTTATTCCTAAAATAAATAAGTACTTTTAAAAAAAATTAATATTGAAGGTGATTTCCTCCAACACAATTGCGTCGAACACGTCAACATGTTGCGCGTCACATGACTTGTTGACTCCCATACCAGCCTGCGTTTCTTTCTGGAATTGTTTCTTTAAATATTGTCCAGAGTTTCACCCAGGAATTTATATAGAAAATATATACTTTTAACAGTGTCCGCCCCCTCCCCCCCCCCCAGAAATTTTAGTCCGCACCCCACCCACCCCCCACCACCCGAAAATTTTAAGTGCTCCCCCGTAGAAAAAAGTCTTCCAATAACTGCAAGGCACCAGATGCTGTGTGATTTTGCTTTCTCTCTCCTAGATGGGTTGCTGTCTCCAGTTAACTAGCCTCATCAGCCCGGGGTCCGAACTCGACCCTTTAAGAGTTAGCACTAATGCGCTATCCTGCCCGACCCCGCCGTTCCTTAACTTCGCTTTTTATTCCTTACTCGACTCACACAATTACCCAGCCAATATTCGATACCCAGCAGTAGAGGCTACGAAAAAAATTAGGTCTTGGAGAATCGCCTACCACACTGTGGGAAAACGAAGTACCAAGAGGCCAGGGGTAGGGGGTGGGGGAGGCTGGACTAACTGTACCCTGATGGAGTCGGGTTAGGGTTTTTTAAAATCTGTTACCCGTTTTAAGAAATAATATTTTCGCTTCTAAAAATATCGATTTGCCACGATGAGGAAATCATTTCACCAGTCAAGATCTAATCTTAGTAGAAAATAGTTAAACGCATGCGCCGTCTGGAAAAATAAGTCCGACTAGAAAAAGTAGTCCCCGAGAAAGATAGAAATGTTTTATTTCAATCTATGGAATCTGCTGATGTTTTACAAAATGTTAACAATGGCAGTGTGCATGAACTAGGAAGTTAATTAAACTGACGTGGGCTGATGTTTGATGAAGGACTAGCACTCCTCAAGCGTGTACAACTGTTTCTACTGATTAAGGAAGTTAATTAATTAATGCTCAAGGTGCACAATAGATTCTAAGGTGTTTAAAGTTTTAACATGTTGCTTTCCGTTTGAACTATCACAAATAGCAATTCAACACTCCAGTTAAATATTACGATGCCTAATCTCAATTATTTCTTTTTTTATACAAAATTGCAATCGGTTTTAATTTATTTTAGTTGTAAATTTTAGAAAAAATATTATTTTATTGATTTCAAGATTTGCTTTAAAAATGTTTTGAGCTATTGATTTAGCTATTTACAACTTTGGCTTCAAGCTGCGATACCTCATGGTCAATAATATATAGATAATTTGTAAGTATATATATATATATATATATATATATATATATATATATATATATATATATATATATATATATATATATATATATATATATATATATATATATATATTTATATATATATATATATATATATATATATTTATATATATATACCTATAAACTTATCCATACAACTATACAAGCTATTAATATGCACATGCCTTATATACTTATCAATATACAAATACATAGGTTAAATATGCACAACTTTACATTTAAATATATAACTTACATAAATGTGTGTACTCACACTCACACACACAAACACACACAAGAGGCGTAACGACCTATTCCGTCGCCTGGGGCAAACTATCAATTTTGCACCACTAGCCCCTCACTCCCCCCCCCATCTAAATATAGTTATTCACGTCGCCGAAATAGCACCCCCCCCCCATCTAAATATAGTTATTCACGTCGCCGAAATAGCAGCCCCCTCCCCCCATCTAAATATAGTTATTCACGTCGCCGAAATTGCAGCTCCCCCCCCCCCCCATTTGGAAAGGTGAGGGGCTCTTTTTACCAATCACGGTCACTTAACTATTTCTATTTTGGTGACATACAATTGGTGTAGAAAACAGTTAAATAAGTCTGTAAAAGGAATATACACTCTATATTCATAACTTTGTGTAATTAAGTAACGCAGCTATGAATAAACTTTTAATTTTTTTTTCTACCCTGTTTGGCGCCCCCAAGGTCGGCGCCCCACCTGCCCTCTTCTAGTTACGTCACTGAAAAAAAAAAATTAAAGGAGGAGGGGGACATCTGATACAGATGTATCAACTCAATAAAGAACAAAAAACTCTTTCTTGAGTATACACATCACAGAATGAGCCCATCGAATCAACGACATCAACGTTGATGTTTGATTGATGTGTGTTGATGTTTTAGAGTTGACCACCGACCAACGAATCAACAGAAATGTTTTGGTCAATGACACGGAACTCACTTTCAAAATACAAGATGCCATCTCTTTCGTTTAGAGGCAATTCGGGGGAAAAAAAATAAAAATTCCGAGGTGTCGATTTCGGAGAAAGCTCAACATTTTCTGAAATTTGCAATATTGTATATATCCTTTCCCCCCCACCCACCCCCCCCCCCCCCCCCGCACACACACACACATACGGCCTAGTATTAACCACACCCCTTACCACACCGACTTTACATCATAGTTTCCAGTTTTGTCGATAGTGTACATCACAGCTACTCAATGAACTCGTCCTAGCCTTATCACAACATCAAGTAGACACACTCGTGTGAGAGGGGCCCTTACAGACGGGATGTTATCAACAATGTACTTGATGGGTTTTTTTAGAGGCAGCTGTTACTAGTGGTGGTGGTGATGATGATGGGGATATCATTGCTCGCTACTAGTGGAGCTGTAGAAAGTGCTTGAATGGACAGTAATAATGGGAGTAAAAAAAACAAATGTTTGGACAGTAACAATGGGAGTAAAAAAACAAATGTTTGGACAGTAACAATGGGAGTAAAAAAACAAATGTTTGGACAGTAACAATGGGAGTAAAAAAAACAAATGTTTGGGCAGTAACAATGGGAATAACAAGAAATGTTTGAATGGATAGTAACAATGAGAGTTACAGCAAATGTTTGAATGGACAGTAACAATGAGAGTAACAAGAAATGTTTGAATGGATAGTAAAAATGGGAATAAAAAGAAATAATTGAATCGACAGTAACAACGGAAGTAAGAAGAAATAATTGAACGGACAGTAACAATGAATGAGAGTAACAAATAATGTCTGAATGGACAGTAACAATGGGAGTAAACAACCCATCTACACCAGACGAAAATTATAACGTGTTTCACAATCTCTGTCCAACTGTCTGTCCGTCTGTCCGTCTGTCTGTCCGTCTGCATCTCTGCCCAACTGTCTGTCTGCCCGCCTGTCTTTCTGTAAGTCCGTCTGTCATTATTTAGTCATATATAAAGGTATGTGGTCAGCACGATGTCTAGCCGTTTTTACTTTCACTAACCTGAATCAGGTAACCATCAGAGATGGATGGACTTCGAGATGTCCTTCACACTCAAACCCCGCTCCGAACTCGACACAATCCGGCTAGCAATCGTGAGCTCTATCAATCAACCACTCCTATCCCTACATTTTTAAGAGATGTAGCTTCATAAGATTCAGGGATTTAAATTAAAAAAAAAAAACGAACATGTTTTAAAAATACTCGAGCAACTGATCGTAGAAACTAAAGTATCAAAAATAAATATTCTCAATTTAAAAGGTAAACCATTGAAAAAATGTGCTGGAAATTCCGCAAATTAGAACATTTTGATTCGTGTCTTCATAATGTGTTTAATTTAGCGTACGTTATTTTCTGCGCAGTATTCCCAAAAGGGTCTTCTTTTTATTTTATAGCCACATGACGAGAACAATTAACTAATTTTTTAGGGCCCCTGTTATTCAAATATTTGCTACATAAAATAATAAACAATCTGTAGGAAAAACTCATAATTAAAACTGTTTATGATCTTATATATTTGAATAACAATCGAAAAACTTCTCCAAATATTCACCTCCCCTCCCCGTTCCCTAAGACAAACCTCTTGAAAGCCATACGTTTCAAGCAGTGTTTCTTCCAGACTTTTTTCTCCGGGGGGGGGGGGGTACTTTAAATTTCCGGGGGGGGGGGGAGATGAGATGCCTGGAAGAAACTTTGGTTTCAAGTAACATCCTATTCTTATTGTAGAAATGATACATTATTTAACGCTCATGATAGGAAAGTTTCAAGTAAAATAAATGTTTACAATTTTTTTTTTTAATTAGTAACAACGATTTAAAACATTATAGTCTCGGGTTGTTTTGTGTGTGTGTGTGTTTTTAAATGGTGCTTGACTCTATTAATTCCTTCAAGTATATCAATTGTTTCATTAATATAAGCCACTAATTGCTTTACATTTTTTTTTTACAAAACCGCATATGATGCACTAGTTGTAACTGCAGTTTATGTAATAGTTGTTCAAAAAATGAAAGACATTGACCCCTCCCCTAATCTCCCAAAGCTGAATTTTCAGCTCAGTAGCAGTGTTTCTTCCAGACTTTTTTCTCCGGGTGGGCACTTGAAATTATCGGGGGGGGGGGGGGGGCGGTAGACTTTCTTCGGGGGAGCGGACACTGTTAAAAGTATATATTTTCTATATAAATTATATAAATTTCATTTCGTTCGGGGGGGGGGGGGGCGGTAGAAATTTTTCGGGGGGGCGGGGGGAAAGAGATGCCTGGAAGAAACTCTGCTCAGTAGGCTCACATTTCTTGCAAACATGGATCAGCTAAACTGTTAGCTGCTGCAGACGGCAAGCATACTTGACGTCATGACGATGTCATCGTGACGTCATGTGCCAAAAAATGACGGCCATATTTTGATAGAAAGATAATATATTTCTTTCAGACATCTTGCTTTATTGTACAGAAACCATATTTAGATAGAAAGATAATATTTGTACCTTTCAGACATACTGCTTTATTGTACATAAACCATTTTATATGTAAAGCAGAGAGGGGGAGGGGTGGGTTCGAGCATTTGAATAATTCAGACTGCTGGCCATATAAGAGGGTGGAGTGGAGCTTTTTGAAACGTTCCGAGGATAGCTTTGATAAATTGTTCGAGCTTATTGTATATCGGGATTTGTATAATCAAGAAACTTACATAGCTTTAAAAACAGAAAAATAAATGTATTGAAATCAAACACATTTTAAACACTTATTCGAAAACTCTATTTTTTTACAATGATTGCGATTTGTGTGTTTTAAATACGGAAATTCCATCTCACCCCCCCCCCCCCTTCCTTGATAAAATTTTCCTTATGGCTGACTGAGACTGAGACTTATAGCTGACTGGCTTAAGACTGCTGAGTCTACCCAGCTCTAATGGGTACCTGCAGGTGTGATGCAAGAGGCCTGGGAAATTTTAAACGGGGCCATCAAGTCTAGATTAAAATTTTGAGTGGGTATATTGGACCCATCAGAGACCCATCCTCAGCTTGATGAAAATTCACGTATGAAAATTATTTTTTTAAAAATTAAAGCACTAGTAGGCCTCGAACCGCACCAATCCTGGTGGCTCACCGGGATTTTTTTACTTACCTATATGCCGAGGTGATTGAAACAGATGAACTCTACTTCATCTGCCCCAATGTGTCTTGGGCATGAAAGAAAAAAGATGGTGATGAACGGCTTAACATACACACATTTATACAGGGACACACACACTCACACACACACACTCACACACACACACATGGACACAAACACTGACTCGCACCGACATACACATCGATACATTGATGCACTCAAACACACACTCACTCACACACACACACACACATGGACGTAAACACTGACTCGCACCGACATACACATCGATACATTGATACGCCGAAACACACACACACACACATAGATATGGACACAAGCATCAGGCGAGAACCGGACTGACCACCTTCTGCTGATGACGTCACCCTAATTACCCGGATGTTTGCCGGATGCCACTAAACGCACCCGGACCTCCCAATTAGCCCATCCATTAATTAATTAGACAAAAACAACGGCCGGGGCCCCGGGTGGTACCATTTTAACTCGACGCCTCTCCGTGACGCCACGCCTCGTGTTTCTATCAAAAACACGGGCGCCGGCACTTCCGACTCTTCTGAGCAAACATACGCGTCACTGACGCCACTTGCACGTGAACATGATGTGTGGAGGCTGGGAGTGGTGGGGTGGGGGTGGGGGTGAGAATCTAAAAACTTTAGATGGATTACGCGAGCTTATCTTCAGTCAACTGGAATAACCGTCTCCTAATGGCGCACGAGCAAACTGAGCCGAGTAGAAAACTATTGGAACAATCAACACAAAACGGTCCTGTAATCGCCGGCTCAAACATTACTTTTAGAACGGTTGAGTACTCGGCCTGCCGTCAGTTGGACGGTCCGTTCACAGGCCGTGTTTGGCTTCAGGTGTTTTGCGGTTTGTAGGTAGATTATAACTCGGGAAGGTGAGGTCTAAACTAGCATTACACTTACATTACAGCTACCTTACACTTACATTACAGCTACATTACACTTACATTACAGCTACATTACACTTACATTACAGCTACCTTACACTTACATTACAGCTACATTACACTTACATTACAGCTACATTACACATTACAGCTACATTACACTTACATTACAGCTACATTACACTTACATTACAAGAGCTACATTACACTTACATTTCAGCTACATTACACTTACATTAATGCTACTTTACACTTACATTACACTTACATTACAGCTACATTACACTTACATTACACTTACATTACAGCTACATTACACTTACATTACAACAGCTACATTACACTTACATTACAGCTACATTACACTTAGATTAATGCTACTTTACACTTACATTACACTTACATTACAGCTACATTACACTTACATTACAACAGCTACATTACACTTACATTACAGCTACATTACACTTACATTAATGCTATTTTACACTTACATTACACTTACATTACAGCTACATTACACTTACATTACAGCTACTTTACACTTACATTACACATACATTACAGCTGCATTACACTTACATTACACGTACATTACAGCTACATTACACTAGCATTACAGCTATATTAAACTTACATTACAGCTTCAATACACTTGCATTACAGCTACAGTACACTTACGTTACAACGAGATTTAACTTAAGTACATCAACTTACACTAAAGCAATAAGTGCTAAAGCAGAGAAGTAGATTTCATCGACTTGAACGATGTAAGTAAAGTTCCCTCTCTCACCTGACGACTGGGGTAAGTGAAGTAGAGTTTACCTGTTTCTTCGACCTCGGCATATGAAGAGATAGTGTTGTCAGCACTTTACTTTTTCTAACGTGAGGTAGGTACCCATCAAAGCTGGGTGGGCTCAGAGACGTTCTACTTATTTGAACCCGGATTCGAACTCGAGACTTTCGGGTTAGCAATTTAGCGCTCTACCGCAAGACAACGCTATAGTAGGGTTTTTTTATTTTTTTTATTTCAAATAGAATTAACAACGTTATATGGCGTGTAAGAATACTTTGGATGTAAAGCAGTTAGGTTTAAAAGTCAGAACTGAACGAAGTGTTGCTGATTAAAATTGACTGATTGTGTCTAAAATGACAAATGTAATGTTGACACTGATGAACATTTGATTGTGGTCTGTGGCGCGCTTTCGTAAAAACTGTTGTCATCCATTACACTGTTATCTAACAACACGGGGTAGATAAAGTAGAGTTGATCTGTTTCTGTGATCTCCGCGGACACTGTTAAAAGTATATATAAATTCCATTTCGTTCGGGGGGGGGGGGAGTAGACTCTCTTAGGGCTCACCCCCCCTCCCCGAAGAGACGTCTGAAAGAAACGCTGTTTACTTTCCATAACCTTAGTCAGATGCTTAAGACAGTTTAACTACCAAGGTCGGTTTAGCTAAGGTCGGTTTAGCTAAGGTCGGTTTAGCTAAGGTCTGTCTAACTAAGGTCTGTCTAGCTAAGGTCGGTTTAATTAAGGAATGTTTAGCTAAGGTCAATTTAATTAAGTCATGTTTAACTAAGGTCTGTCTAGCTAAGGTCGATTCAATTAAGGTCTGCTTAACTAAGTGTTTAACTAAGATCTGTTTAAGGTCTGTTTAACTAAGTGTTTAACTAAGATCTGTTTAAGGTCTGTTTAACTAAGTGTTTAACTAAGATCTGTTTAAGATGTGCGTTTAACTCAAGTTTGCCAAACTAAGGTAAGCTAAAAATTATGTTCTATCCAACAAAGGCCTGTTGAACAAAGGTTTCAGCAGTGTAAGCCAGTCCACTACTAGACTCTGAATAATTTCACAGATTGTAATCTCAAAGTCCAAACAACGTAGCAATAGCTCCAGCTGTTTGCACATTTTCTGCTCCGCGCGAGAAGTTCAGTTGAGCAGAAACATGATTCAAGAGAGTAGAAGTGTCTTAAACACGCCAAAAACACTCCCTGCACAAATGTCCTTACTCCCAACAGAAATGTCCTTACCCTCCACACAAATGTCCTTACCCTACACACACATGTCCAAAACGTCGATAAAACATTTACATGGCACACACAAATATTCACAAACGCAACTTCTCGTTTCTCCGACACAAATGTCCATATAAGCGACACAAATGCAGTGTTTCTTCCAGACTTTTTTCTCCGGGGGGGGCACTTGAAATTTTCGGGGGGGGGGGGGGGGGGCGGTAGACTTTCTTCGGGGGGGGGGGGGGCGGACACTGTTAAAAGTATATATTTTTATATAAATTATATAAATTTCATTTCGTTCGGGGGGGGGGGGGGCGGTAAAAAATTTTCGGGGGGGGCAAAGCCCCCCCCCCCCAAAGAGATGCCTGGAAGTAACCCTGCACAAATGTCCAAATGGCCGACACAAATGTCCCAATGGCCGACACAAATGTCCAAATGGCCGACACAAATGTCCAAATGGCCGACACAAATGTCCAAATGGCCGACACAAATGTCCAAATGGCCGACACAAATGTCCAAATGGCCGACACAAATGTCCAAATGGCCGACACAAATGTCCCAATGGCCGACACAAATGTCCCAATGGCCGACACAAATGTCCAAATGGCCGACACAAATGTCCAAATGGCCGACACAAATGTCCAAATGGCCGACACAAATGTCCAAATGGCCGACACAAATGTCCAAATGGCCGACACAAATGTCCAAATGGCCGACACAAATGTCCCAATGGCCGACACAAATGTCCCAATGGCCGACACAAATGTCCAAATGGCCGACACAAATGTCCAAATGGCCGACACAAATGTCCCAATGGCCGACACAAATGTCCAAATGGCCGACACAAATGTCCAAATGGCCGACACAAATGTCCAAATGGCCGACACAAATGTCCAAATGGCCGACACAAATGTCCAAATGGCCGACACAAATGTCCAAATGGCCGCCACAAATGTCCAAATGGCCGACACAAATGTCCAAATGGCCGCCACAAATGTCCAAATGGCCGACACAAATGTCCAAATGGCCGACACAAATGTCCAAATGGCCGACACAAATGTCCAAATGGCCGACACAAATGTCCAAATGGCCGACACAAATGTCCAAATGGCCGACACAAATGTCCAAATGGCCGCCACAAATGTCCAAATGGCCGACACAAATGTCCAAATGGCCGCCACAAATGTCCAAATGGCCGACACAAATGTCCAAATGGCCGACACAAATGTCCAAATGGCCGACACAAATGTCCAAATGGCCGACACAAATGTCCATTTGGAAGACAGACGTCCTTATCTTCACAGGAACCCCAAGTCCTAGTCATAATATATTTTAGATTTGTCATGTGTTGATTTCTTTTGTATTGATGTTTTCTGATTTTTCTTCCTCCTATAGATTAACTCTACGTGCGGTCAGTTCAAGGTCACATGAATAATAGGTGCTTTGGTTCTCCGTTTATCTTTTAGGACATTCGTGAGTTGTACAAGGTAGGACATTCGTGAGTTGTACAAGTTAGGACATTCGTGAGTTGTTCAAGTTAGGACAGTCGTGAGTTGTATAAGGTAGGACATTCGTGAGTTGTACAAGTTAGAACATTCGTGAGTTGTACAAGGTAGTATATTCGTGAGTTGTACAAGTTAGAACATACGCCAGCTGTACACAACACGACACAGACCACATACACATCGTGGCAAAAGTTATGACACACAGCGACCACAATTTAACACACACAAAAATGGAAGACGGATAGTGTATTGTGTACATACATTAAAAGATTAGTTAAGGAAATATTTTTTTTAAATTAATCAGTTTGTTATTCACTGGAGCAACTCTTAAGCTCTCTGTTGGACCAATTGTGTGAATCTTCTAGTTGAGCTATTTTAAGCTCTGTCTGAACAATGCTAGTTCACAACTTTGTTTCTGGAAACTTCCGAGCTAAGACAAATCTGCGTGGACACATTCAATTTGCTACAGGACACGTCAACCGCGCGTGGTAGGACACATGTGTTAGGTGATTAAGTGTCAGGACACACTTGAAGGGACACCTGTAAGAACAGAGGTGTTGAGCTGAAGGTGTACGACACACCTGTAAGGACACACCTGTAAGGACAGAGGTATCAAGCAGACGGTGTACGACAACCCTGTAAGGACACACCTGTAAGGACACACCTGTAAGGACACACCTGTAAGGACACACCTGTAAGGACACACCTGTAAGGACACACCTGTAAGGACACACCTGTAAGGACACACCTGTAAGGACACACCTGTAAGGACACATCTGTAAGGACACACCTGTAAGGGCACACCTGTAAGCATAGAGGTGTCAAGCAGACGGTGTACGACACACCTGTAAGGACACACGAGCCACACAAGGACAACTCTTCAAGGTAAATGACACATTTGATTTTAGTGTGAGAGTCGATTTTCTTAAAGTTTTCTTTATTATAATAACAAGCTTTTGTACGCACTAAGATATCACTGAACAAAGTTACTTTGGAGATCACAATAAAAGTGTTTTTCACTCAACTGAAACAGTAAGGGTTTGAATTGCAAAACGACCACTGACTTGCGATTTAATATATTTGTTTTCTTTGTTAAGTGCATTTATAAACGTATTGTCATATTTTATTTAACAAGAAATAAATAAACCGTGACTGATCTCCCCTAAACTTTCTCGTATATTCTTTTATAACACTACGAGGGATGGCAACTCGGGATATAGACATGATTTTTGTTTACTTAAACTTTTGAAAATAGAATAGAATCTCGTAGAAAAAAAGAATTGCGCACCAAGTGAACGTTAAATAATATGTGTATAATCGTGCTGAATATTATTAGTACTTTATAAATTCACATGCGTTTTTTGTTTAGAAATCGGAAATAGCGTAAATAACTACTTTCGGTCAACGGAAATTACTCAAAATTTGAGAGAAGGTAGAGAAGTGGATAATTTACTTAGATGTGAAATTTCTTTCTCCTATCTGAAACAGTATTACTAGTTATAGGCTTTTGAAAAAAATTGAAAGTTCACAGAGAATCTCTTAATCAGTGTGTTCATTTAATATGGTGTTGTGTTGACTAATAATGTATATAATTTTGTTTTTTTCCCACGTTTTCTTTAACTTGCTTTCTCTGTGTGTTTATTTATTTGTTTGTCTTTCCAATCCAATCTTGCGATCGAAATTTCTGGCACTTCCCAGTTAGCTAGCGCGCTGAAATTTTCAGGGAAGCTTTCTTTTGGATGACCATTGAATATTCAATTGTTATTATTACTAAATTGATCAATGGAAACATTTTATTGAGCATTTTAGACCGCTATATAATCTATATATATAATTCTCCTCTGCTAGCCATTAGAAAAAAAACCAGCGACGCGTACCTCGCGCGCAGTGAAGCGAACGATCACATGTCGCCACAGGCTTAGGGGCAGAGAATTTAGCTTGAACCGAGTTTAAAGTTACAGGAGGTAGACCAGTTTGGGGGAGACGATATGGTCGAGTGGTTGGGCACACGATTGCTATCCCACTCGACACGGGTTCAAATCTATGTGTTCTAGTCAGTAACGTATTCAAACAACATTTTTTTTACGAGTTGTCTTTTTACGAGTTGTCTTTTTACGAGTTGTCTTTTTACGAGTTGTCTTTTTACGAGTTGTCTTCGTTTACCCAAAAAAAGTGAAAAGATAAAATCGATAGCAAGATTTTAATGCAAACAAACAGACAAAGACTAAAAAGTAGAAAATAATAATCATTAAAAAAGTTTTAAAAAACCCACGTTTTCTGATTGAACTAAAAAGTAGAAAATAAATGCTATAGGCCCTACATCACAATAATGCAAGCGATCACTCTACTATAAGCGAGCAAAAACGTGGGGCGCCGTGATTTTCTTACAGTTTCTAATACTGTTGACTCTCTACAAGCTCCCTAATAAAAGTCAATAGTATTATCTAATCAATAGTAATATAACTTTTACTTCGGCGCCCCACGTTTTTCATCGCTTATAGTAGAGTGATCGCTTGCATTATTGTGATGTAGGGCCTATAGCATTTATTTTCTACTTTTTAGTTCAATCAGAAAACGTGGGTTTTTTAAAACTTTTTTAATGATTATTATTTTCTAATAAGGATTGGTAGCCTATGTTATTTTAAATATGTCGGATTTTAGCTATTTAGTTATTTCTTTGCTCTGTCACTAAAATCGTTCAACTTGTAGTAAGCACATTGCGTTTTGACCAATAACTATTTTATACAATATTTTTTTAAACAAGTTTAGCATTAAAATATATAGATCTATAAATATAACATTTATTTATATAACATTAAATATATATAGATCTATAATTCACGTGTAACGGTTACCGACGGCTAGTGATTAAGAAATTGCTGTAAAAAATACTTACTTTTCCTTCTTTCTTTAAATGGAAACTATATTATCTCATATGAAAGAAATAATATAATAAATATAAAAATATATAACATGATTTTATGAATACATCAAAGTACTAAAAACTCATTTATTTAGCGCAACTACAATAAAAAGGTTAAGCTTGATTGTATAAATGTGTAGCATTGAATTTTTATCCATATTATTCAGTAATTTTGGGACAGTTTATAGCCCCAATAATTTAGTCTGTAACAAGTTTATAACCCGCTAATTTAGTCTGTAACAAGTTTATAACTCGTTAATTTAGTCTGTAACAAGTTTACAGCCCCACTAATTTAGTCTGTAACAAGTTTATAGCCCCGCTAATTTACTTTGTAATCTGTTTATAGCTCAGCTAATTTACTCTGTAAAAAGTTTACAGCCTACTAATTAGTCTGTTACAAGCTTATACACCACAGTGTATTAGAAAACAATTGAACGTCCACGCACCATTAACCGTTTCGCTTGGTCGCCTAAGTTGTATTCTGTGGTGTTTTATTTATTTACATTTTTTCATACATTTTTCTGTTGTGAGTTGTATTGAACTCGAGCTCGCAGTAGCAGCTAGCTGAGAAATTCAATGCCCAAATCCCGACCAGATGTTCGTCGATCAAGTGTCACATCGGTGATTTTTTTTTTACCTGGGATCTACCTCACTGCGCTTTTGATGTATCGATTTGTGGGGGTGGGTGAGGGATGGGGGGGGGGGGGGGTTCTCAACGTAAAGAAAAAAAGATTTTTTTTTTGGGGCGAATATTATGCCCTGATAGATGAATAGATTAGCTGAGATTTCGAGTTAAGATTTCGTTAGAATTGGTGGATGTGGGTTTTTTTTTTTTTTTTTTTTTTTTTTTTGATAAATCGGTGGCTTGGGAGAGATCGGAAGTATGTTATATATCATAACTATGATCTGAAATATGTGGTATATCGAAAATATGATCGGAAATTTGGTTAATTTTGGAAGTAGGCTAAGAGATGTAACAGGGATATGGGGTGGATATTAAAACATTCGGAAACAGATTTTTGTGATTGATTTGAAATATGTGATTGACATGACATTTTGGAAAAAAATGGAAATGTATGATTGCTTTGAACTATTGGACTGATTGGAAACATGGGATGGATCGGAGATATTGGAGAGATTGTGAAAACAATGTTAATGCCCTAGTTTGTTGTTTTGGTTTTATTAGCATTTTGCACATGGAATGTTCTCTTATCACCGCGACAAAAATCCGTGTGTAGTTTTGCTTTCATTAGCAGCTTGTACACGGACACCAGTGTTTGACACAGGACAAAACCCCAGCAGGATTCGATACCGCGGTGATTGTCATCTGACCAGAGGGGGGGGGGGGGGCTAGCAACACTTTTTTAGTTTGATTGGTTGATTTTCTTAATTATTACGTTACAAGTGTTTTTTTCAATGGGAGAGGGGGGAGGGGGGGGGGGGGCTTGCAGTGCTTCTCCTTACTTGAAGGTATGCATGAAAGAAACTCTGTTAATGATGCGTACATGTTACAGAATGTAAGTGTACAAGCTACATGTATGTGTGTACTTGCGTATGTACAAGTGTGTGTATATGTGCTACACGGTGTTACAGCGTTTGTGGGTATGTGTGTGTGTTGCACTGTGCATGTGCGTATGTGTGTATATGTGTATGTTGCACTGTGGATGTGCGTATGCTACACCTAGTATGTGTGAATGTTACAGCGTGTATGTGTGTGTGTGTGTTGCATTGTGTATGTGCGTGTGCTACACCTAGTATTTGTGTATGTTACAGCGTGTATGTGTGTGTGTGTGTTGCATTGTGTATGTGCGTGTGCTACACCTAGTATTTGTGTATGTTACAACGTGTATGTGCGTCTGTGACATGCTATCCTGTGCGTGGAGATGTTTAATATGTTGACGATCAATACATCCCCCACAGGTCGAGTGTGTTGGGTCTCGCTGTGTGGTGTGTGTACATGCAGTTGTACACGTGTACTTTGTCTAGACTCTATGTACGTGGTGCGTGCACTTTGTATTTGCACCATGTGTGTACACTTTTATGTACACTTTTTATGTGCACATTGTCTGTACATGAGTGCAATACATGTGTACACTTTTGTATGAACTTTGTATTTATACTTTTGCACACTTTATATGTATGTACACTTTTTGTGTAAACTATGTATATACACTTTAAGTACACGCTATGTGTTTGTACACTAGTGTGTATACACTGTGTGTACACATTTCTATGTACACTTTGTGCTTATATTATTTTCTGTGTACACAAACATGTAGTTTTCCCACATGGTAGCCTTCCAACCCACCAGAAAGGATTTAGTTTCCAATAAACCCGGGCCCTCGCCTCTATGACGCAGCTCACTGAGCGACGTACTTGAGAACGCTCTTGCCAGATCAAAACAGGGTGGCCAGATAAAAGTGTCTAACGCATGGCCGAACGTTGTTGATTTGCCAGCCTGGCCTTTACAATGTTAAACACAATCATCAATTTTTTTTAAAAAAAGGATTCATTGTTTATAGCTTGTTCTATCTAAATAAAATGGAATGTATGTGAATTATAACAACGAACTTTGATTTATAAACTGTATACGTTATAGTCAAATCCTAATTCCGCCTCTTGACATATCTCTATGGCTGTAACTTTACTTCTAACTGGGCAACTAATCAAACTGGACGTGTCTTTTATCTTTAACCGCATAGAAAAAAAAATCTCTCTCAAATTTATACTCTTAAAATTTTTCAAAGAATTTCAGGTAAGCCATTTTTTAACAACAGTGAAATAATTAAATGACAGACAATATTTCCCTCCCCCTCCTCAATTTCCCCTCCCTCCCCCTCACAGTGACAGACAACCACTGTCCAGATGACACAATCTTTGACAGCAGACGTGCGTCACGTGGTCAGGTTTTGAAATCCTCCTTCCGGTCGCTTGTCGAAGATTCTAGCTCGGAGCTCAAAGACCCTTTGTTAGATTCACTCGTCCTTTGTGCTGGGCAAGTGATGTTTCAACTAATGGAATGAGTGGCCATCTTTTGATGGGATGTTAGTTGATGATTTGATGTCACCAGATTTTGATGGGATGTTGGTTGATGATTTGATGTCGCCATCTTTTGATGGGCTGAGCTGGTCGGTGTTCTGATGTGGCTTTTTAATGATGATCTGATATGTTGATGATTGTATGTGGCTTTTTAATGGTCATCTGATATGTTGATGATTGTATGTGGCTTTTTACTGGTAATCTGATATGTTGATGATTGTATGTGGCTTTTTACTGGTAATCTGATATGTTGATGATTGTATGTGGCTTTTTAATGGTCATCTGATATGTTGATGATTGTATGTGGCTTTTTACTGGTAATCTGATATGTTGATGATTGTATGTGGCTTTTTAATGGTCATCTGATATGTTGATGATTGTATGTGGCTTTTTAATGGTCATCTGATATGTTGATGATTGTATGTGGCTTTTTAATGGTCATCTGATATGTTGATGATTGTATGTGGCTTTTTACTGGTCATCTGATATGTTGATGATTGTATGTGACTTTTTAATGATGATCTGATATGACTGTGTGTTGATGATTGTATGTGGCAACGGTTGAACCACCCCTATTTATTAATGTATAAACGTGGACTCCAGACTTCACCCTAAAGTTTTATCCGCCCCCCCCCCACACACTCACACACAAAGACGCCACTACACCCCCTGCATATTCAAATACCGACCAAGCTTTATGTCTTTAATTTATAAATAATTTCTTTAAACAGATAATAGGGGATGCCACTCTTCAGGGGCATTGAACTCTTTAATTTATTTACCAAAGTAAACACAACAGGCAACGAAGTTAAGGACACACGGAGGCCATCTCCATAAGTGGGATAGACAAAAGCCAACAGGAGTTTTCTTTTAATCCCCCCAGTAAATTTGATGGGATTAAACGACACAAATGACCACTGGCTATCGTGGGTCCCAGTGGATGATCCCTGCAGCCAGCCAATCAACGTTAAGCTTTAAGCCCACGTCACTTCTTGGGTAGTTCTTGCGTCAAATCACTTAGTCTGCTGTCCATTTAGGTCCTGCGGTTGACGTTTGTCCCCGTCCCACGGGCTGTCGTTTGTCCCCGTCCCACGAGATTTTGCTAACTCACCAGGAGTCGTTCGGTCCACCACAGCTTCAGCTCTTTGATTGTCGTGACATCACATTCCAACATGACATCACTGACCAACATGACATCACTGACCAACATGACATCACTGACCAACATGACATCACATTCCAACATGACATCACTGACCAACATGACATCACTGACCAACATGACATCACTGACCAGCATGACATCACTGACCTGCATGACATCACTGACCAACATGACATCACTGACCAGCATGACATCACTGACCAACATGACATCACTGACCAGCATGACATCACTGACCTGCATGACATTACTGACCTGCATGACATTACTGACCTGCATGAATGTATGATCAACTACAGATTTAGGTATTAACCTGTTCACACACACATACACACACACACACACACACACACATATATATATATATATATATATATATATATATATATATATATATATATATATATATATATATATATATATATATATATATAAATATATATATATATATATATATATATATATATATATATATATATATATGTGTGTGTGTGTGTGTGTGTGTGTGATATATATATGAGTGTGTGCGTATATATATATATATATATATATATATATATATATATATATATATATATATATATATATATATATATATATATATATATATATCGTTAAAAGATTCCTTCGTTAATCGCAGTGTAAGACCTTATAAGTATAACTATATAGAAATGTGTTCTGCTGTGAGCATAGGCCTGCGACATGATGTAGTTGTACAGTAAACTGAGTGAAGCCCTTTGTACCTTCCTGTATAAATCGCCTGATCTGAAACTCGGATATTTTGCCCGGTAAAACAAAAAAACCAAATAACCGGATCTGATGAACTTTTTTTTTAAAGCTATCGAACGGACAACACCGTGACGTCATAATTTGAAAAGGAAATCTTTTCTTCCCGCGACCTGTAGAGGACGTCAATAAAACACTTGAAAGACAAACTGTCTTTTTTACCACCCCCACCCCCAACCTACCTCCACCCCCATACGAGACCATCACAAGGGATGATTTGGTCGCCCGACTACCCCCAATGAAACACACCCAACCCACCAAAGGACTGTCTTAACGGATAGTAATGGGCCCGTAAGCCTTGACGGACCCCGAGGGGAATTCCCGGCCAGAAACGGAAATTCCCTTTCAGTTAAGCAACAGCCATTGGAGGGAAGTATTTGAATAATTTAATCTTGAGCCGGCGAGTTTCCTGTCGGCGCGTTCATGCATGTCGTATTGATTTGGCCCGTGGGGGGAGGGGGGGGGGGGGGGAGGGGGGGGAGGGGGGAGAAGAAGAAAGTGGCCGTTGTTCTAAGGATGAGATCTTGTGTCTTATGTGACGTCACGAGCCGACCATGTCTCCAGTGGACGTGTAGGGGTCACTGGGCTAACACGTCGTGTGTGTGTAGGGGTCTCTCGGCTAGCGCGTCGTGTGTGTGTAGGGGTCACTTGGCCAGCACGTCTTGTGTGTAGGGGTCACTGGGCTAGCACGTCGTGTGTGTGTATGGGTCACTGGGCTAGCACGTCGTGTGTGTAGGGGTCACTCGGCCAGCACGTCGTGTGTGTATGGGTCACTGGGCTAGCACGTCGTGTGTGTAGGGGTCACTCGGCCAGCACGTCGTGTGTGTAGGGGTCACTCGGCTAGCACGTCGTGTGTGTAGGGGTCACTCGGCCAGCACGTCTTGTGTGTGTGTGTGTGTAGGGGTCACTCGGCTAGCACGTCGTGTTTGTAGGGGTCACTCGGCCAGCACGTCTTGTGTGTAGGGGTCACTGGGCTAGCACGCGTGTGTGTGTAGGGGTCACTGGGCTAGCACGTCATGTGTGTAGGGGTCACTGGGCTAGCACGTCGTGTGTGTGTAGGGGTCACTCGGCTAGCACGTCGTGTGTGTGTAGGGGTCACTCGGCTAGCACGTCGTGTGTGTGTAGGGGTCACTCGGCTAGCACGTCGTGTGTGTGTAGGGGTCACTCGGCTAGCACGTCGTGTGTGTGTAGGGGTCACTCGGCTAGCACGTCGTGTGTGTGTAGGGGTCACTCGACTAGCACGTCGTGTGTGTAGGGGTCACTCGGCTAGCACGTCGTGTGTAGGGGTCACTCGGCTAGCACGTCGTGTGTGTAGGGGTCACTCGGCTAGCACGTCGTGTGTGTGTAGGGGTCACTCGGCTAGCACGTCGTGTGTGTGTAGGGGTCACTCGACTAGCACGTCGTGTGTGTAGGGGTCACTCGGCTAGCACGTCGTGTGTGTGTGTAGGGGTCACTCGGCTAGCACGTCGTGTGTGTAGGGGTCACTCGGCTAGCACGTCGTGTGTGTGTAGGGGTCACTCGGCTAGCACGTCGTGTGTGTGTAGGGGTCACTCGGCTAGCACGTCGTGTGTGTGTAGGGGTCACTCGGCTAGCACGTCGTGTGTGTAGGGGTCACTCGGCTAGCACGTCGTGTGTGTGTGTAGGGGTCACTCGGCTAGCACGTCGTGTGTGTAGGGGTCACTCGGCTAGCACGTCGTGTGTGTGTGTAGGGGTCACTCGGCTAGCACGTCGTGTGTGTGTGTGTGTGTGTAGGGGTCACTCGGCTAGCACGTCGTGTGTGTAGGGGTCACTGGGCTAGCACGTCGTGTGTGTAGGGGTCACTCGGCTAGCACATCGTGTGTGTGTGTGTGTGTAGGGGTCACTCGGCTAGCACATCGTGTGTGTGTGTGTGTGTGTGTAGGGGTCACTCGGCTAGCACGTCGTGTGTGTGTAGGGGTCACTCGGCTAGCACGTCGTGTGTGTGTGTGTGTGTGTAGGGGTCACTCGGCTAGCACGTCGTGTGTGTAGGGGTCACTGGGCTAGCACGTCGTGTGTGTGTGTGTGTAGGGGTCACTCGGCTAGCACGTCGTGTGTGTAGGGGTCACTGGGCTAGCACGTCGTGTGTAGGGGTCACTGGGCCAGCACGTTGTGTGTGTGTAGGGGTCACTCGGCTAGCAGGTCGTGTGTGTGTAGGGCTCCTTGGGCTAGCACGTCGTGTGTGTAGGGGTCACTCGGCTAGCACGTCGTCTGTAGGGGTCACTCGGCTAGCACGTCGTGTGTGTAGGGGTCACTCGGCTAGCACGTCGTGTGTGTGTAGGGGTCACTGGGCTAGCACGTCGTGTGTGTGTGTGTGTGTGTAGGGGTCACTCGGCTAGCACGTCGTGTGTGTGTAGGGGTCACTCGGCTAGTACGTCGTGTGTGTAGGGGTCACTCGGCTAGCACGTCGTGTGTGTGTGTGTGTAGGGGTCACTCGGCTAGCACGTCGTGTGTGTGTGTGTGTGTAGGGGTCACTCGGCTAGCACGTCGTGTGTGTGTGTAGGGGTCACTCGGCTAGCACGTCGTGTGTGTGTGTGTGTGTGTAGGGGTCACTCGGCTAGCACGTCGTGTGTGTAGGGGTCACTCGGCTAGTACGTCGTGTGTGTAGGGGTCACTCGGCTAGCACGTCGTGTGTGTAGGGGTCACTCGGCTAGCACGTCGTGTGTGTGTAGGGGTCACTCGGCTAGCACGTCGTGTGTGTGTGTGTGTGTGTGTGTAGGGGTCACTCGGCTAGCACGTCGTGTGTGTAGGGGTCACTCGGCTAGTACGTCGTGTGTGTAGGGGTCACTCGGCTAGCACGTCGTGTGTGTAGGGGTCACTCGGCTAGCACGTCGTGTGTGTGTGTGTGTGTGTAGGGGTCACTCGGCTAGCACGTCGTGTGTGTAGGGGTCACTTGGCTAGCACGTCGTGTGTGTGTGTGTGTAGGGGTCACTCGGCTAGCACGTCGTGTGTGTGTAGGGGTCACTCGGCTAGCACGTCGTGTGTGTGTAGGGGTCACTCGGCTAGCACGTCGTGTGTGTAGGGGTCACTCGGCTAGCACGTCGTGTGTGTAGGGGTCACTCGGCTAGCACGTCGTGTGTGTGTAGGGGTCACTGGGCTAGCACGTCGTGTGTGTGTGTGTGTAGGGGTCACTCGGCTAGCACGTCGTGTGTGTAGGGGTCACTCGGCTAGCACGTCGTGTGTGTGTGTGTAGGGGTCACTCGGCTAGCACGTCGTGTGTGTAGGGGTCACTCGGCTAGTACGTCGTGTGTGTAGGGGTCACTCGGCTAGCACGTCGTGTGTGTGTAGGGGTCACTCGGCTAGCACGTCGTGTGTGTGTAGGGGTCACTCGGCTAGCACGTCGTGTGTGTGTGTGTGTGTGTGTAGGGGTCACTCGGCTAGCACGTCGTGTGTGTAGGGGTCACTCGGCTAGTACGTCGTGTGTGTAGGGGTCACTCGGCTAGCACGTCGTGTGTGTAGGGGTCACTCGGCTAGCACGTCGTGTGTGTGTGTGTGTGTAGGGGTCACTCGGCTAGCACGTCGTGTGTGTAGGGGTCACTCGGCTAGCACGTCGTGTGTGTGTGTGTGTGTGTGTGTAGACATTGAGGAGATGATCAGGGACTACAGTACTACACGACAACATCACGACATGCATCACACTGACAATACTGCATAGTTTACACCATTACATTACCACATTATCACAACATTACTACATACATATAAACATCAACACATCACAACATCACTGCATCAATACTTTTCTGCATCATCACACCACTTGATCACAATATCAATACATCATTACATCACTTTATCGCAACATCACCAAAATAACTCCACAGCATCAACACATCACCACATCACCGGCATACAAACTTCTCTACATCACAACATACATCCCTACATGTTTTTATTACTACGCCACATCATAACATCACCACATCACTACATCACAAATTACTTCATCACACCATAATAATATCACAATACACATCACTACATCACAACATCAGTATACTACAACATAACAGTATGACTACGCCACGTTACTTCACCAACCTTCCACATCACCACACAACTACATCAGCCAGTCCCTGTGTCAATACACGCTTTAACACATTTTAACTACATCACGTCATTCATGATAATAACCCACTTATCCAGTTGATTTGTGATACTAAGCCACGTGATATTACACCACGTGACACTAAACAACGTCATTAAGCCTCTGAGCTTACACCTCCTCTCCCACTCCACAACCCACCCCAACTCCACCTCTGTTTAACTATATGTATAGCCCAGAACCATATGTTTTAAGCGATTTTAAGCTTTTCTTCCCTAACTATTTCAATCCATGCCTGACCCCTGGCAATTTTAACTCCTGACCACAATTAATCTTAATCAGCCCTTGAGCTTAATCCACATCTGACCCCACCCACGCCTAATTCACCCCTGACCCCTTACGACAACACCTCACCCGCCGACGCCCCTAAGTAACAGTTTTTCCACGTGACCTTGTCCAACGACTACCTAAACGCTAATCCTAAATCACGGAATTCAACTTCCGGCTACGTGTCTTCCGATCTTAAATAAGATCTAAACAGTCGTTTAATTAAAGTACCAGAGGGATTCGGCGTTAGGTGGTTGGTGGAGGTGTGTCGGTCTAGTTTTAGTTGTTAGGACCTCTGGTGTAAGGACCCAGTAATAGCTGTAAGGACCTAGTAGTAGCTGTAAGGACCTAGTAGTAGCTGTAAGGACCTCTGTAGTAAGGCTTTGTAGTAATTTTAAGGACCTCTGATGTAAGGACCTAGTAGTAGCTGTAAGGACCTAGTAGTAGCTGTAAGGACCTCTGTAGTAAGGCTTTGTAGTAATTTTAAGGACCTCTGGTGTAAGGACCTAGTAGTAGCTGTAAGGACCTCTGTTGTAAGGACCTAGTAGCAGATGTAAGGACCTCTGGTGTAAGGACCTAGTAGCAGCTGTAAGGACCTCTGTTTTAAGGACCTAGTAGCAGATGTAAGGACCTCTGGTGTAAGGACCTAGTAGTAGCTGTAAGGACCTCTGGTGTAAGGACCTCGAAGCAGCTGAATATTAATACATTTAGTTGTAATTTTTCCAACCATTGTTGTATAAACTATTATCCGCCATCTCTGTCCATATTCAATGAACTCTCTTATTGATGACTTGTGTTGTTCTTGTTTTTTTGTACCATTGTAGAGATATTTTGTTCCTTTTCTTAGCATTTTTATCTTTTGGCGCTACTGTTTTTACTGTTTCAATTGATTTGTTGTTGTTTGATGTTGTTTGTATTACTCTTTCATTATTTCTTCTACTGCTTCTTCCTTATTGTTTCTGATGTTTGTTGTTTCTTTTTTTATTTTTTCTGTTAGTTTCTTCTGTTATTTTTAGGATAGATTTCCTGCCATTTCTGTTATAAAAGTAGAGAACATGTGAAGTAGAACTCGTCTGTTCTTGATGTTTTTTTGGTGGTCTCATCCATATTAAGGGATGGTGTGGCCAGCACTATGCCCTCCCGCCTTTAATAAAGTGAGTCCGGTAATCGTTAGAGCTGGATGGGCTCAGTAACACTTGAGCTCGGGATCCGAACTCAGGCTATCTGTTTAGCAGTCGTATGCTCTACCATCCGACCACGGCGTCATCCGAGCACGTTATCCGTGTTACTGTTACATTGTCTATTATTTCTTCTATTTCTATAGCAATATATTCTGTTATTTCTAATATAGTTTTTTTTTCTTTTATTTCTTCGTCATTTTTTTTAAATTATTTTTTCTGTATTTTTTTTTTAGTTATTTTTTTGTAGCTTCTGTTTATTTTTTTCCTCTAATATTTTATGTTATTATTTCTTCTGTAGTTTTATTTTCCTATTTTGCTTGTGTAATTTCCGCTCTTACGTATTTCTTCTCCCACGGTTCCGCTTGTAAGAGGCCCCTGCCGGCTTTGTTGTTGCTGCCGTAACCAGCATTTGCTGCTGTGGTTTCCTGTCAAGTCTGAGAGGTTGTTGTTGTTGTTGTGTTGTTTTTTTGTATGTGTGAAGTGCTATCCGACCCCCCTCCCCTTTCCCACCACCACCATTACCACCGCCCCTCCGCCCCATTCCATGATCGAGAAAAAAAAACACATGTATGAAAACAAAAGAACATGACATATGATACCAAAAAAACTTCAAGCGTTCTAGCTTTTATTTGTTGATTGACGTACAACAATTCATTAGACGTGTATTGACGTCTGCTAGGCAAGACGTCAAGACATCGTCTAAATACGACGCGAACATTTATCATGTAAGAAAAAAAACATCCCTTTCAAAAAGCAATTTTTATGTAAACATCTTTATTTACCAAGTTGATTTACCTTCGTACGAAAAACTTCATCCAACCCCTAGCTTTTAGTTTCGAATATCACGTACTCCCATATTTCAGCTATTAACGTGCAGCTAAAAATATTGTTAATCTGTACTTCAATTTACATAATGTTTTCTTAAGTGTACTTCACAATGCGTGAACTACTTAAGGAGGGTGTCATTCTAGTCCAATGCTAGAGGTTGTCATTCTCAACTGGGCAGGTGGTTCTAGTCCCATGCTGGGGGGGGGGGGGGGGGTGTCATTCTCAACTGGGCAGGTGGTTCTAGTCCCATGCTGGGGGGGGGGGTGTCATTCTCAACTGGGCAGGTGGTTCTAGTCCCATGCTGGGGGGGGGGAAGGTGTCATTCTAGTCCAATGCTAGAGGGTGTCATTCTCAACTGGGCAGGTGGTTCTAGTCCCAGGCAGGGGGGGGGGAAGGTGTCATTCTAGTCCAATGCTAGAGGGTGTCATTCTCAACTGGGCAGGTGGTTCTAGTCCCAGGCAGGGGGGGGGTGTCATTCTAAACTGGGCACATGTGGTTCTAGAGTCCCAGGCTCCAATGTCCACACCTTTATCAGTGAGAGCATTGACAAGATGAAACCAAATATCTGACCGGAAGCGACATGTTATGGGGACAACACACGTGACGGGAGATCCGATAGTTAGCCAACCACTGCCTTTGTTTCTAGGGACCGTGTTACGCGCGTTCTGATTGGCTGGGGTAGGGCGGTGTGGGGTGGGGGATGGGGTGTTGATATCGGAAAGTGAACAACTTGATCGTTTCTGGCATTTTCAGATCAAATTTCGTTGACGGTAATTTAGTCCATCGAGAGGCTGTTAGTTCATCGACCCAGGGTTTTTGGTGGTCGATAAATATTCGAAAAGTCTAGCTATTTTTAGACAGTAAATATGTGACTTGCCTAATATTTTTTACCAAAAATGTATGGACTATCTAGCAAATTTAGACCATACATAAATGAGTAGCTGATTTTTTTTTTGAGACCTTGCATAAAAATATGAATAGCCTAATATTTTTAGTCCATGAATATAAGAATACACTAACAATTTTTAGAGCGAAAAGATTAACGCAATCTGTGCCGATTTAAACAATTTGAGGGGGAAGGGGGAGAGATTTATGAGATTAATCGTAGTTTACAATCAGTAGTTTTTATATATCTGATAACATTTTGGCTTATAAATTGTAATTAGCCTTTTAAAATGTTTTACTGATTACCTGGCTCCCGTTCGTTACCTAGTTGCCGAGATGGCTCGTGGTCAAGGTTTCCGAGATGCAGGAAATAGGATACGGTAATCGGGGAACAGATTTTAACGGCAGGCGATAGCAGTATAGAAGTTAAAATACATCTTATCGAAGATATTCGCGATATTCGTTGCACCCATATGTGAGGTGTGTGGGGTGTGGAGGTGGGTGGGTTTCTATAATTAGAGCTGCTATGAGAAGGGTTTAAATCAAAATCCCTTGTTTTCCCCTTTCCTTTAGTGAGACCAGCAAATAGAAGTGAGACTGTTAATTATTGATCACTTTAAGTGTACTAACGAAGTGAGACTATTAATTATTGATCACTTTATGTGTACTAACGAAGTGAGACTATTAATTATTGATCACTTTGTTTACTAACTCCTCTTCTTCGTCGTTCTTGATTATATTATTGGAGATGAATTCCTCTAACGTTATGTGTCAACATGCTATGCGCCACATAAGGCCCTAAAAAAACGGCCCGTTGACTCCGACTCCAGCCTGCTTTTCATTCTGGATTGGCTTAATTAATTAGTGCAGGCAGGATCAACTACAAGGCAGCAGTTGTCTGTTTTTTTGAGCTTTTCTTTTTCCACATGGGTTGTTATCCTCTTCCCGGCGGTCCGGGCTGGGGATGTTGGGGTTGGCGACCTTACCCCCACCCCCTGTTTGTAAATATTAGGGGGACTTGTAGCATTAGAAAATGTGTCGCATAATGTATTCAAAAATAGGAATATTGTCTTGAGATGGCGTGGCCGGGTGATAGAACGCATGACTATAAGCTCAGTGAGTCCGTGAATCTACCCAGCTCTGAACTAATGGACACATGAATCGACTTAGGTGAAAGGTAAAGATGGGAGGGCAAAGAACTGATCACCCTATCCATTCATATGTAGAGGTCACTGAAACATGTGAACTCTACGTCAACTGCCCTGTATACTGCAAGGTCAAAAATGGTAACTTTAAAAAGTTCGTTTCATTTAATATAATTTATTTTTTTAATTTCTTAAAAATTCCATAAGAAGTAATAGTCTACTAATTCCTCTTGATCGTCGCCTTTTAAGTGTACCTTAGTCCCCAGCAGTGTAAAACTATGCGATATTCGTTTGATGCACTTTAAAATATTTAAATACATCTACGAATGTTCGATATAGATTAGGTCTTTTTTTCTTCAGATGAGAAGTAGAAAATCAAATATCGCTGTCGAAACACAGTCCGGGGTTGTTCCTCTTGTCGCTATTGATCACTGATTGGCAAATCGGATTTCGTGAACTAATATTTGACGTCATCTTTTTTCCCCCTCAGTCAAAAGATGTTTGCTCACAACAATGCCATCGACAAATGCCAAATTTTTCTGGCCAAAAATGTTCACCGTCGTGTTGACGCACAATCGGCGGTGACGTGTTACTACATGAGAAACCTGGCAACCCCAAAACGCCAATGTGGCATGTTGACACTCGCAGGGGCGGCCACCCCCACCTAATCCCCCTCCACCCCCGTTCATGGATTTTCTTGAATACTGCTCGGGGTAATGGGGCGACGTGGGGTCTGTTCACTTTCGCATTTTTATCCAAATTTCTTCAAAACTAAGAAGCTTTCAGGGAAAATCCGTTTTTTTTTGTACCCGTGTTTGGCGCGGATTGTGTTAATACCTCGCCAAGATGGAGTTACTGTTCTTAGATTAGGGAAGGGGGTGGCAGTAACTCCCCTGCACTTTTGGAACCTCATTTTTTTAGGGCCTGGATTCCCCGCAGAATGTGCAGCAGTACTATCTATAGTTTGGATTGTTAACATGTTATACCATAGACGAATACGGAGGTTGGGGTACAATTTTGTTATTTCGTGTTATATGGAGTAGGGTAGTAGCCAAGGTCAGTGTTATGTAATATTTTTGTTTTCAATTATTGGAATTTTCGTTTAAAGTTCACATTACTCCTGTCCAGAAGGAAGTTGATGTATAATTAATTTAATAATTAATTTAATATATTTCCTCAGCTGTAAACACATGTAACAGTTACTTAATACAATTATTCCATCTGATAGTTTACTATTTGTTGTGTTTGTTCGGGATTTGTTGTTAGGGGTGAGGCTTTATGTATTGGATAGCTCTAACTGGTGTTTGCTGGTGGGTGGACATTGTTGTGTTGTGAACTAAGTTGTCAACCGGAAGTTGATATAACATTGTCAAATGTGTGTGGAGATGAATTGGTTGTGTGTGTGTGGGGGGGTGAGGTAGGATTGTGGAAGTGTGTTGGGGGTGTCAAGTAGAATAGTTGAGTTTAGGGGAGGGGTATGTGAAGTAGGATTGTGGAGGTATGTAAAGACAATGTGTGGAATTGAGGGAGGTGATGTTGGGCTTCTTTCATACGGGATACTATGAGAGGGGCTTCTATGATAAGGGCTGCTATGAGAAGGTTGGAATGGAAAAAAAACATTGTTTTCTCTTTGGATTTAGTGAGACCAGCACTTAGACAAAGTGAGACCATTCATTGAAAGACCAATATTGTGACTGAGAGAGACCATTAATTAGACAAAATGAGACTATTAATTAGACGAAATTATACCATTATTTAGACGAAATGAGACCATTATTTAGACGAAATGAGACCATTAATTAGACGAAACGAGACCATTATTTAGAAGAAATGACGACCATTAATTAGACGAAATGAGACCATTAATTAGACGAAATGAGACCATCATCTAGACAGGTACTCTCCTCTATTTATTCACGGTGCTAGACCTTTCTCGCGGCTCCCTAATTTTGATTGGTTAAAAGGGAGGGAGAAAATGGCTTTTAAGACAACGCCACCTAGCGTCTCGTCCGGGAAAGAAAGCGGGACGGTGTTGTTCGCGCGGAAACGTGGGAGCAAATTAAATTTTTGAGCCATGTGGTACCTAATAGCGATATTATAGGCCCGCAGTGAAGGACTAATGGAACGGTCCCACAAACAGAGGCGTGTTCTGATTGGCTGAAATTGCAATTTCAACCACGTGACCTACGTCGGTAATAGCCCCGGACATGTAGCCCTAGAGATGGATACCGTAAAACATTGGGCAGTCTGGCTAGATTTTTAGCCTTTGTTTTTACTGTAAAACTTCTGGAGTTTGATGTGAAGACCTATGTTGTTGAGAGGCCGATAGCTATAGCTGAAAAGGTCTCTAGAGCTAGATTTATGAGGATTTGAGCTGTGAGAATTTCTGATTTGAGCTAGGTGGACCTCTTGACCTTTAATGACCTCTGATTTGAGCTGTTAGAATTTCTCATGTTATGTTTGAGAGGACCTCTTATTTGAGCTATGAGGACCTCTGATTTGATGACCTCTTAAGTTAGGTGTGAGGATCTCTGATTTAATGACCTCTGAAGTTAGGTGTGAGGACCTCTGATTTGATGACCTCTTAAGTTAGGGGTGAGGACCTCTGATTTGATGACCTCTTAAGTTAGGTGTGAGGATCTCTGATTTAATGACCTCTGAAGTTAGGTGTGAGGACCTCTGATTTGATGACCTCTTAAGTTAGGGGTGAGGATCTCTGATTTAATGACCTCTGAAGTTAGGTGTGAGGACCTCTGATTTGATGACCTCTTAAGTTAGGTGTGAGGATCTCTGATTTAATGACCTCTTAAGTTAGGTGTGAGGACCTCTGATTTGAGCTGTGAAGACTAATGGTGTTAGCTATTTAATGACGTTCATTGTAAGCCTTCGCATTTCATTCTTTGTTTGAGTAGAAAAAAAATATTATTTTAATTGAGTGAAGCTGGCCACTTAATTAAACACAGCAATATCAGAAAGATTTGTCAACAAAAATTATCGATATCCGATCTTTGCTTGCCAGATTTCTGCGCGAAATAAAATCAATACCCGGCAATTCGATGTTCTGGTGAGAACATTGGGGCACGTGACCAAGTTCCAAAATAAACTTCTAAAGTTAGCTGACAGTATTGGCGCCCTCAATTCTGTAATAGGCCAAAATTGGTGGCGCCCTCATGTTCTGTACCTGGTTGACAATATTGGCGCCATCAAGTTCTGTAACAGGATGACAATATTGGCGCCCTCAAGCTCTGTAACAGGCTGAGAATATTGGCGCGCTCAAGTTCTGTACCTGGTTGAAAATATTGGCGCCCTCAAGCTCTGTACCTGGTTGACAACATTGGCGCCCTCAAGTTCTGTAGTTAGCTTACCATATTGGCGCCCTCAATTCTGTAACAGGCCAAAGTTGGTGGCGCCCTCATGTTCTGTACCTGGTTGACAATATTGGCGCCCTCAAGCCTCAAGCTCTGTAACAGGCTGAGAATATTGGCGCCCTCAAGTTCTGTACCTGGTTGAAAATATTGGCGCCCTCAAGCTCTGTAACAGGCTGAGAATATTGGCGCCCTCCAGTTCTGTAGCTGGCTAAAGGTGGTGGCACCCTCATGTTCTGTAACAGGCTAAAGATGTTCAAAGCGTTGGAAGGCGCCTCAAGTTGTCTAACTAAACTTCATCTCTCCAAATGTTGAAAGCGTCGAAACTCTAAAATCACAAAACCGGATGTGCTGCAGCCCTAGACCCACAAAAAAAACGAGTTACAACGACACATTCAATACAAACTGATGACACCTTTATTTTATTTTAAAAATTATTCCTAAACTCATCGTGTTAATCCATTAAATACATGTATAACGAAACCTTAACATTACCCCGATAAAAAATACATTTGAAAGAAGTGTACATTGAACCCTGAACACAAGACCAATAAATAAAACATGCAATGAACCGACCCTTTCGTCTTTGATTCCGTAGAACACTAGAATAAGATTCTATAAGAATTGATAAATGAAGATGGATTAATCAATAAATAGATGGGAGAACGGATAATTGTATACCGGATCAATACTGTAAAGCGACCCATCTCATTGTATTCTAGAGAATCGAGGTTTCCTATTTATATTCACTTACCGGCTAGCCGGCTTAATTACTTGCAGTCTTGCCGGCTTAATCCGGCTACCCGTGCGACCTGGTTATCATTTGCATGGACGGTGACCTTGGGTGCCGGCACCCCCCTTGTAATTGGGTGAGTCTGGTCTTTGAGACCTGAGGGTGGGGTCCCGGGAGAAGGACGCCGATAAAAGACAGACAGTGGCACTCTTTATAAAAAGTTGGATCCTCTGTGGAAAGCTACGGGCGTGAATAGAAATCAGCGCTGTCCCACTAGTCGAATAGAATGCCAGAACGCCAAGACAAGATGTATCGGCCATTGGGCGTGACTTGCTCCATCATCATCATTTCCATGACACAGGGAGGGTGAGAGGGGGGTCGCTCTGGTGCGTTGAGTTTATCGGCGTGACGGAAGACACATGAATTGGAAACTGTCTATTAATTCAAGTGGGGGGAAAAAAGCAACGTTGTCATAATTAATTATTAAAGGTGGTGTCAACCCTACCCCGGTCGTTCATTGACCTTTAAGTTATTGACTTCTTCTTCTTCTTCTTCGTTCTTAATTTTTGAATATGGTGGAGAATTCAGACAACAAGTCCAACTTCATGGACAAACCGGACTGTGGTTTCCAGTTTGTCAGGTGTCCCATATAATTTTTCCCTGAGTGGGGTGGGCTGGGGCCAGTGTCTGACTCTTGCCTGGCTATACAGAGTACAATCCTGGAGTACGTGCTCCGTGTTTTCCGGGGCCTTGCCACAAGGGCACATTTCGCTACACCCAACCTTCAGTTTTTTGTGCATGTGTTGATTTAGTCTGTTGTGGCCTGTTCTAAGTCGAAAGATTATGTATTGTTGTTTTCGTGTTAAATTGTAATAGCCGTCGTCTTTAATGTAGTGAGGGTGTGTGACAGACCACATTTGCGTTTGTTTGTGTTTAATTATTCTTTTTATTTCTTTTGGGTGTAGCGAAATTTCCGGTTGTGGTTTCTTTCCCCCAATTTTTGCCAGCTGGTCTGCGATCTCGTTACCCTGGATCTGGCAGTGGCCCGGGATCCACTGCAGCACAATTCTGCTGCAGGTATTTTTTAGCCTCTCTAGTGCTGTCATGAGTGTTTGAATATAGGACTCCGGATTTTGTAGGGATTGCAGGACTGATTTGGCATCTGTAAGAAATACAATCTGACTATTCGGTGATTCAGGGTGTTCTGACAGGAGGTTTGCTGCGTGTTCTAAAGCTTCTTTTTCTGCCCTAAAATTGTCGGATAGGCTGCCTGTGTCTATTGCCTTTTCCAGGCTTTTTCCGCTTGGCCATTCAATAAGGATGCCAGCCCCGCCGTTTTTTGTGGCATCTTCAGCTGAGCCATCTGTGAAAACTCTAATCCAGGTATTGCTGGGGTACTGATCCTTAATGTGATTATTTGTTATTTTCTTAAGTTCTTCTAGATCATAGTCAGATTTTTTTCCTATGGTGTCTATTGAGTAAATAATGGATAAGTGACAGTGGGAGATCCAAGGCGGGGAGAGGTTTTGAGTTTTTATTGCTTCAGGAATGATATTTTCGATTTCATATTTCTTTTTCAGATTCTTTGCTTCTTTGATGAAACTTGTTCTTTGTAGTCTGGTTGAAGGACTGGGTTTCTGGAGTTTTTGTTTTAGGTTATGGTTTTCCAGTGCCTCTAGCTTTGTGTAATGAGTGAGGATTTTTGATTCTCTTCTTTCTTCTATTGAGCTAAGAGCGGCTATTTCCTCCATAGCTTTTATGGGTGTTGTTTTCATGGCTCCTGTCATTATTCTCAAACCAATGTTCTGAACTTTGTCAATTTTGCTAATATTTGTTTTTGCTGCTGAGCCCCAAGCCGAAGCACCATATTCTAACGTAGGTCTCACATAGCTGGTGTAGGTTTTTTTCAGGATGTGGTGATTTGCTCCCCAGTCTGTTCCTGCCAGTTTCCTCATTAGATTAAGTCTTTTAATCCCATTACTTTGTGTGTTTTCTATTTGTTTTCTCCAGGTAAGTCGAGTGTCAAAAGTGACTCCTAGGTAAGTTATTGACAATATTTAACAAATTTTTTCCCCTTTTTAGATTCTGTAGTTGGTGTCACCCCCCCCCCCTCCTCCCCCGGAATTTATAGTTTTAATTTGTGCACACTTAATAGTAACGATTGTTTTTTTTTTTCTTTACTTAGCAAGTTTAACACATGCTATAATATCCCCCACTTCACATTGCGATTGTCAATTAAACATTATTTTAACCGGCAAAAAAAAAGCATTTTGTTTTGGTAAATTTGCATTTTTTACTTTCTCGTATATACGAAGTATAGAGAAAGTCTTATAATCGTGCAAAAAAAAAAATCGAGATTTTTACAAATCTCGACGTTTTGCATCTCACTGATACGGAAAAACATAATTTTGCAATCTTGTCCGTATGTCTGTGTGTCTGTGTGTGTGTGTGTGTGTGTGTGTGTGTGTGTGTGTGTGTGTGTCCGTGTGTAAACACGATAACTTGAGTACCGTTACAGCTAGGTTGATGAAATTTCATATATAAGTATTTAATCAAAATCGTAGATCCGTATCAACTTTTGAGCGATTTCCGATAACCGGAAGTGGTACTTTTCCTACTTTGAATTTTTCAAAAGCCTATAACTTGAGTACTATTTCAGATAGATAAATGAAATTTCATACGTAAGTAAAAGATCTAATTCTCTACCTTCTATTAAATTTTGAGTCATTTCCGTTGACTGGAAGTAGTACTTTACGCTACTTCCGATTTCTCAAAAAATTAATGTAAATTTTAAAAGTAATAATAATATTGCGCACTATTATGCGCTTTTTTATTTCGCGTTCACTTGGTGTGCAATTAATTTGTCTACGAGATTTTATTCTATTTTTAAAACTTTAAGTATTTAAAATGGATTAAAAATCATGTCTATAGCCCGAGTTCCCATCCCCTGTTATTTTATATAAGAATATTCGAGAAAGTTTAGGGGAGATCACTCCCGGTTTATTTTCCTTCGTAAATGTTGTCACCTGGTGTCTATTTATTTCTACACTATTAATGTCTGTGTCCATTTATTTCTACACAAATTTAAATGACTGTGGCCATTTATTTCTACACTATTAATGTCTGTGTCCATTTATTTCTACACAAATTTAAATGTCTGTGTCTATTTATTTCTACACTATTAATGTCTGTCCATTTATTTCTACACAAATTTAAATGTCTGTGTCTATTTCTACACTATTAATGTCTGTCCATTTATTTCTACACTATTAATGTCTGTCCATTTATTTCTACATAAATTTAAATGTCTGTGTCTATTTCTACACTATTAATGTCTGTGTCCATTTATTTCTACATAAATTTAAATATCTGTGTATATTTATTTCCAGCGCTGTCATGGAACCGAGCCCAGGGCCGGGCAACACCACGATGGATGCAGGGTCAGGGGTCATGGCCTATGTTGTACACGCTGGGAGTAGCTCGCCCCTTAACTCTAGTCTTAACCTGAACAACTCGCTGGCTGATGGAGACCTGAGGTAATGTTGAGGGTTTTGGTGTCTAAGGGGGGGGGGGGGGGGGGTTGGTGTCTAAGGGTGGGGTTTTTGGTGTCTAAGGGGGGGGGGGGTTGTGTCTAGGGTTGGGGTTTTTTGTGTCTATGGTTGGGGTTTGGTGTCTACGATTGGGGTTTTGGTGTCTACGGTTGGGGTTTTGGTGTCTAGGGTGGCGGTTTTGGTGTCTATGGGTGGGATTTTTTGTGTCTAGCGTTGGGGTTTGGTGTCTAAAGTTGGGTTTTGGTGTCTAAAGTTGGGATTTGGTGTCTACGGTTCGGGTTTTGGTGTCTTCAGTTGGGGTTTGGTGTCTAAAGTTGGGATTTGGTGTCTAAAGTTGGGATTTGGTGTCTACGGTTCGGGTTTTGGTGTCTTCAGTTGGGGTTTGGTGTCTAAAGTTGGGATTTGGTGTCTAAAGTTGGGATTTGGTGTCTACGGTTCGGGTTTTGGTGTCTTCAGTTTGGGTTTGGTGTCTAAAGTTGGGATTTGGTGTCTACGGTTCGGGTTTTGGTGTCTAGGGATGGGGTTTTTGGTGTCTAAGGGTCAGTTTTTGGCGTTTAGTGTTGGGTTTTTGGTGTCTAAGGGTCAGTTTTTGGCGTTTAGTGTTGGGTTTTTGGTGTCTAGGGTTCGGGTTTAGGTGTCTAGGGATGGAGTTTTTGGTGTCTATGGAATAGGATTTTTGTGTGTCTAGGATTGGGTTTTGGTGTCTATATTAAGGGTTCTGGTTTCTAGGGTTGGGGTTTTGGTGTCTAGGGTTGGGGTTTTCTAACGCCTGGATAGGGCTGTATTTTTCTAGTATTATTGTGGCTGCTGTTTAGGTTTAAGATTGACAACGACTAAGGTTTTGGTTGCAGTTTACGTTTATGTGCAGGAGCAGGCTTTTGGATAAGTTTACGGATGCTGATATACTGAGCTACTAAAAAGTCCTGATTGCAATATGTTTAACTACCCAAGTGTCTGGCTAGCCGTATGCCAACTACCCTTATGTCCAGCTACCCGTATGTCCAGCTACCCGTATGTCCAGCTACCCGTATGTCCAGCTACCCAAGTATCCAACAACCCGTATGTCCAGCTACCCAAGTGTCAAGCTACCCAAGTGTCCAACTACCCGTATGTCCAGCTACCCGTATGTCCAGCTACCCGTATGTCCAGCTACCCGTATGTCCAGCTACCCGTATGTCTAGCTACCCGTATGTCCAACTACCCGTATGCCCAGCTACCCGTATGTCCAACTACCCGTATGCCCAGCTACCCGTATGTCCAACTACCCGTATGTCCAGCTACCCGTATGTCCAGCTACCCGTATGTCCAGCTACCCGTATGTCCAACTACCCAAATGTCCAGCTACCCGTATGTCCAGCTACCCGTATGTCCAGCTACCCGTATGTCCAGCTACCCGTATGTCCAACTACCCGTATGTCCAACTACCCAAATGTCCAGCTACCCGTATGTCCAGCTACCCGTATGTCCAACTACCCAAATGTCCAGCTACCCGTATGTCCAGCTACCCGTATGTCCAGCTACCCGTATGTCCAGCTACCCAAATGTCCAGCTACCCGTATGTCCAGCTACCCAAGTATCCAGCTACCCTTATGTCCAGCTACCCAAGTATCCAGCTACCCGTATGTCCAGCTATCCAAGTATCCAGCTACCCGTATGTCCAACTACCCGTATGTCCAGCTACCCGTATGTCCAGCTACCAGTATGTCCAACTACCCAAATGTCCAGCTACCCGTATGTCCAGCTACCCGTATGTCCAACTACCCAAATGTCCAGCTACCCGTATGTCCAGCTACCCGTATGTCCAGCTACCCGTATGTCCAGCTACCCGTATGTCCAATAATCCAAGTGTCCATCTATCTACGTGCCGGGCTTCCAATAATCCCTGTTAGCTAATCCCATCAGACCAGGATTAAGCAATATAAGCACGTGCTCGTGGCATCAAGGGTATGAGACACTATTAAAAATGTCCATGATACTCCTTTTCATTTCCCAGAGAATTTTTTACGTTATTAAAAAAACCAACAAGTAGACCTATTAACGAGTAAAGCTAAATTATCAAATACCCCATCACCCTCTCCTCTAATCAAAGTTTCTTATAGAACTCCGCGTAAGTGCTCATCTACCGTAAAATGTTACCAATATACTGACACTTGACCAATTGATTTTTATTCTGCCCTCCCCCCTCTCCCTTCTTCCCCCCACCCAGCGGCCCAAACCTGGAGGACTACACCCTGTACCACGTGGACATGTTTATCGCCAGTTACTACCTGTGGCTCGTGCTGGCCTTTGGTTTGCCGGGAAATGTGGCCAGTATTTTTACCATCTTGTCCATGCCCACAGTCTCGTCATCAAAGGTAAGTCAGGGGGGGGGGGGGATGCGGGGGGGATGTTGTGTTTGTCATGATGTGTCACGTGGTCTACTTTAGGACTATTCAGCTATTGTATCAACAGTCCGTGACAAGTACATTGTATGCCCCCCCCCCCCCACACACACACATACACACAAGTACAGTTATGTTAATGAAATTTCATATACAAGTATCATATAAAATTTGTAGTTCTGTATCAACTTTGCAGCGATTTCCGGTATCGGGAAGTGGAACTTATTCTACTTTCATTTTTTAAAAATCCTGTAACTTGAGAACTATTTAAGATATATGAACGAAATTTCATCTATACGATCTATTTCTCTGCCTTCTCTCAGATTTTGACTAATTTCCTTTGACCGAAAGTAGTAATTTACGCTATTTCCAATTTCTCAAAAAAAAAAACGAATATGACACTACTAATATTCCGCATTATTATACATATATTGTTTGCCGCTCACATGGTGTGTAAAAAAATTTTTCTACGAGATTCTATTCTATCTTTAAAAGTTTAAGTAATTAAAAATTGATTAAAATTATGTCTATATCCTGAGTTGCCATCCCACGTAGTGTTATATAAGAATATTTGAGAAAGTTTAGGGCAGATCACTCCCGCTTTATTTTAAATTTCAATTCATTTTCTTCAAATTGAACTTCTGTCTATTTTCTCATCCGCCATTGTTTGTGTCTTGCAGGCCCACGTGGCGATCCTGGCCGTGGCCGATATGCTGGCCATCATCTTAAAGATCACCTACCTGCTCATCTCCGAGCACTCCATCCACGTGACCGGCCCGGGCTGCGCCGTCATCATGTTCTCCCAGCAGTTCTTCACCTGCTACGTCAACTGGGTCGTCGTCGCCATGACCGCCGAGCGCTGTCTGGCCGTCTGCTTCCCTCTGCGCGTAGGCCGGATGTACACGCGACGCAAGGCCCTGCTCGTGCTGGCCTGTTTCCTGCTCATGACCTCAGCCGAGTACTTCTTCTTTTTCTGGGCCTGGGAGGAGAAACACGAGGAGGGTTACGGCTTTTGGTGTCAAATGAAAGAAGAGTACCAGCCCTTTGTCCGGAATATTTTCTACTGGCTGGACGGATTCTACTCGGCACTCTTGCCCTGTGGGTTCATCCTCATCGGCAACATCCTGATTATCATCAACATCAAAAGAGCGCGGAAGGCCCAGAGGCATTTGACCAACACGTTTGACCAGTCCACGCGGAAGGGCAGAGACCAGAGACAGATCACTATCATGTTGGTGTTGGTGTCCATCGTGTTCCTAGTCCTCAACATCCCCAACGCTGTTCTCTACTTCCTCAAACCGTACTGGGTCTACGAGGAGAATTCCTACGAGCAGGTCAAGTTCCGGTTTACCAGCCATCTGGTGCATGTGCTCTCCGATAGCAACCACGCCGTCAATTTTTACCTCTACTTTCTCAGGTGATGTGTGGGTGCGAGGATGTGTGGTATTGTTGTGTATTTGTTTAGGTGTGGTGTGGTATTGTAGTGTGTTGTTTTATTGTGTTAAATGTGCGGTTGTGTTTTTTTTTTGTTGTGTGTGTGCTTGTGTTGGTTGTGTCAGACGTGTGGTTTGATCGTGTCAAATATGTGTTAAGTGTGTGTGCTTTTGTGTTAATTGTTTCTGCAGTGTGCGTTTCTGTAGGGTGTGTTTCTGTTGCGTGTGTTTCTGTAGTTTAGTTTTCTGTAGTGTGTGTTTCTCTAGTGTGTGTTTCTGCAGTGTGTGTTTTTCTGTAGTGTGTGTTTCTGTTGCGTGTGTTTCTGTTGCGTGTGTTTCTGTAGTTTAGTTTTCTGTTGCGTCTGTTTCTGTAGTGTGTGTTTCTGTAGTGTGTGTTTCTGTAGTGTGTGTTTTTCTGTAGTGTGTGTTTCTGTTGCGTGTGTTTGTTGCGTGTGTTTCTGTAGTGTGTGTTTCTGTAGTGTGTTTCTGTTGTGTGTGTTTCTGTTGCGTGTGTTTCTGTTGCGTGTGTTTCTGTTGCGTGTGTTTCTGTAGTGTGTTTCTGTAGTGTGTGTGTTTCTGTAGTGTGTGTTTATGTAGTGTGTGTTTTTCTGTAGTGTGTTTCTTTGTTATGTTACTGTTGTGTGTGATTTGGGGTTTGATTGTATGAGGCTTGTGATTTCTTTGTGTCGAACACATTGAAGATGTGTGATTTCGTTGGAGTGTGAAATTGATTTGTATAATTTGTTTGCTTAAAGAGTATCGATGTGTAATTTTCGTTAAACGTATCAGATAAATCTAGCTAATCAACGCCGAGTCCCCATAATCACTATCAGACTTTTTTTTTCGGGGACTGGGGGGGAGGTGTGGCACTTGAAACTTTCGGGGGGCGGACTAACTTTTCCGATGGGAGGAACACTGGTATAAGTATATATTTTCTATATAAATTCTTTTTCGTTATGGGGGGGGGGGGGCGGTAGCCGTGCATCGAAAAAGGGAGGGGGGGGGGGGGGGTTGCACCGCCTAAAATAAACAGTGCCTTCAACGCCACCATCTCTTCCTCTCCACAGCATGTCCAGTTTCAGACGCCGTTTCCTAGACGCCATCCGCTGCCGGGGGCGCCGGCGTCAGGCCAGCAGCAGCCTGTACCGCACCTCCCAGACGTACGTCCACAGCGCCCCCCACGGGGAGGGCGCCTACAAGCTCAACAAAACCCACAGCTGCCACTCGCTCAAGTCCTGCAGCAACAGCAACAACAACAAGCTCATCCACAGCACATCCGGTGACGCGACCCACGCCTCGCTCATGAGCAGCAGTCAGCTCTAAGTTAACCAATGGGAATCGATGTGACATGATGGGTGTGGGATAACGTGAAGTGTGTTTCATTTCCGGTGTACATTATGTAGAATAGTATTGTTTTTTATGGCAATTTTATAAGAAATCTGTTGATGTTTAGAGGTTTATCAAGGTTTATAAATTTACCAACGTTTGTCTTATGAATATTGTTGGTCGTGGTATCTTTGGTATATTTTTGTTCATTGACTCTGATACTGTTGTGTTGGTCATTCCCTCACGGTAGAATTATTAAATATTGTTGAACATTGTCTCGAATACAATTGTTATTGGTCATCATCTCACATACAATTATTTTTGGACATTGTCTAACTTAGGCCTAACATATTGTTGTTGGTCATTCTCTCACATATAACCAGTGTTTCTTCCAGACTTTTTCTCCGGGGGGGGGGGGGGCACTTGAAATTTTCTAGGGGGGGGGGGCAGACACTGATGATACAAGTATATATTTTCTATATAAATTCCATTTCGTTCGGTGGGGGGGGGGGGGGGGTAGACTTTCTTCGGGGGACTCTGCCCCCCCCCCCCCCCGAAGAGATACCTGGAAGAAACTCTGCATATAATTATTGTTTGTCATTCGATCACATACAATTTTTGTTGGTTGTTGTCTATATTTCAACATTTTCTCTACTTCAAATACTGTTGGCCATTTTCTCTCAATCCGCCGTTGTTGACCAAGGTCTCCCATGATTTGATATTGTTTTTGTAGGTTTTGGAATGCCCGAAAAAAATGAAAGCAGTAGATGAAATGGCAGTTAGACACGAACCTCTGACCCAAGGGGCCGACAGACAAGAGGTATCACATGCCAGTGTCAGGGGATCACTTTTTTTTTCTTTACGGCGTTGCGAGTTATCCTTCCTTGTTACTAAAAAATAGATCGTTGTATTTCTGTTGTTTTTTGTTGTTTTTTTTTCGTTGTTTTTATGGGCTACTATAAGTTTGTACGTTTTTTAATAATTGTGATATTTGTAAAACAAAATTAAAGCTCAAGATTTGACATGTTTTGTTTTTGAATTTACAACAGTACTGATGTATTTTGTGTTAGTTTTGTCCATTAGTTAAGTGAATCTAGGTCATTAACCTTAGCCTTATCCCTATACCTAACGAATCACTAAACCTATCATATCCACATCAATATCCTAAATGACCGGGGTAGAATTGGCTTTTAGGTATTTGTTCTATGGGGTCACCCCTAAATGACGTCACGCTATTTTTGACGATTTTTATCTTCCCCCCCCCCCCCACCCCTCCGTCACACATCGTCACAAAAAGCAAACACCTTGTCAAAATAGAGTATTTAAATCAACTCCGATTGCAATTTATTAAAACAGGTTTCTAAAACGCAAAATGACGTCTAAAATTCGTTTTCTAACATTGCTTTTTTTATAATGCAAAAATGTGAAGTCCACCATCTGAACCTCCTCATCACACGCCGTCACAAAATTACTCACCCCCCCCCCCCCCCCCCTACGAGTGTGACGTCATTTATGGACAATACCCTAAGGGGGGGGGGGATAATTACGATAGGAGGCAATAGACGATGGGTAATGGTGGTGGTGGGGGGGGGGTAATGACAATAGGAGGCAATAGACGATGGGTAATGTCCTGGCCCCAGGGTGGGTCGATAATATTATCTATACAGATATGTTACATAATATGTTGAATGTCCCGTATGTTTTGTCACGCTCGGCATATCGATCTCGACCTAATTATAGATCTTTACCCTTGATATGCCTGTGTGTACCACAAGTTAAAATTACTGACCCATTCACATGATGACCTCATTCAAATTCAAAGGTTGATAAATTAAGGCTGCTGGTGAAGGCATGACGTTAGCTTGTGAGAACTAGACTAGTGCTAAAAGTACGCCAAGTCACAAAATAAACAGATGAGAAATAGCAATCACAAATTCGAATTCACTAGAGAAAATAAAGCGGGAGTGATCTCCAATAAAACTTTCTCGAATATTCTTATTATAACATTACGTGGGATGGCAATTCGGGATATAGACGTGTTTTTTAATCAATTTTTACACACTTTTAAAAATAGAATCTCGGCTATTTGTCTTGTCGGCCTTTTGGATGTCGGCCTTTTGTCCTACACCGAAGTTCTAGATACATGTTCATGTGCTCTGTATGGGTCTAGGACAAAATGCCGACAGAGCACATGAACATGTATCTAGAACATGTATCTAGAACATGTATCTAGAACATGTATCTAGAACATGTATCTAGAACATGTATGTTGCATTACTTTGATCAGATTGTAGGACACCTAAAACAGTCCCAGTATGGTAGAAAATGAACCCTGTTGTTGATTTCAGTGGGAAAGTTCCCAACTGACCTGGACGTCCATGTGTCTCCTCTCAGTGTAAATAAACTTTAGGCCTATATTTTTCTTCAGGATGTGTAAACAAATATTGGAACATGTTGCGTCCTCAGCAAATACAAACAAAACATAAAACTTGAGAACATAATCCTATCATGTTCAATAAATTAAAAACGAAGAATGATTCTCCCTAGAAAGGGGTTGTGGTAACTAAGAAAATAATTTATTTTAATTTTTTTAAATGTATATTCAGATATACTTTCTTCAACAAAAAATATAGTGAACTACAGTGAAAAAATATAGATTTAAATTAATTTTCAAATTAATCATCATTATTACAAAATATGTACAATTTATTTCATAATGGTAAAAATATTTTCATATAATTAAATTAAAGTAACATTCTAATTCACATTTTATTTTGAATAGCTTGGAAGTTTTATAAAACAACATTTTATTCCAACCAGTGCACTAGAATGAGAACATTAAAAAGTGATTGTTTTTTTTTAACTGTACAAAGTGAAAAAAAATACATTGTGATTCAACTTTTTGATCAACATAAGATTAACAACCAATCTCTGTAATGTGTACTAAAAATGTCAGTCAATATTTACATTGCATAAAGTGAGCAAAAGCATGATCATACAGTTCATTATGTGGCTTAATTTTTTTAGTCAGTGCAAAGTTATCTAAATCATCTAAATCAGATAGATGCCAAATTTATTAAATATGTGATCTAAATTAGACAGGGGCCAAATTTATTAAATATGTAATCCAAATCAAATAGATGCCAAATTTATTAAATCTGTGATCTAAATTAGACAGGGGCCAAATTTATTAAATATGTGATCCAAATCAAATAGATGCCAAATTTATTAAATCTGTGATCTAAATTAGACAAGGGGCCAAATTTATTAAATATGTAATCCAAATCAAATAGATGCCAAATTTATTAAATCTGTGATCTAAATTAGACAGGTGCCAAATTTATTAAATATGTGATCCAAATCAAATAGATGCCAAATTTATTAAATCTGTGATCTAAATTAGACAGGTGCCAAATTTATTAAATATGTGATCCAAATCAAATAGATGCCAATGTTATTAAATCTGTAATCTAAATTAGACAGGGGCCAAATTTATTAAATATGTGATCCAAATCAAATAGATGCCAAATTTATTAAATCTGTGATCTAAATTAGACAAGGGCCAAATTTATTAAATATGTAATCCAAATCAAATAGATGCCAAATTTATTAAATCTGTGATCTAAATTAGACAGGGGCCAAATTTATTAAATATGTGATCCAAATCAAATAGATGCCAAATTTATTAAATCTGTGATCTAAATTAGACAGGTGCCAAATTTAGTAAATATGTGAACAGAATCAGATGGATGCCAAAATTATTTAATGTGTGTTCCAAATTGATTAAGCAGATCAATTAAATAGGTTTGGCATGCCCCTTGATTAACTTAATCAGCAAGTCAGGCAATTAAACCCCCACTCAGCAGGTAAGCTCTGGAGTAACTCTTTAAGTATTGAAACCAGAAAAAAATATTCACAAGGAAAATTTGTTTTTTCAGTTGCAATTCATGACCTAATATACACATGACCCCACATAAAATACGTAGTGTAGACATGATCTACTTTTATAAAGTCTGAATGTTGATAATATAAACAAGTTGACTTCCAGTACTTGATGAATGTTCCACTTAACGAAGGTAATGTACATGATCATGTGTTATATTTCTGTATGTTCAATATGATTATGGCCAGTTGAATAAAAATTGTCAGGTAAACCACCGGGACTGTTTGAGAATCGCGTGATGCCTTCGTCGAGATCTGGAAAATGTTTGCTTGATAACCCCAGCTGACTTTGGCTCATGGACCCGTCGTACTCGTCACTGTCGAAGGCGGCGTTCTCGTACGCTTCCAGAACTTCCTTCAGCTTGGGGTTGGTGCCACTCAGGTGGGTGGGGCTGTCAGAGGTGGTGTTTGCTATCTGCATGACCACTTCCTGTTCCTCGTCTGGTTCTGCCTGCAGCTCTGTCTGGTCCTGTGGTGCGGCATAGACGGCATTGACATCCAGTGAGTTGTGGCTGTTGGGGGAAAAATTGTTTTTTTAAACTAGAACTTAAGAACTGAAGAGACATTTATGCAAAAAAATGTAAATGTATACCTCTGTTTTTAAAACTAGAACTGGATAATTATTTAGAGTATTTTGTGCTGATAGATTTATTGAGATTAAAACTAAAAAAGAATGAAGAGAAATTTTTAAGGATGGATAAACTAAAAGAACAAAGAGAAATTTATAAGGCTTTATAAACTAAAAGAACTAAGAGCAATTTGTAAGCATTTATAAACTAAAAGAACTAAGAGCAATTTGTAAGCATTTATAAACTAAAAGAACAAAGAGAAATTTATAAGGCTTTATAAACTAAAAGAACTAAGAGCAATTTGTAAGCATTTATAAACTAAAAGAACTAAGAGAAATTTGTAAGGCTTAATAAACTAAAAGAAGAAAGAGAAATTTGTAAGGATTTAGAAAATTAAAAAGACATAAAATTAAAAGTCCAAACAACAATTGGTTAGTGAACAAATGCAGGAAAATTAGCCAGAAGTGCAGTACTAAGAACACTGTATAAACATCTAGCAGTTTATAAATTAATGTATGGATTAAGAGACTGACAAGATGAGCCTATTTACAAACAAAGTTATTACATAAGCCAAGAGCATAATAAGCCAAATTATTCTGAAGTGTCATTTTATGTACAAAAATAAGTTGAGTTCCTGCTAATTAAAAAGACAGGTATTGTCAATTGTCAAAACTGATGAATTAACCAATGATTAAAGCTGATATATTAGCCAATGATTATAGCTTATATATTAGCCAATGATTATAGCTGATATATTAGCCAATGATTAAAGCTGATATAATAGCAAATGATTAAAGCTGATACATTAGCCAATGATTAAAGCTGATACATTAGCCAATGATTAAAGCTGAAACATTAGCCAATGATTAAAGCTGATACATTAGCCAATGATTAAAGCTGAAACATTAGCCAATGATTAAAGCTGATACATTAGCCAATGGTTAAAGCTGAAACATTAGCCAATGATTAAAGCTGAAACATTAGCCAATGATTAAAGCTGATATAATAGCAAATGATTAAAGCTGATACATTAGCCAATGATTAAAGCTGATACATTAGCCAATCTTTACCTGGTCTTGTCATCATCAAGCACAGCATGCTTGATCTCCTTCCCAAACAGTGGGTTTTCCCTGAAAGGTGGGAATTACAACACATTAGAGAAAATATAAACCATCACCTGACATAGATCAGCGTGATTAAATTTCCAAATAATAAAAAACAGTCAAAAACAGAAAATTTAATTTTGTGTTTTTAAGAATGTTTGAGAAAGTTTACCACTTTTTTTTTGGACTTTTTTTTTGCTTTAACTTTAAATAAATAAACTAATAAAATAAAATTAAAATAATAATTATAATTAATATTATTATTAATATTATTATTTTAAAAAATGAATCAAAAGGACTGGGGTAGATGTAGATGCTTGGATGATCAGAATGAAAGGATGTTTTTATTCCTGTTTTACCTTAACTCTCTTATTTCAGCAGTCACCCTTCATACCATGTACACCTTTCATACCATGTACACCTTTCATACCATGTACACCTTTCATACCATGTACACCTTTCATACCATGTACAGCCTTCATACCATGTACAGCCTTCATACCATGTACACCCTTCATATCATGTACACCCTTCATACCATGTACAGCCTTCATACCATGTACACCCTTCATACCATGTACACCCTTCATACCATGTACACCCTTCATACCATGTACACCCTTCAAATATTCATTGACTCATAGATCTAACTATCTCTATCTGCAAGCTACACTCAAGTTTTGGTTCCTGTAACTAGAACCACTACAACTCCATGAAAGAAAGATAACTCACGCAGCATAATATTTGTTTGTCCCTGGATGCTCATAGAGTTCCTGTTCCTTGGTTGTAGCTGCAAAAGACCGACATGAACAGTTGAACTCACAAACACAAATCTAACCATGTCAGATCTATCTTGACAAAATACAGACATGAACAGTTGAACTCACAAACACAAATCTAACCATGTCAGATCTATCTTGACAAAATACAGACATGAACAGTTGAACTCACAAACACAAATCTAACCATGTCAGATCTATCTTGACAAAATACAGACATGAACAGTTGAACTCACAAACACAAATCTAACCATGTCAGATCTATCTTGACAAAATACAGACATGAACAGTTGAACTCACAAACACAAATCTAACCATGTCAGATCTATCTTGACAAAATACAGACATGAACAGTTGAACTCACAAACACAAATCTAACCATGTCAGATCTATCTTGACAAAATACAGACATGAACAGTTGAACTCACAAACACAAATCTAACCATGTCAGATCTATCTTGACAAAATACAGACATGAACAGTTGAACACACAAACACAAATCTAACCATGTCAGATCTATCTTGACAAAATACAGACATGAACAGTTGAACTCACAAAGACAAATCTAACCATGTCAGATCTATCTTGACAAAATACAGACATGAACAGTTGAACACACAAACACAAATCTAACCATGTCAGATCTATCTTGACAAAATACAGAGATGAACAGTTGAACACACAAACACAAATCTAACCATGTCAGATCTATCTTGACAAAATACAGACATGAACAGTTGAACTCACAAACACAAATCTAACCATGTCAGATCTATCTTGACAAAATACAGACATGAACAGTTGAACTCACAAACACAAATCTAACCATGTCAGATCTATCTTGACAAAATACAGACATGAACAGTTGAACTCACAAACACAAATCTAACCATGTCAGATCTATCTTGACAAAATACAGACATGAACAGTTGAACACACAAACACAAATCTAACCATGTCAGATCTATCTTGACAAAATACAGACATGAACAGTTGAACTCACAAACACAAATCTAACCATGTCAGATCTATCTTGACAAAATACAGACATGAACAGTTGAACTCACAAACACAAATCTAACCATGTCAGATCTCTCTTGACAAAATACAGACATGAACAGTTGAACTCACAAACACAAATCTAACCATGTCAGATCTATCTTGACAAAATACAGACATGAACAGTTGAACACACAAACACAAATCTAACCATGTCAGATCTATCTTGACAAAATACAGACATGAACAGTTGAACACACAAACACAAATCTAACCATGTCAGATCTATCTTGACAAAATACAGACATGAACAGTTGAACTCACAAACACAAATCTAACCATGTCAGATCTATCTTGACAAAATACAGACATGAACAGTTGAACTCACAAACACAAATCTAACCATGTCAGATCTATCTTGACAAAATACAGACATGAACAGTTGAACTCACAAACACAAATCTAACCATGTCAGATCTATCTTGACAAAATACAGACATGAACAGTTGAACTCACAAACACAAATCTAACCATGTCAGATCTATCTTGACAAAATACAGACATGAACAGTTGAACACACAAACACAAATCTAACCATGTCAGATCTATCATGACAAAATACAGACATGAACAGTTGAACACACAAACACAAATCTAACCATGTCAGATCTATCTTAACAAAATACAGACATGAACAGTTGAACACACAAACACAAATCTAACCATGTCAGATCTATCTTGACAAAATACAGACATGAACAGTTGAACTCACAAACACAAATCTAACCATGTCAGATCTATCTTGACAAAATACAGACATGAACAGTTGAACACACAAACACAAATCTAACCATGTCAGATCTATCTTGACAAAATACAGACATGAACAGTTGAACTCACAAACACAAATCTAACCATGTCAGATCTATCTTGACAAAATACAGACATGAACAGTTGAACTCACAAACACAAATCTAACCATGTCAGATCTATCTTGACAAAATACAGACATGAACAGTTGAACACACAAACACAAATCTAACCATGTCAGATCTATCTTGACAAAATACAGACATGAACAGTTGAACTCACAAACACAAATCTAACCATGTCAGATCTATCTTGACAAAATACAGACATGAACAGTTGAACTCACAAACACAAATCTAACCATGTCAGATCTATCTTGACAAAATACAGACATGAACAGTTGAACACACAAACACAAATCTAACCATGTCAGATCTATCTTGACAAAATACAGACATGAACAGTTGAACTCACAAACACAAATCTAACCATGTCAGATCTATCTTGACAAAATACAGACATGAACAGTTGAACTCACAAACACAAATCTAACCATGTCAGATCTATCTTGACAAAATACAGACATGAACAGTTGAACTCACAAACACAAATCTAACCATGTCAGATCTATCTTGACAAAATACAGACATGAACAGTTGAACACACAAACACAAATCTAACCATGTCAGATCTATCATGACAAAATACAGACATGAACAGTTGAACACACAAACACAAATCTAACCATGTCAGATCTATCTTAACAAAATACAGACATGAACAGTTGAACACACAAACACAAATCTAACCATGTCAGATCTATCTTGACAAAATACAGACATGAACAGTTGAACTCACAAACACAAATCTAACCATGTCAGATCTATCTTGACAAAATACAGACATGAACAGTTGAACTCACAAACACAAATCTAACCATGTCAGATCTATCTTGACAAAATACAGACATGAACAGTTGAACTCACAAACACAAATCTAACCATGTCAGATCTATCTTGACAAAATACAGACATGAACAGTTGAACTCACAAACACAAATCTAACCATGTCAGATCTATCTTGACAAAATACAGACATGAACAGTTGAACACACCAACACAAATCTAACCATGTCAGATCTATCTTGACAAAATACAGACATGAACAGTTGAACACACAAACACAAATCTAACCATGTCAGATCTATCTTGACAAAATACAGACATGAACAGTTGAACTCACAAACACAAATCTAACCATGTCAGATCTATCTTGACAAAATACAGACATGAACAGTTGAACACACAAACACAAATCTAACCATGTCAGATCTATCTTGACAAAATACAGACATGAACAGTTGAACACACAAACACAAATCTAACCATGTCAGATCTATCTTGACAAAATACAGACATGAACAGTTGAACTCACAAACACAAATCTAACCATGTCAGATCTATCTTGACAAAATACAGAGATGAACAGTTGAACTCACAAACACAAATCTAACCATGTCAGATCTATCTTGACAAAATACAGACATGAACAGTTGAACTCACAAAGACAAATCTAACCATGTCAGATCTATCTTGACAAAATACAGACATGAACAGTTGAACACACAAACACAAATCTAACCATGTCAGATCTATCTTGACAAAATACAGACATGAACAGTTGAACTCACAAAGACAAATCTAACCATGTCAGATCTATCTTGACAAAATACAGACATGAACAGTTGAACTCACAAACACAAATCTAACCATGTCAGATCTATCTTGACAAAATACAGACATGAACAGTTGAACTCACAAACACAAATCTAACCATGTCAGATCTATCTTGACAAAATACAGACATGAACAGTTGAACTCACAAACACAAATCTAACCATGTCAGATCTATCTTGACAAAATACAGACATGAACAGTTGAACACACAAACACAAATCTAACCATGTCAGATCTATCTTGACAAAATATAGACATGAACAGTTGAACTCAAAAACACAAATCTAACCATGTCAGATCTATCTTGACAAAATACAGACATGAACAGTTGAACTCACAAAGACAAATCTAACCATGTCAGATCTATCTTGACAAAATACAGACATGAACAGTTGAACTCACAAACACAAATCTAACCATGTCAGATCTATCTTGACAAAATACAGACATGAACAGTTGAACTCACAAACACAAATCTAACCATGTCAGATCTATCTTGACAAAATACAGACATGAACAGTTAAACTCACAAACACAAATCTAACCATGTCAGATCTATCTTGACAAAATACAGACATGAACAGTTGAACTCACAAACACAAATCTAACCATGTCAGATCTATCTTGACAAAATACAGACATGAACAGTTGAACACACAAACACAAATCTAACCATGTCAGATCTATCTTGACAAAATATAGACATGAACAGTTGAACTCAAAAACACAAATCTAACCATGTCAGATCTATCTTGACAAAATACAGACATGAACAGTTGAACTCACAAAGACAAATCTAACCATGTCAGATCTATCTTGACAAAATACAGACATGAACAGTTGAACTCACAAACACAAATCTAACCATGTCAGATCTATCTTGACAAAATACAGACATGAACAGTTGAACACACAAACACAAATCTAACCATGTCAGATCTATCTTGACAAAATACAGACATGAACAGTTGAACTCACAAACACAAATCTAACCATGTCAGATCTATCTTGACAAAATACAGACATGAACAGTTGAACTCACAAACACAAATCTAACCATGTCAGATCTATCTTGACAACATACAGACATGAACAGTTGAACTCACAAACACAAATCTAACCATGTCAGATCTATCTTGACAAAATACAGACATGAACAGTTGAACTCACAAACACAAATCTAACCATGTCAGATCTATCTTGACAAAATACAGACATGAACAGTTGAACACACCAACACAAATCTAACCATGTCAGATCTATCTTGACAAAATACAGACATGAACAGTTGAACACACAAACACAAATCTAACCATGTCAGATCTATCTTGACAAAATACAGACATGAACAGTTGAACTCACAAACACAAATCTAACCATGTCAGATCTATCTTGACAAAATACAGACATGAACAGTTGAACACACAAACACAAATCTAACCATGTCAGATCTATCTTGACAAAATACAGACATGAACAGTTGAACACACAAACACAAATCTAACCATGTCAGATCTATCTTGACAAAATACAGACATGAACAGTTGAACTCACAAACACAAATCTAACCATGTCAGATCTATCTTGACAAAATACAGAGATGAACAGTTGAACTCACAAACACAAATCTAACCATGTCAGATCTATCTTGACAAAATACAGACATGAACAGTTGAACTCACAAAGACAAATCTAACCATGTCAGATCTATCTTGACAAAATACAGACATGAACAGTTGAACACACAAACACAAATCTAACCATGTCAGATCTATCTTGACAAAATACAGACATGAACAGTTGAACTCACAAAGACAAATCTAACCATGTCAGATCTATCTTGACAAAATACAGACATGAACAGTTGAACTCACAAACACAAATCTAACCATGTCAGATCTATCTTGACAAAATACAGACATGAACAGTTGAACTCACAAACACAAATCTAACCATGTCAGATCTATCTTGACAAAATACAGACATGAACAGTTGAACTCACAAACACAAATCTAACCATGTCAGATCTATCTTGACAAAATACAGACATGAACAGTTGAACACACAAACACAAATCTAACCATGTCAGATCTATCTTGACAAAATATAGACATGAACAGTTGAACTCAAAAACACAAATCTAACCATGTCAGATCTATCTTGACAAAATACAGACATGAACAGTTGAACTCACAAAGACAAATCTAACCATGTCAGATCTATCTTGACAAAATACAGACATGAACAGTTGAACTCACAAACACAAATCTAACCATGTCAGATCTATCTTGACAAAATACAGACATGAACAGTTGAACTCACAAACACAAATCTAACCATGTCAGATCTATCTTGACAAAATACAGACATGAACAGTTGAACTCACAAACACAAATCTAACCATGTCAGATCTATCTTGACAAAATACAGACATGAACAGTTGAACTCACAAACACAAATCTAACCATGTCAGATCTATCTTGACAAAATACAGACATGAACAGTTGAACACACAAACACAAATCTAACCATGTCAGATCTATCTTGACAAAATATAGACATGAACAGTTGAACTCAAAAACACAAATCTAACCATGTCAGATCTATCTTGACAAAATACAGACATGAACAGTTGAACTCACAAAGACAAATCTAACCATGTCAGATCTATCTTGACAAAATACAGACATGAACAGTTGAACTCACAAACACAAATCTAACCATGTCAGATCTATCTTGACAAAATACAGACATGAACAGTTGAACACACAAACACAAATCTAACCATGTCAGATCTATCTTGACAAAATACAGACATGAACAGTTGAACTCACAAACACAAATCTAACCATGTCAGATCTATCTTGACAAAATACAGACATGAACAGTTGAACACACAAACACAAATCTAACCATGTCAGATCTATCTTAACAAAATACAGACATGAACAGTTGAACTCACAAACACAAATCTAACCATGTCAGATCTATCTTGACAAAATACAGACATGAACAGTTGAACTCACAAACACAAATCTAACCATGTCAGATCTATCTTAACAAAATACAGACATGAACAGTTGAACACACAAACACAAATCTAACCATGTCAGATCTATCTTGACAAAATACAGACATGAACAGTTGAACACACAAACACAAATCTAACCATGTCAGATCTATATTGACAAAATACAGACATGAACAGTTGAACACACAAACACAAATCTAACCATGTCAGATCTATCTTGACAAAATACAGACATGAACAGTTGAACACACAAACACAAATCTAACCATGTCAGATCTATCTTGACAAAATACAGACATGAACAGTTGAACACACAAACACAAATCTAACCATGTCAGATCTATCTTGACAAAATACAGACATGAACAGTTGAACTCACAAACACAAATCTAACCATGTCAGGTCTATCTTGACAAAATACAGACATGAACAGTTGAACTCACAAACACAAATCTAACCATGTCAGATCTATCTTGACAAAATACAGACATAAACAGTTGAACTCACAAACACAAATCTAACCATCTAACAAAATTGACTCAATAGTTGGTGGAATGTATAAGTTATCAGTCAGGGTCAGGTTTTCTTGGTCAGTTCTATTTATAAAAATTATTTATGTATAAACTAACAGCTTTCAACAGATGTAACTGAAAAAAAATAGAACAAATCAGTGTTTGTCTCCCTTACCATAAGCCATAGTTGTAGCTGCTCTCAAACGATGCCGATACCTATTGACAAAAAGTATTTTTTTTATATTTGTCACACCAACAGATGTTAAAAAATTATTCACATTGTAGGATATTTTTTTCATGATAAGTTATTAAACTTGTAGGCCTACCAAAGACAACTAATATAAGTTTATCACATTTATCTACATAATATCGTATTATACATATATATATTTAAATGTATATATACAAATATATCTATATCTAAATCTAAATATCTATATATCTATATATCTATATCTATATATATCTATATATCTATATCTATATACATATATATATATATATATATATATATTTATATATATGTAGTGAATTTTCTAACAGATTACTTACATTCTGATTAAGTGCACGATGACCAGTAGAAAAGCCAGTATGATGCAGGATAACACAGCTGTGACAATAGCAAATGTCCTAGTCCACTCCTCATCTGAATTCACTTGTTGCACAGGCTGCACTATCTGTTGGGGTCATAGGTCAATACACAGGTTAAAGGACATTCATTAATGATGGTTGACTGTGGTCAATACACAGGTTAAAGGACATTACATTAATGCTGGTTAAGTGTGGTCAGTACACAGGTTAAAGGACATTCATTCACTATACAGATAGAGACCATCACTCATAGCTGAGTTAAATTTTGAAATAGTAGGAAGAGGTGAAAGTGAATGGAACTATGATACACTAGGAAAGAAGAAGCAAATGTTCTTATGATATGATGGGTGGGACAAGTGAATGGAACTATGATTTTGTAAGAAAGAAAAAGAGGCAGCCAAGAACTTACAGATGTTACAGAATGCATATGTGATGACAATAACAGGTAGTTAAACAACTCTAACAATGCCAGGCTAGTTAACTGAATGAACTGGAGATCCAGTCCAGCTTTTACAATAAATGTTGTTTTTTTAAAAACACAACATTTTTTATACTCACCAATGCCTCAGTGATTCCACTCTCAGACATTAGTTTCCTCACTTCTGAGTTATGGTCAAATCGCCTAGAGATTTATTTATTGTAGTAGTTAATATCAGCATTTATAAATGTTTAAGTTTAAGGTACATGAAAAATATATTTACAAATATTTATTTATTAATTAATTATTTATTTATTAAATATATCTTACAAATATTTATATTACACCAACTTCAATCCATTTACTATGTTATATCCATACAATAAAAAAATTAATTGCTACATATTTTATCTGCCATTCCAGTTACATTGAAAAAAAATATTTCTATTTCTGAATCTACTATGTATAAGATATCTGATTCCCCAAGCTAACCTGCTACATATTTTATCTACCATTCTGGTTACACTTTTTTTTTTATTTCTGTATCTGCTGTCTATAAAATATCTGCTTCCCCAACTAACCTGCTAGATATTTTATCTGCTACTCCAGTTACACTGAGAAAATTTTTATTTCTGTATCTGCTATCTATAAGATATCTGTTTCATTTACTGACCTGGATAAGTCTGTGGCATCCACAATCTTCCATGTAACATTATCATGGCCATGAATAAATGCATCTGTTCTGTAGATGAGCAAAAAATTGACATTTTAGGGCTTCAAATAAGAAAAAGTTATGCAAAAAAATATTTGAATAGTTAAACAAAAAATAGTTAATTATTGTTGAAATTGTGTCTACAAGGTAGTCCAATTATCCAAAGATATAAAACAATATTTTTAATGTACCAAATACAAAGATAAATTTTATTAATGGTAATATTATTTTAGGTAAAAACATAAATAGTTTGCTTTAACAAAACTAGGCAAAAAAATTGTTAAAAATAAATAAATTGAAATAAACACGAAAATTAAGTTATGAATAGGGTAAAGTTTTAATAGACTCACTTGGTTGGATCAAGTGTGCCGTCACTCAATGTGTGTGTCACAACTTTATCAATGACAAGCTCTATGCCCAAAATAGCTGACAGTCGCCTGAAACAAAGACGTTAACCTTAGTATTCCCAAACTCTAATTCAACATCATTCATTAATATAACCAGATCTTATTCAGTAATTGTAATTTATTTTCTACTACTCAATCACAAAATAATTGCAATAGTAACCAGATTGAATGTCATTTGTTATTATTTTTTATTTTATGTTAATGTACCTGACAAAATCATTTTTTATTTTTTCTACTTCATTGGTTGGCCTATTAAAGACGAGTTGAACTCTTTGAGAATTTGCCACAATAAAAACCTGTTAAGATTGAAAATAAATTTAAATTTAATATTAATTTTAATTTAATAAATTTAAATATTTATGAATCTATTTTCTCAAGAGAAAGAAGAAGACTCTGTACCTCATTATTGTGTTAAAAAAGTAAACAACAAAACTATACAAGAAGTGACTATTCTAAAACAAGTTTACTTTTATTTACACAACTTAACATAATATTGGTTTTAAAGTTTAAAGGTATTTCACAATTATAAACTTCATTTACTTATATATTGCAAATTGTTAAGTACTGCAACAAGCAGAGGTGTAGTGAAGGGGGTGACACCAAGACAAAAAGCTTATACACATACATGTATGCGTATGCGGCTTATATTTACATTATAGGTCAATGTAGGCTGACACAAACATACAGATGTGTGTATATATATATATATATATATATATATATATATATATATATATATATATATATATATATATATATTACTTTGTTTCTTGGGGGGGGGGGATGACACCAAGAAGTGCCGCACCGGGTGACACCCGACCTAGTGACGCCACTAACAACAGTATTGTTTTATTACAGGCCTACATTAAACAAGCAGGGCATGACAACTCACTTTGACGTCAGCTGTGTCTTTTTGCTTTATATCATCATACACTTCTATTGATATCCCATAATAGCCAATGATGTCAGACCTGAATCTGATGTTGGTTCTTAAAGAACCAGTTGAAGACAAACTAAAATCATCATTGGATGTCTGAGGAAGGCTTATGTTAAAATGTGGTTCCACTGACAAAATCCTGAACATATTTTTGCTGTTCACTGGTGTATCTGCATCTGTAATGCTAGTCTGTCAGAATAAAAAAAATACTTCATAATGAGTTTAATAGAAATTGTTATATCAAAGTAGTTTAAATATAATTCCTCATAATATTGTAAATAAAATTCTCCACAATAAGTTCCAATTTTAAAAATTCATTACAAGGTAGATCTATATTTTAGAATTTGAATTAGGTAAATTTAAATGTTTAAAAACCAGATAAATAAAGTTTTATAATGAAGTACATTTCTTTATAACAGTTACTGATTTGTAACAAAGCTAACTACAAATATAAAACCATTCAAAGTCATTATTTCACTTGGAACCATAACTATTAGGCCTTTGTATCTAATTTAATAAATTAATAATAAAATAATTAATTCATTTAAAAAATAATAACTAATGAAAAAGACATAACTAAGCCAAAAAAACAAGAAAGCAATTCATAATCCATTATTCTATTGTCAAATTGAATTATGTTTTTATTTAATCAGCTACTGTATAGGGAATAGATAAAGAACCAGTCGACTTACCAAAAGTGACATAACTTCAGTGTTTTTCTCAGCATCAAACAGGACTGCAGTGAGAAGTGTTTTATCAATGAACTTGGGTGGGCTGTCATTGATGTCCTCAACCTCTACTCTAACCCAGAGCAAGGAGTCATCTGACTGGTTGTATGCAGAGGGCAGTGGAGTGATGGAGAAAGAATTTGGACTGCTAGAACTGCTTGGCTCAGACTTCACAAATGTTGTATTGCAGGGTAAAGCTTGAATAACTATGTCCAGATATTGGACCATCTCTCTGTCCAGTTTTTCTTTTAGGGACAATCTACCAGTGCTGTTATTAAGGACCAAGCTAGCTAAGCTATCTCCTCCTGAGAAAGAAATTACATTTCACAATTTCAATAAATATTTAAAACACTTATACCAGAAAGATATTGCCAATTTTTCAAAAGGAGAAATTGTGGAATTCAGAGGAGAAATGTATTGAAATTCAAAGCTTGAACAAAATTGCATTCAGATTATAATTAGTTAAATTAAATTTGTCTCCATATGCAAAATTTATTTATTAGACAAAAGTTTACTTTAAAAATAAAATTCATTATTAAAAATTTTAGAATCTAAACAAGTAATTTGATGTAGCAGTATAAAAATATGTTAGGATAAGCTGTTCTATATTTTAAGAGCTAGAAAACAAAACAATTTTAAAATGTGTCTTTGAGCAATGAAACAACCTACCATAGAGTCTGTAGCAAGTCACATTATATGGGGACTGGTCTTTATCTTGTGCAGGCAGAACAGTGCCAATGACAGCTGTGCTGTTTTCTTCTTTAACACTCAGCATCTGTGGCATGGTCACTGCACTGTACACTGGGGGGTTATCGTCTATGTCCACTAGTTTTACCCTCATGGTCAGGAGAGTGGACAGTTGGGCAGGCTGGCCATTGTCTTCTGCTCTAACTTGAATCTTTTGTGCAGAAAGATTAAAAGTAATTTTAAAACCAATGTGGGCCTACAAGTTGGGTTATTCATAATTTAAGAGTGTTTGGTTGTTGCAACTGCAGTACTATCACATTTTAGGATTCAAATAAAGCTAGTGTTGTTGTAAGAGGTATAGTTACGGTTATTGTTTTAGACAGAATTAGAGTTGGCTTGGTAATTAGTTCTTTACTATATGATCCCTAATCTCCTTGAATGAAAATACATATATTGTTGTTTTCAGTTAATTGTTTATTTTCTTTTAACAGGAAAAAGTATCTGTTTTCTCGATGCACTCCGATTTTTGTTAAATAAAAAGTCAAAATACATTAAAGGACATTGCAAACAGTTAACAGCTCAAGATCAGTCAGCTTTGGCACACAAGTTTGATTTTTATTAAAAGAATAATAATCAGTAGGCCTAGTCTAAATCTAATTCTATAAAGACCAATGAAGTTTGTCAGATAGTGATTAAAAGAAATTAAAACCTCATAAACTTCCTGGAACTCCCTGTCTAGCCTCTGATATGACGTCAAGTTTCCAGACATTCTGTCAAGTTTGAAATATTCAAAGTCTTTGTTTATTGTTGGAACCAAATAGTAGCTCACAACACCATTCTGACCTTGATCTGCATCTGTGGCTGACAGTACTGTCACAAGAGATCCAATACTTTGTTCCTGGTGAAATAAAAAATGGGAAGTGTTTACACAGTACAAAACAAATGTATCAATCAAATTTTGTTTAATTTTATATACAAAATGTTAGGTTTTCTAAGCAACTAGTATTAGGATTTCCTTGCCCATCCAAGCTGTGTTAGAAGAGTGAGCAATATTCCCATTTTCAGGTGGATTGTCTGGCTGTTCACATTTAGTTTACAGTTGTGTGGGTTTGTCAGTTGATTAATCCATGTTCCTGACTAATCCATAGACCCATTTTACAAACATCATACATTTGGTTACTTTAGTAAAAAGTTCCCTTTTGAACCTAACAGCATATGAAGGGATAGTGTAGTCAGCACTGTGCCCAGTCGCCTTTACTATTAGAGCTTGGTGGACTCAGGGACATTCTTAAATCCGGATTCGAACTTGAGACTTAGCAGTTGTATACTCTACCATTCAACTACTCCATCCCATGATTGATTTCGAAGCCAACAAAAGAACTTTTTATCAAACGATGTTTATTTCTCAGTTTAAAACAAAGATTATTTTTAAAATAAGTATTAACGCTTGTTTTTCTATAAAATTTTGCCCGATTATTAATAAATCAAGCACTTTAATTGGGAATGAAATTACACCGTTTAAACAAAGCTTCTTCCAATATAAAGTTTTATTTTTCATTATTTTCTTACACCTGGTAGATCTATACTTTGACAATTAGTTAAGATAAAAAAAATTATTTTAGAAATTATAAAATTATACTATCAACAGCACTACCTGAATTTGCATCATTTTATTTCTACTCACATGAAAATAAGCAGGTGAGGGAAGTTAAAAATTCCTTACTTCAAAGACTGAGACTTCTGGCAGAATCCCAGCCGTGGCATTAAACAAGCTCTGTTTAGGGTGTATAAATACTGGGGGATGCTGGTTCTCATCCACCACAAAAATTGAAATGTCGACACTTGCATTCCGTGGTGGAGTTCCCATATCCATGGCAACCACACGCAACAATCTAGTACCAAAGTTATCAATTAAAGAGCTGCTTGTAGTGATCACAGCTGATCCATTGACATCTTTCACACTGAACAGTTTAGATCCATTGGTGTCTGGAGCAATGGAGTATTGAATCTAATATGAAAAAAATAAGATAAAGCTTTTGTTAGATATTTAAAAAATGTTCTTCAATAGAAATTTTTAAAACTGGTTTTACACAATTTTTCAAAGAACAAGATTTAACTTTTTGAATGATTTAAAAAATCTTATCATAAATCTGATAACTATTTACCTCTCTAGAGAGAGAGAAGCTTACAGCTTTGTTTGGTAACAAGGTTAAAATACATTTTCTTTTTTTATATCAATAGTCTTTATGTGAAAAGTTTTAAATTTTTAATTAGTTAAATTTAAGACTTCAAAATTTAAATTGCAGAACTAAAGTTCAATTGTAAATTTGTATTTTTTATTTTTAAAATGTTTTTAATTTTCTAAATCAAAATCAAATTGTGTACATATTCAATATGATATTGACAGCCAATGTGCTAGATAAAAGTTCTGCACCAGTTTTGAGTAATAGCCATGATATAATTTTTTACTGCTTAACGTTGTCAAGGGAACTACATTGAGAATTATATTTTTATCCTGCTTAATTGTGCCTTAAATTAATTTCATAAAATTTTCTTTTTCTGCCATTAATTGGTAACATGAAAAGTTTTAAATTCTAAATGGATGGGCCACATGTATTTATTTAAAAACCTGCACATGACTCACCTTAGCATTTAATCCTTCATCCAAGTCTGTGGCTTTGATTTCTGTTACTGGAGTTCCTACTTTAGCACTTTCTAAAACATTGACTAATGGGATGACCTGTGTCCATTTTGGGTCATTATCGTTAACGTCTGTAACTGTTATATAAACAAGGAACCTTGACCTTCGCCTTTGTGATTCAGGTTGGGATGGGTTGTCAGTGGCAACAATGGCTAGAGAATAGGAAGAGCGTTGTTCTCTGTCTAGTGGTGATGTAACAGTCAGGACACCCTGGGGAAACAACAGCCATCATGTTTCATAACTTTCAATTTAATTATATAATACTTTTGACATTTAAATTAAACTTTATAATGGAACATCATTCCAATAATTTTTTTTCTGTTAGTCTTGTTACCTATTACATTCTACTATGTAAGTTAAATCTTTGCTGGAGTTAACATTGAAGAGATTCCATTCCCCACAACAAACACAAAGTTTTCAAACTAAACTGGTTGTTTTTAAATAATATCCATTTTAAAAACAAAATAAACAGTAACATCATTCACACCAAGTGGTAAAAATAGTTGCAATGGAAGTAAACTAAACTCAAACACAAATTATCCAGTAGTTTCTAAAGTTATCCCAAACTAACACTAAAATAACATAAAACAAATAGTTAAATTAAAATGACTATAATCTCACAAATTTTAGGTTTAAAAAGAGAGTAGCCTACTCTTCAATAACATAAATTTGTGAATACTGACCAAGTGACATACTTAAATAAAAATATCAAATAATTAAAATTTCACTCATTTAATCTAGCTAAAAGTAAATAAAAACTTACGCTACTAGTGATGTTGAACTTGCCATCTACGCTGTCATCTTCTAGGCTGAAGACAACACGTCCAAAGTCCTCTGAGTCACGGTCAGTGGCTACTATTGTGGCTACTATGTAGCCAGGCTTGACATCCTCTGAGACATTGAACCTGTTTGGTTGAGTGGGGAATTCTGGGGAGTTGTCATTGGTGTCCAGAATGGTGAGCACCACGGTGGCCTGGCTGGTGTTGGTCACTTTTCCACTCATGTCCAGGGCTTCTGCTGAAATCTGACAAATAAGAGCATCACGTTATGCATGGTAATCAAGTAGGCAGATTTGTAAAGAACCTGATAGCAGTTTAAAACTTGCATTAACTAAAAGACAGTTATAGATTTGTTAGTCTCTATCTCTCTCAAACAGACATAACTGGCTCTAACAATGCTATCAAGCCTGAAAGACTGGAACAAATGAGTATTTCCTGCACCTATGTTGCCACTAGGCCCATTGTTTCAATTAGACATTGGTGTTAAACGATACTGCCCCATATCTTTAATAGTACAACATTGGATAGTCTGGCTGGTTCATTGCTTAAAATCAACCTTCCAAAAAATTAAAATTAAAATTTAAGTTCATTCTTTTTTTAATTATAATAAATAATTTATGATTTTTTGTACCTAATTTTTGTACGTGTATTTTTAAAAACATTTAGTTCGCAAGTAAAAATGGAATCAAGAAATTAATTTTCAAAATTGTTTTTTAAACAGTGTTCTAAATATTGGATGTTTTTTGGTTTTAGTCCCTTTTGGTAGTTAGTCAGTTGACTTTTTGACCTTTCTGGCAATTAACCTCTACACAATAATCAAAGTAAAAGTTAAGCTTAGATGATAGATTTAAAAGCCTATAAAAGCAAAAAACAATACTATCATGCCTGTCATATTTTATCTTTTGTCATCGACTTTTATATGTCATTGTTTATTTAAATATTATGTTATCCTTACCTGAAAAGTTATGCTTTTTATTGTTTCATAGTCAAGCACAGATGAATTTTCAACAATTATTGTGATGGTTGATCTCCCTTGAATTCTCTGACCTTGCAGTGGTATGGTGTCAAAATCTCCGTAAGCTGCCCCATTTTTCAGCACCTTGATACGAAATACAGCATTGGCTCCCTAGAACAGACGAAATAAATAGAAGGTTGATGTATTATCCCTAAAATGTATGTGGCTTTTCCTCATAACCCAGTCGATCAACTTTTCCTACTTAATATCAATTCCAATAAAAGCATGTTATTTCTCTTTCAACTATTTAATATTTATTGCAACTGTGGCTATGATCTATATATCAAAGCTCATTTTTTACCTAGTCTAAATCTCTGACTTTAATACATGGTTTAATGAAATAATATCTGATTTTTTTGAGGCATTATTTTCCTGATCTAGCTTATAACTTTTTTACCTGACCCAAGCTATAATAAAATAATATTATCTAGACTGCGTAGTAGGGCCTGTGTCTTTGGCTTAACTCACCTGATCCATAACTTTTTTTTACATGTTCTAAACCCATAACTCACCTGGTCCAGGTCGGCCACCTCTATGCTAGTGTTGATGATGGTTATAGGAACACCCCTGGCCGTGTTCTCCTGTACTGTTGCCTGATACAGTGGCTGGTTAAACGTGGGCACATTGTCGTCAACGTCCATGATGGTGATTGTTCCTCTGGTGCTCTTGGAGTAGGTCGCAGGATCGGAAGGTGTCTGGTCATTGTAGACTTCTGTAGCCTTAGAAATTAACACAACTTTTTAATTCAAGGGTCAGATATTTCTAATAGAGGAGCAACAATTTTTATATAGAAGGGACATAGGAACAACTAGATCTAGATCTAGATCTAGATCTAGCTGTACAAAAAAAATATTTTAAAACATGGAGAGCAACAACTAGTAGTATAATTTTTTTTTACTATCATTGAGGTACAACTAGCAGTACAAAATAAAACTTAAAAACATGGAGAGCAACAACTAGCAGTACAAAACAAAATTTACTATCATTGAGGTACAACTAACAGTACAAAATAAAACTTACCGTCACAGTGAAAAGATAAATTCCAGCTCGAGCAAGGCCCTCTCCCTGGTCCACATCTAAAACACCATTGACTGTTATGTCACCTGTGGCAGGATTGATCAGAAACTTGGAGGAGAAACCTGGAGAAAGTATGGAAAATATCTTTTTATTAAGGCTCATCTGTCTGTACCACTATGGTCGTTAACTTTAATCACTTGTAGCTTTAGTATTACAACTATTTGTGTATTCATGTATCACCATGACAATTATATGTGCTCACCTGTATCACCTGTATCACCACTTATATTATAATACACCAAGTTGGGTACAGCCACTCCCCTGTCCCCATCAACTGCCTTCACTGTCAGGACTGTGGTGCCCTGTAGAGAACATATCCCTGCTTGAGACTAATTGATCTGGCTAAATAAGAACCATTTTTCCAGCACTTGGAAATTTAGGTTCAAAACCACGGCAGCAAGCTGGAAGAGCCAGATGTTGCCTAGGTATGAGACCCTCTCTTGCCACAAAGCAGATGGGAGAGGCTCAGCTATCCTGCGTCCCAGAAGGTGCCCAAAGTCAGGAAACCAGTGTAGTTACTCTAAGGATCTAAGATTTTAGAGTTAGGGGTCATCCATAAAAGACGTCATGCTTTATTTGACGATTGTTACACCCATCCTTCCCCTCCGTCACACATCGCCGCAAAAAGCCTGCCCCCCCCCCCCCTTTAAATTACGTCATACCTCAGAATTTTTCTTATAACATGGGTATTTTTCCAAAATCTTGTCTGAACTTTGTCAACATAAAGTATTTTAATCAGTGGCGTAGCGAGGTCGGGTGTCACCCGGTGCGGCACTTAATGGTTTCACCCCCCAGAGGCGTAGCGACCCTTCCCGGAAACAAACTTTCAAATTTTTTATTTGCACCCCCCCCTCAAACTTTCGATTTGCACCCCCCTGAAGTTTTCGATTTGCACCCCCCCCCCCTCAAACTTTCGATTTGCACCCCCCCCCCCTCATGTTTTTCTCTATATATTTTGCTATTTTTAGCCTTGGTGTCACCCCCCTAAATGGTGTCACCCGGTGCGGTCCGCACCCCCCGCCCCCCCCCCCCCCCCCTCGCTACGCCCCTGATTTTAATCAACCAATTAAACAGTTTTCTAAAACGCGAAATAACGGCTAAAATTCATTTTCTAACACTGCTTTTATATAATGCCAAAGTGTGACGTTACACCGTCTGACGCCTCTTCTCCCCCTCATCACACACAATCACAAAATTACGGAACTCCCCCCCCCCTCCCCCCCCCCCCCTACGAGTTTGACGTCATTTATGGACGACCCTCATCTCTCCCAGATGGGTAGCTGTCTCAAGCTCACCCAATAAAACCTTACTGCTAAACGTACATTTAGAAACTGCTGTTTAATAATTACAAAAATCTATTGAAAACTTACTGGAGGTACACTTTCATTGACTACCCCCATGTATGGCAGATTTTCAAACACTGGGGGCGTGTCTTCAATGTCTGTGACAGTGAAGAAAATATCAACGACGTCAGCCTCGCAGTGGTCACTTGGGAAGCTACAGTTGCAGTTCGGCCCAGGGCAGGGTGGGGAGCCTCGATCCTGTGGGTACCCATAAAATAAACGTATCTAGATAACTAAGCAACAAATCAAAATCAATTTACAAACAGGGTTTCTTTCAGACATTCTTCTCCGGGAGATGTGGTCACTTGAAACTTCCAGAGGACGGACAATAGTTAAAACACTTATTTTTTATACATTTTTTTTCTGTTTCGCCCCCTCAGGAGGGAGACGGGTGTAGGCGTGATCCGGGGGAAGGGGGAGTGTTCCACGGTGAGATGCCTAAAAATGAAACATTACAAACAACGCAAAAAGCTTTTAAAAATCTAATTACACAAAAACTGTAAAATCTACAAGGGATTTGCCAGTCCCGCTAGGTCTCAGTGGCGTAGCGTGGGGGGTGGGTATATATGTCCCCGGGTGCCGATCTTAGGGGGCGCGAAAATGGGTTGGAAAAACAAATTGAAAGTTTGAGGGGGGGGGGTGCAAATTGAAAGTTTGAGGGCGAGGGTGCAAATTGAAAGTTTGAGTGGGGGGGGGGGGTGCAAATTGAAAGTTGAAAGGTTGTTCCCGAGAGGGGCGTCAAATTAAAAGTTTGTCCCCGGGCGCCGGGAAGGGTCGCTACGCCTCTGCTAGATCTTAATAAATTAAATTATTAGCAGTTAAGTAAATCTAGTGGAGGTCACGTGACCTCTCTTGGCCTGTCATCCTGCCTTACCCTTTACTATTGTTGTCTTTTAACTTTCTCGTAGAAAAAATTGCGCACTAAGTGAACAGCAATCAATGTGTGTATAATAGTGCGGAATATTAGTACTTTATAAATTCATATGCTTTTTTTAGAAATCGAAAATAGCGTAAAGTTACTACTTCCGATAAACGGAAATTACTCAAAATTTGACAGAAGGCAGATAATTAGATATTTTACTTATACGTGAAATTTCGTCTATCTTAACAATTAAACAGTACTCAAATTATAGACTTTTGAAAAACCAAAAGTAGAATAAGTTCCACTTAGGGTTACGGGAAATCGCTGAAAAGTTGATACAGAACTACAAATTTAATATAATACTTATATATGAAATTTAATCAACTTAGCTGTAACGGTACTCACGTTATTTCATCAACTTAGCTGTAACGATACTCAAGTTATCGTGTTCACAGACTTCCACACAGTCGCACGGACCGAATTGCAAAACCCAGTTTTTCCGACTCTATTACGCGTAAAACGCCGAAATCTTGATAAATCTGCATTTATAATTTTTGCCCAATTAAATTAAGTTCCCTATACTTCGTATACGATGAACTAAAGAGGTGTAAAACGGCGAAAGCTGCCAAAATGTCATGTGATTTACGTGCACGGTTAAAATACTTCCTCTATACTCTGTATACGAGAAAGTAAAATTATAATATACGGGAAAATTTAGGGGAGATTACTCCCGCTTTATTTTACAAGCTATTCACTAAAATCTTTAACTCCAAAACAAAAACTGACCTTGGCGTTCACATTGAAATGATAAAAGGACCTGGTCTCGTAGTCCAGTTTCCTCAGTAGGGTGATGACCCCACTTGTGGAATCTATAGAGAAGGTCTGGCTGTATTCTTGCTGGTCAGTCTATAGACATAGAGTCATTTAGTCACTCTACAGACATGCTAATGTTTCACAGTTAGTCAATCTATAGACAAATAAACATCTCAAATTTAGTCAGTCGTAGAAAGACAAGGTTGTATCTCATTTAGTCAGCTTATAGACATATACTCATCTTACATAGCATCAATTTATAGACATACACTCATACTATATATAATCAATTCATAGACATACAATCATCTTACATATAATCAATTTATAGACATAAACTCATCTTACATATAATCAATTTATAGACATAAACTCATCTTACATATTATAATGAATTTATAGACATACAACCATCTTACATATTATCAATTTATAGATGTACAATAATCTTACATATAATCAATTTTTAAGCATACAATCTTCCTGCATATAATCAATTTATAGACGTACAATCATCTTACAAATAATCAATTTATAGACATACAATCATCTTATATTTAGTCAGCACAGTGTGACTTGTGATCAAAAGAAATGTAGACAAAAAATGCCATTACAAGATGACATCACAACAAACGTAGCCAGATGACGTCACTCACGTATGCCACAAAAGTTTAGACATTTGCTAAACTTAAATTCTCTTTAAAATAACAAAAAGCATTTATTGTCCTAACCCCCCCCCCCCCCTCTTTAAAATAACAAAAAGCATTTATTGTCCTACCCCCCCCCCCCCCATTACTATTCTAGTGGTGTACTGTTTGTTTTAACATTTATAAAAATGAACGAAATAGGTATATCTAGGAAAGAAATATTGGTAGTTTTTTGGTTGGGTATTTTCATAGGGCTTGATATGATGTTACCGTAATTCAAATAACTAAATGTTAAAAGGTCTAACTACTTACCGCGACACTAGCCTGAAACAAAAGAAGAAAAATATTAAATGCGATCTGCATGGATGGAAAAAACCAACTGAATTAGTTTATATTGTATTGAGAGAAGTTTTTTTTTTTGTTGTAGGTAAAAAGAGTGAGTAAGGTTCTTGGAATATTGATAGTCAAGTGCTTGAGTAAAACCAATAAATAAAAAAAAAAAAAAAAAAAAAGCCAACTTACATTCATAGAGTAGACGACAGAACCGCCTTGACCAGAGTCAGGATCTCTGGCAGTGACACTATAGACTGAAGTTCCTGTGGTAGTATTCTGAGGAAAATTCATGAGAACCATCAAGTTAAAGCTTTGCCAGGGATATATTACAGGTGTAGCAATATCACTTTCAACAGGTAACCTAAAACTAATTTTAGCAATTGATTCATTAGACATAACTAAGTTCAACTAAACAGTTCTTAATCTGATTAACTGAATTTATCAAAACTCCCCTCTCTTCTGTCTAGCTGATAAAGCAGGATCTGATCATGTCTACCAAACTTTGAGCTATCAAAAACCTAGTCTAACCTCATTGAGCGATGCTCTATAGGGAAGATTTATAAACATTGGTGCGTTGTCGTTGACGTCTTTGATGATCATGGTGATCGATATTCTGATCTGTTGAATTTCGTATAGATAAATTACAGTGTGTACCAGTCTATACATTTAAAAATTATAAATTTAAAGTTTTGTTCGTGTGTTTGACCAGGCTCTTTTCAATGAGGGTCTAAACAGGATCATGATTATGACCCTGGGGAGACGCCGAAAAGTTAGGCTAACATGACGGTGTCCGGTAAAAAAAAACTCGGACATAAACCGCCCCCCCCCCCCCGCGACATAAACCCCCTGGACAAACCACACCCCCCCCCCTCCATCCCCACGGTATAAACCCCCTGAACAAAACGTATTTGTTCAACAAAGTTCAACTTCTTCTTCGTTCGTAATTGTAATGTTGGACGGTATTCCCCACATGGCTCATTAAAACTCCAATTTCAGCCTGCTTTTGTTTCTGGGTGTGCTTCCATAACGTTTGTCTAACCAAGAATAAAATACAAGGCAGCAGTTGTTGAATGTTGGAGTTTTGTCTCCTAGATGGGTTTAGTCCCCAGTTAATGAGCATAACCTGCCCGAAGGTTTGAACTCGGGACTTGTGAAGTTAGCAACCATTCGCTCTAACCCCCCCCCCCCCCCCCCCCCCATCCCCCCATCTATACATTTCCCTGCTCTGGACTGACGACATGAAGACGATAACCCAATTCCAGTCGGGTTTTTTAAACAATCAGAAACTGTTAAATTCTCTCCTCTGAGATGAAGTGGCTAAACACCAAACATCATCACTCTAGTCTAGGACACCCTCGGTCCAAATCTCTAAGCGTCTTGAGCATTAAAACCTGTGCAATTATCTTGCTAATTCTGCAAGACATGTTAGGGTACTGATTCACGATAAAGGGGGTGATATTTTATCGTCTATAGACCTATATCATAAGCTGAGTCAAATGTGATACTACTGCACACAGAAGTATTAAAGACCTCGATTTTCTTCTCATAACACAGTTACAATCACTCCTGCTATTCATGCAATCTCTGCTGATGTTCGCACAACAACTATTGATGCTCAGACAATAACTTCTGATGTCAATAGTGAGTAGAGGGAACATTTTGCACCAACACTATGGGTTAGGATGGGAGGAAGAGATCGCATGACCTCCACGGGAATTTGTATAAATCGAAATTTGTAATGAAAAAATAATAAATTTACACGCACAACTGAGATTTTAAAATATTGCGAAGTTACAAAATGCAGATTAGTTTTTATACATGTATTTTCAATTGCATTGAAATGGTAAAACTTAGATTACTACAATGCAATAAAATTACCTAGCTAGCCACCACCCCCCTCCACCCACTCACCCTCAGATACACACACCCACGCACACAAATACTTTATTGAATACAATTGCACTTACTGTATACATATTGTCCGAAACCTTGAAATATAAGTCTCTGGTTCTTGGGCTCTGAAAGGTCACAAAACTGTTTAGTTAAAAGTTCCCGAGTTGTTTTTTCCCCTCGCTACCACACATGCACTAGTGAACTTACATTGTCCCAGTCTAATAATTTGAAATAAACTTACATTGTCCAGTCTAATAATGTGAAATAAACTTGCATTGTCCAGTCTAATAATGTGAAAAGAACTTACATTGTCCCAGTCTAATAATGTGAAATAAACGTACATTGTCCAGTCTAATAATGTGAAAAGAACTTATATTGTCCGTTCTAATAATGTGAAAAGAACTTTCATTGTCCAGTCTAATAATGTGAAATAAACTTACATTGTCCCAGTCTAATAATGTGAATTGAACGTATACTGTCCCAATCTAATAATTTGAAATAAACTTACATTGTCCAGTCTAATAATGTGAAGAGAATTTACATTGTCCAGTCTAATAATGTGAAATAAACGTACATTGTCCCAGTCTAGTATTTTATTTAAGTTGAGGTCCGTGTTCCAACTGTTCCCATTATATCTGGCAGGGGTCAAGCTGACCAGCTGTGCTGTCTCCTCCGTGTCCGTGCTGTGGATAAAGATATTTTTACTTTCTCGTATATACGAAGTATAGAGAAAGTCTTGTAATCGTTCAAAAAAGAAAATCGAGATTTTTGCAAATCTCGACGTTTTACACCTCCCTGAGTCAGAAAAACATAATTTTGCAATCTTGTCCGTATGTCTGTGTGTGTGTGTATGTGTGTCTGTAAACACGATAACTTGAGTACCGTTATGGCTAGGTTGATGAAATTTCATATATAAGTATTTTATCAAATTTGTAAATCCGTATCAACTTTTGAGCGATAACTGATAACCGGAAGTGGTACTTTTTCTACTTTTAATTTTTAAAAAGCCTATAACTTGAGAACTATTTTAGATAGATAAATGAAATTTCACATGTAAGTAAAAGATGTAATTCTATGCCTTTTGTCAAATTTTGAACGGAAGTAGTAATTTAAGCTATTTCCGATTTCTCAAAAAATGCATTTGAATTTATAATTTACTAATAATATTCCGCACTATTATACACATTATGCTTGGCGTTCGCTTGGGTCGCAATTCTTTTTTCTACTAGATTTTATTCTATTAAAAAAGTTTAAGTAATTAAAAATGGATTAAAAATCATGTCTATATGTGATATGCCATCTCCCGTAGTGCTATATAAGAATATTCGTGAAAGTTTAGGGGAGATTACTCCCGGTTTATTTATATCATAAACTTCTAGTTTTATCCAGGATTTCTCAGCGACATTTTTCTACAGGGAGGGGGGCATTTAAAATTTCCGCAGGGGAGGGGGTAGGGGCAGACGATGGTTGAAATTTATCATTTTCTATTTCAATTTTTTTCTATTACGTCCGTGGGGATGGGGGGGGGGGTGTAGGACAAAAGGCCGACATGGACAAAAGGCCGACAGCCAAAAGACAGACTGGACATAAGGCCGACAGGACATAAGGCCGACAGACCATAAGACCGACAAACCATGAGGCCAACAAGCATAAAAATACTAATATCGCAAAATATGTGTTATCTTGACAACCATTTAAATTAGGCATGAAATAAGGTGAAACGTTCAAGAGAAGAGACAATGCTTATAAGGTGAACCATTGGGTCCAATCGACTGAAGATTACGGGAGTGTCTTAAACACAAAGGATTAACACCTAAATATTGCGAAATCCGGTCACTACTGTCTTTTACTGTCTACTCTCCTTCTATGTCAACGAGGTGAGACAACCATCAAAGAACCAAATCAAAAGCCGTCGCATCATCGCCCACATGAAATAAGGCGGAACGCCAATAGATAATGCTAGCTGCTATCCTAGTAAAACCTGTTTTACTCTATGGAGCTGAGACATGGAGAATAACTGCTATAAATAAGAAGAAAATACAATCATTTATAAATGCATGCCTCAGAAAGAGCCTGCGAATTTGCTGGCCTAAAACCATGAGAAATGATGTTCTATGGCAACGGACAAAACAACTGCCAGTTGAAGTAGATCCTGCAGAGAAAATGGAAATGGATTGGCCACACACTCAGGAAGCCTGTATCCAGCATAACAAGACAGGCCCTCACCTGGAATCCACAAGGCAGGGGGAGGAGAGGCAGACCAAGAAAGACCTGGAGACGTGACCTGGAAGAAGACACCAAGAAGATACACCTGGGGACAGTTGGAGAGACTAGCCAAGGACAGAGACGTCTGGAAAGCTCTTGTCTGCGGCCTATGTCCCAGTAGGGACGACAGGCAAACCTAACCTAACCTATCCTAGTAAGGTGAACGATGGGGTCAATGCGACTAGAGATGACGCCGTCGGGAGTGTACAAAGGATAAACAGATAGGTTGTGTTACCACCATATTTAGCAAGGAAATCAAAGAAACTGAATGAAGTAGAACGATCACGAGCCTTGACTGGACTTCTATATGTTAAATACTGACAAACTTTGAATTCTATTTTAGTTTCGTCCATTGCGAATTGCGTAAAAAAAGTGTATACTATATTCGTTGAATTAATTAATTATGTTGTGATTGAGATACAAGTGTGCCAAAACTTGGTAAGTTATTTTTTGTTTTTGTTTTTTGTTAAAAAACCCACTAAATTTGATATTAATAAACAAAATACAAGTATGCCCACATGTTGTATAAACACAAAAATATGTCATATTCAACTCACCTACATCGCAATCAACGTTAAAATATGCCGTTTAAATCGTTGAAGGTGAGTCGGGGGTAGGTGGGGCAGGTTGACACATGACATAAGACAAAATATAACAAAGTTTACAGTGCAGTCTTTTACTACATTAGCAACAGCTTATAACATTCCTTGTTAAAATTCTCTGGGGTATTGGTACGAACAGTTAAGTCATGGGGCGGGGTGCGAACTGGACCTGGAGGCACCATGTTTTAAAACATTCAACTTTTATAGTGCAGATTATCTTAGTGCACTTGGATTTGTACATATTTTATTTCATAATGTTTATATTGTTAAAATTAGTAGGGCACTTGTGTAAACATGCCCCTGTGACTTCCCTATATATGGACCAATATATCAGTAACAAACAATTGGTTACATGTCTGTAATTGTAGTTTGTTGTTTTATAAAACTTGTTGGCCTTTTGTCTTGTCGGCCTTTTGAATTGCTAAAACTCATTCTTACGTCATATTAAGAAACTATGTTTCTTAATTAAGACATAACAAGCGATGCTCTAAAGAATGTCATTTCCTTAATTAATCTAGTAAACAAAATCTGCCGACGTTTGTAATTAAAGAGGTTGATTTTGTAGAGGTATTATAAAATACGGGGGTATTGGTGTGTGGGATCGTTGTATAACGTTATATGGGGTAGTAATGTGGTCGAAAATATCTATATATATATATAATTCTCTTCTGGGAGCCGTTAGAAAACAAGCTGCAAGCGCCTCCTTGCAGTCCCCTCTCTTTCTCTCTATCACTATCACTACCACCCCCACCCCACCCCCACATTGTCTGGTGAGCTATTGTCACGTTGTTTACATTTTACAATTTATAGAGACGGGTTTGGTGACGGCTATTAGGGGCAGATAATTTAGTTTGAAACGATTTTAAACTTAGAGGAGGTAACTAAGAGGAGGCTGCTTTCACTTGGGGGGGGAGGGGGGGAGGGGGGTTTAGTGTTTTTAAGCAAATATTTTCAGTGGCAGCATTGGTACTGTCGAATTCACAAATTATAAATTACTGAAAAGTAGAAAAAAAACAACTAAATAGCGGCGTATGATACGCAGCGGGTCGACTCGAATGATCTATTATATATGATAGATTTCTGTTTAGTAAAAAAATAAACCTGGAGTGATCTGGCAAATCGGGATGTAGACAAGATTTTTAATCCATTTTTAATTACTTAGACTTTTAAAAATAGAGTAGAATCTCGTAGAAAAAAGAATTGCACACCAAGTGAACGCCAATCAATATCATAGTGCGGAATATTATTAGTACTTTATAAATTCACATACATGTTTTAAGAAACCGGAAATACCGTAAATTACTACTTCCCGTCAACCGAAATTACTAAAAATCTGATAGAAGGCAGAGAATTAGATATTTTCATTTAGGCCTATCTATCTGAAATAGTACTCAAGTTATAGGCTTTTGAAAGAATTAAAAGTAGAAGTTCCACTTCCGGTTACCGGAAATCGCTGAAAAGTTGATACAGAACTACAAATGTGATATAAATATAATACTTATATATTAAATTTCATCAACCTAGCTGTAACGGTACTCAAGTTATCGTGTTCACAGACACACATACATACATACAGACACACAGACATACGGACAAAATTGAAAAAACTATGTTTTTTCCGACTCAGGGAGGTGTAAAACGTCGAGATTTGTAAACAAATCTCGATTTTCTTTTTTTTTTTGCACAATTACAAAACTTCCTCTATACTTCGTATACGTGAACGTAAAAAGGTCATAGAATCGCAAAATATAACACAGAAATATTCCAGTTGACAGAAAATAGAGAAAAACAATTCCAACCTAAAAGTTAGGGTGTTATTATCCGGGTCTTGGGCCGTCAGCTGGAAGATTGAGGTACCTAAACATTGGGGAAACACGAATGAAGTAAGTGGGTCATTTGTTTTTTTTTTCCTTTCAACAATGTGAAAAAATTGAATTTCACTAATATAATAAAATTTCACTAATATAATCAAATTTTGCTAATATAAACAAATTTCACTAATACAATTAAAATTTATTAATATAATTAAATTTCACTAATATAATCAAATTTTACAAGTATAATCAAATTTCACTTATATAATCAAATTTTACTAAGACAAACAATTTCACTTATATAATCAAATTTTACTAATATAAACAAATCTCTCTAATATAATCAAAATTAACTAAAATAATCAAATTTCACGAATAAAATCAAATTTCACCAATACAATCAAATCTGCATGTCACGTGTAAAGTTGTAAAAATTTAACTCACCCACAGGAGCGTTTTCAAAGACAACAAGCAATTTTGGATTTGCTGATGGTAAAAATGGTGGGTTGTTCTGGGCAAAAGTAACATCCGCTGGTAAAGTTTTAAAAAAAGGGTGGGAATGGGAAAAAAATATTTTCATCTAGACCTCTAGGGTAAAAACTAGAAAAAAGATAGAATTTGTTCTGTTTTATCCAAACATTTTGTATTGTGCGATAGAAACATTGGCATTAATTTTAAATCTTGCTAGTGCTTTAACTTTGTATGGTGACTTTGCTAAGTTTTAGCACACTGATTGTGGTGCGAGCTGAGTTTGTCTCTAGTGTAAACTTGGATACTTTATACTACCATTGACCACGCTCAGAGGTCAGTTTGTACAAAATGGTGTCATCGCTGACTTATGTGTATAATCTATATCTATATACCTATACATAAAATACATGTGTGCGTGCATGTATATGAATATTATTGCGTATATACATTATACAGATATGCATACCTATACATAAAATACATCACCATATATGTATGTGCATGACACATAAGTGTGCATGTGTGTCTATATGTATGTATATGTAAGTGTATGTGCAATGTACAATGTGTGCATGTGCATGCGTGTATGTGCATGTGTTTATGTGTGTATGTGTGTATGTGTGTATGTGTGTATGTGTGTATGTGTGTATGTGTGTATGTGTGTATGTGTGTATGTGTGTATGTGTGTATGTGTGTATGTGTGTATGTGTGTATGTGTGTATGTGTGTATGTGTGTATGTGTGTATGTGTGTATGTGTGAATGTGTGTATGTGTGTATGTGTGTATGTGTGTATGTGTGTATGTGTGTATGTGTATGTGTATGTGTATGTGTATGTGTATGTGTATGTGTATGTGTATGTGTATGTGTATGTGTATGTGTATGTGTATGTGTATGTGTATGTGTATGTGTATGTGTATGTGTATGTGTATGTGTATGTGTATGTGTATGTGTATGTGTATGTGTATGTGTATGTGTATGTGTATGTGTATGTGTATGTGTATGTGTATGTGTATGTGTATGTGTATGTGTATGTGTATGTGTATGTGTATGTGTATGTGTATGTGTATGTGTATGTGTATGTGTATGTGTATGTGTATGTGTATGTGTATGGGTATGGGTATGGGTGTGGGTGTGGGTGTGGGTGTGGGTGTGGGTGTGGGTGTGTATGTGTATGTGTATGTGTGTGGGTGTGTGTGTGTGTGTGTATGTGTCTATGTTTGTGTATGTGTATGTGCATGTGTATGTAGCCTCTGCTATAAAACTTACATTGAGTTGAGAGACAGATCAAGATACCAGCCACCAAGGTAAACATGTTTATTGTCGTCTGCCTTACTCGTTTCTTCCTGGTTCTCACATTACCATCATCGTCTTGGTTGTTTCATTGGTATCTGTTATCGTTAACTTGACCTTGACACAATTACCGTTCCGTGTTGGTCCTAAGTCCTAAGCACATAAGGAAGATATGGGAGGGTCAGAGGTTAAAATTAACATAATTAATGCAGATGGCTGTGACTGTTAAAATTGCTTGTATCGGCCACTAGGATAAACGTAATAGAACTCAATGTTGACGTCATTGTATTTTAAAACTTTTTTTTTAATTGTTTGATTTTCATTGTGCGGTTTTCATATGAAACAAACGTTTTATTTCGATTTGAAACAATGTATGAGTAGGACCATTTGTAACTGTGTTGTTTATTACAGTGGCGTTGCTGGGGTTCTAAAAAAAAAGGGGGGGGGGGTTACAAAAAATGTAAGGGCTCCTTTTTAGTTGTATTACTGAGTTATGTATATTCGAAGTTAAAGGAATAAAAACAGACATGGATCTAAACAAGGATTTCGCTAATTCCTACATAGATTTATAGCAGTAAATGTTATCTAATGAATGTTTTTAGGGTTTTGAAAATAGATGCTAGGTGATATATAATTATAGTTAAGAGATAATGAAGGGTATAATTTTACAATGGAAAATATTTATTTTAATACTTCTCATCAATTATAAGCATCTAGCAACAAATGTACATTTAGGCAACACATTTGTTGTTATTGAAGGCCAAAATAGCTTGCCTGGACAAAGCATTTGATCCTGACACAAACCTCCCTCAAAGCTGAACAAAGATGAAGCAGAGGAGTAAGTTGTTTTAAAAGTAGGTAATGATACGATTTGTTTTCTATCTGTAAGGGTATAATATTGGCATCAAATAATCAAATACTTAAAGCATTCTTTAATCCATGTCTGGAGTCAGTTGCATATATATATATATATATATATATATATATATATATATATATATATATATATATATATATATATATTGTTACGACTGTGGGGGCATAGATTGGAGGGGTAGGGTTGGCAGTAGACGTGACCCAGACTAAACAGTCTTGACGAAGACGATTAGCGGTGCACGTGTTACAATTAGATTGTAATTACAGACGACGGCATCAATGGGGGTAGGTGTAGCAGACACGTATCTAGTTGGCCTGGGTGACCGTAATGGGGGTAGTTTATTAGCAGGGTCTAACATTTTAATCAGGTACGACAGAACTGTTGGCGACATGTAAATTAGGTTAGATCGGATGGGGAAGACAAAGAAGTGAGGACAAGGAGGGTTAGGGACAGTCAGGGCATAGCAGCTCACCAGTGAGGACGTGTAGTGGAATATATATATATATATATATATATATATATATATATATATATATATATATATATATATATATATATGTATGTATATATGTATATATGTATATATATATATATATATATATATATATATATATATATATATATATATATATATATATATATATATGTGTGTATATATATATATATATACATATATATATATATATATATATATATATATATATATATATATATATATATATATATATATATATATATATATATATATATATAGGCCTATATATATATATATAGGTCTATATATATATATATATATATATGTCTATATATATATAGGTATATATATAGGCCTATATATATATATATAGGTCTATATATATATATATAGGTCTATATATATAGGTATATATATATATAGGCCTATATATATATAGGCCTATATATATATGCCAGTAAGTGTCGTTAGGCAGTTTGGCTGTCGGAACTAGCTAGCTGAAGATAAACTTAAAAAACAAAAACAAATTCTAACTATTCTTCTACAATCCTAATTATTTATATCCTTTTTGTCATTTTCTTTTTTTCCTGTTGGTCAATCCTAGATGCCTGGGGACAAGGTGAATATGTCTGATCTAATGATTCGCTACCGGTGAATCGTTTGCTGCTGACCGTGATGAGATAATCCGGAAGTGCAACAACTCGTCGGCTGGGTGCGGCTCTATTGGCTGACATATCTGCCGTCTGCTATCGCCTTTTATCAGCTAAAGGTGCGATTAGTGTGACCTTACCCTCTACTAAAACCGTTGATACCAACCCTTCTTTGGCCCATTGCCCTGTTGGCCAACAAGAACAAATTTAGTTTACATTTATCTAAACCATGTTTGCTTAATTGTGACTCTAAAAACATGGGTGATGACCTAAGATAGAACCCCAAAACATGTTTAAATTCAAATGAAATTATATGAATGAACTGAAGCCTGGTTGAGTGATCCGATGTGTCGCCATGTAACTACCACTATACAAGTGTTTCTGTTCTACAAACACCGCATAACCAACCATCAGTTTTGTAGACACGAGACTTTTAAACACCCAACAAACGGCATCAACGTGTAAATTGATTATCGTCAGCGCAAAATACAACTACGTTATCTGCTTCTCTTGTAGCAAACAAATCTGGTTTTTACTAGGAGGGGGGGGGGGGGGGGGGTAAACAAAAGCGTTTTAAACAAATATAGTGACTGGTAACTGATTTGATAATTTTTTGTCTTTTAATCCTCTTCGTTGTCTTAGATTGCGATGTTTGGGGTGATGTATTCAGATATGATTGCCGCTGAATGATTGAAGTGACCATGGTCCGGTTATCCGGACCTATCCTACTGCATCGTTACAGGATGTGCCTGACCAAATGTCAAGATGGGCTCAGTGGCGTCATTAAGTCAAGTCACATTTAGTGCAGTATCGTCATCCATCCCAAAGTATCACAGTGTGTCATCCATCCCCTCCCCCCCCCCCCCATTAACATATATGTGTGTGTAGTGTGAACGTTATATGGCTTTATTCGTTCCCATTCTCCTGTAGCCCCCCCCCCCCCCCCCCGCATTACACATCTACCGTTATTTTGAAGTGGAAACAACACAACAAAAACCTATTGGGATGTTGTCTGTGAAGGGCAAGTAAAAACTATCTGCAAACCCAATAAAAACGAAACAAATAACACAAGACAGTAAAAGATTATCTTTCTCTGAATCTCCCGGGAAATCCACACACACAAAAATATTGTGTCGCCCACTCTCGTCAATTAACCATAATATTTCTATACAAGTTCACAATCCGTAATAACCTTTCAAACTTAAGAGCTAAACCTGGTAAAGCTGTATCAAAAATTAAATTTTAAATTCTTATTTATAATATTTTCACATTAACCACACACAATTGAAGGACTGATACCACCATCCCACCCCCACTACCTTTTTAAATCTCGCCACTTTAGAAAAAAATTGTCGCTGGTCAGTAGATCAGGTTTTCAAGCGAGTGACGTTCTTGTGACGTTAAATTAGGGGTGCTTGTATTTTATCTTTCATACCAAATGCTTCCATTTATAAACAAAAATGATGGACACATACACCTATAATCTATGCCGTCATCGTTAATCGATTCCCCTCACCCCACCCCTGATTATGACCCATTAACTGGGGCAGCCTTTTATCTTGTTTTAAATTAGCGTCTGCCTGATAAAATTTTCCCCGCCATGTTTTGTAGCCCCTGATATTGATATCCAATCTACACACGTGTAATCCTACCCAACAATAGATTTGTTTTTCTTAACTCCGGCTTGACAAGAGCTCTTCATAAATTGGTTCTTTATCAAACAATAGCAACGTACTGAGGCTTAAAAAGTATTTCAAGCTTTTGAAACAAAGAGAATTTGGGCGAATGCCTACAGTATTGGGTTGAACAAACACGATATACTAATACATGTAGAATAATATAATTAATCAGTGGCGTAGGCGGGTGGTGTTAAGGGAAGGGGTTTAGGGTTAGCACTAGCTTCCCTAACTATGAACCCTAGGTCTAAAATAAAAGCTGCACCACGTTAAGGTGCAGCTAATAGCGACACTGTGTCCGTCGTCCTCTATGTTTACCTTGTCAACAGGGGCGGAACTACCGTACTGCCAGACCCCACATTGCGAAAGGGGGGGGGGGGGGCGTTTAAGGGGCCCTAAATCCGACCAAAAAATACAAAATACAATTTTTTTTGTGGTTTTGAAAAAAAACCACTCAGATCTACTACAGCAGTGATTGTTCTACAGTAAGTAACACACACTGTTGCATTGACAAATAAAGCGGGAGTGATCTCCTCTAAAAATTTCTCGAATATTCTTATACAACACTACGGGGGATGGCATATCAGGATATAGACATGATTTTTAATCAACTTTTAATTACTTACAATTTTTGAAATAAAATAGAATCTAGTCGAAAAAGGAATTGTGCAAACAATGAACAGCAAAAAATGTGTGTATGATAGTGCGAAATATTAGTATAAATTAATATGCGTTTTTTAATAAATCGGAAATAGCGTAAAATACTTCTTCCGGTCGACGGAAATTACTCTACATTTGATAGAAGGCAGAGAATTAGATATTTTGCTTACATTTGACATTTCGTTTATCTTTATGAAACAGTACTCAAGTTATAGGCTTTTGAAAAGCCAAAAGTAGAATAAGTTTTTTTACTTCCGGTTATCGGAAATCGCTGAACAATTGAAACAGAACTACAAATTTGATATAATACTTATATATGAAATTTCATCAACTTAGCTGTCACGGTACTCAAGTTATAGTGTTTACACACACACACACACACACACACACACACATACACACACACGGACTGAATTGCAAAACCTAGTTGACTCGAATACGCATAAAAACGCCGAATTTTTGCTCAATCTGGATTTAGAATTTTCGCCCGATTAAAATAAGTCCACTATACTCCGTGTGTGATGTAGAACTGAGGTGTAAAATGGTGAAAACTCAAAATTTCTTGTGATTTTCGTGCACGATTTCAATACTTTTTCTATACTCTGTATACGAGAAAGTAAAAAACGGATTAAAAAATTCGTTTTAGTGTAAAAATTAATATACATAAATTTCAAAGCATAAAATGTATTTATTGATTAATACCTGTGTGCAGGGGCGGAACTACAGTGCCGCCAGACCCCGCAATGCGGGTGGGCCCAGGCCGTTTAGGGGCCCACAGCAGACCAAAATCAATTTTTTAATAGTTAAAAAAATAATGTTCTTGTAAAAAAACAAACAGATCTACTACAGTAGTGATGTTCTACAGTAGCTAACACACGCTGTTTCGTAAAGGAAAAAAATATATAGGTTACATGAGTTGTAGTGTGAAAGATAGGCAATGGTTCAAACCACTTCCATGACTTATTTCCCTTTTTAAATAGTCAAGTATGTGTGCTCTTAACAAATTAAAAAGCAATTACTTCTCTTAATTATTTTTTTTTTAAAAACATAATAAAGAATGCCATAGTATAAAAAGGAAATGTATTAAATTCTAATAATGTAAATACAAAAAAAAAACATAAAAATAAACATAAGGCGAGAAACCATCACACATATAAAGCTTTCATGCTTCATATTCTTTTGACTGACATGAAAATTATGAAGCACTATGTCAGACATTCAAACTCAGAATTTCAAAACAGACTAATAGTACTCGCACAAATGTTGTGTTGTTGTAACAAATTTTTATTAAAAATAAAAACTAAGAATTTTAATGTTTTCAAATTTCGAACAAGCCCGTAGTGAGTATTCTATGTTCATATTTTTCGTATTTATATATATATATATATATATATATATATATATATATATATATATATATATATATATATATATATATATATATATATATATATGAAGAAAAACAATCCCTCCCTATGACAAAATCGTGGTGCTTACGCTAATGTCATTAATATTTTTTCTACTAAAATCAACAAAAACATAAAACATGATCACCTGTATGATCAGCTGTGTACATCAGCAATGGAAATATAAAAAAAACAGAAATGGCCAATTGTATGTGTAAAAACTAACAAAAACAAATATACTAAAAAAACAGAATTTTCGTTTTAAAAAAACATAAATCAAAAAGATAACATTTTAAATAGTAATTAACCTTTTAAAAACACGTGTGTTTTGACTGTTCGCCTTAAAAATTAAACTAACGGTAGCACCAGCACACAGCGAGTTCTGGGTGACCCCCCCCCCCCTCCCATAACTAATGTTGTCGTCCTACTTACAGGCTGTGGGGAAACTATCCAGAAGTTCGTGACGAATCGGCCGTTATCAGAACCTTATCGCGGCGACCGTTGAAACAATGTTTCATTTAACACACGTTTGACGTCTGCTTGAGTTGCTACACGCGTTATCCAATCGGCTTGTCCGGTTGTATACAGGGCAGAGGCGGTCGCTTAATGGGGGTGACGGATCTTGGTGGTCATCGGTAGGCTGCATTTGGGTGGAGATGACAGCTCAAAGTTGACCATCACAGAGTGTAAACACAAAAGGAAATCTTTAAAAGTTGACCGTCACAGAAAGTGTCAATACAAAAGTTTGAGAGTTAACTGTCACAGAAATGTCAATACAAAAGGATACATTTAAAAGTTGACCATGACAGAAGTGTCAAGAAATTGGGGGATGTTGAAAGTTGACCATCACAGAAATGTCTCCACATTGTGGTAAAGTTTAAACTTGACCCTCACAGACTGATACATATAACAGGCTTGTAGTCAATCGTGTTAGGAATCTTCGCTATAAGAGGTAACATTATTTAAACCTGTCGTCGCCCCCCCCCCCCACACACACACACACATAGAGGCGTAGCGACCCTTCCCGGCGCCCGGGGACAAACTTTTCGATTTGCACCCCCCCCCCTCAAACTTTCGATTTGCACCCCCCCCCCTCAAGATTTCGATTTGTACCCCCCCCCCCCCTCAAACTTTCAATTTGCACCCCCCTCAACCTTTCAATTTATTTTCCCAACCCATTTTGGCGCCCCCTCAGGTCGGCGCCCGAGGACATATGTACCCCCCCCCCCCCTCGCTACGCTACTGCACACACACACTTCCCTCCTCCCAACAAACCGGTGTAGTTCCAACTCCCTTAACTAAAGTTCTAATGAAAACTCCTTTAACTACAACTACACATATGACATGAACGTTCTAGTTGATCTTCTTGATGCACTAACTAATAAAATATATCGAGCTATTTCTTCTGGTGCCGCTCTTAGCCGTCTTTGGCTTTGGATTTACTCAGGGTTAGAGTTGGATTAAGCCCTTATTCGGGCACTGATTGAGTACCAAAATATTATCTACATAGAAATTCTTTAAATTGAAACAATTTTTTAATTAAGAATATTAACCTAACTTCATAACACTGCACTAAAAAATTCCTCATTTAGTTGTTAATTAGACTAACAATTTCACGTACTGTGGTTCAGGGAAAATTAGAAGTCTATGCAAGTAAAGAATTATTTCAAGTTAAATGTGTACCATGTGTTACATATCTTAAGGTGATTAAGATAAAACATTAGAACAATCGCAAACGTACGTCAAAACCGTACGTCAAACCTCGCCTGCGGCTAATTCAAAGCAGAAATTGATGGCTCTGTCCTGATGAGCGGGAATAAGTAATGAGGGGAAATAATCCTATTGTTTTACGTAGGTATTCTGGACTGGACAGTTGGAGTAGCGGGACTTGATAAGGGTTTTCTTTGGTCAAAGTAATGAGTCTGTAGGTGTCTTAAGCTACAGTGTCTTAAACAATAGGTGTCTTTAGCAATTGGGGTCTTAAGCTAGTTGTCTCAAACTGCCGATTCCTTAAATATGTTTCTTAAATGACTTGTCTTAAATTACAGGTGTCTTAAACTACAGTGTCTAAAACAATCGGTGTCTTAAACTTATACCTTAAAATTGAACGTGTCTCAATAAACATGTCATACGCTACACGTGTCGTAAATTATATGTGTCCTGAAGAGTGTCTCAAACTAAATGTGTCTGTCAGTGAACCCCTCCCCCTTATCCCCCCCCCCCCCCCGTCCCCCCAGTGCAAAAGGTATACACACAATATAGATCTTTATCAGCTGAACGCGGAAGAGATTTTAATTCAACCGGATTAATGGATTTAAGATTAAAAAAGGCAATACGTCCTAGTAAGTCAACTTGTTTTAATAAAACAGATCTGTGTGTCCATTAACTGATGTAGGTGTAGGTTGGGCTACTGTCAGGTTTTGATACGCTGGACAGTAGGGTATAAACACCAAGCACGATACGGATGTAATTTGACCTATCAAAGATCACGTTAATATTCTGTACCTAAAATTCACCATGAAAATATATCCTAAGATTCACGATGGTAATATATCCCTAATATTCAAGATGGGAATATATCCCTAAACGTTACTATGGAATGTATCCTAAAATTCACGTTGGAAATATATCCCTAAAATGTACGATGGGAATATATCCTAAAATTCGCTATAAAATATATCCCTAATATTCAGGATACAAATATATCCTAACAACTCACAATAAAACAACTCACGATTCCAATGGTTAGCCTCCACTTTTCCTGAAGCTACCGAAAGTTTGAGCACATGAAATCACCACACATCACAAAGACGCAGATCTAGAATCTGCATATTTTATCAGTGCAAGCAGTCGATTCGCCGATCAATCATTGACTAGCAGACAGAGGTATTCGTCAAACGGGCCGCACCCATCGCTGTTGTTTTACGTGTTTAACACGACGCCCATGGACAGATTGTAGAAGAATGCAAAAATTAGCGTAACAAAGCTGTATTATAGTAGTACATAAACAATTGAAAACGTACATTTGAAGAGAACTAGATCACAGTCAATACACAATAAGAAATGTTAATTTACGGGAGTGGTCGTTCTTAAATGACGTTACACCCATTATAGTGGGGGAGGGGGGGAGCTTTTGTGAATATGCTACTGTTGGCGGAGTAGGTGGGTTTTGAATTTTAAAAAGATCGTTCTTTGAAAATTATAATAAAAACGATTTGAAATAGAGTATAGATCGATTTAGTCTTCATCCAATCGATATTTTCGTCGTTGAAGTGTGAAGTAGTTTATAGACGGTCCGTAAGAGAGACATTTACTGAAGTCCAAATACAAAAAAGAAATATAAACCTTATGTAAGAGAAATGTACTCTAGGCGATACTCAACACTGAACAATAACCAAGTAAGAGTAATGTCCCATCAATACACGACACACAATTTTCATGATAGAGAAATATATCCCGCTTTATACAATAGGCGTATGCCCCTTCAACACTAAAAACATATTAGAGAAATAGGCCTATGCCCCTCCAATACACATCACTTATAGATAGATATATATATATATATATATATATATATATATATATATATATATATATATATATATATATATATATATATATATATACCGCTTTGTTGAAGAGAAATATGTCCCACCAATCTACCAACACACACGACATAAAACTCACAAGAAAAATGTCTCGCCAATACACACTACATAAATCTCACTCAAATGAAACATACCCGCCAATACACAACACATGAACGTCATGTAAGAGAAATATTCCTTACTATTACACAACCCACAACACTCACGCAAGAGAAAGCGAAAGTTGCTTTACATCCACAGCTCGTGCCTAGCTCACGCGAGATAACCCGAGAAACTCACTGTTTGCTTTAGTTGTTCGGTGACCTCACCCACTTCCTGTGACATCTGGTGCAGATTATAAAATCGATGTCTTCGATATTCGATACTCTGATCAATACCAACTGGATTGGGCATTGATTTTATTTTTTTAGTGAGTGTACCCCGTGAGAGAGCAGACGTTGCTGCAGTAATCAATGAATGATTGATGCTAACGTGAACACACCCTTCCCCCCACCCTCCCCCTCCCCCCTCTTTCGACCGTCAAGCGGGCGTCACGAAAAATGGCATGTCTTTTGTCTTGCAAGTCTTCTCCATCAAACCTGGCCTCATTTCGGCAGACATGTTGCCGTGTAACGGAGAAAACGGCAGGTGTGTGAGACCTTTGATAGCGCGGTCCGCTTTTACCGCCTGTAAACATAAATTCCCCCCATTGATTGCTTGTTGACGCGACCTTTGAACCTTCTCCCCGATTGCAAATCGCCGTCGCGCGGCCGGTGTGAACTCTCTAAGCATCCGAGTCATGTTGGTCCAGCTGCCTCGGGCGGTGGACAGTCGTTTCGTTAGGCTGTTGGTTTAACGCAATCAACGGTTTTAATTACACAGGTCCATCGTTTACCTGACCTTGACCCTCTCAAGTGAAAGGTCACGCTTGCTACAAGATCGACAGGGGTTGACCAGGGGCGTAACTAGGGGATGGCGGATGGGGCGGCCTCCCCTGGGCGCTGACCGTGTGTGGGCGTCGAACGGAATAGAAAAATAAACTGTTATGGGACAGTGATGGTTAAAAAGCGCCCTCCGACCTTTCCAAAGGGGGGGGGGGACTTTTGTCAACGTAAATGTGGTGCGCATAAACGACAATTGTCCACGGGCGCATGAATGCGTCGCTACGCATCTGGGATCAACGTAGTTAAGCAAGTAAAGTGAGCACATGAAGTCATAGCAGAAAAGTCACCAATCATTTGAACATAGATTATACGTAAATCTCATTTGGTTTGGTTTGGTTTTTTTTTTGTACTAGTTTTAGATCCATTGGCTTGATGTGTGTTAATCCTCAGAAAATAGTTCATTTGCGTGACACTGTTGTGTGTTTATTTTGCTAACTATGTTACACGAAGGCCTAAGACAAAAGGACAACTGATGAGCAGTGTTTCCCCCGCTCCCTCCCCACAACCACGCCCCCTTGACAAAATAGATTAGAAGATAATATATTTACATAGAAAATATATATTGTCCACCCACTCTAGGAGAAAATGAAAAAAACCCTGCTGCTGAGATTGCTCCTTTAAATAAGGCCTCTGTGTTTCTTAGCTTTAGTTGATAGTCACGATTCAAAAAATACATTTGAATTATTAATCTTAATATAAGCTCAAGATTGGCAATGTTAGTCTGTCTGTGACACAATTCATGCAAGGGAAACTACTCCGTTGTTTTTTTATTTTTATAGTTTTTATATTTGAATATGTCTTGCAATTTAATTCCCTTTTGAAATTAGAATTTATCTTTTACATTCCATTTTTCCATTACTAAATAGTACTGATCAAACCCACACTTACAATAAATTTGCTATTCTCAAAGTACAGATAAATATAGACTACTAAAACTTTCAAAGATAACCAAAGAAATACGGAACACAAAACAAGCCAAGAAGAGTTATGGGGTTTAAGATGGGTAAAAATTTCTATCAACTTTTGAATTCATGTAATAGGAAATGTTACTGTACTCTATTACTGATATATTGAATATTGTTTCATTTAGATAGGTAAATAAAAATTAATAGAAATAGAAAATCTTATAATTCTTGAATGTATTTCACTCTGTCAGTGTCTCCCGATATACGGAAAAGGATTTTTTTTAAATATCCTTATTGGACGAAAATTCGATACATAGATAAAACATCTTATTCACTGGTATCTGTAATATCTGAGTGATTTCCGGTAACCGGAAGTAATACATTTAAAAATGTATCGATTCGACACATTTTCACTACTACTAACTACTTGACCGATTTCCTTTAACCTGCGTAGTGACCTTAAAATATTAATTAATCAGATGTTTGATCAACTTTTTTTTAAAAACTCAATTTTTCCCTAATAAAGCAGTAATTTTCCGCTCTATTAAGCACACATAGTTTGCATTCATTTGTTGCGTGAGTCTTTTTTCCCACACGATTCTAATTCTATTTGAAATAATTAATGTGCGAAAAAGTTTAGGGGAGATCAATCCGCTTAATTTTTTAGTTATAACACTAAAGCCGTTTTAAATGGATTTTAACAAAAAAAATAGTTATTGATCAGGGGTTAGGACGTGGTCTTGTCGGTAAAGCTCGTGGTTGTTAAACCGGAAAATCTCGAACCCTCGGGCAGATGAGGCTCGTTAGCTGGGGACAGCCACTCTTCTAGGAGAGACAACTCCAAAATCAAACAACTGCTGCCTTGTAGTTTGTTCTTGGTTGGACAAAGGCTATGGAAGCAAATCCTAAAAGAACAGCAGGCTGAAATCGGAGTCAATGCTCTCAAGGGCGCATAACCAGTTTCCCTTCAAACACTAAAATTAAGAATGAAGAAGTGTTTTATTTTAATTAAAATTGCTTCTAGTAATATGTAAAAACAACATAAGTTTATTAATAATTGTGTCATTTAAAAAGATTGGCAGTGGATAATATTATCAAAGCAACAGATCCATTACAAACTTGGTACCGAAATCAGGTGATACTGATATGCGCCGCCATGTTGGTACACTAACGCTGATTTTTACTAAATTTTTAGTGCTAGATGAAACAAAAACTTTGAAGGATTTACGAAAGTATCAAAAGCTTAAAACAAGATCATGTCAACAAATTCATTGAAAATAACTGACAAAATAAAAAAAGGTGCCTCAAATATGTCTAAAATCTTCACCGGTGTATTTAATTAGTGCATGTAGAAATGTCAGTGTAGTGAATTCAGCCTCTGAATTTGTTCATTTAGCAAGTTGTGTTTTACTTAATGTTTTACTTAATCACATTAACTGATTGGTACATTGTAGAACACATTCACCGGGAAACAAAAACCATCTGTCACACCGTGGCGCATTACTGATACAATTATAATACTAGTTAAGCACACACAAAAATACAACACAGACAATATAAGCGTAACTATTCTCCCCATTTGGAGAGAGGCTGTTCATCGTTCTGTGGAGTAGGCTGTGGACATACTTGAGACCACAGGGCAGATGTTTGTACTGAGATGTCCAGTGGTGCTTGTCCTTGAGCAAGTCTAGTTATCCCTTCCAGCAGGACATCCAGGTTTCTCTTCAGGTAGGCCATCTGACTGAGAGTGTCTGTAAATACTGACGGGAACTTGCTCACGTTCTGAAATCATTGGCAGGTACGCTGAATAGCTTGGCTCAGGCATAAATTCACAATTGAATCATATCGTAACTTTATATCATCTTTAATTTCATGCTTTATGATGTACGCCATTGACCCACTTCCACCGAACCTATTTCTTCTGAATTATTTTTACATATGTATCTCAATACAAATAAGCATTACAATCTAAGCAGCTCTTAAAATTATTTCAAACGTTGTTAAGTACAATTTTAAAACATACTTCATACAAAATAGTAGAAAATCGTAGAAAATAAGAGTGTATAGATCTAGATAAAATTAAGTTGAAACATGTTGAAAATAAAATTATTTTTAGCAGAAAAATTAATTATATATATTAATTATATATATATACTAGCCGTCCCGGCCAGGCCCTGCTCTGGCTTCTGTGAAAAACCTTTCTGTTAAAGACCATTACCTGTGTGTTGAGTAATCATCGTAAACCCGGCATTGCCCACCCAAACCACAACCAACCAAAACCAAAACAACAAAACGCAAACATAACGCTAACACAATTACAAATACAAACGAAAACAAAAACCTAACAACAAACCCAACCACAACCACAAACACCAATACAAACACAAAGAAAAAACAAACAAAAAAGCAAACGAAAACAAAAACCTAACAACAAACCCAACCACAAACACCAATACCAAAAAAAAAAAAAAAACAACGAAAAAGCAAACGAAAACAAACAAAATCCAAACGCAAAACCAACCAAAAACACAAATACAAACCCAAACAAAAAAACACAAACAAAAACGAAAAAAGAAAGAACAAAAACGAACCAAATCAAAACGCAACCACTAACGCAAACCCACCTAAACACAAAGAAAACACTAACGCGAACATAAACGCCCGGGGCAGAATCACCTGTTTTAGCTTAATGAACGACTATAGTACCCCAACTTATTCATAGTCTTTTGCACTCACTTAAACGAACGCGCCTGTTTCAATGTAATGAACAATTTTAATACTCCAAGCTTATCCGTAAAATACCTACAACATTTGCACTTGATCAATCCCCGCTAATTATGTAATTATTTTTTTTCCCAACACCAAAACAAAGTAATAAAAAGTAAATTATTTTCCACTAATGCAGGGGTCTCCAAACTACGGCCCGCGAGCCGGATGCGGCCCGCAAGGTCCTCTCATCCGGCCCGCGGAGATCTTTTTGACCACCGAAAAAAAGTGTTTGTTGTAGGTGGCTGAAAAATAAATGCCACCCCAATGAGACGCCCGGAAGAAACTCTGGCCCCCGAACTGATATTTGATAGTTAATGCGGCCCTCGGGCTGAAAAGTTTGGAGACCCCTGCACTAATGCAATGGTTTTATAAAGGGAAGTAATTGTGTTTTCCTAATTTATCAAAGGGAAGTAAGTGCTATAGGACTAAATAAAGACATAATTAGAATTTTTGTAAAAGATGATATTTTTTTAAAACTTGTGTTTAATGAACATGCCGACAATTATTACTATAATTTGAAAAATGAAAATTATTTCCCAACACTTTCAATAGTAATTTTTTAACTCATAAATTTAGACGAATGCGCGCGATGATTGTCTAACACTTAAATCCATCCAAGACCAACGACAAACATATGCGTTGCATACAGAACTGAGCTTTATATATTAGATATATATATATATATATATATATATATATATATATATATATATATATATATATATAGAGTCCTTTCATATGACGTCACGTCCGTTCGCGATACCTACGTCCGCCGCCACAGTGGTGTACACCAGACGTAAACACAATCAGCTGTTCACCAGCGCTGGACGCGTTCACTGTATGTAAAGAACCGCACCCGCGGAAAAGGAAAAATACGTTAAAAAGCTTGAACTCTTAGGAATTGAAGATCCTTATACTGTTATTGACCGTTTCGTAGATAATATAAATATGTGGCCAAAATTTCTAAATAAAAATACTTTTAATAATACTGTTTGCGTTTAGGGTTTAAGTAGACGAATCTGATCAAATGCAGTTCTCGATACTTTGTTTCAGGTAAGGACAGTAAAATAATAAACTTCATTTTAATTATAAAAGATAACTATTAATAAAACAAATATGCTTGCCCTTCACAAATACTAATAGAAAAAGACAAAGTCAAAAGTAATAATAAGAATAATAAGATTTAATAGTAGGCCTAATAATAGTGTTTTAATATTTAGATCTAGAATCTAGCTCTAAACATGGCGTAAACAAAATTCGGACCACAGATCTAGATTCTGGATTTAGGGTGACTGGCTCCGCTGGGTAGACATAGAATCTAGAATCTACTTCTTTACTTAAATTTAATTACAAAATTTAGATCTACATTCGATTCAAAATACACCCATAATAAATCAAAAGTAGTCATAATAGGCCTAATAAAGCATTTAATTGTCTCTAAGATCTAAAATCTCGCTCTATAATCTAATCATTTTTTTAGCAAACGAAATTTTCTGAAATTGAAATAGATTGTATGACTAGACTTAGATCTAGAATCTGCTACTTAAATTAAATTGTAAAAACTTTATACAAGCATGTAGTTGATATTATTGTAGTAGAAGGCTTTAATAAATTACTAAGGCCTACCTACTTTATAAGTGAGATGGTTTAGAATAATAACAATGGACCCAGTCTACAATTGATACAATTGCAGGTCTACATAGTGCCTACAGTCCAGTAATTTACAGTAGGCACCTAGTGTGTAGCTAGTATACTAGTGTGTAGCTGTCCATTCTTAATGCCTTAATGCTTTCCCCTGATAAGCCATGTGTGCTATAAATGACATAACATGACATCAAGGTGAGAAATGTTGAGGGGAGAGCAGTGGGACTTTTCCCTTTGTTCTCCCTGCTGGGCCCTGAGGGTCAAAATTATATAAGAAATACTATCTCTGTGGGGCTGGGTATCACGGAGGTGAGACATTTTCAGGGGAGGGCAGGGCAGACTCCTGTTTGGTTTTATTGTGGGCTAGATACAGGTGGCGGCTGGCCATCATGAGGGTTGAACATCAGTATTAATGTGTCTGATCACTTCCCTGCTGGATTATAAGGGTCTTAAATTGTATAACATGCTACCCAGATTGGTTATTACCCATGGATTACATTAGTTGATGTAGTGTGGGTTTTGTAGGAGTTAAGTGGTCTCACGTTTGCTACAGTAGATAACCTATAATATATTACTGCATTTGATCAGATTCGTCTATTTAAACTCTAAACGCAAACGGTATTTCTAACAGTATTTTTATTTAGAAATTTCGGCCACATATTTATATTATCCACGAAACTGTCAATAACTGTATAAGGATCTTCAATTCCTAAGAGTTTAAGTTTTTTAACGTATTTTTCCTTTTCCGCGGGCGCGATTCTTTACATACGGTGAACACGTCCAGCGCTGGTGAACGCGTCCAGCGCTGGTGAACAGCTGATTGTGTTTACGTCTGGTGTACACCACTGTGGCGGCTGGCGTAGGTATCACGTGATTTAGGTCACGTGTTTGCAAGGACTCTATATGGTTCTAAGTGAGTAGAGATTTTAATCATGACTTGCTTGTATCCGCTTGGATAATAGTACCAGGGTTTTAACTGACCAGTGTGGTCAAATACCAAACGAAAGTCTCGAGTTTGGATCCTGGATTTAGGATGCCCTTGTCCACCCACTTATGATAAATATCTGACTTATGTTAGAAAAAGTAAAGTTGGCCCGGCATAGAACTGACGACAATATCCTTGTAGGCCTATATGCTGAAAAAAAAAAGATGCAGTCATTTGACACACTGAAAATGTAGAAGGAAACTCTTACCACAGTAACAGCGATGCCTTGTTGAGACATTAGATTCCTCACATCTGGGTTGTTTTCAAGTACCCTGAAAACAGTTTAATATGTTAGTAATTGATAGTTGGGATTTTTATACAATTTAAGCAAAATTGCCATTAATTACTAGGTGAAAACGACCTACCTAGTCAATTCTGCTGCATCAAAAATCTTCATGGTAACACTGTCATGACCGTGAATAAACACACTGGTTCTGTGGGTAAAAAAACAACAGCGGACATTGATGAAAGGTTGAAAAATAAAGCTTTTCTTTATAGTTATTTAAATAGTAGAATTTTATTATATATTAAAAGAAAATCATTTATTTTCTCTTTTTTTGTGTGCATTATTACGTAAAATCTTGTTATTAATACGTTTTTATGCATTTTTTTCAGTAATTTAATTTTTTTTTTATATACTAGAGTTTGCATACCAAATGAACATGATAATGCGTGTATAATAATTAATTCATTAAAAATAGTGTTCTTCCAATTAAGCCAAATTTGATGTCAGATTCCATTGTCATCGGGTCTTGACCCATGTGCTAAGTTTGAAAAGAAGCGATCACTTAGAAATACTCGAAATTTCGCTCGGAAGTTTCGATCTATGACGAGAGAGGAAGCAAGTTAATACCTTTTTTTTTTTTGTAAAAATAAAAACATTTTTTTATAAGACTCACCTGGTTGGATCAAGTGTACCGTCACTCAATGTGTGTGTCACAACTTTATCAATGACAACCTCTATGCCCAAAATAGCTGACAGTCGCCTGAAACAAAGATTTTAACCTTAGTCTTCATGCACTCTACCACATAATAATTCATTAATTTAACCAGATCTTATTCAAGAATTATCATTTACTATTTATTTTAGAAAACCCAAATAGTTTAACGTACCTGACAAAATCATTTTTCATCATTTCTACTTCACTTGTTTGTTTATTAAAGACCAGTCGAACTCTTTGTGAATTTTCCACAAGAAAAACCTGACGTATCCACACAAAAATGAACACAGTTAAGATCACATTTAAAATAAATAAATAAATCATAATTATAAATGTACATGCAACGAAATACAAAACAAAAAGCCAAGAAAAGGAAATAAAACCAAAATAGAGCAACACATAAACTAAATCTTTCGTACAATTTTTCGTCACATTTGTTTAAATGTTTTTCTTTTTTTTTTAATCAATGTAGACCAACTTTACATTAAAAATAATCATTTCGGGATACAAGTAAAGCCAGACAACTCACTTTGACTTCAGCTGTTTCTCTGTGACAATTATCATCATAAGCTTCTACCGATATCCCATAATAACCAGCCATGTCAGGTCTGAATCTAATGTTTGTTCTTAAAGAACCAGTCTCGGAAATGCTGAAATCTTTGAGCGATGTCTCAGGCAGGCTTATGTTAAAGTACGGTTTGACTGACAAGATCTTGAACACGTTATCATTGTCTTTTGGAATATCTGCATCTGTGACACTGGCCTGTGAGGAGACACACACAAAAATAGAACATTATATAAAGGCTATTTTTTTTATTCCTGAGAAATATGTAATCCGATAAATATAGAGACAACATAGCTAAATAAAACGTTCTTTGGAAAATTGCATTTTTTTTATGCCTTGTGAAGACCTTTTTTTGAGAATTAAAGAATTTCGTGTCTTTTAAAGTCTCAATGTTAAATCATCAACTTTACATTTGATATTTGGGTGTTCAACATACATAAATTATATATATTCAGAAAAAAATGTATGGTGGAATCATGATAAAAAGTTTTACAGAAAAAGTTGGGTTTTTTTTAACCAGGGTATCAGACTTACTTTAAGAGACATGACTTCAGTGCCTATCTCAGCATCAAACAGGACTGCCGTGAGCAGAGTTTTATCAATGAACTTGGGTGGGCTGTCATTGATGTCTTCAACCTCTACTCTAACCCAGAGCAAGGTGTCATCTGACTGGTTGTATGCAGATGGCAGTGGAGTGATGGAGAAAGAATTTGGACTGCTAGAACTGCTTGGCTCAGACTTCACAGATGTTGTACTGCAGGGTAAAGCTTGAATAACTATGTCCAGATATTGGACCGTCTCTCTGTCCAGTTTTTCTTTTAGGGACAATCTACCAGTGCTGCTATTAAGGACAAAGCTAGTTAAGCTATCTCCTCCTGAGAAAGATATTAGTTTACTTTTTTAAAATATTTCATTCAGTAAATTACAGTAGATTTTTTTTTTAAAGAAGGTTGCAAATGGAGAAGTAAACGATCTCATTTTTACACCATAAATGGAATGCGATGCACGCAAACTAATGCTTGAAAAAGCATATTCCAATATTAATGATAGATACAAGTAGTTTATTCATAAGCTAAATTGTAGGCCTACATTGTAGTCAAATCAAAACGTGAATTAAAACTGTCCTTTAGATAAAATATTTTAGACTTACAGTGTACACAAGTAACTAATTTGATGTAGCAGTATAAAACTTTTGAGTCCATCTAAACTAAAAGTGCCAAAATGGTGTGCAGCTTTCTAAATAAAACTGCAGTATATACATTTATGCTAAACTGATATATATATATATATATATATATATATATATATATATATATATATATATATATATATATATATATATATAGTTTTAAAATGTGTCTTTGAGCAATGAAAATTACCATAGAGTCTGTAGCAATTCATATTAGTTGGGGACTGGTCTTTATCTTGTGCAGGCAGAACAGTGCCAATGACCGCTGTGCTGTTTTCTTCTTTAACACTCAGCATCTGTGGCATGGTCATTGCACTGTACACTGGGGGATTATCATCTATGTCCAGTAATTTTACCCTCATGGTCAGGAGAGTGGACAGTTGGGCAGGCTGGCCATTGTCTTCTGCTCTAACTTGAATCTTTTTATGCAGAAATATAAAAGTAAAGAGTAAGGATAATTTCTCCAACTGCTGTCCAAAACCTAAATGTATTCTGTTTTTAGTACTGAAGTAAATCAGGATTTATTGTCAATTAGGTAAAGATAATGTTGGGGTAAAGACTAGTGTTAGAGATAGATATTGTTTATTCTATTTAGATTATTCTTTGTTTTTTGGGTTGTTGATATTACTTTATACTTTTAATAGTGTTCTTTCATAAGATTTAGTCGAATTTCTTTTGACACAGTGGTTATCGTTCAGATTCATTCAGTTTTAATTATCTGCTCACCCCCTACTCCTTTTAATATAAATGATTTTTTTTCTACCAAATAAAAAATTTCGCCATCAAATGTTTAAAACTGCAAAAACTAACAAAATATACAAAGATCACAGATACCTCATAAACTTCCTGGAACTCTCTGTCTAGCCTCATATATGACGTCAAGTTTCCAGATATTCTGTCAAGTTTGAAATATTCATAGTCTTTGTTTACTGTTGGAACCAAATAGTAGTTCACAACACCATTCTGGCCTTGGTCTGCATCTGTGGCTGACAGTACTGTCACGAGAGATCCTAGACTTTGTTCCTGGTGAATTAAAAAAAATAGGAAGTGTTTACAAAACATAGAATATTTTGTTTAAGTTAAAATGTAAGATGCTTAGTTACTCTAAACAGCCGCAACATTTCCATGCATATTCCGGACTAAGTGTGTATTATATATGACAAGCTGAGGGAGTGAAATAGTAATTTCCAATTGAAATTCCTGACAGAGTTTTTAGTGTTGGTTAACTAATGTAGCTGACTAAAGACCCACTTTACAGACTTTATCAATTCTGAAACTTTCGGTTTAAAGGTTTAAAAAATCCATGGTGAAATTATTTTTACATTTTTATTAGTTAAATTTGATATTCCCTGTTGTTAGCTTTTACGATTTTTAAAAACGGTCCTTATGTTTAAAGGCATGCTTCGTGTGAAACTTCTACAGGCGAAGTTATAATATTTAATTTTTTTAGCTTGAAACAAAACCGATAGAAATGTAGAATTTTTTTTTCATTTTTTGCCCTTTTTTTTTTTACTAAAATATTTTTATTTTCCTCCAGAAAAAAATAATTTAAAAAAAATTTCACAGTATCTGTTAGGACTACTTCAAACTTTCATTAACATATGCCTCTGCCGCATATTGAATATCACACTGAAAAATGAAAGAAGTTAGGTTGAACAAACTTGGAAAAAATAAATTATGTTGTTACCCTACCTTGGAGGAATCACCTACAAGAAAGATTGATGGAGAGGTGTAATTGGATCCTCATGCACCACAGGAGACCAGAGGGATGATGATTAGTTAAACGTACATGTTTTTGTGAAAGGAATATAGAATTCCTTACCTCCAAGACTGAAACTTCCGGCACAATCCCAGCCATGGGATTAAACAAGTTCTGGTCAGGGTGTATAAACACTGGAGCATGCTGGTTGAACACTAGAGCATGCTGGTTGAGCACTGAGGCATGCTGGTTCTCATCCACCACAAAAATTGAAATGTCGACACTTGCGCTGCGTGGTGGAGTTCCCATATCCATGGCAACCACACACAACACTCTAGTACCAAAGTTATCAATCAAAGAGCTATTAGTAATGATCACAGCTGATCCATTGATATCTTCCACACGAAACAGTTTAGATCCATTGGTGTCCGGGGCAATGAAGTATTGTATCTAAGTGAAAAAAGATCCAGCTTTTGTCAGATATGTTTTTAAAAAAAAACTATTATTCACAAGAGATTTTTGAAACTGGTTTAGCACAATTCTTCGGCGCAAGATTTAACATCTTTTATGGTACGAATAATCATGTAATGAATCTGGAGATTTGTTGTTGGGTTTTTTTTTTTGTTCTCTTATTTTTCACTTCTATACAGCTAATAGTAGCCTTGTATGGTGCATTGATTTTTTTTTCATTCATTAGTAATGTTATAATGTGAAAAGTTTTACATTTTCATTTCAATTTAAGACTTCTAAATTCATACTACACCAATAAGGTGCTTTTATAAAAATTAAATTTCAGGGTTTTTTTTTTTAAATTATTTTTTAAAATCAATTTGTCTATACCTTGGCAGCCAATGTGCTATATTAAAACAGTACAAACAATATAATTTTTTCTAATAAATATTATTCAGCTAGCCTCATTTGAGTATTATATTTTTATCCTTCTTACCAACAGAAACTACTTTCAAATTTCTTTCTTATCTTTAAAAAAAGTTTTTATTACTATTGGAAGGGCCACGTGTATCTATTCAAAATCCTGCTCTATAGCAATAAGCTTCAGATGACAAACCTTAGCATTTAATCCCTCATCCAAGTCTGTGGCTTTGATTTCTGTTACTGGAGTTCCTTCTTGAGTACTTCCCAGAACACTGACAAATTGGATGACCTGTGTCCACTTTGGGTCATTATCGTTAACGTCTGTAACTGTTATATAAACAAGGAACCTTGAACTTCGCCTTTGTGATTCAGGTTGAGATGGGCTGTCAGTGGCAACAATGGTAAGAGAGTAGGAAGAGCGTTGTTCTCTGTCTAGTGATGATGTAACAGTCAGGGCACCCTGGGGAAACAACAGCCATTAATATGTAATCTATTTTTATATATAGTCTATATCTCCTCATTAAAGTTCGTGATATTGTTTTACTGTTTTCTAAGCTGTGTGTGTTGTTATAAATTTCATATTTTATAAGTAAAATAAGTTAAATAAGCTTTTAAGAAAGTAGCAAAAAATAGCAATGGAGATCAAGTAACTCATAAAGACACACACACACACACACACTATTCCAAAGATCCTAAAGCTATCTTTACTACCTTATATTACATTGTAGAAAAGTACTTTACCAAAATGACTAGTTTATCTAATTATCTAGATCAATATTAGATTTTTCTCAAAAGTTTTTAAAATGATCTTTACCTATCACAAATTATTTACTACTTTAATTTTACGACCTACTTATCAAAGCTAAAAGTAAATAAAAACTTACGCTACTAGTGATGTTGAACTTGCCACCTGTGCTGTCATCTTCTAGGCTGAAAACGACACGTCCAAATTCTCCTGAGTCACGGTCAGTGGCTACTATTGTGGCTACTATGTAGCCAGGCTTGACATCCTCTGAAACGTTGAACCTGTTTGGTTGAGTGGGGAATTCTGGGGAGTTGTCATTGGTGTCCAGAATGTTGAGCACCACGGTGGCCTGACTGGTGTTGGTCGCTTTTCCACTCATGTCCACGGCTTCTGCTGAAATCTGATAAATAAAAGCATCATGTTATGCATGGTAATCAAGTAGGCAGTTTGATAAAGAACCTGATAGCAGTTTAAAACCTGTATTAACTAAAAGACAGTTATAGATTTGTTAGTCTCTATCTCTCTCAAACAGACATAACTGGCGCTTCTAAGCCTGAAAGACTGGAACAAATGAGTATTTCCTGCACCTATGTTGCTACTAGGCCCATAGTTTCCATTATACTATGGTGTTAAACCATGCTGTCCCATAAATTTAATAGTACAACATTGGATAGTCTGGCTGGTTCATTACTTAATATCAACCTTCCAAAAATTATAATTAAGTTATTTTTTTATATAATTATAATAAAAATGTATGACTTATTTTTATTTAAATTTGTATGTGTAGTTTTAAAAAACATTTAGCATGCAAGTAAAACTGAAATCAAGAAATTAATTTCAAAATTGGCGTTTTAAACAGTTACTTATAAACATTGGTTGTTTTTGGATGTTTTTTTTTTCATTTTCTTAGTTAGCCAATTGACTTTTTCACCTTTCTGGCAATCAACCACAGCATAAATTATCCAATTATAAGTTAGGAAGCTTAGATGATAAATTCAAAACCCTTTAAAAGCAAAACACACTACATCCATGCCTGTTATATTATATCTCTTGTCATCAGCTTTTAAATGTTGTTTATTGGTCGTTTTGTTTTTGTTTACCTGAAACGTTATGCTTTTTATTGTCTCATAGTCAAGCACAGATGAATTAGCAACAATTATTGTGATGGTTGATCTCCCTTGAATTCTCTGACCTTGTGCTGGTATGGTGTCAAAATCTCCATAAGCTGCTCCATTTTTCAGCACCTTGATACGAAATACAGCATTGGCTCCCTAGAACAGACGAAATACATTTAAAGTTGATGTTGGGCTTTCCTCATACCCAAGTATACCAAATATTTTTTTATCAAGAATATCAATTCCAATAAACACTTTATTGATCCATCTATCAATACATTATTTATTGGAGCTTAGCTGTGGCTTTAAACATTTCAGGACTTAAAAGTAAATACCTAGACTAATCTTAGACTTTATTATATAGGCCTAGTCTAAATATCTGACTTAAGTGACTTTATTTTTTCTGATTTAAGATGACTGATATGGTGTTAAAATCTCTGTAAGCATTGGTTCCCTTAAAAAACAGATTTTTAGCATTCAATAAATAGCTGGTATTTAACGTACTCCAATTATCAACAATAGTTAACATAATTTAATCTTCTTTGGATTCTCCCAGTCCATCAACTTTTCACGCCTCAAACCTGGCTTTATGTAGGCTTATGCGGTGTGAATCCTTGACTTTATAACCAGATCAACATCAACGACTTACCTAGTCCATGACTTTATATACCTGACCTGTAAACCATGCCAAAACTCACCTGGTCCAAGTCGACCACTTCTATGCTAGTGCTGATGGTTATAGGAACACCCCTGGCCGTGTTTTCCTGTACTGTTGCCTGATACAGTGGGTGGTTAAACGTGGGCACATTGTCGTCAATATCCATGATGATGATTGTTCCTCTGGTGCTCTTGGTGTAGGTCGCAGGATCTAAAGGTGTTGGGCCATTGTAGACTTCTGTAGCCTGTAGAATAGAAGAATATTTTAATAGAAGGATAACATTTTTAATAGAGTAACAACTAGCAGTACAAAACACAACTTACTATCATGGAGAGCAACAACTAGCAGTACAAAACACAACTTACTGTCATGGAGAGCAACAACTAGCAGTACAAAACACAACTTACTGTCATGGAGAGCAACAACTAGCAGTACAAAACACAACTTACTGTCATGGAGAGCAACAACTAGCAGTACAAAACACAACTTACTGTCATGGAGAGCAACAACTAGCAGTACAAAACACAACTTACTGTCATGGAGAGCAACAACTAGCAGTACAAAACACAACTTACTGTCATGGAGAGCAACAACTAGCAGTACAAAACAAAACCTACTATCATTGAGGGACAACTAGCAGTACAAAATAAAACTTACTATCGTTGAGGGACAACTAGCAGTACAAAATAAAACTTAAAAACATGGAGAGCAACAACTAGAAGTACAAAACAAAATTTACTATCATTGAGGTACAACTAGCAGTACAAAATAAAACTTACCGTCACAGTAAAGAGATAAATCCCAGCTCGATCAAGGCCCTCTCCCTGGTCCACATCTAAAACACCATTGACTGTTATGTCACCCGTTGAGGAGTTGATCAGAAACTTGGAGGAGAAACCTGGAGATGGAATTAAGTAGGAGTATCTGTATCACCATGACAACTGATTTTCTTCATTTGTGTATGTATGATTATGCGACAGCTTGCGTGCAAACTTGTCTCACAATGTCTACTATTTGTGTCTATCAACATGCCATTTTAACGTACATGTATCACCATGACAACTATTTGTGGTCACCTGTATCACCTAGACAACTAGTCGCGCTCACCTGTATCGTCATGGAAAGTATTTGTACTCACCTGTATCACCTGTATCACCATGTATCACCATGACAACTATTTGTGCTCACCTGTATTACCATGACAACTATTTGTGCTCACCTGTATTAACATTGAAAGTATTTGTATTTGTACTCACCTTTATCACCTGTATCACCATGACAACTATTTGTGCTCACGTGTATCACGATGACAACTATTTCTGCTCACATTTATCACCATGACAACTATTTCTGCTCACCTTAATCACCATGACAACTATTTGTGCTCACCTGTATTACCATGAGAACTATTTGTGCTCACCTGTATTACCATGACAACTATTTGTGCTCACCTGTATCACCATGACAACTATTTGTGCTCACCTGTATCACCATGACAACTATTTATGCTCACCTGTATCACCATGACAACCATGTGTACTCACCTGTATCACCACTAATATTATAATACACCGGGTTGGGTACAGCCACTCTCCTGTCCCCATCAACTGCCTTCACTGTCAATACTGTAATGCCCTGTAAAGAACACATCCTTGCTTGAGACAAACTGGTAATAAAACTATTCTCTTTACGTTTAGAAAATAAACCGAGAGTGATCTCCCCTAAACTTTCTCGTATAATCTTATATAAAAAAAACATGGGATGGAACTCGGGATATAGACATGAAATTTAATCCATTTTAAATACTGAAACTTTTTAAAAATAGAATAAAATCTCGTAGAAAAAAGAATTGCACACCAATGAACGCCAAATAAAGATGTGCATAATAGTACGCAATATTATTAGTACTTTATAAATTTACATGCGTTTTTTGAGAAATCGGAAATAGCGTAAATTAGTACTTCCGGTCATCGGAAACTACTCAAAATTTGACAGAAGGTAGATAATTACATCTTTTACTTACATGTGAAATTTCATTTAACTATCTGAAATAATACTCAATTAATAGGCTTTTGAAAAATTCAAAGTAGAAAAAGTACCACTTCCGGTTATCGGAAATCGCTCAAAAGTTGATAGGGATCTACGATTTTGATAAAATACTTATATATGAAATTTCATCAACCTAGCTGTAACGGTACTCAAGTTATCGTGTTTACACACACAAAGACACACACAGACACTCACACAGACATATGGACAAGATTGCAAAATTATGTTATCCCGTATCAGTGAGGTGTAAAACGTCGAGATTTGCAAAAATCTCTTTTTTTTTTGCACGATTACAAGACTTTCTCTATACTTCGTATATACGAGAAAGTAAAAAACAAGGTATTTTAAATCTCAGTCTAAATTCTACTGTGATTCACACTCAAACACATACATCTGATGTGAGATTTTTTCTTTTGTTTCATCACCGGGTTTACCACTGGTATACTTTAATACAAACAAATGATGTCAGGACAAATTATTTGTACGTTTTTTATTGACTGTCATATGGTTTTTATTAATACATTTAATATTGTTTATAGGCCTATATAATAATTGTAAGCAATATTTGCCGCATAAATTTGTCATATTGCACTAAGCATTCTAAAATTGCGATTATATTATGCGAAGATTAAATAAATTTTTCGATATACAGCGTAGGTGGGCCTGACAAACATGAGACAATCCTACTACATTTGGTAAACGAAACTAGATCAAAGGGGATGAAATAACAACAAAAATACACCTTCGTGTCTAGGTAGCCGCCCGCTTTGATGACAGAGACATGCCCTAAGGGAAAGACATCCGCCCTCTATGGAAAATACAACTAGCATCTAAAGTCAATAGTTATTCGTCGGTCACACCTTAGTGATCATGCTTATTTAAACGACATCGTTCAGCACGCTTTAAACAAGTATCAATTAAGCATGCACATCTTCTACCTAAGCAGCCTTCCTTGACTAGAGATGTTTGAAGACAGACAGCGAAACGGATTCAACGACCAATGCTTGTAGCAAAACAGGTGGTGGAAGTGTTTTCTTACGCGTGAGTGAGCCTGATTTTCTTTTTTTTTTTTGCAGCACAAGAAGATGTGGATTTTTTATTTTCTAGCAAACATTGGTTTTGTGATGGAACATTTAGAGTTACTCCTGATGGTTTTAATCAGTTGTATACAATCCAAGCATTTGAGAACGGTGTAACTTTTCCGTGTGTGTATACCTTATTACCGGGGCGTAGTGGGGTGATTTACCGTCGCCTATTGCAGCATGCTGTTAGCCTTGGTAAAAATCACAAACCAAAGCCCTCTTCTATAGTGAATTAGCCGCAATCAAAGCATTGCAAGATGTTATTTCCACTATGGGCAAAACGTTTGGAGGAAACTGCAAGCTGAGGGTAAAACAGCAATGTATTTAATTTGTGCCAGAAACTGGTTTTATGTGTGTTTTCGAAAGACTTGTGTGTACAAGTGGATTTTTTCTGACTTGGATTTTCTCATTGACTACTTTGAAGATGTATACATAGGGCGTGTTCGACGTGGTCGCCGATCCCAGCCTCGGTACCCTGTGAGCCTCTGGAACCAACACAATCGCGTCAAAAACGAGTTGCCCACAAGCAATAATGCTGTGTAAGACTGGCACAATGCGTTTAATGCAATGGTCAGTGTTTGTCATCCCACTAGAGCAAGACTAGCACGTAAATTACTGTAGCAACAGCATGCAACTGCACTTTTAAGAAGCCAGATTGACGCTGGACAGCAGCCAGCAAAGAAATGTAAACGTTATGTTTGTGTCAATTATATAATAAAAACAATGGTTTTTACGTTACGAACTTAAAGATCCAATCACATTTTTGAAAATATTTCACGTGTTTTGAACATTAATGTTGTATAACTACCTTTATTTTTTATATACATTATCATTTATTATACCTTTCAAGTTAAAGGAGTAGGTTTGTTTTAATTTTTACATTTTCAAATCAAACGCTATAGACTTAAACAAGGTAATTAAAAAGTCTAGTGACAATTTTAGCGCAATTTCCTTATGTTATCTAAAAATAGCTCTGTCGTAGCGTAAATCAAGAGCAGGGTTAGTAAAACCATTGGTTAGTTATTAAAACGTTTTTTATTAAAATATTTTTCAGTATTTTACATGTTTTATTTACAATAGAGTTACATGACCAAAAACCATTGCGCGCCTAGCTACCGAACGTGATGGCGCAGCCACTGAACGTGATGGCGCAGCTATTGAACGTGATGACGCGTGTGGTGTGGTTGGATAAAAATGCCTACTAGTTCGGTTCAAATTTTAATTAATTAAAAAAAAATTTGTGACCGAACGAAAGGATATTTTTGAAAACTTTCTTCGGCAATATTGTTCTAAATTATGACAGGAATCGATTGGTACATGTTTCAAGTCGCTAAGTCGTCTGGTTGCCGAGATATGGGCCAAAAACTGCATTTTTTCGAGGTTTTTTGGATTTTTCGGGAAATCCATGAAAGAAACCCGGAATTTTTATAGCGTATGTTCATCCTCGTAATTTGCTTAACATAATTGCTTTTGTAACTAGTCATCGATATTGCTTCGTTGAGGAGGAGATACGACTTAAAGCTGCGGACACACATTCATCCATCCATTCATCCATCCAGAAATGACGGGTTAATAAACGCAATTCTCCAGAATGGAAATTGCGCTAAAAACTGGTTGCAAATGGTTCCAAATTTTCGTTGCCAGAAAGCATATTTTTCAACCAAAATTGAATATTTTAAAACATTTGTGTAATAAGTACAAAATTACTTCCGGTTTCATTAAGGCTATAAATAGTCAAAGAAATAATTATTAGTTATATAATAGTAATTTAGCAAAAGCTTTTATTTTTAATTTGGGTTAGTAGTCAGATTGTTGTGGTGATTGGGGATGTTATAATATTAATATAAATACAATACTATGCTATACAAAGTAGATTATTATTGTGTATTTTTACCATGGAAAAAAATTGTTCTGGCTTTTATTGTTTTACTCTCCCTGTCCATTCCGGTTGACTTCAAGGAGAGGTTGGGGAAATTTTTTTTTTAATATTTGAATTGATAAAATAATTCTAAACGGCTTTTCACCAGCTTATATTCGATACAAAAATATAAAAATAAGTGTAATCGATGGTTCCCAAACGGCTTTAATTTTTACGTATGTAACTATAATTTTATTTCTTGCCATATTTTTAAAAAGATTTTTTTCAAAAATTCGGTATGATTTCAAGACTACAAAGATTAAGTATTATAAATCTTTTGATGTTTTGTTAAGTGTAACAAATTCATTTTATTATTATGTGCAAAACGTAATTAAAAATCATATGACAGTCAATTTTTTTTTAAATTCAAATCAACTAAAATCATTGTATATAGGCCTACTATTAAACTTTTGCTGTGAGATACATCAATCTCATGAAAACTTACTATTTGTACATTCTCATTGACTACCCCCATGTATGGCAGATTTTCAAACACTGGGGGCGTGTCTTCAATGTCTGTGACTGTGAAGAAAAGATCGACGACGTCAGCCTCGCAATGGTCACTTGGGAAGTTACAGTTGCAGTTCGGTCCAGGGCAGGGTGGGGACCCTAGATCCTGTGGGTACCACCAAAAGTATGTAGTTAACTGTAGCATAATGAAGCTATAAAATATTCAAATTACAAAACAAATGCATTAGACCAGTGGTTCCCAACCTTTTTCGAGTGGCGACCCCCTTTTATAAAAAGTAAGTGACCCGCGACCCCCATAGAATTAAAAAGCCGAAATTAGTATGGAAATTAACAAGCACTAAAATAAGATTTTCTAGTAGACTTTCAATATGAACTACTCTTGATAACTATTTTAATAGCATGAGTAAAATTGCATGCTATTCACTAAACCTTCGTGGTTAAGTTTTTAATTTTAAAAAAATTGTTAACGCCAACCTATGTCATTATAATTATCTTAATTTTGTTTTTAATCGAAGAATAGTGTTGAAACTATATTCTCGAAAAGTCAATTTTAAGTTTGGGTATGAATGGTGAATACTACACCAAAATTGTGTCTGCAGTTTTTCATCTTACTCGGAATCATTCTGCAAATCAAAGAATTCATCTTGTAATTCATCGGGAATCCTGGCAACATCAAGGGTAGAAGAGAATGGGTAATGCGTAAATGCAGATTCTTCTTTTGTCAGCTCAGAGAAATAGCGATGCAGTTCGTTTTCAAGAGATTCAAGATGCCCAGAAATCGCTTCTTTCAAAATTTTAATTATCTCTCAATCAGATTAATCTACCACACCGCAGAGTTTCTCAAATTTACAATATTTCCAAGATTTATTTTCTTTACTGATTTTGCAGCTTTGATAAAAATGCCCCGAGATTATCATGGAAAGTTACAATATTCGTTCATTTTCCCTGAATCTTCAGGTTAAGCTTATCTTGATGTTCGAACACATCTGCTAGGTATGATACTCTCTCCAACCACTCTATGTCGTTTTAAGTAACCAAAAAGTCTTGTTTCCTTTGCACTTCCAAGAACAATTTGATTTCAGATTTCAATTCAAAAACACAATTTACAACATTTCGTTTGACAGCCAGCGTACTGTAGTGTAGCAGAGCAGAACCTCGTGATCTATATTAATGTTTTTGCTCAGTTCTTTGAAGGCTCCAGATTTTATATAATTTACGACTTATACTAGCAATGGACTCTTGATGTCGATTGGTTAGGGCAGTGGTTAGGGAGCTAAATCTTTTCTGTTTTCTGAAAGCCCGATTTTGACCTAAACATAGATCGCGCACCATTCGTACAAACCCACACAGCCGTTCTATTTTCACAAAAGAGCAACTCTTCTTTGCTGTCATCCGCATGAATATAGACACAGACCAGCAACTGCCAACACAAACTCACGTCTGTTGATTTATCAACTTAAAAAGCAAACAATGGTGAAAGCTTAATTTCAATACAAATGTGTTATTTAACATTTACGTACATGCAGCGTTTGATGAAATTTTCTCCTATTGTTTTTTTTTTTTTTGCTTGGCATTTTCTATCGCGACTTCATTTGATGCTTGCACTAATGCTGATGAAAACTTCTTGTTCGATCAAGTCTCTGGCGTTTGCAACTAGCTTCTTACCGACGAAAGAACTCCATATATTTTTTGGTGTGTTCCGAATGACTCGTCTCAAATGACGTTTTAGTTTTAAAGATTTCATAAACTCGTGACTGAGAACAACTTTGTTCTGTGCGCTTTGTTTCTTCTCTATTACATTTCCAGTGATGTTAATGAAGCCGAATTTTAAAAATTCTTCTAAATATGTATGTTTTATTTCAAATTACTAAGGTTTAGTATATCAGTTGGCGACCCCCCAGAAAGACCTTCGCGACCCCCAGGGGGGTCGCGACCCCCAGGTTGGGAACCCGTGCATTAGACAGCGACTTTGTCAAAGGAAATATGGTTGTCACTTTATCAGCCATTTAACGATGCTAGATATCTGTTGTTTTGTTGAATGCAGAAGACGTTTAGTCGGTTAAAGTCATCTTTCCACTTCTATTAAGCCTTCACACACTTCGAACCAATGTGAGCTTGACGTCTACAAATGACATGTGTGATACTTATATGATGTGTTCCTTGTACCTTACAATTGCAGATGATAGAACGTTTAATCTTTAAATACATTTTTCTACTTTCACTATTAGGTTTATGGTTTACTTTTTTCAAACACATTTGATGTTATGTAAAATATGCTACAGTGTTATCACGTTGTTTACAATTATGTTAAAAAGGTGTTTTATTTTATATCTATTTCTATATTTTGCATTTCCTAATCTCCTTCCATTATGCTTTATAATTTATTTTTTGTGGTGGGGTGTCCACTTAGCTACTTAAATTAAATATTTCTCCATTTTTATTTTATAATCTTATTCTTAGTCTCGGTTTGTTTAGTCGCTTTAAAATTGATTGTGTGTTAAATGTATTATATCCCATTATTGTTGACAACGCTTTCTTTGAAGACTTTCACGTGAGCTTCGATGAGTGTTCTTGATCAGTCACGACTATTTTTGAGTGTATTATTTTTTAGTTCTGTCCCTAGGTGGACACCCTTATATTTGTCAGTTGGTATCGTGCTGTGTGTTCTTTGTATGACTGAGTTTGATACACTATAAGATTGGATTATTTATTTAGAGAGCAAGAAAAAACTGACCTTGGCATACACGTTGAAATGATAAAACGACCTGGTTTCATAGTCTAGTGGCCTCAGTAGGGTGATGACCCCACTGTTGGGGTCTATAGAGAAGGTCTGGCTGTATTCTTGCTGGTCAGTCTAGAAACATACAATCATTTAGTCAGTCTTGAGACATACAATCATCTCATATTTAGTTCGTCTAGCAGTGGCACAAAGGAGAGGAGGTTAAGGCACCAAAAATCCGACCATAACTATAGAAAAATAATAAACTTAATTTCTGTGCGACTTTGCCTTGATAGTGCTTTTGTAATAAAAAAAAATGACTATAGTTGTGGTTGACTATCTTGGTTCAACATTTACTAGCCTATTGGTTAGAGACGATGGGCCATCTTGAGACTAACCAGCTCTGATGGGCTTTTGTTGCAAATGTTGGCCCTCTGGCTCCGAGGGACCTAGGTTTGAAACGGTTGGCCCTCTTTAGTCCACCTAGAATTTCTGGCCCTTTGCTCGAGATGGTGGGACCCTCTGAGTCCATCTATTGCATCTAAATCTAATGGGGCCTCAGCTTCGTTATGTTTAAGATTAAGTTGGCATTCTTGATACATATCTCTACGGATCTTTTTAAAAAGACAATGTGTAATTAATAGTCTAAATATTAACAGCAGGTTTGACAAATGTCTTATTTTGTTTATTTCGTTGTGTGTCTAATGCTGCTAAGGAAATTATATTTAAATTCGTTCGGAGGTCTCAACTAAACACAAAAAACATACTGCTAATTTTTTTTTTAAATAAATGCCTACAAACATTTTCTCGAAATACCGTTTGAGCGAGTATACTTTGCCCTACTGGTATGGTGCAAATTCCCGAATAGACGATTCTCTAATGCTAATAATAGGGCTTGTTAGTAGGTCATCAACTTCTCGTTTCTGAACTTGCCAGAAAAGGTGTGTGGGGGTAAGATGTGTGGGGTTGTTGTTTTTTTTTCGTTGATTTTTTTTGTTATTTTTTTTAAATAAATGTGAATATTTTAAATCAAATGGTGAAACTAAATATATTCATATATAACACTACGGGGAATGGCAACTCGGGATATATACATGCTTTTTAATTACTTTTAAAATAGAATCTCGATGAAAAAAGCGTTGCGCACCAAGGGAACAGCAAACAATGTTTGTATAATAGAGCGAAATATTAGTACTTTTATAAATTCATTTGCGGTTTTTGAGAAATCGTAAGTACCGTAAAGTATTACTTGCGGTAAACGGAAATTACTCAAAATTTGAAGGAAGGTAGCGAATTAGATCTTTTACATATATATATATATATATATATATATATATATATATATATATATATATATATATATATATATATATATGTAATTTCGTCAATCCATCTGAGAAAGACCGAAAATTACAAGCTCTATTTCCCTAAATTCATTAGCTAAAAAGTCCATTTGATCGTGAAATTTTTGTAAACAATATAAAAAAACATAACATAATCGGCCATCGAGCTCGGCGTGAAGTTCACACTATCTAAATCATATAATTCAAATAGGTCTAACTACTTACCGAGACACTAGCCTGAAACAAGAGAAGAAAGAATTTCAATGCGAGATTAAATTGAAGATCAAATGAAAATGAATTAGATTTTATTGAGGGAATAATTTGGGTATAGGTAAATAGATTGAGAAAAGTAATTACGGTAAGGATAGTTGAGTGCTTGAGTAAAGCCAATAAAATTTAAAACGAATAAACCGGGAGTGATCTCCCCTAAACTTTCTCGAATATTCTTATATAACACTACGAGGGATGGCAACTAGGAATATAGACATTATTTTAATCCATTTTTTATTACTTAAACTTTTAAAAATGGAATAGAATATCGTAGAAAAAAAAAAGGATTTCGCACCATGTGAAAGGTAAACAATATCGGTTTAATAGTGCGGAATAATAGTATTTTATAAATTCATATGCGGTTGTTTGTTGTTGTTTTTTTTTTGTTGGTTTTTTTTTTTTTTTGCGAAATCCGAAATCGCGTACATTACTACTTCCGGTCAACGGAAATCACTCAAAATTTGACAAAGGCAGAGAATTAGGGAGGTGTAAAACGTCGAGTTTATAAAAAATCTATATTTTTTACTTTCTAATATACTAAGTATTGAAGAAGTATTGAAATCATGCACACAAAAAATCATGATTTTTTAAAAATCTCGACGTTTTACACCACCCTGAGTCGGAAAACATAGTTTTGCAATATTGTGCGTGTCTATGTCTGTGTGTGTGTGTGTGTGTGTGTGTGTGTGTGTGTGTGTGTGTGTGTGTGTGTGAACAAGATAACCTGAGTGCTGTTATAGTTAGGTTGATAAAATTTTACATACAAGTATCATATCAAATTTGTAGTTCTGTTTCAACTTTTCAGCGGTTTCCAGTAACCGGAAGTGGAACTTATTCTACTTTCATTTTTTTAAAATGCCTATACCTTGAGTACTATTTCAGATAGATGCATGAAATTTCACACGTAAGTAAAAGTTCTAATTCTCTGCCTTTCGTAAAATTTTGAGTACTTTTCGTTGACCGGAAGTAGTAGTTTACGCTATCTCCGTTTTCTCAAAAAAAAAACATACAAATTTATTAAGTACTAATAATATTCCGCACTATTATTCAGAGATATTTTGGCGTTCACTTGGTGCGCAATTCTTTTTCTGCAAGATTCTATACTATTTTAAAAGTTAAAGAAATTAAAATCATGTCTATATCCTGAGTTGCCATCCCCTGAATTTTTATATAAGAGTATTCGAGAAAGTTTAGGGGAGATCACTCCGGTTTTTTTTTTCTTTTGCTCGATTAATATCAGGGTCTTAACTTCAGTGCTGTCAGACACCGCAATGCGTGGGCCCATAGCAGACCATAATCAATTTTATATAATTAGGAAATTTAATTTTCTTGCATTTTTGACTTGAAGGTTGTTTTGTAAAAAGAATACTGTGGCTGCGGTTAGATTATCTTTATTCTATAGACACCATCCTACGCTCTTGTATATTCTTTTTCCCTTTTTTTTTAAACCATAGTGAAAGCCGAGTCCTCTACAATCAAACACACCCTGTTGTCGACAAAATTCTTTTGAAAAGAGGCCGCTAGATATAAAGACGACTTTTGCTTCTTTATAGCGTTGGTTAGGAGCCCACAATCCATTGTGACTTTACAATGTAACATGTACTTTTTGTGTTGGTAGAACTACTATTCTACTATTCTACAATAAGCAAAAAGAATATAGTAACAATAATTTCGGTTTATGTACGTTTACTTATTTTTATTTTGGGGGTGTTATCCATAAATTACGTCACGCTGTTTTTTGACGATTTTTACCTACTCCCCCCCCCCCCCCGCCTCCGTCACACATCGTCACAAAAGCCAGATCCCCCCTCCCCTATTTTGTAAATAACAAACAGATCTACTAAAGTAGTGATGTTATACAGTAGCTAACACATGCTGTTACGTAAATATATATACTAGATGCATACCCTTGCTTCACCACGGTAAATCTTTTTTAAATGTACCTACTTGGGAACAGAACAGAACAAAACTAAACTCAAAAAAACCACAACACAAACACAACACAAACACAAAAGAAAACATAAACACAATGCAAACAAACACAATACAAAAACAAACAAAAACACAAACGCAACACACAAACACAAACACAAAAGAAACAATAAACGCAACACAAACACAAAAGACACAAATACAACACAAACACAAAAGAAAACACACATACAATGTAAAAACAAACGGAAACACAAACGCAACACACAAACACAAACAAACGCAAATAAAAACACAAATGAAAACACAAACACAATGCAAACACAAATGCAAGCGCAAAAAAACACAACACTCATAACATAAACGAAACTTAAATGCAAAAATAAACGCATAGTGCTCACTGTCTAGCCCGTGGCGCCAAATCGCACCCTGTCCGAGCGCCGTCGGACGCGCCTGATTTAGTGAATGACTATAAAAACCCCAGCTTGTCCGCAAACGGAAAGATAGAATAATAATTAGTAAACAGTACGTTCAGTGTATAAAATAAATAAAAGGCAGTATTTAAAATATCCGTGTTTTACCTACCATATCTATAATGTAAGCGGCTAGGTAGTGTGTCAGTCCGTCATCGCTATAGATTTTGGAACCTTAAAAGTAAACATCGCGCCTGGCAGTGCTTTTTCAGTGCATCGCAGTGTCTTATTATAAGTAATAGAGAAGGGTTTGTTTATATAACGACATGTAGCTATTTTATAACTTCCACCGTTTTTACTCTTTTGCATAACGTAAAGGAAATATTAAATACACGCACATTGCTAAAAAATATTAAATGGATCAATGTCAAATATCATTTTCGTTGGATACATTTTAATAACATAATAACAGTAGGGTAGAAAAATCAAATTTATTTAACTCTATTTTCTAATTTTGACAAGGGATAAATAAATTAAACTCATGATAATAAAAAAAAATGTGAATGCAAAGCTACGGACGTGAATTAGTGTTGCAATAATATAATTAGCAAAATGTAAATGCAAATTGTGCGGATGTGGAAGAGGAAATTATTGTTAGAAAATTATAATTAGCATTGATTGATAAAAGGCAATCTTTTATTTATTTTATTCACTGAATGTACTGTTTACTACTTCTAATTTTTAATCAACTATTCCGCACCTTTATAGACGCGTCATCACGTTCATTGGGTGCGCTATGGTTTTAGTTATAAAACTCTATTGTAAATTTTTAAAATTTAAAGTACTGGAAAAAAATGCGTGAATTGATAAAGTGATATATGGTAGGTAAAACACGGATATTTTAAATATTGCCTATTATTTATTGTATATTATTTATTATTATTCTATCTTTCAGTTTGCGGACAAGCTGGGGGTTTTGTAGGAGAGACGTAGCGAGGGGGGGGGGGGGGGGGCATACGTCCCCGGGTGCCGACCTTAGGGGGCTCCAAAGTGGGTTGGAAAAAAATGTGCGGGGGGTGGGGTGGAAATCGAAAGTTTTAGGGCGGGGGTGCAAATCGAAAGTTTGAGGGGGGTGCAAATCAAAAGTTTGAGCGGGGGGAATTTCAAATCAAAAGTGGTGCAATTCGAAAGTCTAAGGGGGAGGGGGCAAATCGAAAGTTTAAGGGGGTGGGATGGAAATTGAAATTTTGAAGGGAGGGGGTGCAATTCGTAAGTTTGAGGGGGGTCAAATCGAAAGTTTGTCACCGGGCGCCGGAAAGGGTCGCTACGCCTTTGTTTTGTAGTCATTCACTGTGTCAGACGCGTCCGCCGGTGCTCGGAAAGGGCTCGATTTGGCGCTACGGGCTAGACTGTGGGCAATATGATTTTATGATTGCATTTAAATTGTGTTTATGTTATGAGTGTTGTGTTTATTTTTTTCGTTTGTGGTTTGTTTTTTTTTGCGTTCGTTTGTGTTATGTTTAGTTTTGTTCTGTTCTGTTCCCAAGTTGGCACATTTAAAAAAGATTTACCGTGGCGGATCACGGGATGCAGCTAGTTGCATTTTATCAATTCATGCATTTTTTTCAGTACTTTAAATTTTAAAAATTTACAATAGAGTTTCATGACTAAAATCATTGCGCGTTTGTAACAGTGCGGAATAGTTGATTAAAAATTATGATTAGTAAACAGTAATTTTTGTGGAGGGGGGGGGGGGTCTAAATTCCAAAAACAATTGTGGACGTCATAAATGGATGACCCCTAATCCACTCACATACATGAAATGTAGTTGTAAAATGTTTTAATTTAAAAAACAAACAAAGCCTTTTTTTTAAAAAAAAAAACCCATGAGGCCAGAAATGAGTATCCTATGTTCGTATTCTGTGTCAGTATATATATATATATATATATATATATATATATATATATATATATATATATATATATATATATATATATATATATATATATATATATATATATATATATATATATATATATATAGGGTGGCCCAGAAATTTTCTTTGCGGGGTGGCCCTTTTTAGCGCAATTTCCATACGGACAATTACGATTATTAACTCATCATTTCTGGATGGATGAATGAATGAATGGATGGATGTGTGTCCGCAGCTTTAAGTCGTATCTCCTCCTCAACGAAGCAATATCGAGGACTAGTTCCAAAGCAAATATGTTAAGCAAGTTCCGAGGATGATTGTGGGCCAAAAAAATTCCGGAATTTCTTCCTGGATTTCCCAGAAAAGCCAAAAAAACTCGAACAAATGCAGTTTTTTGCCCATATCTCGGCAACCAGACCACTTAGCGACTTGAAACATTTACCAATCTATTTCTGCTATAATTTAGAACAATATTGCCGAAGAAAGTTTTCAAAAATATCCTTTCGTTCGGTCACAAAAAATTAATTACTACTTTTTTAAACTGAGCATCGTGTAGGCCTAAGATGATATTTTTTTTAACTGAGCATCGTGTAGGCCTACTCGTTAAAATGAAACTATTTCCGTTGATATAGGTTAATATAGTTGTCTTTTTTTTTTAGCGCAAAAAAATATCCTTTCGTTCGGTCACAAAAAATAAAAAATTGTTATGGATAACATAAGGAAATTGCGCTTAAATTGTCACTAGACTTTTTATTAACTTGTTTTCTAGTTTTGCCACTGATTACAATACTACCTTTATGCTTCGTAGGCTATACAAGAAAGTAAAAAAGCCAACTTACATTTATGGAGTAGACGACAGAACCACCAGGACCAGAGTCGGGATCTTTAGCAGTGACACTGAAGACCGAAGTTCCTGTGGGATGATTCTGGGGACAATTCGTGAGAACCATCAATTTACACATGTGGCTGGGTATAACATTAAGTTACAGCTTTATCAGGGAAAATATTGATTGACAGATGTGCCGGGGAGGTGGGTTCAAGTTACACATATTATTATGTAGTGCCATAGGTGTATATACGGGAGGGGGGAAATTCGACTTAATTGCGATTAGTTTAAAAACATCATTCTAAAGGCTCATTAAATATTTTTTTAAAATCATACACAATGTGAATCAAATAAATATGGTTATAAAAATCTGACTGATTTTTTTTTTTACTTTACTAAAGATTGGATATAATTGATGTTTTTAGTATTTTTGGTAACTAAGCAAACTTTTTTTTTTTAAACAAAAAGCCAAAAATTATTTAATTGTATACATTTATTATCGAAATTTTTTTTTAAATGACTAAACTTTAAAAATTGCATTGGCAAAGTATTGAGTACAAATTACAATGAGTTTTTTTTTTTTTTAAAGTGGGGTTTTCAGAATATCGATCAAAGAATTCCTGTTGAGCCAATCAATGTTAGTCTTAAGCACACAAAAAATATTTTAAAGTTCTGTAGATTTACAACTTATATAAAATTGATTCAAAAAATATTAAATATCTGAATTATTTTAAGATACGTTTGTTTGTTTTGTATTTTTGGTTTGGTTTTTTTTTCGGTCTCTTTGAATGCAAAATCTAAAATAAAAAATTTCTATCCATGCCAACAATAATGATGGAAGAATTTACATCAACTCGGTCATGACCATTCGGAAAAAAAAACGATATAGACTAACCTCATTAAGTGATGTTCTGTATGGTAGATTTAGAAAAGTTGGTGCGTTGTCGTTGAAGTCTTTGATGATCATGGTGATCGATATTCTGGTCTGTATAAGTTGTTTAAGACATAATATTATAAGCAGTATTGAACATGAAATAATCTAAGGTGACTTGATGTAAATGTCTTATTTCAGGTAGGGCCCTCCACCCTCTCCACAAAAACACAAACGATGACGACAGTTGTATCACTTACTGTAAACATATTGTCTGACACCTTGAAGTACAAATCTCTGGTTCTAGGGCTCTAAAAGGAAAATAATAATAAATACATAAAAACTTTTATAATTACAAGCTTTTATAAATGCACTAAAAAGAATAAAATAATATAAAAAATGTTAAATATAAAATAATTTTTTTTAAATTATAAATCTGCGGTTACTTTAAATATAAAAAAAAATTACTTTCTTTAAATATATTAATGCACTACTATTTATATCACTATAAATAAAAGCCCACGCTTTTATTTATAGTGATATAAATAGTAGTGCATTAATATATTTAAAGAAAGTAATTTTTTTTTATATTTAAAGTAACCGCAGACTTATTATATTTTTAAAAATTATTTTATATTTAATAAAAAAAATTATTATTTACTTCTTTTTAGTGCATTTATAAAAGCTTGTAATTATAAACGTTTTTATGTATTTATTATTGTTATACTTTTTAGTATTAACGAGTTATACGCATGTTAAGACAATATAGTGTAGCAACAAATATATTATACACAATTTGAAAAACAGTTTTGCTTTAATAATATGATTCGTTTTACTATACATGTCACATTTACTGATGTTTTAGTTACAATCCAAAAATTGTCACAATTAGCTGAACACATATCATAGAACACACATCTTTAACACTTCTTTAACCGAAGAAATTAATACTGTTCAGTCTGTGGTCAAGTTTATAGCTAAAGTTTTAGTAAAGTATTATGGGATGGGGTAGTCTAGTAGTAAAGAACTAGACTGCTGACCCGACTAAAAAGCATTGCGCGCTATTGAACGTGATGATGCGCTTTTGTCGTAGAGCCCCCCCCCCCCCCTCGCTACACGCCCAAGACGGCCGTGATGACGCGTATGGATAGAACTGCCTACTAATTCGGTCCAAATTTTAATTAATTCATAACAAATTAATTAGGCGACCAACTAAGTCAAATGGAATGTCACGATGCATTGTCTTCATGTCTTGACCCACGTACCAACTACGAACCGTATCTGTCAGAAGTACCTGCAATTTCACACGGGCGTTTCGATCTAGACAGACTGACGAGGAAGTGAGTGTAATAAAAGCTTGTAAAAATTAAATGTTGACAAGCTAGGAATATTTTCACTTTGCTCCTAAAGTGTATATACAACAGTGCAATCAAACGAATTATATACTCATCATCTCCAGGCAAATATAGGTGGTGTGTGTATCATGTACATGTGCTGGTGAGTACACACCTGTGTATGTGCTTCAATTATACATGTACAAACGTGTGTACACGCTTGCGTACACAACAATCTGATTTCTACAAACCTGTGCACGTACTCCGACCAGTTGTGTACTCACGGTAAAGCTGTAGACATGTGTTCACATATTACTGTGTATGTAATGAGATATGTGTACATGGCAGTGGTGGTGTACAAACAGAATGTTAAATTTTCCCAGTCTAATAATGTGAAATAAACTTACATTGTCCAGTCTAATAATGTGAAATAAACTTACATTGTCCCAGTCTAATAATGTGAAATAAACGTACATTGTCCAGTCTAATAATGTGAAATAAACTTACATTGTCCCAGTCTAATAATGTGAAATGAACTTACACTGTTCCAGTCTAAAAATGTGAAATGAACATACATTGTCCCAGTCTAATAATGTGAAATAAACATAAATTGTCCAGTCTTATAATGTGAAATGTACGTACATTGTCCCAGTCTAGTATTTTCTTTAACTTGAGGTCCGTGTTCCAACTGCTCCCATTATATCTGGCAGGGGTCAAGCTGACCAGTTTTGCTGTCTCCTCCGTGTCCGTGCTGTGGATAAACATATTTATGTAGGCCTATTTCCCGGTTTTCGAATTATTTATTTTTTAAACGGGCTCGTGATATTTGTTTTTAAGTTATTGTACATCTTCCGCTCTGATGGGTACCTGACTCTAATCCACCCAGCTCTCAGGAGTACCTGGCTCAAGTTAAGGAAACCAAGGCGCATGGGCATTGTGCTGACCACACTATCCACATAAATTCCAAGGTCCTTGAAACGGATAAACTCTATTTCGTCTGTGTAGTGAACGAGTGAAGGGGGATGAATGGTTGTTTCTGTATACCCTATCCCGTTCGTCCTTGTTCAGTTCTCGTGCTGTGAGTTGTAATAGTCCGGTTTGTACCAGTTTATGAAAGGGAATATAAGGTGTGTAAAAACGTGTGTGATTGCCACAGTTTTGTCCAGATCTCCAAGGTTAGTACAGGTTAGGTTTATACTAGTTTTTAGCCAATGTATCATAGTTTTACTAGCTTGTGTATTTTGTGTTTATACTAGACTGTGTTAGGTGTATATATTGCAGATACTACTAAATTATTTTAGTTTCAACGAGCCTTTGTTTCATTCAGTCTTGTTTTGCAACCCGTTTGTGATTGTTTGTCTTATGTGTTGCGCTATGCATCGGATCACCCGAAAGGCGTGTCCATGTGTTCACAACAGTCTGCCCCATGAATCTTGGGCACGAACGAGAAAAGCTGATGATGAATAACGAGTAGTAATTCGAGAAAAACAACTGTTATTATCAACCATAAAACATTTTTTTTGATAACATAAATAAATGATAGAGCAAAGGTTGAATTATTGCAGACATATCTTAGACTATGTTGAACAACGCAACATCACACTTGAGCAGATATTATACATCGATGTTATTTTTTTAATATTGTGTGATAGTTTGCTACTTGATGTTTTAAAAACTCAATAGTATTTTTGTAAAGGTCAACCTTATCAAGTTCTAATCACGGTATTATCATGTAATTAAATTGTTTACCAATGGCTCTACGGTTCAAATGAAGTATAAAAACAAAAAGTTGTTCTGTTTCCTTTTCTATCCTTTTTATCATTTACCTTGATTTTTCTGAGCATTCATTTTTTCTAGCTCAGTCTCGACGGCTTGGACTATGCTGGTGACACTGTTAATTTGTGACCAACATTTAACAGCATTTTGAAAAAAATATGATACGATATATCAGTCATGCCGTTAATAAGCGCCTTCATCGACCAACAGCTTAATACATACCAATATTTTATCTTTTACATTTTAATTTAAATCTAAGCAAAAGCGAGATATGCAAAAACAAAATATGGACAAAGCATTGTAGCCTAAACATTAAGACGTTGTGCTATCAGTTTTAATATTTAAGTAATTAATTATCTCATTTTCTAAGTTTGATTACTGTTTTCTAAAAAAACGTAACTCGTGAAGTATAACACAGAAATATTCCAAATGCTAGAAAATAGAGAAAAACATTTCCAACCTAAAAAATAAGGTGTCATTATCTGGATCTTGTGCCGTCAACTGGAAGATGGAGGAACCTAACATTGGGGGAGAAGATAAAAGAATAAATTAGTTGAATCCGTTTTTTTCCTTTAACCATTTTTGAAAATTGAATTTCACTTTCATAATCAAATCTCCATATCACGTGTAAAGTTGTAAGAAATTGACTCACCCACAGGAGCATTTTCAAAGACAAGAAGCAATTTTGGGTTTGTTGATGGTAAAAATGGCTGGTTGTTCTGGGCCACAGTCACATCCGCTGGTAAACGAAAGGGGGATAGGGTAAATATTGGCATAAAATCTTAATGATGGAATAAAAACACTGGCATAAAATTGTAATGGTGAAATACAAAGGTAGGCCAATAGAATATTTCTCAGTCACTAATTTCGCCACCCTGAAATAACATCATTTCTTCATCTAATTCCCTATGTTAATTCACTGCCAAATAGCCGCGATCTAATTGCCCCCCCCCCCTTATAGTAGGTAACCATCTCCCTACATCAAGATGACCTATTTTATATCAAAAGTGTTTGTAGTATAAGCGTGATGTTCATAAGTTGTACTGTGTGTATGCTTGTCTATCCTGGTATTCTATATAATAATATAAAGAACATTTACATGTATTTAAATTTGAATATTCCGGGCGTCTGGAAGAAAGTCTACCCCCCCCCCAACGAAATGGAATTTATATAGAAAATATAATACTTTTACAAGTGTCGCCCCCCCCCCCCCCGGAAAATGTATTCCGCCCCTCCCCCCCCCCCCCCCCCCCGATAATATCAAGTACCCCCCGGAGCAAACAGTCTGGAAGCATGTAATTCGTGTGGTCTTTGTAAAAGAACATAGTTTTCAATGAGATGGTTGTTGTTGGGAAATAATTTTATTTCGTTTTTCGACCAAGTCGTTTTATAAGCATAACTTTTTGAACCGTACAAACAATTCGTCTGCGTTTGTTTTCTGTTTCTTATCGACGATGTTCAAATACATCTACAGTTTCAGAAAGTGATATTAAACACCTTTCATTAATACGGATATAGTAAATGCTGCATTCTCCATTATTATGCTGTTTCTTTAAACTTAGCGCTTAGAACATAAGCAACTTTGAAAGTCTACCTTCATATAAGAAAAAATACAACCATTATGGGCTTTAAAAGTAAAGAAATGGCTTATAATACCATTCAGTTGTACTTCATGACTCTAGCGGTAGAACGCGCTGGCCAACCCGGAAGTCATGAGTTCTGAACCCCGGCGCTTTAGACTTTAGACTGTTTATAAAGGCCTACCGAACATCCCCTCAAATTGGCGCATGTCCATTCCAAACACTAGGGAATGAAACTCGACAGTCCCTGCTACCATTGTGAGAAATGCTGGCTTTTTTATCCTGGTCCTATCTGACTGGCTAATAACTATTACTCGTATACAAGAGATAACACTTTTGAATAGTTATGCTCATCAATCGGTAACGTAAAATGGCAAAAGAAATCACTATTAGTAGACAAATTTTACAGGCTTTTTTTCCGTCCACTTAACCACATACTCTACATTTCTTTTAAATATTTTAAGCCAAGTTGTTAAAAATTGATTTTAATAATAGGACCACAATAGACAACTACAACTGTGCTGCTTTTATTGAACCCACCTCTAGTTGACAGATAGATCAAAACACAAGCCAGAACTGCAAACATTTTTATTCACATCAAACTCTCTCTCTCTCGGTCGTTCCGGATTGTAAAAACTTCACTGGACAGTTCCTGCTTCTCACAAGTCGCCTTTGGTTGTTACAAGACTAATGTCTGTTATCGTATATTCAACCTTGATCTTGTTAGCGACCCTCTCTGCTGCTTACACCCGGGGGAGGGGGTGTGATAAGACAGACTTAAATGTTAAAGGCAGCCCATAGGTGTCTGCAAACTATTTAACCAAATTTAAAATGGAAAAGTTAGAATTTGGGTCCAAATCAGTAGAGCGTCCCTGTTTCCATCCAGCTCTGATGGATACCTGACTATTGTTAAGGAAAGTGAAGGCTGCTGGGCAAAGTGCTGGCCACACCTTCCCTTCATATGCAGAGGTCAAGAACCAAAGCATATTTTACTATGCAAGTAAATAAGAAATTGAAAAAAGTCTGAAAGAAACACTGGGTGGAACTAATACCCAGGAACTTGATCCCTCGTTCTCCCAGGAACTAGTACCCTGCCTCCATAAAAAAAATTGATTTAGTGTTAAGAAAACTTAATAAATATCAGGTAAATGGGGGGGGGGGGGGGGGCACTTGATATTTGGGGGGGGGGGGGGGGACATTGTTTGGGGTGGGGGATTGGACACTGGTAAAAGTATGTTTTCTATATAAATTCCATTTCGTTCTGGGGGGGGGGGGGGGGGGGGGTGGCGGTAGACTGCCTGAAAGAAACTCCGCCACTGCTCCAAACATTTTTTTGCCATACAATATGTGCACGATCCATGAGACTCATGATATTTGGCTAATTTTTTTTACCAATTAATCATTGGACTGTGAGAGGAAGATAACGACTAGCTTCTCATTGGTTAGGTGTACCATTTGGGGCACACAAAAACATTTTTTGTTGACCGTAGTGAAAGAACGAAACAGCGCTACGGCTTATCTACAGGATGAGGATACATTGTTTGAGATATTCAAAGTCAACTCTTATCAGAAAACAACACTTGTGATGTTTCAAGAACAAATTGATGATTGTTTGAATTCACATTTCCGCCTTCCTTATCTAGACATCAAAACATGCAATGTCTCTTTGCTGTCGATTTGTAATGGCATAGTTCTCCAAAAACTATTATTTACACCTTGTGTAAAAAAGAAAAAACAAACCCTGAAAATGTCTTCAAAAATTGACACAAGACTTAAAATAGTCTTCATATAGATAGTCAAACTGCGAGTGGACTACGCTACTATTTAAGTTACTATAATTACTTCCTGATATTACTCTTTAGAGTAATTTAAATTGTAGTGTATTATTATATATTTAAAGAAAATCATTTATTTTCTACTTTTGAGTGCATTATTACATAACGAGCCAACCGGCGGCGACAGAGGCGTAACGAGGGGGCAGTAGCGTCGTCTCATGGGGGGGTTCAAATTTTTACCCGGGGAGAAACTTTCGTTTTGCACCCCCCCCCCCTAAAAACTTTCGATTTGCACCCCTCCCCCTCGAACTTTCGAATTACACCCCCCCCCCCTCATACTTTATATATATACCAAGGGGTCTATGGGGGGGGGGGGGGGGGTTATGATCCCCCTAACCCCCCTGCCTGCGCCACTGCGAGGGGGGGGCGGGGGTACATATGTCCCCGGGCGATGACTTTAGGGGGCGCCAAAATGGGTTGTAAAAAACAAATTAAAATCTCATTTTTGCTGCATTTTTACATTATAAATATAAAAAATATATGGGGGGTGCAAATTGAAAGTTTGAGGGGGGTGCAAATCGAAAGTTTGAGGAGGGGGTGCAAATTGAAAATTTGTCCCCGGGCGCCGGGGAGGGTCGCTACGCCTCTGGCGGCGTACCATACACCGCTATTAAATTTAATTTCTACTTCATTAATTCATAATTTGTGAATTTGACACTACTAATGCTGTGAATGAAAATATTTTGCTTTAAAACACTATCAGTAGCTCGTGAAGGACGATTATCATCTACGATTGTAAACATAACCACATTAAGTATCATGCAGAACATGTTTTCTCAAAAATTTTTATTGAAATGTTTTTCAACATTTAAAAATAAGAAATTAATGTGACAATAGTAAACAAATTACATTTTAAAATATAAAGTGAGATGACATTGATACAATGCAAGAAATATTTTAAATAACCCTTAATGTGAGCATACAGAAAAAAATATTGCACAAGATGTCTCTTAAAATAACCATTCTATTTCATAGTCAACAACATTGCAACTCCCTCCTTTAAAACATCCCTTCTCAACCCCATTACATCGGCAATTACAACAAACTATAAAATATGAGCTAATTATAGTATTGTTTGAGGACACCTTGTAAAAATACGAGCATACAAGCAGATAAGAACTGATCCAAGCCTAACACATTTTGAACTGCTGCATATTTTACAATACAAGCAAACAAGAACTGATCTAAGCCTAAACACACAAATTCAACTGCTGCTAACATAAGGATTTTTGTTGAGATCTCTTGGACTCATCTCTTTTCCAATGATTTAAATTTACTCTCTGAAAAACATTTAATTTAAGTTAACAGTCATAAATAAATGAATAAATTTATAAATTACTATAAAAGCCAGATATTTGATTGTTGTTTATGTTTGAACAAACTGTTTATCATTTTTGTCAAAATAAAAATAGTAGGGCCTATCTAGTTGGGTGCAAATAAAGCAATGTCACCTAAACGTTTGGAATACTGGTCCAGATTATATGCAGCTTGTTCAAGAGCTGTCACACTGAGCTCAATCTGGTCAATCTGTTCTAGATAGGGCTGCAAACTTTGATCTACAAAACACATTTGTACAACCTTTGAAAAACTTGCTTACACATAAATAAAAGGTTCGTTTTTAAATCACATCAAAAGCTTCAGTACACAATTCCCTATCATCAGTCTGGTTAATTGTTGGTATTTTTTTAAGCTTTTTTTTCTCCATAATTTTTATAAAAATTTATAACACAGAAATATGCTGGTAAAAATTGTTGATAATACAGAAATGTGCTGGTAAAAATTGTAAATAAAACAAGATCTTTAGCAAGGTTATCTGTACAGAAAAATAAACTTACATTTCTCATTGAGGTCATGAAGAGCTCCACTGATGCTGAGGGCTATTTGCTTCATCTCTGAGTACTTGCTCATTGTAACTTGGTTCATTCTTTCCAAAAGTCTGTAATCTTCAACAGTGCCTGCACATGAGAGTTACACAATTATAGAAATAGTTTACAGCTACTGCTTAAGTTTACTGTAACTGTTCAGTCAAGTAGAAAACATTATAGTAGGGAGTTAAAAACTATGTTGTTTATTTAACCTAAATTTTGATTTATTCTCATCTAAAACACAGGCAACCATACGATTTATTTTTTCATGAAACCCAACTCACCATCCAACTCTCCTCGCAAATATTCTGCTGTTTTTATAAAAGTTTCTCTACATAACTCCACTACATTAGATGGTGGCGCGACTTGTGCATTATCTGGAACCGAATCCATCGTTTTATCTGAAAAAAAAACCAACCACTTCTATAATAAATGTATATAAACTGCTTTTTTTTTGTAAACATCCTATATTTTGTCATCATACTAGTATTATTAGGCCTATGGTTTCCAGAAAAATTTGCAACTAAAACCTACAAACTAATTACATTAAAACATTTTATTTCCTCATGATTCATCAAAAAATGTTTTATTATGTGACTATTTTCATCATTTGGTCATTCTTTCCTAATAGGCATTATTAAATTTAAATAATTTTATTATAGGCTATATCAATTTTTTAAAACTCCCACACAATTTTGTTTGCAGTTTTCTTACATTATTGTTCTGGTTACTAAGGCATAGATTAGATTCTATATATTATTTATATTATAGTATAGGGGGGCCTATTTAATAATATTTATACTAGATTCTAGATATATTTTATATATATATAGTAGATCTACTACAATCAACTACACTGGAGTCACTGAGATTGAGATTAAAAAATCTCTAAAAAAGTGTCACTACACACTAGATTCTAGAGTCTAGATCTACATTCTACAGTACTAGACTAGTTACTAGTAGTTAGAGTAGTTACTAGGGTAATCTATCGTTTTGGGTACGTAAAATTTAAAATCGCCCGCGATTTGTAATGTGAAAAACAGGTGACTCCTTAAATTTTAATAATTATTTCACATTTTGAGGAAGATTTATGTATTAAAAAATTCAAAAATGTTTCCTTGATTCATTTATGTACCTGTTTTTAAACAATTGAATTAAAACTTTTCCGTAATAAATGAAGACTAGCGATGTTTCCAACAGATGCAACCATGCTCATTTACTATAGCAGCCATCTTGTCTAAGTTTTATTTTTATAAGCTTTTAGCGCCAGATTCAGGGGGAAGCCACTCTATTTTACAAATGGCTGCTGTTTATATAGCAAATCTTGCTCTCAGACACTGCTGTTTAAAGTTAATTTCTGGCCTATATCGATATATTTAGCCATTGATTTAGGTTTATTATTCATTTATCTATAATATTTGACACAAAAGTATGACAATATACTTCTATTTAAGCCTTGACAATGAGGTAATGTTTTCGTACATAAATAGCCGCGGGCGATTTTACGTACCCAAAACGATAGATTACCGTTACTAGTACTACAGTTTACAATAAGGCGATAAGCAGTAGCCTAGAAATTAATACAAATGTAAATAAACTTGATCAAAGTAAATAAAGTACTGCTATTAGTCTAGTATTAGTATTATTACCCTTGAGTTTATCTTCGTTATTAAAATGGATCTCTTGATTTTGTGTTGGTGAAAATACAGATCGATTTTCTCTCATATCTGCCATTTTGTTTACCATCCTACCAAGGGAGGCTACTATCAAAAATCAAATTGTTTATATCTTGATTAAGAATTAAGATTAGCCAGATTAGGCCTAGCCTACTGCCGAATATATAAGGCAGCGTGTCAGAAACAGAGCCCCCCCCCCCCCCCCCCGAAAATTTTTTACCGCCCCCCTCCGAACGAAATGAAATTTATATAATTTATATAGAAAATATATACTTTTAACAGTGTCCGCCCCCCCCCCGAAGAAAGTTTACCGCCCCCCCCCCCGAAAATTTCAAGTGCCCCCCCGGAGAAAAAAGTCTGGAAGAAACACTGCTTCTATCCAATGATAAATTATCAGGAGAGGTGCAAGATGGAGGCAGTGTTTCTTCAAGACTTTTTTCTCCGGGGGGGGGGGGGCGGTATACATTTTCCCGGGGGGTGGACACCGGTAAAAGTAAATATTTTCCATATAACTTCTATTTCTTTCGTGGGGGAGGCGGTAGACTTTCTTCAGGGGGGGGGGGGGGGCAGAGCCCTCTGCCCCCCCCCCCCCCCCCCCCCCCGCCCCACTCCAAAGAGATGCCCGGAAGAAACTCTGGATGGAGGCTGCCTTAAGCCGGGACATAGCTAGGGGCGACCGCCCCGGACGCCAATCCTTGGTGCGACGCAAGAAAAAAAGTAGGAAAAATAAAAGCTTTTTTTTTTTTAAGCTGCGGTATTGAAATATACAATGTCAAAGTTAATTTTTTAAAAAAACAGCGAGAATCAGAGTTTCTTTCAGGCATCTCTTCTGGTGTATTCATAGAACCTCCCTAGTAGTTTCCTTACAGGTTGTTTTTTTTTTTTGTTTCTCTGATTTCGTTGTCCACTGTCCACTTATGACCGAACCATACATCTCTTCCCCCCCCCCCCCCCCCCCCCCGAAGAAAGTCTACCGCCTTGTGTCTTGGGCACAAACGGGAAAAGATTATGATTTTAATTAGTCTACGACTATGTTACAAGGTCCTTGTTTAAAAACACATTTTAAAATGCTGCGACTCGCATAATATTAAGAAAAACTAATTTACCGAAATAAAAATCACACTGCTTGTCCGTAGGGAAAGCGCAAAGGAAATTAAGAAAATAAGCGCGCGGCATTCTAATTTTCTTTATTGCTCACTTGTGCTTTCTACCTCTAAGTCAAGTGCTAGACAGTCGCTTAGTTACTTCTGATAGATCTTCTAGACTTCACGTAACATTAACTAAAACAAAAAATGTCTAAAGCTTTTACCATTGAGAACCATCACAACCTTGCAAGGCATTCTCATGGCCAAATACAGGTACAAAATTTACAATTTAGAAATCTCATTTCATAGACCATAATGAATGACATTAATGTCATTAATGACCATACGGCATACGCCATACATTCACATAATATTTCATTGCATTTTGGCATGGGCTAAAGGCTGCAGTACAGAAAACTACAAATACATACAAGATAAGACTTCATCATATCTTGTGATAGAGTTTATACTTATTACAGTTCATAGATCTAATCTAGATTTTTAATTTAGTTTTAGTAGGCAAAGCTACATGCTAATTTTAATTCTTGTCTTAAATTAATAGGCCTAAATTAGGACATTTTCAAAATTTCTTAATCCATAATTTAAAAATCTAATCCACAGATAATTTTTGGACCAATGTTTTCTGGGAAAACGTAAGTTAAGTTTGTTTAACATGTAGCATGTAGATATTTAGTTTCTTTAGGCTAACTAACACGCATTTAATAATTAGTAAATAGGGTAGACCAGCATTTGTTCTAACTGGTAGGTTAACAGAATAACAGCAGACCTTTTTATTAAGATTTTAAAAGCTCAATTATTTTCTGTCCAGCCATAGAAATTAATATAAAATAAATTTACGTTGATAATAAATTAACAAGTTGTAAAAATATTTCCACAGAACTGAATTAATGAGGCGAATGAAACGCTATCAGATCGCCAACTATAGTTGTCTTATTATCAAATATGCAAAAGATGTTCGCTATGATGTTGGTGGGATAGCCACTCATGACAAGTAAGTTTAGCAACTCTGTGGTCATTTTCAATAACTTGATGTATAATTGAACACACTCTGCCTCACAATAAGGTAGAGCTGCACCATTTCTGGATTTCTTAGTATACCATCCATGGGGTGGAGTGGCCTAGCAGTAGAGAGCTGGACTGCTAACCTGTAAGTCTCGAGTTCAAATCTGGGTTTAAGTCAGTAGACCGTCCCTGAGTCCACCTAACTCATGTAGGGTAAGTAAAGGCGGCTGGGCATAGTGCTGACCACACTATCTCTTCACAGAAACCGTCAGGTTTGAAAGGGAACTTTACTTACTAGTATGCCATCCAGTTAAAGATATTGAAATTAGTTTTCAGGCGCTCATAAAATACTGCACTTAAGAACTATGGTAATAGCAATTGAGACTAATTATTTAATTAATTGAAGCCAGATCAAAACCGAGATTTGTTGTGCACTAAGCATTTAAAGTAGTTAATTTCTCAATCTTATCCAGTTATTTACAGTTCTAATCTAATCTGATTTTTTTTTTCAGACAAGTATTGGAGGCTGTTCCATCAGAGAGATTATCAGATTTGCAATCAGAGGCATTAAAACATGATATCATTGGTATAGACGAGGGACAATTTGTAAGCAGCATTCTTCCTATGTTCTGGTACATAGCTAATCTGATGTTGAACAAAATGCCAATTTAAGACATTTTATTTTCAGTTCCCTGATGTTGTAGCTTTTTGTGAGAAAATGGCAAATCAAGGCAAAGTTGTTATTGTGGCTGCTTTAGATGGAACATTTCAGAAAAAGGTATGTGTTTTCATGATTATCTCGCAACTAGTTAATTATATAACTAGTGGCTGTTGACCAGAATAAAATAGCTCTTCACTAACACAGCGCCATCTCCTCAATGTAGGGCTTTGGGGACATACTAAATCTGGTGCCACTGGCTGAACATGTGCACAAGTTAACAGCTGTGTGTATGAACTGCTATAATGAAGCATCTTTTACTAAAAGAATTGGCTCAGAAACACAGGTATTTTACTTTAATACAAAGCAACTTAATTTCTCTAATTTGTTGAAATAATTACTCAGAATCATGCCAAGTTGTAGTAGATCAGAAGTTGAAATGCCTGGCTATATGTACTTTTAACCAACAAAGTAACTTCAACTTTTCAGGTTGAAGTAATAGGAGGAGCAGACAAGTATTTGGCGGTCTGTCGACAGTGTTACGACTCCCCCGTCAAGAAATCAGCGAGGAGATCACCACTTAAGTCTATAAATGAAAACGCCCATCAACAAATTCAGCCTCGATGTCTATTTAATGAGAATACTTTGTAATGCTTTCTTATTATTGTCAATGACATGTTTAGCCCATATCTTTTAATAGCTGTGTATTGATGAGTAGTCGATTGACTTTTTATTACGGTGATTTTTTTTTTTTTTTTAATGTTGTCTTTTATAAAGATGTTTTATGCCAGTATTTACGTTTACAATAGAAATTGCACAAAAAAGTGCAATGTTTTTGCATAATATTACTGTTGTCTTAATATAACAATACCCATATATTTTTATTTGGCTGTAAATAAAGCTTCGTGCACTTTTTTGTTAACTCAAAGCTTAACACATTTGTTGACATATTTTTAATTCTATCAGAATCATTCAATTATTTACTTGTAGGTATATGTGACCTATTAGCCTTTCTTATGTTGGTTGGTTAATAGTTTTTCCAATATTTTCCTTTTAGTAACTATTAACCAACCAACATAAGAAAGGTTGTTTTTTTTTTATGAAATATATTTTGTTTACCGCACAACATCCCACTTGAGATTAAGTAGGAGCTGGTGCAATAATAACAAAATTAGATTGTACAATTTGTTTGCGTAATGCTTCATTTTTCATACTTTTTAATGTTCTAATTCTACTTTAGTCTATTTATTCACATTAAATTATCATCCATGACCAACATTTGTGATCTTGAAATTTTATTTAACTAGCAAGGGTATTCCCATTGTAGTTAGTTGGCGACTATTGACAAAATGCATTAGTATAATTCAATAAGAATTTGCTGCCAAAAGAGATTTTAAAAATTACAAGCACTTTTTGGACAACAGTCTGCTTCGGTAGGGAAGGATGTAACAGAAGACATGACAATATAAAAGCAATTTTTATTTCCAGAACAATTTGATTCATATTTCAGCTGATCTTTTTAGTCTGATAACTCATTCTGCTGAACTAAAATTTGTAATTACAATTTTTACTCAAGATTTAAGAAGTCAAATGTAAATTACCCACAATTGCATTGTATCTTTGCTCTACATCAGTTTATCAGACAATAATGATAGGATTACATATATACTATCTAAGGACAAGCTTTGGTTCAACTGGCCTAATGAAATTGTGACCTAGTGAAATTCTTTAAAAACCTAGAATTTTTTTTTTTGCTGTGACAGTAAAGTTTTAATGTTTTTAGTTTTAGCACAATCAGAAGAATGGGCTAAATTTGTTAGCCTAGACGAGGATCTTTATTCAGTATGGAGGTCACTTAGGTTAGATTTCATTTAATTAGAGCAGTTATTCAAATGCATAATCCAGTATAAAAGGTTGGGATTAATTAAGAAAAACAAAAAGTTAACAAACAACCACTGTATAGCGCAGCAGCTGAATCCAATGTTTATACACTTCACATGCCATGCTTGCAACTGTTCACTCAAATTTCACATCTAATCTTTTTTAACCAATTAAAACAATCAGATAATCTAGAATTGCTATTCCATTTCTGTTTAAAATGATTGTGATGTGCCTCTAGTCGCACAAGGAGTATCATGACATTTTATCCATAAAATGAGCCTGTCCATTGTTATCTAAGCGACGGGTCAGAATTTCACAGCCAGTTTCTGTCACCATCAAAGTGTGCTCAAACTGAGCAGACAGTTTGCCATCTTGAGTGACTGCTGTCCAGTTGTCTGGCCACAATTCATCTTTCCAGGTTCCTGAATTGAAGTAAGTATAAAACCAAATAAATTTTCTATGGGATTCATTGTCATTTAAAAAATTAACTTCAATAAGTAGGCATTAGAAGTATTCATATTAACCTTTCCTGTCATTACAAATGTAATGTTCATGTCTTAGTACTGCCTGGCTGATTCAATAGTCTGATGGATGTAAGAAATATACCAAGGCCAGCAAACTACAATTTTCCAGTTTTATTTTATACTGGAGTTTTTTAATTTGACTAAAACACCAAAAAACCTTTTGGTAGAAAGTTTTTAAAAAATCATTTGCTTATATCAGGTTATCACATTTTATGCAAAGTTATCCAATACGCAGTATACCACAAGTAAGAGAGATCCTGTATATATGGTAAATATAAAATTCATTTTATCTTTAGTGTTGAGGTGATATCAATTCAAATAAAGTACAATAAGAGCAGGTTAAACCCCCCCAAAATACATATTTTAAAGTTAGAAATGTTGATTTTTCAAAATCTATTGTTCCTGAAACTACATTCAATTCTGAACATTTTTGTATAATTATTTTGCCAAATTACGTATTGCTAGTATATTTTTTAGCGCAATTTCCATTCTGGAGAATTGCGTTTATCAACTCATCTTTTCTGGGAATGTGTGTTCGCAGCGTTAAGTCGTATCTCCTCCTCAACGAAGCAATATCGAGGACTAGTTCCAATAGCAAATTTGTTAAGCAAGTTCCGAGGATGATAGTGGGCCAAAAAAATTCCCGGAATTCCTTCCTGGATTTCACGGAAAAGCCAAAAAACCTCGAAAAAATGCAGTTTTTTGCCCATATCTCGGCAACCAGACCACTTAGCGACTTGAAACATTTACCAATCGATTCCTGCCATAATTTAGAACAATATTGCCGAAGAAAGTTTTCAAAAATATCCTTTCGTTCTGTCACAAATTTTAAAATTACATAAACACCTACAAACCGATCGTTCTCCTAGCTTGAACGCACCCCAGCATTATACGTAAGAGCTATTTTTAGATAACATAAGGAAATTGCGCTAAAATTGTCACTAGACTTTTTAATTAACTTGTTTTAAATTTTAATGAATGAGAGTAATGACGTAATTCCCCTATATTTTATTAAGCAACATTTTGCAACATAAAAATTAAAAACTAAAATAGATGTTCTTATTGCCGAGTACAAGGCTCCAGATGCAATTTATGTAACTGGGAGGTTTTAAAAATGATTTTTTGGTATAGTTTTTGCTTTTTCTCGTTTTTTTCAAATTTAGTATATTTTTCACTAGCGTTTTTCTCAAAATGCTACTTTTCAACAAAATTGTACCAGTTAAATCACTATAACTCAAAAACTACTTGAGATATTTAGTTGAATTTTTGCACACATGTTCACTAAACATTGCTTGTAAAGTTGAACTAAAAGAATTTCTATATCTTTGATACTTCACATTTTACAAAATAAAAAGCTAAGTCTACTCCCTACTTTTTGGAAATTTTTTAGGTCTCACATTTTAAAAAATTTGGCTGAAATCCATTTTTTATTATTTTCGAATTGTTTTAGTTCATCCTTTTTGTAATTGCGTATACTACACTATGTAAAAGATTTGTGTTATTCTGACAAACAGAAGCTGTGTTATTGTGATTTCAATGAGAGCTAATTTTGAGCTATTTAACCCTAAAATGACACTTTTTAGAAAATATTTTCAAAAAACCATAACTTTTTAGTGATTTTTTTGCATATTTTTCATATATTATGTTAGTTACAACTTCCTTATCACTCAAAAAAGTTCTAACACCTAATTTTCAATTTGGGGGTTTAACCTGCCCATAAGTTTAAGTTACAGCTTACCTTCATTTATCATAGGTTCAATGGTAAACACTTGTCCAGGTTTCATGATTCCAATGGCTTTGTTTTCTAAATTTTAAAAAAGTTTGTCCATTATACAACTTAGCGCTGATTAATAATAGACTAACTTTACATAAATGAAAAAAATTATAAAGTAGCTTCTTACTTCCATAATGAGGTACACTTGGAGTAGTATGAAACAATCTGTTATTAAAAAAAATAGCTTGTTACTAATACTGTGTGAATGATCTGTCAATGTAATCTAAGAATAACAGTATGGAATACCAACTGAACAACGCAAACAGCATAGTTGAAAATTATATATTATCAGGTTTGTATTGCTTGCATAATAAAGAAGTATTTTGATTCTTTGGTTGAAAGCATGAGTAAGATTTGTATTTAGCGAGTTGCGCAGCTTGCGCCGTGACCTTTGTTGCCATGGTAATCATGGCTGTACCTTGAACCTGAAGTTCTGGCTTCCGGTTGACCTTAGGTATTTAGGGGCCTATCAGTTTATGCTAATGAGCAGAGCCCACGGTCTACATTTAATTACGAAGGGGTCCTCATCTTTACGATAAGATGCTTTAAAAATTAATTGCGTTTCATTTCTTGTGTTTTGTTTGAAACATCACCAAGGATTAGTGTGCTCAAATATAAGGTAAGTTTGGATAATTAATTATATACTTAAAATTTAAAGTCAGAGAAAAGTATATTAATGATTCAAGTCTAAGGGTCGAAAAAAAATAATATCTGTTAAAAAATTATGTCTTAACCCTCCACATAGGCAGAAATGTCGCCCGCGAGTAAGCCTTATTCTCGCGCCAAATTCCCAGTAATTATTACATAATTAAAATATCGCATCTCTTGATATCCGCCCTATGATATTAGTATTAGTTATTCATTGTCACTTAGGCCTTGATTCTAATTCTAATTTTATTAGTTTAAGTAGCCTACATAGTATACTAAATTATTACGGTTGAATAGGTCTAGATCTAGACTCTAGACTAGACTGTACATTTATTTTATTTTTAGATCATTACATAAAAATAGGCTATTAGATCTTGATCTAGCTAGATCTACTAATTATATTCTACATCATCAAGAATAGATTTAGAAAAATCTACTGATCTAGTAACTAGAATCTAGACTTAGTAAAAAAATTAAAAAGAATCTAGATCTAGATTTAGTATTTAGATCTAAGATTCGAGTATTCTAGATCTAGACTAGATCTAGTAAAAATTAATCTAGATCTATTAAGAAATAGACTAGTTAATTTTGTTTAGGGCCTAGATCTAGTTACAATAATTATATTTATGTTTATTATTTTATTTTTGCAGAAACTTGCATTCTATTTCATCCAAGGAGTCTAGATCTTGTAAAAATAGTAAGACATTGTTATTGTTAAGATTAGATTTAGACTAGTTCAGGCATAATTCTCCATCAAATAGGCCTGGCCTAGGCCTATATATATATGTATATATAATATATCTATATAACTAGGCCTATATATAATAATTTTTTATAAAGCCCTATGCTATGCCCTCTATTATTTCAGCAGATTATTTAGACCTCTTTATTAAGGCCAGTTTCAGTACTTGGTAATTTTTTTTTAAATATGAAGTTAATACTAGACTTATAGCAAAAAAAAAATAGGCCTATACATAGGGCCTACAGCTTGAGTAAATTTGTTTTCCTTGTAAATCTTATTTGCTTATAGGCAAGACTAACCCAGTGTAAGGAGGATTGCTAATGTAATCAGAAAGTTGATGGCTGAGATAAAGCGGCTGATGAGAACAGAGGCTTGTGAGTGGATTAGGTTGGTTGAACTTGTGTACAGCCCTATCTATGTTCAATGCCTCAGGTGGAAGCACATTTAGTAAGTATGGAGGCTGAATTTATTTCTAATTTTTATATTTATTTTATATACCTTGCAATATGTTGAGCTACATATATATTTTGTGAAATGGTCTGCTTAATTCTAATTCCATTTGCCCTTCTCTTTTCAGGTAGTTTTCATGGAGATCCAGCTTTTATTCAAGGCTCATCTTAAAGAGAATGATGTGGCTGCTGGGACATTACTAAAATCTACATTCAACTGCTTGCAGATCTCAAGAAGCCTGGGGTTCTCGTCCAGCGCTGCAAGCACTCAGGCTGATTGGGAAATTAATTTCTGGTCCTTTGATAAAGATCATTTACAAGAACGCAAAGTGGCGATCAGTTGTACTCTGTTTCTTAAAGTCATGGAAGCGTTGTTGACTTCTACTGAGTCTTTCTTGGTGCGACAGCTGGAGAGGTTTCTGATGGGAAATCTGATTGGTGGCCAGTTGACTCATAAGTGGGAGCAAGGTGATCAGCGAGTGTCGCAATACAGTGGAAGGACTATTGAAAGGGTGCCAGCAACAAAACAAAAGTCAGCTCTTTACACCATAAGCTACTGGGCAGATGATTAGGATAATGCTGAGAATCTGTCATCTGGCAGAATCACTGGTTGTTGACTTGCTTTGTAGGAATCTTGTTTTTCTTACTGAATAATTGCTAATCAAGAGTTACAGAGTACTTCTTTCATTTGTAGTATACAAATTAACTTTATTTTTTTAACATTAGTGTTTTTATAAGTTGTTACTGAAAAAATGCTTGCTGTGAATTGTAAAAATTTTGAAAACTAACATTAACAATGTTTATAATTAAGTTTTGTTTTCATAATGTAAAAAAATAATTACATTTCAATTACGTAACTTATTTTTCAGGGTAATTTGAATCAGCAAGATAATCCTAGAATCATTAGTTGCGTGCTTCAAAAATGTTGGTCCAAACTAATTTAAACTATTTTCTTTTTCAGTTTGATCACTCAAGTAGTAACGCTTTTTAAAAATGTATTTCTTTTCCTTATATGTGCTAATTGAAATTGTATCTAAAGATTAATTACAATTGATACCTTAGAAAATTGTTTTTAAACACTAAAGTAATCCAAGAAATTTGTTGTCACTAATTTTTTTTTTCCAGCATACACTCAAGGCATGGGTGTTTATTCCTTGATAATTAATACTATTTTTCTTCTTGAATGGGATCGTAATGAGACGAGGCTGATTTTTTGTACTGTAGATTTGTTTCTTCACACTAATTATGATTATGTAACTTTTTTACAATACTATGTTGATTGTAGATTATACAAAGGCTAAATTTAGGTTGTCGCTATGTAATTTATTTCTTTGCTCTGATAAACATATTTTTAAATTATTGCAAAAAAAATTTTGTTTTATACTTTGCCATTCTCCTAAATGTTTCTATTTTATTAGACAAAATCAAAATTCATATGGTGATCTGATAACTGTATTTTAATAATTTATATTTCTTTTAGCAAACATTGAAATGTCTGTATTGTCAGTATTGTTACATTGAATTATTTACTAGTAATAAATAAATACTGGTACACACTTTGACAGCTGTTTCCTTTTTATTTTATAATTTTATTATGGCCTACTGATATAGACACTGATATCAAGTACAAAGGGGTGGGGGGGGGGGGGGGGGTCTGAGAAAGTAACGTCAAGGCAACCAGTTGCAACTTTCGTTTATCATGTAGTGTGTGTGTGTATGTAGGTCTACTCTACTTCATCTACCCAAGTAATATCGTTCATTACAATAAGAACGTGTGCAGTAATATGTGCTTGTGCATTTCTATAATATAATAATAGTAGTGTAGTAACAGTATTAAATATTAATAATTCGTTTTACAATAACTAGATCTAGTTTTATTTAAAACCTACATTAATTTTTTTTTGTACATGGAGCAATAAGTCAATATGTTATGAGGCTGACAATGGCATGTAATTACTCATTCAAATCACATCCAGTCCAGTATAACTTAGGATTTAAGCTTGATTATAATTTTTTAGTTTTTCAAAAAATGCGAATCCCGGATGAGGCAATAAAATTATAATTTTTTAATTTTTCGAAAAATGCGAATCCGTGATGATGCAATGAAAAAACCATCTGTGCCAACTTTTTTGTTTATGTAACATTGACTTGAATGACGAAGGTCTAAGCTGTTTTAGCCACGCCCACAAATTTTTAAAAGGCCATATCTTAGCTCCTAATTAAGCTAGAGACACAAAATTGGTATCAATGTGTAGGGAAAAAAATACTGTTTTTTTGTGGTATAATTTTATTTGAAATTAGTGGAGTTTAAAAATTACGAGCAACAGCCTATTGTATTTTGCAAAATAAATATGTACAAAGCATACAGCAATTTAGTTAGGTGAATAAGCTGATGCACCATCAGCAGAATTCATAACAAATAGCGAACTGATGAGAACTAAATAGCCTGTAACATTTCATTTAGGGCCACATGTATACAAAACTTCCAACTTGATTTAACAACTCATGGGAACAAAATGAAGTAATAATACAAGCCATGTGGCAAAAACTTACTCATGTATTCCATGTCCACAGTAACTTCTCACAACAGAATATCCATTAGCTTGGGCATGTTTCTGTATAACATTACCTAAATCTCTGTATCTCACACCAGGCTTTACTGAGATGTTTAAAAAATGAGTCAGCTAAAGTATTGTATACACAGTGATCTAGGATAGAATCAGAAAGGCTTTTATTTAAGTTTAATTTTTATTTAGCCAGAACTCTTAAAAGAATATTGTTTTCAGTAAACTTTGATTCAGAAAGACATGCCATTCTCCCTCCCACATTTAAAATCACAAGCATTACCTTCATTGATGGCAAGCATCAGACACTCATAGGTTGTTTTCACCAGCTTTTTGGCACTATCACTTACATTTCCAACAAAAAATGTTTCATTGGCATCCCCATGATACCCTCTGTGATAGGCTGAGATATCAACTAAAAAAAAGACAAATTAAAGCGAGTTAGTTTTCATACAAATTTTTTATTAAAATGTTTGTTTTTTCCCTTTGGATCTGACAGTGTAATGGTTAGTGATGGGTTTACTTAAACCTGTTTTAAAGTGTAGTATTATCAGTTGTGGAGTTTTTAAACATATGTCACTCTGTATTCTATTAAACATACTGTATAATGTTCCTAAAATTACAAGCCTTATTGGGCTGCCACCACTGGTAACTCCTACAATCAATCTAGTGATCTACTTACCATTCATGATGTCACCATCTGCTAAAGGTCTCTTATCAGGGATTCCATGACAGATCACCTCATTGATGGATCTGCAACAGAAATGAGGTTCAATACATTTAGGAAATATCGTTTAGGCATATTCATTGAACAACTAATTTTTTGGAAGAAAAAAAAAGCAAATATACATATAAGTGTTGAAACAAAAAATTAACTTACGTGCAACATGATTTAGGAAACTCAAAATAATTTAAGGGTGAAGGATAACAATCTCTGTCGATAGTTGCCTGACACATAAAAAAAAAAATCTCATATCTCAGTAATAGGATAGTATTAAAACTCTCAACAATAAGGTATAAAATATCTACACTACATTTGTCAGAGACTATATGATTCCAGTTAATCTGCATGTCTTAAAAAAACTATGTAGTGAGACACAAAAGTATTATAATTCTTCAGCTACTTTAATACAATTAATATACTACTAACCTCATGTACTAATCGATCAATTTCATCAGTTGTGACACCAACTGCTGTTGCCTCTGCTGCAATATCTAGTATTTCACGTGTCAGCTGAAAAAATTGACTTCATTTTTAAATCAAGTTTGATATGATGTGCCAGTAATCAAAGAATTGGTTTGTGCTTAAAAAATAAAAACATGATTTCAAGCAAAACAAAACATTAACTAACCTTACAGACAACTCGCATTCCTTCTTGTTCTTCATCTGTTAGAACTCGTATGTTAGTTGTTCCTTTCATTTGTCTCTCACTTTCTGATACACCTGTAAATTATTTTAGTTTTTAGTATGTTTATACTGTCAAAAAGTACACATAAGTGTTGTTTTAATCACAACCTGTACTAGTCTTTATTTTCAGGTGCCATATAATTTTCCCTTCTCCCTTTATAATATAATAGAAATATTATAAAATTTATTAAAATATCATAATGTATATGAAAGTTATATCCACTATAGTTATTTATTACTTATTTATTGATAATGAAGTGTCATTTTTTTAAATGGCTTTCAGGAACTCAAGTCAGCATTAAAAAAAATTATACTTAATTGTTGAATTTAGAACTGTGTGTGTGTAACACTTTTATTTTTGTAAATATTTTGTACAGAACACAACTGCTGTTAATTTCAATGTTACCACTATGACTAGAAATGAAAATCAAATGAAACTAGAGACTGGAAAAAGATTTTACCCGTAGGATGGTTAGCATAGTCTGGTCTGACTATGTTATCAGGAACTGTTCTTGTTGCACTCTAGCAAAAAAAAAAAAAAAAAAACATTGTTGCAAGATTGATTTTGTGTTACACAAAAACTATAAAGCATATATCTCATACACTTCATTAAGTCTTTAGCTTTTACTATAACCAAATTTAAACATGATTTTATAAATTTCATAATTTAAAAAATCTGTTAACATGTCTTTTCTTTTAGTTTACAACATTACTGGCAACTCTACCTCCAATGGTGCCATTCATTGAATTCAGATTTGTTAAGTGTATGAAATGACAGTTATGAAGAGTGAAGTGGAAACTTACAAGGGGTGCTGGACGCAGAGTGCCTGTAAAACGAAACCCTGGCCATGGATTGAACTGTTCATTGCTCTCGCTATTAGGCTCTAAAAGTGACATATTAGGAACAATAGTAAGGTAATGACACAGAGATAATAATGAAATGTATTTGTTTAAGATACTATAAAATTTTCAGATGTATCAATGTTTTTTTAGTACTAATTAAGTTTGTGAACAACTTACTTGCTAATTTATGGAGCTTTTTATGTTCACCCCAAGAATTTTTAAAGCACTCCTGTAAATTTAATAAACATAATAATTATGACAGACTGTATTTTCTTAGTCCTGGATCTTTCAATCATAATCATTTTCAGGAGCTAAAAATTAAAAACACAAAATTAATGTGTAATTGCCTCCTTTTCTCTATCCCCCCCCTCTCAAATAATTATCAAATCATACAAAAAATTAACACCAGTCACCCTCACAGTCTGAGTCACACCCTAAAATAATAAATGACATCTTCCACAATTTCCCCACCAAAATGATATTGAAGCAAATTAACATTTTTAATAATTTCTATTTATAAGAAAAAATTAATGTACAGTACCTTAGTAATATCCATGCACATCCACTAAATACACTATCACAAAAATGTCACAACACTCACACTGTCCTAATGGCATATGTGCACAACTTCATTATTATTTTATTATAATCTCTAAGCTTTAAATCTTGAATATTATATGTATTAAATGATAACTTTAAAGTCCATATACCTACCTATTTTAATTATGATTCATTAACCTTATACTTATAGCCCAAACCAAATTTTGCTCTCTACACTCAGCCCTGAATATTATTTACAATGTTATATTTTTCATCATTAATTTGAATTTGCTAACAGTAACAATTGACTATAAAAATATTTCAGTAAGTTGAAGAAATGAAGGTATATATCTAGATTCAATGGTAAATGAATTAGACAAGCTCAAGAATAAGACAAGCTGTGAAATGTGTAATCGGTCAGTTGATTGCAGGTTCTGATTATTTTGACGCAGATTTAAATTAGACAAAGTCTTAACTCTTAAGCCTTAGCCTAATAAGTAGAATCGACCCTTTGAATCCTGGACAGATCGTCCCGTCCCCCCGTCGTGGCCAAAGCCATTGTTGATTGTTTCAGTTAACACCTAAAAGCTAAAAAAACAACTTAAAATTTGCATTGGCTCTTGGTGGCTCTTACAACTCTTATTGACTCTAATACTTAATAATTCATAAAGCGAAACTAAATTTTTAAATAGACTGGTCTGGGTAAAAATTAAAATGCTAATGTTTAGATTTAGATGTAGTATTAATATCCTACTAATACTAGATCTAGTAGATCTTTGATGGGAATTCCCACAACTGGGCATAAAAAAATAGAAAAGAAAAAGCATGGTTCAGAGCTGTAACAAATAGGCCAAGGATTAGGGCTTAGGCCTTCTGTCATACAGTTCATACAGTCATAGCAGCCTAGTAAAATCAGTCTAGCTAGTGGACGAAATCTATTATAACAAAAATAAAGTTAATTAGGAAATGTTCACCAGAATTTCAATTTAGGTCTAGATTCTAGATCTCTAGCTTCAGATTTACAACACATCACTGTCACACACACATAGCACGGCACATACTGAACTGACACAAGTGACCAAACTAAGAAACTTTTTTATTTAAGTTCTGAGACTATGGATGTAGGACTAGAGTTTTTAGTAGTAGAGACATGAAACAAAATACCTGTGAACAAAAGAAAGAGCCAGGTATCCCAAGTTTAATACAAGTTGGACACTGAAGTTTTGCACCCTCTCCACAACCAGGGCTTTCGCAAGATCTGGAAGACACTGCTACAGACATTTTTTTTTCTCTAGGCTACATAGTTCGTACTTGTACGGAAACTTACCAGCATGGGAGCATTAAGTAACGATAAATACTCAAAAAAATGCATATGGGTTTTTTTTATTTATATGATGATTACTGATTTAAAGGTTCTATTAAAATGTATAATTTATATACACTATTTGCATATTTCTTTTACTACCTGATAAAAGATTTATATTCGTCAAGATACATTGATTAATAACAAAAATTATAATAGCAGGTCCCTCAGTTTCATTTTCCACCATAGAAAAATGGCGACCACCATGAAATCGGAAAACAAAACAGATATTAATCGCGAAATAGGAATGAAGATGAAAAAGTCCCCAAATGACGAGGATGATCAAATAGGTAATAAGACACTATTGGTAAATTCAATAAATGAAAGTATTTTGGTTCGATTAAAATCCAGACCTACTGAAAATGGGAATTAGGGCCTACTCACAGCTGAGGAAGTCCTGGAGACTGGACTGGAGAGAGTGAGACTGAAATCAAATGTTATTAAATACGAGCCGACCCGCAGTGTATCATACGCTGCTATTTAGTTGTTTTTCTACTTTTCAGTAATTTATAATTTGTGAATTCGACAGTACCAATGCTGTCACTGAAAATATTTGCTTTAAAACACCAACCCCCCCCCCCCCCCCCCCCCCCCCCAGGGAAAGCAGCCTCCTCTTAGTTACCTTCTCTAAGTTTAAAATAGTTTCAAACTGAATTATCTGCCCCTAATAACTGTCACCAAACCCAGCTCTACAATTGTTTTGTAAACATTTAGCGTGAACTACAACTCACCTGACCATGTGAGGGGGTGGGGGTGGGTGGTAGCGATTGAGAGGAAGAGAAGGGACTGCATGGCGCGTGCTTGCAGCTTGTTTTCTAACGTCTCCCAGAAGAGAATTATATATATAGATTAGTTATTATTATAATAATCATATGATACAAAAAAATCTCACATTCTTAGTGATGAGTGATGTAATGATTATGACTAGATCTAGATTATGCAGATTCTGAGATGTGGAATCTGTGTCTGTAGTCACTGTTGTCAGTCACTACAGTCACGTACAGTGTTGTAGTGTGTAATAATCTCAGTTCAGTCTCAGTGTGTGTGTGTGTGGGGGGGGAGGGTGTTAGTAAGTAATTAAGAAAAGGTAAGTGTTAAAAGTAAAGTCACTACAATAGTGAAGACACATAGATCTAGATCTTTTGGGCCTAAAATTAATCGTTAATTGCCCAAACTCGACACAATAAAAAGATGATCAATCATCTGGTATTCATCTGCATACTTACTCAACGATGGAAACTAATCTCATGTGCTGAAAAAAAAAACAGCACATAGATCTAGATATAGATTCTAGATACTTTGAACTAGTTGCTAGTAACATTACAAAAATAAACTTAAAAGTTGCAAGGCACTGTTCAAAGTCTGCATCTCACATTTAACCATTGAACCCTGTTTTAAATATTACTAATTTGTCATACTAAGTAGGTATATTTTACAAATATTTTGCTATTCATTGCTTGTTATTTCACTATACTTAATTTTAAATTGATCTAAATTTACATCAGGGACCTAATTTATGTAATTAGTTAAAAACACATGGTTAATGTTAGCAATAGCTGCATTTTAAAAAGTTTTATTATTTAATTACAGTCACACTATATATCATGTAGAATCTAGCATAGAATTACAATTAGGGAAACTTGACACAGAAATGTAATCCTTTGATATTTTGTTTTCAGTTCCACATAAAGAAGCAAAAGTAGACAGAAGTAGATCTTGCCCATATTTAGACACAATCAACAGGTAAACATTATATCAGGCATCCAAAGTTATCAGTATACAAATAATGTATATATATATGAATAGGTTCATATGAAATTAATTCATGAATGATATAGGCTATAAAAATAATTAAAAATATAAATCTGCTGTTGTTTTTTCAGATCTGTTCTTGATTTTGACTTTGAGAAATTGTGCTCTATTTCATTATCTCATATAAATGTGTATGCTTGTATGGTTTGTGGCAAGTACTTTCAAGGTAAGTACTCTATTTTTTTTAATATACATAAATATATGTTTTGCAGTAACTTACACTTTTTGTTTAAAATGGCGCTATGCAACTCTGCTAACTTAAAACCTGGTATTGTAAATAAAATTTTATTTTTTTTTAATTTCAATTATTTTAAATTGACTAGGTCGAGGTAACAACACTCATGCCTACACACATAGTGTTTTTGAAGGCCACCATGTATTTTTAAACCTGCAAACACAGAAATTTTATTGCCTGCCAGACAACTATCAGATCATTGATTCTTCTCTGGAAGACATTATTGTAAGTTGTAACATTACATTCCTTTAGGTAAGGTGCCACAATGCGAAAACCATCATAACCATTACACCTTGTAGTGGGAGATATTGTTACGTTCACAATTAAAAACAAAGTAATGTAAAATATTTTATCACTAATAAAAATATTTCTTTTTTTAATTAAAAATAGAAATAAAAATTAATAATAGGCCCTACAGTCTATTGTTTAAAAAAAGATGCATTTATTACAACATTATGCAATAAATCTTACTATTGCAAGTAATACTTCTTATAATTCATGAAGATTACTTTATATTAGATCTGAGATCTGTGTAAGGTGATTTTTAAAAAAAAAATTTCATGGAACTAAAATTTAAATTCTATAATGTTGAGAAATCTATGTCTCCAGTATGTTTTGAACCCAACTTTTAGTGAGTTGATGATTAGAAAGCTGGACAAGAATCCAAAACTTTCTAGAGCTTATGATGGTACCACCTACCTGCCAGGTGAGATGTGTATTTTACACAATAATCTATATTGAATTTAGTGACTAACAATGAATTTAGAAACATTACATCACATCTTTTTATATTCTCATTACATTTTTATATTATTAATGTGCAACTGTGAATTTTATAAAACCTATCTTGAAAGATTGGGGTTTCTTTAATATCTGTGAACTGAACTCAGTTCTTTTAAATTGACTGAACGATTATTAAGAGTATAAAGATCTCTGTTAGTTAATGTTATTTTTTTTATGTTGTTACAGGTATTGTTGGTCTAAACAACATCAAAGCTAATGATTACTGCAATGTGGTTCTTCAGGTATTTTTTCTTTTATTTGTACAATTGTACATAACAATTATGAACAGGGATTGGAAGCAGGGATTGTTAATGAAGTAGCGATATAGATACCCAATTTTATTTCAAGGTCAAACATTGCCATTACATAACATTTATCAATACTCTTTTGATCCCTAGTTCAAAAATGGTTCACATATTTTAAAATAGTAAATAGAGATTTTCTATTTTTTCTACCGTACATTACTCCTTAATGGTAATTCCCTAAATCACCGAAATGGTTTCATTTATTGATCCCAGTCACTGTCCCATGTGGGTCCACTGAGAAATTACTTCCTTAAAGAAGACAACTACAAGAAGATGAAGCGGCCACCTGGAGACATAGCTTTCATACTGGTGCAGAGGTTTGGTGAGCTCATTCGCAAGCTCTGGAACCCCAGTAACTTTAAGGCCCACGTCAGCCCCCATGAGATGTTGCAGGCTGTTGTTCTCTGCTCCAAGAAAAAGTTCCAGATTACAGAACAAGGTAAGATAATGTTTTTTTAGTGGCTGATGGTAACTGCTTCTTTGTTCTTTATTGAAATGTTGGAGGTACTTCTTCCAACACAATTAAGTATTACAAGTCATATAGACTGTCGACTCCGATTTCAGTCTGCGTTTCTTTCTGGATAGCAAATTAAAAAAATGTTTTATTGGGTGGCTGCAGATTCTGATGGTGTGAAATCTTGTGATCCAATGAAGAACAACATTAGTATTTGTTTACTTTAACTAATTTTTTATCATAGTCAAAGTATATATTTGGTTTTAAAATTATGGGTTTGCCATGAGGTTGATTTATTAAGTTAAAATATACTAAAAGTTTGTTACCTTTTCCAGGTGACCCAATAGATTTCCTCTCCTGGTTTCTCAATGCAATGCATTCAGCTTTGAATGGCACCAAGAAGATGAACAGTAGCATCATCAGTAAAACTTTCAGGGGCAAGATGTTGGTCTATTCTAGAAAGATTCCTAATGTTGACTTGGTAAGTTTATACTGATAACTTTCTTATATTTATTCAACCAAAAACATAGTCTAGGTGTCTTTTGCCAATAAATAATAATTTTGCTGTCTTTGCACTTCTCAATATATTGATGTCACTTGGGGCAAAAGTTTGGCTTATTTTTAAAATTCTTAGTGTATTTAGTGAAACTTGCCCAATGTGGTTGAACATGTTTATGCATAAATTACTTGCATGTATGTTCACAGAGTGAGGCAGAAAAGGCCAAGCTTCAGTTAGAAGAAGAATATCAAGGTAAGCTTCTTAGTACTTTCTGTGTGGAATGTTTGAGTTTCTAGTGCATGTTAAAGGTTTCCTTATACAACCGACTATCTAGCTATCCAGGTTCCTATCCTGATATTTAACATCCACCACAGCTTATAATCATAATTTTTTTTTTTACATTTCAAATTACAATTCTTCTATCTACTTATATCTACTTCACCATTCACAAGTCTTTTAAAAGAAAATGAATTTAAAAAATTAATTTTGTGTTTAACTTTAACTAGACAAATGTTGCCTCATATTTTAAAAATTTCAATGCTGTTTTTAACAGAACAAATTTATGACATGCCTTGGTTGTATTTGACCTGTGACCTCCCACCCCCTCCACTGTACCCTGATGAATCCAGAGAAAACATCATACCTCAGGTATCAGTCTCAGCCTTTTTTTTTTCTTAAATAAAAGCTTGAAAACTGGTATCATTTTAACAATTTCATGGTGTATTTTTTTCTTGGTTTCTGTTGTCTTCTTTCAGTCCTCTATATACGTGGGTTGTCTTCTCTTAAATCTACATTCATTGTTTTTACTCCCAACTGCAGGTGCCTTTTGCTAATTTGTTGAGCAAATTTAATGGTCTGACTGAGAAGGAGTACAAGACTCACAAGGACAGTACAATGAAGAGGTTTCAGCTGACCCGACTTCCACAGTTTATCATTATTTACTTCAAGGTAAGGCTCATCTTTACACATATTATTAAATCTTTAAAAACAGAAACAAAAGACTTGCCAGAAACAATATTAAGTTAAAAATTACATGCAGTTTGAATGAGGGACCAATCTTTATTGTTATATTGGTAAGAAAAATCTACTGAGTATAACTTAGCATATATATTTTGTCTCATTTTTCAGAGATTCAACAAGAATTATTTTGTGTTTGAGAAAAACCCAACAATTGTTAATTTCCCAATTAAGTAAGTGCTTCACAAGTGTTATATTTTTTGTTTATTCTTAGATCTTTTTTACATAACAAGAGTAGTAGTTTCAGTAAATATCAGTGGGATGATGCGGTGTAACTTATGACCTCTGTCCCTTGTTCATACTCGTACTAAATGAGATCATACTGTAACACAGTATCTAACAGTTTCAAAATTCACATTTTTAAAAAAGGTTGTTTTCTTAAGTGTATTTTGTAATTAACTGTAGCTACCATTAAGCTATACTAACTGTACCTATACATAGGGGTCCTAACTTTTCCCTCAAGAGATTTGTCACAAAGTTCAACAATTTAAAATGACTACTATTGTATCAAACAGAAACATAGAATTTGGTGACCTGCTCTCCCCTGAGGCCAGAGCACAGCACAAGTACACGACCTATGACCTGGCTGCTAACATTGTACATGATGGAGAGCCTGGAAAAGGGAAGGGGAGCTACAGGTGTCATGTCCTACATAAGGTCAGGGATCCTCTAATTAATTATTTTTTTTTGACTATGTTGTCCTAGTGAGGTAATATGGCTGGATATGAAATATAAATTGCAAGGTACCGTTTGTAAAATACTACCAATTTCCACATTTGATAGAACAGTATACCAACCTGAGATGGTGGTGCTATTCAACTTTTTAGTGCTGTAACTATAACATACTGAAAAGATATTTCAGCCTTTTTCCATTTATCACAATTGTAATGTTTACCTCAAATTTACCCTCATTCTGTTACATTTTTAGGGTCAAGGCAAGTGGTATGAACTTCAGGATCTTCATGTGGCTGATATTCTTCCACAGATGATAACTCTCTCAGAAAGTTATATACAGGTAGTCACACTTAGTAATCTTTGTCAAAGTTAAGAGCTATCAAGTAATGAATCATAGTATGATAAGTTTGTAAAATAAATTTAAATAACTGTTACTACATTAAGTTGTCTTAATTAATGCTTTAATTGAGGCCATCAAACTAGTATTAAACCTCAGTTTTGAACACATTTGGATAGGATTTATCATAGAACTGTTTGCATGATTTAGTACTGATAATACCTGAATCTCAATATTAGTGTAGTCCTGTCTCAATTTCTCTACAGCTTTGCATTTTAGTTATATAATTTAACCTTAAATCTAATCTATAGATATTTGAAGTACGTAAAGATATTCCAAACCCCTTGTACAAGCCTGATAGCGCTAATCAAATGGACATGGAAGAGGAATCTGGAGTAACACCCGAGGTTAACCAGGAGAAGGATGAGCCTAGGGCTGCTGTTATAGAGATGAATGAGGTTATAGAGATAGCTGATGAGGGTGAGGAGGATGTCATAGTAGTGAAATAATTTCATCCATTCTGCATGTGTCATGTTTCCTAATAAACATTTTACTCTTGTTATGTTGGGCTTTATCATTTTGTGTTATTTAGTAAAATATACTTTTAATTTGATGGTAAATGGAAATTCATTTTTTAAGATGATGGCTGTTGTAGGATATTCAAATGCTCACATTTGTACCATTAGAGTTGAGTGGATTCGGGCAACCATAATATTCTTTAGCTAATAATCAAGCATCAACCATTCTAGTCACACCCCCATAGCAGACTTTTTAATCAAGTTTTTTCTTAGATCTCAAATGTCTAAGTGGGTTGGTCAAGTTTGTAAACTTATATCAACAGATGAACTGGTGTTCATGTAGAATATTTACTAATCTTATTTTTAGACAAAGTTCATGAAGACCTTTTTAAAAAAGTCACAGTGAAAAACTTTTACAAGATTTTATATTCGCTATAAAGAATAAAATAAAGATCTCTAAAATGTTTTCAAAAATTAGTTTCACTTTCTAATTTGAATGGATTTCCAAAATATGTTAAAAAGATTTGTATACTTTTAATGCAAGTTTTAAAGACTTTAATAACTTTTTATCTCCTTTTCTGATGATCACAAAAACGTATGCAATAATAGATTTGTTTAGTAATATTTATTTATTGATATATTACAGACAAGTTAACAGAATAAACCCCGTAATATTTATTTATTGATATAATACAGACAAATTAACAGAATAAATCCCATTTTTAACCAACATTTTTCACAAATTCTCAGCTTGACAATATCAATCATCAAAAATGCCAATGAATCACTCTTGCAAAAAGCACTCACATAACGAGAGAGACACAGTCGCAGGCACACTCATCCACACCACCCAAACAACCACACAAAAACAACTATTTACATCAACTATCATTCTTCCCTTCTTTCTTCTTCTTCATCTCCCCCAGAATTTTGTGTAGCCTCTTCTTGGCCTCCTTAAGTTTGGACTGCTTGACTGCCTCCTCAGCCTCCTTCTTCTTCTGGTGCTCCTTGGCCCTTTGCCTCATGGCCCTGTGGTCCTGGGTTGCTTTGTCATTGTGGATGGCTTTCACCCGTTTCAGGAAGTTGGCAATCTGAATCAAATTAAACTCAAATATAACTCTAGGTCTAGCTATCAATAGCGGATAAAAATACCAGCTAAGAGAAGCTCAGCTAAATTCCAAAACAATAAAATTAAGTTGGTTAGTTTTTACTATATTTTAGTTGTATTTCACTTAACTGAATGGATTTTAAGGCACAAAACCTAATGGTGTACTGACCTTTGCCTCGGCAGGCTCCATCACAACAGCTATACGCTTGGGCTCTTTGGGTTGAACAAGATTTTTAGGGGTGTCCTTGAATGGCAGTCGTTTGATAAGGTCTTTGGGAATGACTAATGGCTTCCTCTCTCGTTGTGATCGTACAATGGGCTAAAAAAATTGTTTAAAATGATAATTACAAAAATATTAGCATACAAACACATAACTAATTATGTAGAGAGATGGGGGGGGGGGAGGGTCACAAATTAAAACCAAGTATATTTTTGTTAAAGGATAGATAATCCTGGTCTAAAATGATAAAAGTTGCTAATTTCTGGAGTAACGAGAGGTTAACTACAAAAAAGATGAACCAAGGCCTGCTGTTAAGTTACTAGGTGAAAATGAATTTTTATTTTCATTGATTTGGAAAAGTTCTCCTTCCTCAAGAATAAATTAAAATATAATCTTTAAATGATTGCTGAAAGACTCCTTGTTGAACTTCAGACTATTTTTATTTTATTTTTAACATTAGCAAACCAACTGTGGGTTTTGCTTTAGAACGGACTAACCAGCTGGCTTTGAACAAAAAAATGGTAACAAAGAAATGCACTAATTCATGCATGAAAAAATATATTACCTTGTAAAGAGAGTCAGCATTCTGTGGCACTGGTAGTCCCCTCTCATGCCTTAAGTGTCCTATAGTCCTCATCCCATTCCACAATTGTTTGTCTTGGTGTGCCAGGAGAAGTGACGTCACTGGCATGATAAATTTGGGAATCTCAACCTTCACCCAGGCTTTTAAGAAAACTATATCTGTGGAGAAGAAATATATGTGGGCAGTTATAGATCAGCTTAGTCAAAAACAAAAGTTATCAAATAGTGAGCAATCGGAATTTTAAAAATACTCAGTTTTAATATGCAACAAAAGTAAACAGAAGTTTACTGAAACAATTTAGTTTTTTTGTGCCACTAACAAGGTCTGCACCACATATACACTGTAGCACTCACCACTCATTCGTATTTTGTCTTCAAATGTTGCCCTGAAAGCACCAGGTGGGGAATGCAGAGCTTTTTTCACCTGCCCTCTCAAACCACTGACTGTCTGTATGCGAGCACCTTGAAACTTGGCAACTTCCAGCCCAGTTGTAAACATGTTCTGGAGGTCACAAAAATAGCCTGACATATTAATTAGCAATTAACACCGACCTATAATAGTCTATGGAAAAATTGAGTCTATAGGACATTTCTGTGTCCACCGAGCTCTGATGGTTACCTAACATAAGGCAGGCAGTAAAGGCGGCTGGGCATTGTGTTCATCCCTTCATATGCCAAGCTAACAGAAAGATGTGAACTCTACTTCATTTACCTCTTGGATCACCTGGTTCAAAGGGGTAACTACTTCGTCTATGGAAAATTTGTTCTGAACAGAATGGCTAATACAACACACAGCTATAAAAAATGAAGCATGAGTGTCCTCTGTAACGCATCAAGCATAGCAAGTAAATGTTCAATCTAACTAGCTCTACCTTACCCTTCTTGCCATATCAATATTAAATTTGTTTTAAAATATGTGTATCTTAGGTGTATATTTTCCAACAATTACCTGAATAAATGCAGATTTCTTGAAGACTTTGAGGGGAGTACCAACCAGCTTGAGTTTCTTATCTATTTCCACAGACTGGTCCAGCTCTAGAACAACTCCTGTTGCAGCTATTCGAAAATTTGGCTGGAACATTGCAAACAAATCAAATATTTTACATAAAACAGGATTATTGAAAGTAATGAAAGTACATTTGTTGTTGGTCTAGATTTTGATAACACTTGCTAAAAAGTAGAATAAAGAAAAAAGGTCATGTTAAAAGTAATAGTACATGTGAAAGCTTACATTTTTCTCTGACACTGACTCAACAGCGAGAAATCCAGTACCCTGGGGTGTAATGGGACCTGGGTTAAAGTAAGAAATTATCAAATGTAGAAAAAAATAAAACTATGCAATGGTTACCACACAATGTTATATAAAATTATTTTCATCCATTTCTGCTTTAATATCGCTGAGAAAACCTAGTCTAATATGACCTCAAATGATACCATTTGACACAACTACAATCTCTAACAAATTAACACTGATGCTGTAGATTGCTGATAGTCTTAACTTCATATGCACATAGCAAATTTTGATTATTAAATATCTGCTTTATAAATTTCAAGCATATTAAAATAGAGAAATTCTGAAATTAAAACACAAAGACTTTTCTAATTTTTACACAGGGGAAATCATTTACAATAAAGGGATTTGTTTTAAATATATTTTATATAAAAGTCAAATGAGATCAAATTACCCCAAAAAGCAGCATGGCAATGAATGTGCTCAGGTGTGTACTTGAGCATACGTCTCCTCATGTTATCTTCTAGCTTGTAATAGAATGGTATTGTCTGGAAGCGACGCCACCCCAGTGAGATAATCAAAGGATTTCTCGTCTTTAGAATTTTTTTGTACCACCTGTGTTTTTTAATGCGCACCTAGTTTTCAATAAAAAAGAAATCTGTTTAATACATGGTACTAACAAATACATTTTTTCAATCAGTTGAATGAATGAGAATAAGATTTTTTTTTAATTAACAAAGAACATCAAACAAAATCCAAATTTATTGTAACTAGAATTGAGACATGGTTCTAAATTTAAAAAAAAAAAGATTGTTTTCTTTAACAAATTGTGTCTAGTATAAAATGTCAAAACATTGAACTGTAAACCCATTGCAAGTAGTATTTTTTTAATGATTTATAAAGAAACAAAATGCAATTTGAAACTTTGAAGAAACACTAGGTTCTTTAAAGACTATAAGAAATGTCCCAGCTCTGAGTGACTTACATTGTTGTATCCCAACTTCTCCTCCACATCTGTGATGCCCCCAATAATTATGGGATACGTGGGGTCAAAGTTCTCAATCAGCTCACACGGCATCTGCTCAAACTCTATACGCACATACATGCCAGGACGGAAACCCTCAAACTGGACTCTCTGTTCATCTGGTAGCTCTTCAAACTCAGACTTGTTCATCTAAATTCCAGAACATTTCAATTGTTAGTGCAAGATGATACTGGGTGGGTCTAGGCACCAGAACATTTCAATAGTTAAAACAAGGCATTACAGATTAATTGAAAATAAGGCTTTATCCATGAATTGCCTAAAAAACTAATATTTTTATGCCACTTTCCCCCTCTGTGTTAGTTTAATACATGGTTCTGACAAATAATCTGATGATGTTTTGCAGGTAGGATGATCAGGTTATGGGTACAAAGCAAACAATAAAAAACTGACTATATCAGAACTTTGTCAATAAAAGTAAATGCTGCAGGAAGTGTTACCTTAGCCTGATCATCAGCCTCCTGCTTCCAAGAGTCATAGAAGTCATTATCTCCCTTAGAATCATATTCCTTGTCAAACATTTCTTTGATTTTTCTCTTCTTGTGCATTCGCCTTTCCTGCGCTGTCATCTCAGCTTTAGTTTTCTCTTTAACAACTTCAGCTGAAAAATTGTGTTAGTGACCATAAGTAAAAGCATCCACTTCTTAAAAACATAGTAAATTGCCATTGTTCTAATAGTGTCAATTTTATTTTAACTTCCATCATATTTAACTATCTAAAATGACCAGCCTACAGCAAAACAATGAAGTTGCTCATTGACAACATACGTTGCTCTTCTGTCTCTTCATCAGATCCCTTCTTGGACTCCATTTCAATGTCTGACCCTTCAGCATCACTTGCGTCTGCATCTACACCTTTTTTATCAGACTGAAACTTTTCTCCTGTTTCTAAATCTTCAAAATCTCCAAACAAAGCATCTGTTCAAAGAAAAAAAAACTTAGGAAATCAATGTCACAGATAATATGCTGCTATACAAGACAACAAAGGGGGACTACTTCAGACGCACAAGTTTTGCATAAAGAAAATAGTGGAAAATGGCTCACCGTCTTCCTCTAGCCTATTTTTAGCATCTTCGCTGGGATCCCATTTGCCAGTCACAAAAGTATCCCTGATCTCTTCAGAAAGCTGCAAACAAAATTTAATTCACCCTTATCTTATAACTGATAATGCTACAACCAACAACAAAAAAAATTTTTATCAAGGCAAATAGAGACCAACCTCTTCAAAATCCCAGTCATCTCTTGCTGCAACATGATTGCAATCCAGTTTATTTACATGGTGTCTGTCTGCCTGGGAGTCACTGCTGTGTGTCTTGAGAATTTTGAACAAACCACCCAACTCTTCATCAGCTTCATCTTTCTTATCCTCGTCTAAATCAACTGCATCTGTATATATTAGCAGTTTTACTTTTTAAAATGCAGTTTACTATTTATCCATTTTATTGATTGACCCTCCAATCAACGCCAAACCCCTTCTTTTTATTCTAAAAAAAACAGCATACCTTCTCCGTAAACTATTTTAAAATAATTTTTCCTTCTGCTTTGTTTCATTGATGCTTTAGCAAATAAATTTTTCTTCCATTTCAACATACCTTGAAAAAAAATAAAGAACATTTTGTCAGAAACAAAGAAAAATGAGCAAGAAAAAAACATGTCAGTCTATAATAGTCCTTTGAAATAAATCTATTAATTTTAATTCCTCCTTCTGACAGCAGGTTTTGGAGTTGTATCTTTTCTTAGACAGTTGAATTAATACTTCTGTAGTGTGGTCCAGGTCTATCTTTAACAGGGTGGTATACAACATAGATGATGGGAGTAGAGTAAGTAAATAAAAGAACCACTGAATGTATCAGTGAAACTTTGGCCCATCACCTACTCTGTTCTTCATCTGAGGTGTTATCATCACTGTCATCATCAGCACTGGCCATCTCTACAGAATTATCATCCGCAATTTTCTTTCTCTTTTTAGGTGGTTCATCAGTCTGAAGTATTTAGAATTAAAAAGTCAGTACCAAAATTGATATTGTAGGAAACAAAACAGCATTGAATTTAAACATACTGTAAGTAAAAAAATAATGAACAGTAGTTACCTCTTCATCTTCTTCATCGGAGGATGTGTCATCACTGTCAGATGCATTGTTATCCACATCATCCTTTTGATTATCACTGTCATCATCGTCCTCATCATCATCCTCACCACTATCAGTGTCCATACCAGAGTCATCATCTTCATCGCTGTCCTTGTCAACATGCCTGCACAACAACAGAGTGATAGTACACTTTAAGGTGGGTGGGATGACAAATACAACAACAAAAAAACTACAAATCGTCATCAACATTCTAAAACTTGGAATATATCACACAAGACATTCTATAATTAAGTATAAATTACTTTAAAAACTGAAACAATAACTTTAAAAAACAAAACCACTGGACAATCTACCTACCTCTTCCTTTCAAATTCAGAACCAGATATGGCAGGTCCTCCTTTAAAAATAGAAATCTGACTCTCTCGAACCTTCTCATCGACTGGTTTCAAACTGTCCATTAAGGCGGCCATCAACCCAGTGGGTTTTTCCTATAACAAAAGTAGTAAGGATCAAATAAATGCATTTTATTAGACCATATCAATGAGCAAAAAAAAAAAATTCTGATTACCAGAGAAAAGTTTAAAAACATTATTTGGCCCGGTAATGCAACAAACCTCCTCTCCTGCAGCCTTGTCCATCTCAATATAAACTGCATCCTTGTCGTAAACTATCCCTCCCACACCTGACATAGGGGCATAGATGACCCTCTCCCTTTTATTCAGTGACCGGCGCTTCTCCATCTGAGGTGTGGGACAAGGGTCAGGCAAAAAGGTCATGCTCTTTATAATGTAGTCTCCACAGCCTGAACAAAGACATTATAAGATCATTCTCTGTTCAACAGCCTATATAGGGTTAATTTTGAAACATGTAAAATAAAAAAATTATCAGTAACTTAAAGAGATAGCCTACACATGGCTAAAAAAAAAATATTACACAAAGTTTTATAAAAGAAAAAGCTTGTTAAGATCTTTACCTGCTATATGTACCATAGACTTGGACTTCATGTTGGTACCTCTCATGTACCCATACAAACTGACCACTCTGTCACACTTGGGCCTCTGTCTGATGGTCTCTGGGTTTGTTATATCTTCCATTCTGGCATTGATAAAAATTATTTTAAAAGTATTTTACCTTCCATCCTATCAGTGGCACAATGGTTCATTAATGAATTTTAATTACTAATGTGTCTCAACAGCAAGCTTTCCAAGCAAAAATTACTCAGTAATTATTATGTTTTGTTAGTGTTATTATAGTGCACTTGTTAGTATCTGGCTTTGTAAAGTTTAAAGATGTGAGAACTAGCCACCAACCTGTCAGCAAGAACATATGGGTGATTGGTCCTCCACACAAGGGGAGTAATTTTCATGACAGAGATAAACCTACAGAGATTGTGAATTTCATTCTGCAAGTATTCACCATTGACCAGCATTGAGAGATAAAATAGCCTGGCACCCTGAAATGGTAATAAAATGTATTCAGCTGAACAATTATACTTAACCATTGATGATATACAAAACTCTCATGTCTTTTCAGATACATTAAACTAAGTCCTATTAATACTATTATAAATAAAATAGGCCTGTAAATTCTAAGATGCGTCTAAACTTTTGCACCCAACTACAGTCTTTGGTTTATATTATAACTATTTTTAAGTTTATATAAGTAAATTGTAAATAAATTATAGCTAAATACCTTGTACAATTCCACTTCGAATCTGTTTTTGAGTTGCTTCTTGCGTTTCCTGACAGCTTTGCTATCTTTGTACATATCTAGATGGTTAAGAACGCCCATACAACGAGGGAAACCTGTGGCTTGACAAATGTTGAAGAACTCAAATATCTCCATTTCAAACCCTTGCTTAGCATCCACCATCAGAAGTGCCTGCAACATCAACAAATATTTAATAGAATTTTAAAACCTGGTTTTTCTAAAAACTCAAAGTAATATTTTTTTAATATATGGTGCTTTTAACTCAAATAATAAAAGTTTATGTTTTTGCACCTTCTGAAAATGCTTCCACCAAAACTTACCAAATCTGCAATTTTTCCTACATCAATCATACAGTTTATATCATTATTGCACTCAATGAAGGTTAATCTGCGATTTTTTCCTATAATAAAATAGAACAAATCCAACAAGTTATTAATGACGATATTACAGAATCAAAATATATCAATCAGTACAAAAATATGATAACAAAAATCTCTATTCAACTTACCAGCAACAACAGTGACAGGTCCCTTAACGTTAGTCAATTTTTGTTTGGTAAAGTTTTTGACTAAACATCTTAACAAAGTACTTTTGCCAACTTTAGGGGGACCAACAATGGCCACAACAATAGGAGGGGGCTCTGTTGGGCTTCTGTCTACCTTAGGGATATGTTGCTTTTTTACTTTTATATCTGCTGTCCTGTAGGCACAAGTAGAAAAAAGTTAGCTCATTATTGTCACAAACTAAAATACAACTGCATAATATTCTATCAATAAATATTCCATTTTTTTAATACATTGTGTATCATCACGAGAGGTAAAATACACCTATTATACATAGCTCCTGTAGGCTATCAGAATTAAGTCAAATACCAATCAACGTTCAGTTCATCATCCCCACTTTCAATGATAGAGCCTATCGTTTGTCCCCACTTTCAATGATAGAGCCTATCGTTTGTCCCCACTTTCAATGATAGAGCCTATTGTTTGGTAGTGAATGAAACACATAACAAGAGGCTTTGTTGCATATGAAATGTGTGGAAACGTAAGAAATATCAGACTGATCCATAAATATGTTAAAACAATCTAAAGGTAAATAGTCTAGTAGAGTAGAGCTGGAATGACAGAAATTAAAGCAATCTGATTTCTGTATCAAAAATATTTTTATGGTAAATAATCCGGGGTCTGCAATCTGCTTTTTATTAAAGGGTCATTTTATAATTTTAAAATATTAGAGAAGCCTTACGGAAAGTTATAAGCTCTGATGTTTTGAATTACAGAAACTATGATATAACAAAAGTGTGCTGTATATTTTCTTCCCTCTTTTGTGAGTATCAAATTTTTTAACTAAAAACTGAAGCAAATCATTCAAATTATGTAGCGCAGTTAAATTAAGCTGTCTACCCTTACCCTAAACCTGACTTGTATTCTGACAATGGCAGTCAGCACCAGAAAAAAATAGCTGATTGATATAGGCCTAGACCTTATGAATAAAATTATGAATAAATGAGGCTTTACTCTACCACAGAACATAATTTTAAAAAGTGTAGGCAAACCCAAGAAAAAAGGAAACAGAAACAATGAAAAATTGAGAGAAGCAAAGATTGTGTTAACAAATAAGCCAATCATATTGGCAGATAGATGTGATGTCAGTCTTCATGAACTATGAACATAGTTTCTTTTTGCCATTTTCTTCCAGGGGGGAGGTGTCTTGAAAGTTTGAGGAGGGGCGGACACTTGAATAAGTATAATTTTCTAGGCCTAGGTGATATAAATTAAATATATTTTCTATTATGTTCAGGATGCCTGAAAGAAACTTTGTGTGAGCATTCTTGGCTATTCATGTGACTAGAATTAGAATTAGTAGAATTCTATTACTACACCACACAAACCTCTGTATCAGTATCATTCATTTACTGACATTTACTGATTTACCCAAACCTATGATTAAAATAATAAAAAGATTACAAGTGAGTTTTTTCGTTTTTAGGAATTATACTGATCGGTAGTCTAGACTCAAGAGCAGATCTAGATATAGCACTCAAGTTGGGTAAAACTCCGCTTCACATTCACCTCCGGTTGAGCGTATTTCATTATAAACATAATCAAAACACACAAAAAATGTTAGGAAAACACTAGGATTAGAACCATTAGGCCCTAGATGATAGAAATAGATCTACTTATTTTTTTTTGAATGTGTTTTAATTAGAAAAAGTTTTTAAAAATGTTATAAATAAGCATTACAGTTCCAACAAAATAGCATTGAGATCGTTGGCGTGAGAAAAATCCCTACATGGTCAAGGGTTCACAGTGAGTTCACATTGACTTTAATTATCAGCATACGTTATAGCATAGGGTAGTTTTTCTCACTAAATCTAGAATTTACGCAATTATCAATTTAAACATGACCACTGAATAATAGACATTCATATTTAATCCATTAGGCACTAACTTTGGAGTTTTTAGTTCGTTTTAAACTAAATTACTTAATTTAATATTTATTGTCAATCACTGCCATGTCCAACACATCTCTCCATGACAACTCTTCTTAAGCTTGAAGCTAAAGAAAACCACAAATCAAGTGGCCATGCACAAGAGTTCCTCACTAGTGATCACCAAATAGTGGTCACGTGGTTTTTTTTCAAAAAAAATTTGGTTGTCATTTTTTCGGCTGGTCTCATAAAAAAACGGTTGACGATATTTGATTTATTTTTTCATAGACTGATAAAACTAATAATGCTTTAGTATGGAAATCAATTTTGTAATATGGAAATCGATATTTAAAAAGTTCTAGTATTTTTGATGAAACCAACTTTTAAATTTAGCCTTCATTCTCCAACGCAAATTTTAAAATGCTTTTCTGGCATATATAGCCCTGCCACCTATAGCTTGTTGTTATAACGTGAAAGTCCCGCCATTTTGCGCGTGGTAAACATTTTAAAAACTAATTAGTAGAAGGTCTCTGTAATTTGGCCGAAAAATCGTCGGAAGTCAAGCGTCCGGTCCGGGCGCCATATTGTTGTTAGCAACTGACCACGCCTCCGAGTTAGCGAGTAATACTAGCATAGGGCATAGGGCAGTGGCGTAGCGAGGTCGGGTGTCACCCAGTGCGGCACTTAATGGTGTCATCCTCCCAGAGGCGTAGCGACCCTTCCCGGCACCCGGGGACAAACTTTCAATCTGGCGCGCTCTCTGGATCAACCTTTCAATTTTCAAATTGCATCCCACCCCCAAAATTTCGATTTGCACTCCCCCCCCCCCCCCCCCAAATACATGGCATCATAAAGAAATAGAGGCCGAGTGATTTCCTAACGTTTTTGTGTGTTTCAGTTGTGTTTATAATAAAATACGCTCAACTGGAGGTGAACATGAAGCGGGGAATAAAATACGCTAAAATGATAAAATTAAAATCAAACTACAAAAACAAACCTTCGAAAAGATTTTGCTGCCTTGTTTACACTTTGGATGGCAAAGGCACGAGGATTTCTCTGTTTTGCAGTAAGATCTTGCTCATGCTTATTTTTGCTTTTCTTCTTTTCTGCCTTCCTTCCAGAATGCCGTGGCCTGTGACTTTTTTTAATATCATTATCTTCCATTATGATTTGTGAAGTACCAATCTTTCTCCATTAACACGTGAATTTGTTTACAGCATAGGCAGGAAGTTTGTATTTTTAGTTAACCAATGTGAAAGGCTGCTCCAATAACCGCAAAGTCTGTTAAGGAAAAATATGAGACGGCATGTTTGGCAGTAAATAGCAATGTTAGTGGGGGAGATCAAAGACTTTCACTTGATTGAATTATATATTGACTGGATCACTTGTATTAAATAGAAAAAATATCACGAATTATTAAGTGGCTATCTGAACAGCAAAAGAGCATCAGGTTGTTAGGGGTTGATGGCCTGTTTCCTTTTTCTTATTTCGTTCCAATCTGTACCTTAAATCAGTGGCGTAGCGAGGTCGGGTGTCACCCGGTGCGGCTCTTAATGGTGTCACCCCCCCAGAGGCGTAGCGACCCTTCCCGGCGACAAACTTTCAAGTTTTCGATTTGCACCACCACCCCCCTCCCCTCAAACTTTCAATTTGCACCCCCCCCCCCCCCTCAAATTTTCGATTTGCACCCCACTCTCAAACTTTCGATTTGCACCCCCCCCCCCTCAAACTTTCGATTTGCACCCCCCCCCCTCAATTTTTTCTATATATATTTTGCCATTTTTGCCTTGGTGTCACCACCTAAATGGTGTCACCCGGGGCGGTCCGCACCCCCCCCCCTCGCTACGCCCCTGCCTTAAATGTTTCTTGATAAGGGGTTATCCATAAGTCACATCACGCTTTTTTGACGATTTCATCTCCCCCCCCCCCCCCTCTCCTGAGTCACAAAAAATCCAGACATCCCCTAATATGTCGTCACACCTCAGCCTGCAACCCACATTCAAAATTGCAGTTAAATTTTCCTTAAAACATCGATATTTTCCCAAAATCTTGTCTGAACTCTGTCAACAGAGTAAATGAATCGATTTCAATTTATTGAAATAACGGATAAAATTAGTTTTTTAACATTGCTTTTTTATAATGAAAAAGTGTGACGTCACACCATCTGACCCCCTACCCTCATCATACAACTACGAGTGTTGCGACATTCATGGACAATCCCTAATTGACTGTTGTGTATCGTTTGTATGACCGTGTTTGAACAAACTTGTAAACCATTTATGTAATATATGGTATTAGAGATTGTTCCAAAGATAAAACAAAAATAATATTTTACTAATCTACTTTGCACCTGCTACAAGCTACCATCTAAACTCAGATCATTTTAAAATATTTCAAAACCAATGCGCTGCTTATACAACGTAGTGTTATATTATTATTGGCCTATCTTTGTGCCAACAGGAGACTTGCAATCGTAGCTTTCGTGATGTTTGTGAGCTATTCATCGATTTTGTAATCGAAAAATATTTCCTCCGACAGTTTTTTTAAATTAAAATTAATTATTTTTCCGGCATGATGTAAGGTGTGTCGAATTAAGTGTTATTGGGTTAATTTTTTTTTTTTTCATAAAAAGGAAATTGTACGCAGTTAGTGTATTTTTAGTGTATTATTTTTACTATGTGGTTTGTTGTAATGGTGGGGGGGGGGGGGGGAGAGATAAAAAGGAGGGTTTTTTATTGGAGGCGTTTAAGGACTAATTAAGAATATTCAGGTAAACCTATCGTCAAAGTCAAAAACAATTTACAAAGATGGGGATTACTTGGGGTAAAAAAAATGTGGCATTACATTTGGTAAAAAATGAGACGGTACTTATGTTATCGGCATTTTAGAACTAGAAATAAAGTATCACTTCCGGATATCTGAAGTTACTCAAAAAAATTACAAAGTAATCCGAACACAAGATTTTTTATTTATATATGAAATTTCGTTTACCTAAATGAAGCAGCATGCAAGTTAATGTGTTCCCACGAAAATAGAATTAAGTGACCCTTAGGGTTACTAGAAAAGGTTCAAAATATGAAGGAAACCTGCGCATACCAACTTATACTTAAAGTTTCGTCCACCTAATATAAACGATACTTAAGTTACTGGCTATTGAGTAACCGGAAATAGAGTAAGGGCCCTTTTTAGTTGCCGGAAATCGCTTAAAATATGATTCAGAACTACAAATTTAGTAAAATACTTATATATGAAATTTCGTCAACAAAAGTAAAAAAAAAAAGTACTCAAGTTATCTTGTTCACAGACAGACACACAGACATAAAGACAAGATTGCCAAGCTAAGTTTTTTTTCTCTACGGGAGGTGTACGATCACAATACGCCCGCTATACTTTGTGTACTACATTTTGGATCACACGGGGTAGAAAAATTATAATTAATTTCGGTACAAAATGAGTAGATTATATGCGATCCAAACAGGGATAACAAACTAAGTCTCATAGCAGGTCACATTACAAACTAAGTAAGCCCTACATCAGGACACACAGATGTTTTAGAGCAGGACACATACCATTGTCCTAGAGTCTAGAGCAATACACATACAGATGTCCTAGAACAGGTGACATGCAGGTGTCCTAGAGCAATACACATACAGATGTCCTAGAGCAGGTGACATGCAGGTGTCCTAGAGCAATACACATACAGATGTCCTAGAGCAGGCCACATACAGGTTTCCTAGCAGGCCACATACAGGTGTTTTAGAGCAGGCCACATACAGGTGTCCTAGAGCAGGTGACATACATGTGTCCTAGAGCAGGCCACATACAGGTGTTTTAGAACAGGCCGCATACAGGTGTCCTAGAGCAGGTGACATACAGGTGTCCTAGAGCAATACACATACAGATGTCCTAGAGCAGGTGACATGCAGGTGTCCTAGAGCAATACACATACAGATGTCCTAGAACAGGTGACATGCAGGTGTCCTAGAGCAATACACATACAGATGTCCTAGAGCAGGCCACATACAGGTTTCCTAGCAGGCCACATACAGGTGTTTTAGAGCAGGCCACATACAGGTGTCCTAGAGCAGGTGACATACAGGTGTCCTAGAGCAGGCCACATACAGGTGTTTTAGAGCAGGCCGCATACAGGTGTCCTAGAGCAGGTGACATACAGGTGTCCTAGAGCAATACACATACAGATGTCCTAGAGCAGGTGACATGCAGGTGTCCTAGAGCAATACACATACAGATATCCTAGAGCAGGCCACATACAGGTTTCCTTGCAGGCCACATACAGGTGTTTTAGAGCAGGCCACATACAGGTGTCCTAGAACAGGTGACATACAGGTGTCCTAGAGCAGGCCACATACGGGTGTTTTAGAGCAGGCCGCATACAGATGTCCTAGAGCAGGTGACATACAGGTGTCCTAGAGCAATACACATACATATGTCCTAGAGCAATACACATACAGATGTCCTAGAGCAGGCCACATACAGGTTTCCTAGCAGGCCACATACAGGTGTTTTAGAGCAGGCCACATACAGGTGTCCTAGAGCAGGTCACATACAGGTGTCCTAGAGCAGGTCACATACAGGTGTCCTAGAGCAGAAGACATACAGGTGTCCTAGAGCAGGTGACATACAGGTGTCTTAGAGCAAGTGACATGCAGGTGTCCTAGAGCAGGCCACATACAGATTTCCTAGAGCAGATCTCATACAGGCAAAACTTATTAAAACGCCCCCTTTCACACAAATTAACTACTAAAACATATTTATAAGAAAACAATTAATTAAAAGTGACATATTAATTTATTATCAATTGCATACACGTTATAACCAGACATCAAAATCAAATTTTACTTGCCTCCTTCGTCTCAAAAGTTTATACTAATTCATTCAACTCCAGTTTGCAAGCGTAATCACATTTTATTGAAATTGTTGCTTAGTCCACGAATCTACTTTGTACTTTACGACATAGACCCCCCCCCTCCCCTTTAGAAAATTTTAAGTGCTTCCCCCTTTCCCCCCCCCCCCCCCCTCCCGGGAGAAAAAAGTCTGGAGAAAAAACATTGAAAAACAAGTTCTTGTAGTGTTGGGCTCTCTGCAGTCCTCCCAAGGTGTGTTCCAAAACGGAACTTACCTGTTTTATGCTTACTGCCTTTATTTATAATTGTAAAATGCCTATATTGTGTGATTATGTAGCGATTTTTTTGTTTTTGAAAAAAAAGGTAATAAATGTTATAGATTCCAACCTAAAATTGTTATATATGAATACTTTAGGAGAGGGTGAAAAATATGAATAGACAATTAATTAAATGTTTAAAAAACGACTAAGACTGTATGTCTACTAATATTATGTATTGCAATCTACAATGGCTACTGATGTATTTGTTTTTCAACTTGATAATGCTAAAAAAAACCTACCAAACTATTTTGTTTAGAACTTAAGCTCTATATAACTTTTACAATAACTTAAAGTTGTATTTTTAAGTAAGCGGTCAACCTAAGGTGCAGGAATTTGAAATGAATGTAAAGTTAAGCAACGCATTATCTCCCATTTGAAAATCCAAATACCAAAATTTTATTCAAGGGAAATAACATTCACAAGAATAGCTAAATTAACCAAGTGTAACTAAGACATGCTTGAAAAACACAATAAAAAGCTCTAAATTTCATTACGTAATAATTATAACAATTTTTTAATATTAGATATGTAAAGTTGTGAAAAAAATGTATTTTACTTATTTAATACTTAACTGTAGGTTTTGTTTGAAAGTCTAAAAACGGTTGCTTTATTATAGCATACTTCTATTCAATTTTGATGACGTACGTTTAAGTTTGTTTAGAGTACGATTCCTCCTAAGATCTATAGAAAATTTTGGATCCCCTAAATAAAGGGACGTCTTTCAAAAAAATCAAACACTGGTAACTGTTCTAGTTTGAGACATTGCTAGAACTATTGATTAAATATAAAAAAAGGTATTTGAAAAAAACAAAGTTTACGGTTAGTTATAAATTCCATCCTATTTAATATTATATATCTTTAAGAGTGGTAATGTAGATTCCTAAAAAACTAAAGATTTTTCAACTAGAGAACGCCTACCTTTCCTTGAAGGGTGTTCCATACTGAATTGGAATAATCTGACTTACGATAAACTCGAGAAGTGTTTCTTCCAGACTTTTTTCTCCGGGGGTGGGCGGCCAACATTTTTCGGGGGGGGGGGGGGGGGGGGCGGACACTAGTAAAAGAGTATGTTTACTATATAAATTCCATCTCGTTCTCTCCCCCCCCCCCCCCCCCCCCCCCCGAAGAGATGCCTGGAAGAAACACTGAACTCGACAACTCGATTCTACTACATTCACAACACATATCAAACTTCGATACCTAAACGTAACTAGACTCGATACTCCAGAACTACGACACCAACTCGTTTAACTTCACCAAGCTCTACAAACGGTCATCCTAATCAACACGACGATTTCACTGGACATACTACTACACTTTAACAGTCAATATAATTCGATACCTTAATACCTCAAGAATCAATACTCACGAACTCCAGAACTACAATACTTCATCACCTGCATTCTCATTTCTCTATTACCAATCAGATTCCACTAGACCATGGGTTCCCAAACTGGGGGTCGCGACCCCCCAAGGAGATCGCTAAGGGCTTTCTGTGGGGTCGCGAACTGGTAGACTAAACCCTAGCAATGAAAAAAAAATATTTAGAAAAATATCTGAAATTCGGCTTTACTAACATCGCAGGAAATGGAATAGAGAAGAAACAATGCGTACTGTGAAAAGTTCTCAGTTTTCTATAAAACCTTCAAAACTTAAACGTCATTTTGAGACGAGTCATTCGGAACACACCAAAAAGATATGGAGTTCTTTCATCCGCATGAAGCTAGTTGCAAAACAGCATTAGTGCAAGCATTAAATGAATTCGCATTAGAAATTGCCAAGCTAAAACAACACAATAGGAGAAAACCTCATCAAATCCTACATGTTGAAGATGGTGAAATTAATTCTTGGGGATTCCAGTGCAGTAAAGATACAACAACCAGTGGCGTAGCGAGGTCGGGTGTCACCCGGTGCGGTCCACACCCCCCCCCCTCGCTACGCCCCTGACAACAACAATATCTCTGTCTAATAATACTATTCAGCGGTATATAGCAGACATGTACGTAGATGTTAAAGAGCAAATTTTGAATGAAATTAAGCTTTGACCATTGTTTGCTTTTCCAGTTGATGAATCAACAGAGATTAGTTCGTGTTCGCAGTTGCTTGTCTTTGTGAAATATATTCGATCAGATGATAGCAAAGAAGAGTTGCTATTTTGTGAAGATATTATGGAGAAAATAAACACGTTTTTTTTTAAACTGGATGAATTAAATGGGAAAACGGCTGTGGGATTTGTATTGATGGTGCGCCCTAAATGGTGTCCCCCCGGTGTGGTCCGCACCCCCCCCCCCTTGATACGCCTCTGCATTTTTGGTGTAGTACGCACCATTTATACCCAAACGTGAAATTGATTGCCTTTCGAGTTTTAGTTCCTTTTGTGTCTACATATCTTTGCGAGAATAGATTTTCAACACTTTTCCAATTAAAACAAAACATTGCAATAAATTAAATGTCGAGAATGACATGAGATTGACGTTAACAAAAACTAAACTGCGAATGTTGAGGCTAGTTAATAGCATGAAATTTTACTCATCGTATTAAAACAGTTATCAAGAATAATTCCTTTTGAAAGTCTACAAGAAAATCCTACTTTAGTCCTTATAAATTTCCTTATTAATTTCGACTTTTTAATTCCATGGGGGTCGCGGATCACTTACTTTTTGTAAAAGGGTGTCACCACTCGAAAAAGTTTGGGAACCACTGCACTAGACCTTCAACTACAAAACAGCCGAAATTATGATACTTTAACACTTCGATACTTTATACCTACGAAACCATATAAGAAACAGCCTTCCGCCGTTACTCCCAAATCTAAACGATTCATCAAAACTTACCAAACAAGTGAAAATACTTTGAACACCCCGTCATTACAAAACTCTATACACCAAGACAGATTTTTAATTCAAAGTCAGAGAAAACGAATCTTACAAGCCCTATTAAAATTAGATAACCGTTTGAAATGTTCGAAATTTAAATTACGAAATTATTTAATCGTTTTCTACATTAACTATGTGACACCAAATCAAAAAGGCAAAGTGACTGGTAAAAATGGCCCCAACCTTTCCAAATTAGGGAGGTGGAATTGCATATTCACCGTCGTGAATAAATATAGGCCTATATAGACCTAATTTTGGGGTGGGGGTGCAAAATTGATAGTTCGTCCTGGGTGCCGAAATAGATCGCTACTCCTTTTAAAAAGTTATTAATTATTAGGTGCTTTTTGATAATAGCGATTAAACCTTTTGTGCCCCCTTGGGGGTGGCGCCCTAGGCGACCGCCTAGTTCGCCTTATTATAGGTAGCGCCTGCCCTGCCAATGTGGACTACTGAATGTTCCAATTTTTTGGAGATTAAGTCTTTTCTGTGGTATGTAGTATTATGGCTATTACAGGTTTATGTCCCATACTTCTAAGGTTCCACTAAGTATCTCTAGCAGACGCTGTTGGTGAGTTCACTGACCGTGAGTTCTAGTAAGTATCTCTAGCAGACGCTGTTGGTGAGTTCACTGACCGTGAGTTCTAGTAAGTATCTCTAGCAGACGCTGTTGGTGAGTTCACTGACCGTGAGTTCTAGTAAGTATCTCTAGCAGACGCTGTTGGTGAGTTCACTGACCGTGAGTTCTAGTAAGTATCTCTAGCAGACGCTGTTGGTGAGTTCACTGACCGTGAGTTCTAGTAAGTAACCCGAGCAAAAGATGTTGGTGAGTTCACTGACCGTGAGTTCTAGTAAGTATCTCTAGCAGACGCTGTTGGTGAGTTCACTGACCGTGAGTTCCACTAAGTATCTCTAGCAGACGCTGTTGGTGAGTTCACTGACCGTGAGTTCCACTAAGTATCTCTAGCAGACGCTGTTGGTGAGTTCACTGACCGTGAGTTCCAGTAAGTATCTCTAGCAGACGCTGTTGGTGAGTTCACTGACCGTTAGTTCCAGTAAGTGACCATAGCAGATGCTGTTGGTGAGTTCACTGACCGTGACACTCACGCACATCTGATGTCTAATGAAACATCGTTCTTGTTATGAAATTTTATGAACGGCTAAAACAAAGAAACGGTTCTGACAATCATTATACTAATATTTGTCGTCATTACGAAAATTGTATCATTTGCAACAGTTACACTATTGACAAAATACAAGCAAACAAGAATTTTTTAAGGCTGTTTTTTTTTTATTGAGCTTATTAGTGCTTTGCCAACCAAATTGAAGTAAAAATGATTTTCATTAATAAAAAAATTAAGAAAAACGTTATCGCTTAGTCTACAAAAAAAAAATAATTAGTCCTAATTTAAAACGGCAGTAATTTCCCTTCTTTGAAATGAGACGTCGCGCGCAAAAAAAAACACCCCTTATTAACATGCACTTTATCCAAATTATCTATTACATCCTAAGCATCGATGGGCCCAAGTTAATTGTTTATCAATGTTCATTTACCGAAATTTAGATATTGATAAGGTTTAATTGGTTTTCTTGCTTTGGCCTGAAATTATCAAGTAAAAAATGTTGAACATCGTAACAATATAAGTGGGATAACATCAGCGATCCATTTACTTATTTAAAAAAAGATGTTGGCGAACTTTAGCCGCCATCTAGTTTCCTACAATCTACAGCAATTATCCTTCTTATTAAAAAATCGTGGTCTCTATAATAGTGTTGTACTATAGCAGAATAATATTCATGTAATGTATAGTCTTAGAAAGCCCATATATTGGTAAATAAAGGCACCTTATAATAGAGTTTTAAAATCTTTATAACTGTTTCAATGACGATTTACAAAAATTATTTAATTTTATAAATAATGAAATTTTAAATCAAAACTAGCTGGAGTGTATTAAATAAAATAGTGGCATATTAAGGAATAACGCGATAATTTGAGAACTCCATCTTTGATTGTGACTTCGTTATGAGTGTCCTAGTCACATTATGATTGACATGAGATCTAAGTTTGACAGGATAGTCCAAAAGTTAGCTTTTGTTTTTAGAAGTGACTCGCCTATTATCTAGATTAAGGTGTCGTTTAAATGTGCGTATACTGAATGATCGCACAAAAATACATGCAATCAATGAGTACCGTATTATGCAGATGTACACTGCACCAACCGTGAGTGATTTAAGAGTCTTAATATTTAAATTTAGTTCTTGACTTGACACGGCACGATTTAAAAATTTAAAATTTAGTATGACGTCAGGAAACGCCGCTTGAGACTGTGAGTCAGTGTGAGAAAGATCAGTGTGTTCAAAAAGCAGTATTTAGGAAGGTGTTTTAAAATTAGTTATCGTATTCTTTCTAGCTGAAATTAAAGGCGATTTAGTTTGCAAAGTTTTGAAAAGCATCAGGGATAAAAGAGCACCAAAGCATAAATTAGAATCAGAACCCACCCCTTTAATGCACATTAGTGGAGCACTTTTAAGTGGCGTGGTCATTGCAGGGGACGTTAGTCTACGGTCACGGTCATCTAATCTAAGTTAGCCCAAATCTCCCCCCCCCCCCCCCCCCACCTCTGCTTATGAAGTGGGAACCACCAGCGTCCGTTTATTCGTGTATCAAAGACTTGGGACTGGCTTAATGTGATAATAATGGCATTCCATTTAGTTTATCCTACACTTTAATTGAATTTAGTTATTCGTTTCTTTTATCACTGCAATAAACATCAGTTTAATTAACTGGGTGGACATGTCTTTATCAAGTTTTTATTATGGACTTACTTTAGGTGTGAGCTTTATCCTAGGAATGGCGTAACAGAAGCGTTGCCGTTGTATTGTGAGTGTTTCAATAAAGGTTTATTTTTTAGGTAAGATAGATTAAAACTATATTTGTTGGCTTAATAATAAGCCGAAATTTTTGTGAGAACATCCATGTCGCCTCCATTGTTTTAAATATGACAATGACATTCACTTCTTTTTTACATCAGCCGTAAATAATGCTCAGGCGCATCCAAAACTTGTAGTCTCTGTGTAATAGAAGGCGGGAAAATGGCGTCTATTAATGAATCACTTGATGTCCACGTCAGCACGCTGAACGGCACGGCGACCACCCAGCTGGTCAGCGACGCCGTGAGGGACATGTTCATCTTGGTGAACCACGTGGTCCTGAGCACGTCCATCTGTCTGCTGGGCATCGTCGTCAACATCCTCAACATCTGCGTCTTCGTCAAGCAGGGGCTGAAGAAGACCACCAACTCTTGCTTCTTCGCCATGGCCATCTCTGACCTGTGCGGCGTCCTGACCCAGGTCTGGCACAACTTCTGTCTCGACCCGTACGTCGACCGGCTCAATCTGCCGGTTGACTTCATGGACGTCCAGTACTTGACCGCCGGCTGGCCAAACTCCTGCTTGGTTCTCATCACCGATTGGATAACCGTGTACATCACCGCTGAAAGATGCCTGTCCATAGCGTTACCCTTGAAGATTAAACAAATCGTCACCCCGCGTAGGACGGCCTGTGTCATCGTGTTTATCTGCGCCATCAACATCGGTTCGGTTCTCCCGCTCTACTTCTCGGCCTACTTCAGCTGGAACTTCTACCCCGCCAGCAATAAAACCAAACTAGGAATCTCCTTCCTCCCCAACAAACCGGAAATCGAGAGTTTCATTTTTACATTCCAAGCCGCGCTCGCCATCCTCGCTTTCGTCTGCGTCATCATCTTCACCTCCATCTTAGTTATCAAGCTGAAGAAAAAATCAAAATGGCGTCAGCAATCCACCTTCGACAAAGACCAAACCGAGTCCATGTCGAACCGCGAAAGACGGACCGTCAGCCTGATCATCCTGGTCGCCATTGTCCTCATCGTCTGCTACTCGCCCGCCGTCACGTGCTCCATCACTACTTCCGTGTACCCGGATTTCGGCATCACGGGCCCCCAATCCAACCTGTTCCACGTGGCCTGGTCTTTCGGGTTCCTGTGCCACTCCATCAACTCGAGTGTGACCATCTTCCTGTACTACAACATGAGCAGCAAGTACCGCGCCACCTTCAACCAGCTGTTCCCGCTCTGCGCGTTCTCGTCTGCTGCTGAGCCGGATGAAACGTCTCGCTCTAGATCTAGAGCACCGGAGAGTGCAGTTGACAGCATACAGAGCATTCGCATCTGACTGACGCTTTTTAACATATGAGCCGACCCGCGGCGATACGCCGCTCTTTAGTTGTTTTATTTTCTACTTTTCAGTAATTCATAATTTGAGAATTCGACAGTACCAATGCTGCCACTGAAAATATTTGCTTTAAAACACTATCAGAGGGTCGTTAAGGAGGATACCCTTCCCCCACACACCCCCCTTTCCCCCAACCCTTACTCTACCCCCCCCCCCCCCGTGAAAGCAGCCTCCTCTTAGTTACCTCCCCTAAGTTTAAAATCGTTTCAAACTAAATTATCTGCCCCTAATAACCGTCACTAAACCCGGCTCTACAATTGCAAACATTTAGCGTGAACCACAGCTCACCAGACCATGTGGGGGTGGGGGTGGTAGGGATATGCGCGCTTACAGCTTGGTGTTTTCTAAGGTATCCAAGAAGACAATTATATATATAGATTTAAACAGTAACTTTTTAAATCACCGTTGTAGCTTAGTCGATACTAGGAAGATTTATGAAATAAGAGACGTTGGTACAATTTTGTCATTGTGGGGGAGGGGGGGGGGTTAAACCCACCAACACCCCTTGCCTACTCATCTGTGTAAAAAGCACCAAGAACACATTCAGTGACTTGCTCATGTTATCCGGAATACTTTATTTACACGTGGAACATTGCATTACTAATTACAACAAACTCTTTCGCATTTAGAACTAAAAATCGTGGTCCAGAACATTCAACATTGACGTCGTTTTATGCCGTCTACTCGGAGCGTACCCCGTGTGTTAACTACTTATACGGGATGTATACGGTGAAAAAAAGTTGAACAAGGGGGTGTTTCTGAAAGTGCTTTTCTACCAACAGCTACTTATCCTTTGCATAACATAGGACATCCAGTTTCCACATTGGTATTATCACAACAAATAGGCATTTGTTAACGAAAAAAATATTTTTCCCAAGTATCATTATCATTTCCAGTTTGTGCCCAAGACACATAGGGCAAATGAAATAGAGTTCATCTTTTACAATGGCCTCGGCACAATGTGGTCAGCACTATGCACAGGCACCTTTACTTTCTTTCCCTAACACGAGTTAGATACCCATCCGAGCTGGGTGGACTCAGGGACGTTCTACTGACTTGAACCCGGATTTCTCCAACTCGAGACTCTAATGTCAGCAGTCTAGCGCTCTACCTCTGGGCCACGCCGTCCCTTTTTTCCTAAATATAGTGTACCAGATTGTGATCTCGACTGTGGAGAATGTGTTCATTTTGTTTTTAAAATTGTGTGTTTGTTGTTGTTGTTTTTTTTTTTTTTTTGTGTAATAATAGACGGCAGAAAAAAAAAATTATTTGGGTTAAATTTGGCACTATTTTATGTGCATCCTCAAGTCTCCATTGTAATTAGAACAATGAGGTGTCTAGAGTACTGGAACAAAGTGTATGGCCCAAACCTTTGTTACCTTCAGTCCTAGACGGCTAAACTAAAGACGCATGTACTATATCAACACTTTACTAGAACCTCAACACAATGTCATATGTCAGTCAGAGGCGTAGCGAGGGGGGGGGGGGGGCGGGGGGACATATGTCCCAAATTGAAAGTTTGAGGGGGGGGGGGGTGCAAATGAAAAGTTCGAGGGGGGGTGCAAATCGAAAGTTTGAGGGGGGGGGGGTGCAAATGAAAAGTTCGAGGGGGGGGTGCAAATCGAAAGTTTGAGGGGGGGTGCAAATGAAAAGTTCGAGGGGGGGGTGCAAATCGAAAATTTGCTCCCGAGGGGGGGCGCCAAATTGAAAGTATGTCCCCGGGCGCCGGGAAGGGTCGCTACGCCTCTGATGTCAGTCAATACTTTACAATTCTAAAACTATGTTTCCTAACATTCCGGCTGGTGAATTTTTTTTTCACTTCGGCATTTTTTTTTAAATTTTTTTTTTCGCCTCAGACACGTAATTTATAGCGTCAGTTGTGTGTTCGCTTTAGTATTACAGTTTTCATCATCGGCTTGTGAGGACTGATACAGATTTACAATAGTAATATTTCTTTCTTACTTGTAGCCTGCTTTCATTCATTTTAGATGGTTTACTTATACATAGATCTAATCCAAAACGTCTAAATATAATGAAAAAATAAAAATAAAAAACCAACCTGAAACTGAAAATGCAAATGTATAATTAACTGATGATTCAAGGGATTTTTTTTTCTCGGCGTGCGTGGTGGGCTGAGGGGACGGGGGACGGGGGGGGGGATTTGGGTTTTTAAGTAGAGCTGAAAAAAAATTGGGGTCACCGAGAATTAAAATTATACAAATTTTAAGCAATCGGAAAAGTTATGTTATTACAATGAGACACATCAAAGCAAACATTCTTCTCTTTCAAACATCTATATCTATACAGTCCTCAAACAGTTTTTTTTTCTTTTTTTCTTTTTATTAATTCAATTGTTTTAAACATTTAAATCAGTAATAATAATATATTTGATAGATTTTACACAGCATCAAAGACATGAACAATGAACAGCAATTGCATATATAATAATCAAAGGGAGAAAATAAAATGGCATAATAACTAGATTAAAATAAGGTGTGCAAACTAGGTTTCTCTTGACTGCTTAGTTTAGTGTGCTGCGGAGTCAAAAGTTCACATTGTAGCCACCCATGGACAGAAATAGAAACGACCGTGGGAGAAGTGGCTCTGTAGTACACATACTGTTCACTTCGGCATTTATTGTATCATTTTAATTTTTTTTTTTTTTTTTTTTTTTTTTTTTTTTTTAGAGAAGTAAATTTTATTAACATGTTAACATTTTAATACCCTACAAAAGTATTACAGCCAATGACAGCCATCCAACACTAGATGAACAACAAAAAAGTTTGATGGGAGAAACTGTTTTTTTGGACAGTTGATGGATTAGTTTGCAAGTTTAAAATAGTTTTTAGTTGATTTATATACAAGAAAAATAATTATTAAAATCATCTAGTTTAATTTTTAAAAATTTTCTTTTACAGATCACATAGATAATAAATCAATCATGTACTACTAAGGCAACATGGCATTAATTTTTTTTTTCTGTTGTTAGAGAAAATTGTTTTTTAAGAGAAAATTATATAAATTAAATTTTTTAAGATGGCCTGATTTTTTCAGAGCTAGTTCTCAAGGAATACAAAAACAGTTTGGGAAAGAAAGAATAATTTCTGAACTTTACACTTTTAAAATCTACTCACTATTGTAGGTCTGTCTCATGAAAATGTATTTCTCATCTACTGAGGTATCCTAACAATAAATCAATCTATTTTACAAGATACACTATGTAATCAACTATGAAATAACTAGCCTACATGACACAACGTAGGACACTATGAAGTATCACAATCAGTGAACACAATCTTGTAACTAATGCAATCAGGAGCAACCAGCTCAGAAAAAACATGTAACAATACTTGCTGTTTCTGTTGTTTGTGTAGAACATGAGTTATCTACTGAGGAAATCAACTACATATATCTACTTTATCAGCGATTTAATGTTTTCATGTTCATTATATTTCTTTTCACTTTTATACAACCTTCTGTAAATTTTTCTGCCTTCAAGTTCAAGAGAATCTTTAAATATAGTCATGTGTACTTCAGAAAGATTTAAAAAATTTTTTTTGTTATCCAAATAATAATATAAATAGTGTTAATTTTCCTAAAAATCGTGGGTATACTATATGAAGACATTCTACAAGAACAATGTTAGGAACAAGCATTCAATACAGCAGTGTAAAAGTTACATTTTAATTAAAAAATCATTCTTTATGCGACAATGCTGGTCTAATGTTGGCTGATGGTTACAAGACTATAGGAGCCGCCGGTGGCGTGTAGCTGTCTCGACATCTTTCATAGAATACCTTCAGAGTCCTATCTTTCACTACTTCCTCTATACTCATTTCTTGCTGCATTAGCTTCAATTTAGTTTGTTCCTTCCTTAATGATCTCAAGATTTCAACATCATCAGGTGCATCCAGTTTCTTCTGCCTCAGTTTTTTCACATCATCTGTAACTAACTCAATACAATGGCGGATTGATTGGTCCCGCTGGTCATATGATACCTGCATCTCTTCATACAAGCGTTTACATTCTGTGGAGACATTTACTTTGTCTCTGAAAGATTGTGTAGGAAGTGATGTGTTTAGGGCATGTATGATTCTGTCATCTATAAGCCGGAGCTTTTTTAATGCATCCTGGAATTTCATAAAGTCATCGCATGGAAGATACCGTTGTTCGCTGGGCGCCGCCATGTTGGTTACACCTTGACCCCTTTTAATTATTTTTTTAATACACCAAGAAATTTGGAATAGACTAGAGAATGTCATCTAACGGAATTTTCATTTTTCAACTAATTAAAAATGTAATTAAGCTTATTGTTTTCTAAAAAGAAATAATTTCTTAATGACAATTTAATGGTCTATAAAATATAAGATTAGCAACACTTATATACATTTTAATATTTATATTTTGTGAAACAATAAACAATTATTTTTAACTTCAATACTATTGAATTTAACTGTATTTTTGTGGGGTTTTTTTACTTTTTGAAAATATTCTATTAATGTGTTTTCCCTTTAAAAATTCAAACTACATATGGGAGATAACTAACACAAATTAATATTTGAAGTTAAACGATTCTAATCAAAGTTACAACGCTCAGTGCCAGAAGGAAAGCAATAATGTAGGCCTACTTATAGGCCGAAATTTCGGTCAAGCCCTAAACATGAACCCTAACTCAAATCCTATGCCCCACCTTAAACAAATCCTACATACCACTCCCCCCCCCCCCCCACACACACACACCTCAATAGATCCATAAATGATCGTTAACTGGCGTGGTTTAATACAGCTATCATCGATTACGTTTGCAATTTCAAATTATAAATCTCATAAAAACAATATATGTTACATTCTTAAAACCGATATAGCGACCCTTCCCGGCGCCCGGGGACAAACTTTCAATTTGGCGCCCCCCTCTGGAGCAAATTTTCAATTTGCACCCCCCTCATACTTTTGATTTGCACCCCCCCCCCAACTGCAAATATGCAGCTAAAATTACATTTTAATTTTTTTTTACAACCCATTTTGGCGCCCCCTAAGGTCGGCGCCCGGGGACATATGTCCCCCCCTCCCCCCCCCTCCCCCCCCCCCCCCCCCCCCATCGCTACGCCTCTGATAATATGCATTTGCGAATAACTTTTAAACACACTTTTTATGTTTTATTGTCTTTAACGTGTTTGTTTTATTCTACAAACTGTATTACATGTTATATATCACTGAGATACTGTAGCTTGTTCTTTTTTTTATACTGCAGAGATGGTAGTTTCGAATTTCATTTGACAGTAGAAAATACTGTAACATGAATATGAGGTATGTCTCGGTGCTGTTGCGGCAACAGTAGGCTACAAGTGCACTTGGATTTTCGCTCAAATATTAAAATATTCGATTGCATCCATTTCTTCACACAGATATTGGTTTAGTAGGCTCATAGGCTGAGAGAAATTTTAACTATATTAAACACTAGGAACTAGCGGTTTTTTAAACACTGTAACCATTGGCTGTACGTTTATATTAAGGGTATATTATTGTTACCATATTACCCGGGCAGATTAGGCTGGGGACAGCAACTCATTTAAAGATCTAAAGTATGATGGTATTTAAGAAGGGTGGGGGATCTGGCTTTTTGTGACAATGGGGAGTGGGGTAAAGATCATCATTAACAGAGTGACGTCGTTTAAATGGTTTCAACTAACTCTGGCCCAGTGTTTCTTCCAAACTTTCATTTTTCGGGGGGGGGGGGGGGCGGACACTGGTAAAGTATGTTTTCTATATGTTTTCTATATAAATTCCATTTTGTTGGGGGGGGGGGGGTGGACCTTCCCCCACGTAGATTTGCTGTTTAAATGACAATAACTTAGAATAACTATTTTTACATGTTCATCATGTCTACATGGATGAGGCTCAGTGGCGGAACTAGAAAAAAAGGGCCACCCCGCAAAAAAAAATTCTGGGCCCCCCTTCTGTATATATATATATATATATTGTAACGTTTTTACTACTCTCAAAATATGCTGTTCTATTGTAATATTCTTGCTTCTATCAAATGTAACGTTCTTCTTCTCTTCTATTTCACACTCTCAGTCACAGTCACAGACGATCAAGAATGAAGAATAAGCCGTCTTCTGCAAATCTTTATTTGACTATCTTTCTTGAGCGGGAATTGTCTGTGTAGCGCGCATCTAACAAGACTATAGCGCCAATACGTGTGCTGCATAAATTAATGGCTAGGGCCGTCGTTTCTCCTTCTCCTCTAAGGCTAACCCACCGGTTTATATACCCCACCCGCGAGCGTCTCGGATGACACCTTGCTCTTGGCACGAATTCTAACGCCTACCTGTGAAAATTTCCCCCGCTTTTGTGCTAACCGACCCCAAATAACCCTATATAAAAACTTAACGCGATCTCCTAAAATTCTAATAAGCTTATCCTCTGAAACCACAGACAATTCCCTTTACAATGATACAAATTACAATAAACATCAATAAGTTGTTCTTCAACAATAATACTTCAAACATGCAAATATTGTAAAAATATCATCAAATACACCTAATTAAAGTAGATTTCCATGATATCGGCTTGCTCCTAACTAACACTAAGATATTCTAATTAAAGATCAAGCTTGGCCTAATAGTTCTTCCAATTTTCATGCTATAATAACAACTATTTATTAAGATATGAATTTTTCTTCTTGCCCTACTAAGCACAATTGACTGATTTCTAACGAATTCACTACAATATATATATATATATATATATATATATATATATATATATATATATATATATATATATATATATATATATATATATATATATATATATATATATATAATACAAACATTGTATACTTATTTCTTGCCCGATCGGGTTTTGAAGAAAAAGAATTTTTTTTTTTCCGGTCAAAAGAATATAAAACATGAAAGCTTTGTGTGTGTAATGGTTTCTCGTGTTATGTTTATTTTTATGTTTTTTTGTATTTATATTATTTGTTTTAAATATATTTCCAAATTATGCTATGTCATTATTTAGTATGTTTTTTTTAAATAAGAACTAAGAAAAGTAATTTCTTTTTTGTTTTGTTTTGTACAAATATATTAAAAGGAGCTTATGAGCACCCCTATTTTACAATTTAAAAAAGGGAAATAAGTAATGGAAGTGTTCTTAACGTTTGCCTATCACTACAGCTCAGGCATATAGTTTTTTTTTTAAACGCAACATCATGTGTTAGCTACTGTATAACATCACTACTGTAGTAGATCTGTTTTTATTTACAAAAGCTTTTACCGTCAAGTCAAAAATGCAAGAAAGTAATTTTTTTTAACTATAAAGAATGTATTATGGTCGGCGATGGGCCCCTAAATGGCGTGGGCCCCCCCGCAATGCGGGGTCTGGCGGCACTGTAGTTCCGCCCCTGATGAGGCTGCGTTAAAAGGATAGATTGGTTCAGAATTGAATTTTGAATTAAAATTACCATATAAAGATGTAATACTAAGGGGCGCTCGCTGGTTTTTTTTTCAAGTGAAATTGTTTTAACTCGTTTTAAGGGGGAAAAAATATTATTATAGGCATAGGCCTACTATGCGAAACTACAAAAGATAGCCCCATTATTTCTCGACTGCTGGCTACTAAAATGCTACGAAAAGTTCGCTGCAACTGATGTTTACAACACGCATGGAACATTGGAGATCTAAATCGTGTTGATAGATTTCAGTTTGAAATAAAAGTGTATTTTTGTTCAGTTTTTTTTATTGTAATTTAAATTGTCAAAGCCAACGATACAAACAACCTAACCATGGCAGAATACGTACATCAAACGCTAGAGGAAATGATTCCTGAATTGGAGGAGATGAAAGAAATCGGTTTATTCACGGTCAAAGAGACGAAGTAAAAATTTTTTTTTTTACTTAGATCTAGAAATCTAGTCTAGTCTAGATAAAGATCTTGACTATTAGTCAGATATTGTTAGGCCTAGATTTAGACCTTTTCAGTTTGATAAATGTTAACTGATAAATAGGCCTATATCTTTAAAAATGTTAATAGAAGATTGGGACGGGGGTAATTTCTGTTAGGAGTTTTAGGACTAGACTAGACTCTAGTCTAAAAGTCTAGTCTAGAGTCACTAGACAACAGATAAAAAAAAATTGTGTTGCCATAAAAAACACTGCTAATCACGCTGAATCAGAATCTCTTTCATTTTTATTAGCCTATTCAACTGAGTTTGTAAAAAGCACACTATCTTCTGTTCTGTGGTGGAAAAACCTGGGATAATTTAAATTAATTTTAGATACCGATGTCCGATAAAGATTCTTCCGTAAAATAGGTGTGTTGGGTTGTTAGTAGTAGTATTGTAATCTCGACTAATTTTAGGGTTAGGCGTATGGTAGGACTAGGGTTGGGGTTAGGGACAGGGTTAGCATTGAGTATTGACATTAGCTAGCAATGTGTGTATTTAGTTAACTACCAGTAACCTAACAACCCTTTTTCAAAGAGCTGTATATCAAAAGTATAAATGGAATCATAGCACTTACAGTCCACCCATAACCATTTCTGTGTCAAACATTTGTTACATTGAATGGCCCATAGATAGAGATGAATTGAAAATAATCCAATGTTAACATGTCAACTTCAATGGTTCATTACAGCAAAGTTATGTTTTTCCACCACTACAAACTTAGTTAATAACACTGCTGTACAGATCAGTGATTTTTTAAGATAACAATAAGCTGGGAAAAAAGCATCTACCAGGGATTAAAAAATAACTGCAGCTAAAAATAATTACTTGTAGATTTTTTAGGGCTTTTAAAAAAGAAATGTCAGCATATGTTGCACAATCTGTATGGTCATACAATTTTTTGGCATAGAACGTGACATATGGCCATTAATTTCTTATAATCTTGCATTAAATTAAAATAATATTTTGATTAACTCGTCAAATTTTCATTAATCCCAATAAGGACACTCATGGACGTAACAGATAATAAATCACAGGTTCAGCCATCATATGTTGTTGCACGTATTTTGTAACATTTTTACAGATTTACTTTTATGGGGAAAAAATCAGTCTGATAGTATCAAAGGTTGTGGGTGGTTATAAATTAATTTGGCGAACATGGTGATTGTGGGTGGTTATAAATTAATTTGGCGAACATGGTGATTTATATGATCACCACTAAGTCAAGTAAATATTGCCTTCCCATAATTTTTCACCCAACCTTTGTGGTCAAATGGTAGGACAAACGACCATTAGCCTGAAGATATTGATTTCTGATAAATGTCTGACTGCAGGACGTCTATGAAGGGTACTTGACTCATGTTAGGGAAAGTAAAGGTGGCTGGGCTTGGTGTTGACCTCACAATACCATTATATGCAGAGGTCAAGAAGGATACAAACTCTACTTCATCTGCCCTATAAATCTGAAAGTGGGAAATTTATTATAGTTGATCACCATTTTTTGTTTGTTCATGAAGCATATTTATTAATCACAAACAGCCATTTACTTTAAAAAGTTAAATCATTAAATGGCATGCTTGGTGTAGCTTATTATCATCATCATGACATTAAATTTGGTAATAATTTACATTATACGAGAAGCAATTTTGTTTGCCAAAAAATTTGTAAAAAATATTATTCTTTAAAAAGTTAACTCTGATGTAATAATCTCAAAATAGAGATATGTTGTAATGATATCACTTTAAAAAGTAACCCTTTATGTTAATTAAATAAAAAATTTAAAAAATTCACCACGTGTATTTACATTAAAAGAACCTTATTTATAACTGGATTCCAACTAGATTTGATTCTTACAATAGAAAATTATAAATTATGTACTAAAACCCATTTCTTAAGAACAAAAATTATTTATGTTTGCTTTCAAGGCAGTTTTTTCTTCTGACACTTCTTTAGGGTAAATAAAATAGCTTTGGTACACCCTGATTCTTACATTTTATTAATCTAAATTTTGTTGTTATAGCTGGACTATTATTTTATAGCCTTGTTAAAAAAATTTAATGTTGTTTTTTCTTCAAAAACAAAATAATTTCAGAAATATTTTAAAGAAAAGGGAAAGTTATGAATACAAGTTGAGACAATTGACAAAGACAAAATCATCTTTTCTTAATTATATAGAGGTAATTATGTTTGTTAGAATCTTCTAGTTTATAATACTAGATAGTTAAAATGTTGAGTAAAGTTATATAAGTTGTTAATATTTGTAATTAATTGGTTTAAGTGACAGGAAATTATATTCTAAACCAAATTTTTGTTTTGTGTAATTTACATTTCAATGTTACCTTCATATTCATGCCACACTAGGTTACCTGTAGAAGGAAGACAACTAAATTTCTGAACATTACAATAATTAAAAAAAATTCGAAAGCTTAAGTTAAATAATTTAAATAACCATTTTACTTTTTACAGTATGAGAAAAAACTATTGGAGCTATTAAAGATCCGCAGAAAGGTAAAGTCTAAAAAAAAAGATTTTTTTTTATTGTTTGGATGACAGTAATCAATACATTTTTAATGTTTCTATTTTTGGCTAATTTGTAACATGAAAATATATTGTTTTATTCAGAAACTGGGTCAACACACCAAAAAGCGAGATGTGGAGAAGGCCATTGCAGATCGTATCCACAAGTTGTATAGGGTTAGTTTCTTACATGTGTACCAATAAATTGTATAGGGTTTGTTCCATACATATGTTCTGATAACTTGTATAGGGTTAGTTCCATACATATGTACTGATAAATTGTATAGGGTTAGTTTCTTACATGTGTACTGATATATTGTATAGGGTTAGTTTCTTACATGTGTACTGATAAATTGTATAGGGTTAGTTTCATACATATGTACTGATAAACTGTATAGGGTTTGTTCCATACATATGTTCTGATAACTTGTATAGGTTCAGTTCCATACATATGTATTGATAAATTGTATAGGGTTAGTTTCATACATATGTACTGATAAATTGTATAGGGTTTTTTCCATACAATTGTTCTTATAACTTGTAAAGGGTTAGTTTCATACATATGTACTGATAAATTGTATAGGGTTAGTTTTTTACACATGCATTTGAAAGAGTCAGGGATATTTTAGTTAAAATGTCTTATTTGCTACAAAAGTAGAGAATAGCACAACAGCTTAAAATAATGCTCTTATAATCAAATTTGAGAATAAATGGAACTATTTTAAGCTTAAAAATTGTCTTGTAAAATCTAGAAATTATTCTTAAAACACTGACATTTGTTCATTCTACAAATGCGAATTTAAATATGATAATGCTATATACTGATAAATTTTAAAATATTTTATTTTCAGCTTGTCACCTTAAGATTTTCAGTAAGTTTCTAACATTTTTTAATAATAATTAAGTCACGTTTCATTTTTTTTAAATATTAGAAATATATTTTTTCAAAGTCAATAATATTAATTTGTTTGTTCTTTGCAGGAAGATATATCTCTATGGGAACAACATATAGAATTTAGCAAAGTCATGGTAAGCTATAACCAATTTGATTTAATCATTATGTTGTGTGTGTTTTGGGGTGATGGTCTGTCTTTGTGGTTGGTGTGTTATATACTTTTTTGTGAAAATTAAAGAATTCACTTTTATTATCTCAATACAATGAAAGCAGTTAGTTATGTTTAAATTTAGGTAACACTAAATGTCACAAGATAATTTTTGTTTAGTTACAAATAAAATCTTGACTTATAAATTTGTTATCTCAGAATGAAAAAGCATATGTGTCTAGACTTTATGGGCAGGTATTGAAGATTCACTCACACAACCCAGGTTTGTTGAATACTATTTGTATTATTTATTTTTAAAAAAAAATCAATCTCAGTGGCAGAGTATTTGGCTGCTAACCTGAAAGTTTTGACCACACATCCCTTCATATGCCGAAGTCATGGAAATAGGTGAACTCTATGTGCTCCATAGACCACCAGGTTCAAAAGAGCTGCACCATTCTTCAAATCTTGATTTTTGGCAATAAAAACAGTTTCTTTTTCCTTCTCACTGTCTTTTTTTAAATAAGACATAACCTCGGAATATAAAATAATTTTCTTGTGTGATAAATCTATTTAATATATTGTATTGTATTCAGATCTGTGGTTGAAGGCTGCCCAGTGGGAGAGCTCTGATGAAGGGAATTCAAATCATGAACTGGCCAGGGAGATTTTACTGAAAGGTCAGAGGGTCAACCCAGAGTCAGAGTCCCTGTTTCTAGAGGTAGGTTGCTTCATCATTGTTCATTGTAATGACACATGTAGTATGTAGGCTAGCTATTTATGAAATTATCAAAAATAGAATAATTTTTGTAAAAGCTAGCTGTGAAATAAGAAATAATGCTGGTATAGCTTTTAACAAATGGCTGTGGATAACTATAGTCATCTGTTGAACAAAATTTAAAAAATACAAATTAGCTTTTAATTTTCCAAGATTTATCATACTCAATTTGTCTTATCTTTAGATGTTTTTGTCTAATCTTTAGATGTTTCGCATGGAGCTTCAACTAGCTAAAGTGTTAATCAAGAGAAAAGCAATTTTAAAGATATCAACAAATGAGGTATATTTATCTGCTTGATTTTCTTGTGGACTAGTCTTAACTTCACTTTATATGTATCTGTTGAACAGAAATAGTTTATTTTGATACAAATTTTCTTCAACAGACAAATGGAGAAAATGAACTTGCACCAGAGTTACGGCTACCCTTTATAATTTACAACAAATCAAAGGAAATCTTTCCTGGTGGGTTTGTAATATGTTTTAGCACCCTGTAATTAGTGGGTTAGGAAAAAAATTTAATTTTTTTTTTTTAAACTTTTAGTTTTGTTTTTTATGACTGGCATTTAATCAATGTAAAATTTCAAGTATTAAGTTTCCATATATAACATAGATGACTGACATTTTATCAGTTTAAAATCTTTAGTTATTAATTTTAAAAAAAAATTAGATGACAGCATTTTTCTTAATTTTGTCAGGTCGGGCTGATCTTCATTTGAAGCTTCTCATCATTTGCTGCTCAGTAAAAGAAGGGAGACCACTGCAAGATTTAATAGTGTCTGAGTGAGTTTTTTCATCAGTTATGGCCTTTGTTTTGTCCTGCACACATTTAGTTATAGTCTAATGTAAAATTGTTTGTTATTGCTGCCACTCTAGCTACCTACCAGGAGTGTTGTAATCACCAACTGTTAAATTTTCTTCACTCTGCAAAAATTGTATGAGCTTTCTAAATGAATTTTTGTTTCCATTTAGCTTGGAAGAATCTTACCCGGATAACCCTAAAGTTTGGAATGGATTAGCCTTAAGATATATCAACAAGATTAAAACAGTATCTAAAGGTAAGGATTAGATTTCAAGCAACTTTTTCTTACATCGATTGTTAGAATTAATGTGTCACAGTATTTTAAAAAGTACAGTGGTGTGAAATGCCTGAGATGTTAATCTTTAAATTTAATTTCTAACTTTCGGTACAAAAAAATGTTAGACAAAAGAGATGAATGTAAAAATTTTGAACTAATGAAGCTGCTATCAGTCAGATTGTTGACATGTGATGCACAGAACACTGTGGTTATTTACTGTAAAATGTATTCAACAGGGCACCGTAAAGAAGCAATAAGCAAGTGTCTGGCTGTCTATGAAAAAGCCTTAGAGAAATTGCCTAATGGTGAGTACATAATGGACTAACACAAATGTACCCAACAGACTAGCAAACAAGTTCAAACATCACTCATATGACATCAGTCATGTTGTGTCATACACACTTTGATTCACCCCAAACATCACTCATATGACATCAGTCATGTTGTGTCATACACACTTTGATTCACCCCAAACATCACTCATATGACATCTGTCAGTCATGTGGTGTCATACACTCTTTGATTCACCCCAAACATCACTCATATGACATCTGTCATGTGTTGTCATACACTCTTTGATTCACCCCAAACATCACTCATATGACATCGGTCATGTGTTGTCATACACTCTTTGATTCACCCTAAACATCAGTCATATGACATCAGTCATGTTGTGTCATACACTCTTTGATTCACCCCTAACATCACGTTCATATGACATCAGTCATGTTGTGTCATACTCTCTTTGATTCACCCCAAACATCACTCATATGACATCTGTCATGTGGTGTCATACTCTCTTTGATTCACCCCAAACATCACTCATATGACATCTGTCATGTGGTGTCATACTCTCTTTGATTCACCCCAAACATCACTCATATGACAGATATTTTGTATCATACACTCTTTGATTCATTCCATCTGTTCATCTTTGTGATCAAGTTTGTATTCACCCAGCTCTGATGGGTACCTGAATCAACGTCAGGGAAAGTAAAAGTGGTTGAGCATACACATTAATTCTCATAGACCATGGTCACTGAAATAGGTGAACTCAAAGGGCACTTTTTTTTTTTAAATTCCCTCTTTATGATTGTAAAATTTACACTTTTAGGTCTATACTAGAGATGGTTGTAGATTTTAATATACAAAACATAAAGCTGCTGTATTGTTGATTTCTGTTTATTCCAACAAATAATAGTTATACAAAAAAAGATGACTTCTATCATTATGATACGTTGTATCAACAATAAGCAGCGCAAAGAGGTATTTCTATGAACACATGATATACAGCCAAAATGGTACAGCCAAAATAAGGCACAATGAAAAATGCTGACTTAGAATAATGCACATTTAAGAACTGTAACAAAGGGTAATATGGGCTTAAAAAAATAGTACAGTTTCTAGGAAAAAGAGCTATTTCTGTGGCATAGAAAAAGAGCAGGTGGTTAATGTCAGATATAAGGTTTAGTTGGGGAATTAATGTGTCAGATACAAGGTTTAGTTTGGGGAATTAATGTGTCAGATACAAGGTTTAGTTGGGGAAAAGAAGTTAAATGTTAACAATGCGGTAAATCATCTATGTTAAAAATGGTTTATGTACACATTTTTGATACACCCAGGATGAGAGGATTTAAAACCTACCATGTTCTGCATATAACTTAATTATAAATTAACACATTAACATATTCAATACATATTTACATAAGCTTTATCACTAGGCTTAAAAAAATGTACAACATAACCACATATATTACTGGTATTGGGGTATCCACATTTTGCATCACAGTATCCATATGTAAGCTAGCTATCCACACTAAACATGTAAATGTAAGAATATTAAGTTCTTTGCTCTGCTGGATATCCACTTAAAGCACAGATTATTCTCATTCAACTCCACATATGGTTGATGAATGGCCATGATACATCAGTGATTGTATCCACTGTTTACACTAGGTCAATAAATGTCTATGGCATGTCATAGCTACCCTATAACTCACACCACTGAGTACTCACACAAATCCTGCGTGAATTTAAGTCTGGAGGTCCCGGGGCTGTTTGGGTGGGACCTTGTGGCGGGCTGAGCTGAGTTTCTGTAGTGGGACCCCGGCACATAACCTGACCCCGTGGTTGGGATCCAGCTCCTTTGGCCCGACCCCTGACCTGCGGCATGAAGGTGCTGGGCGTTAAGTATTTCCTGCGCGGGTGGGGTCCTCTTGTCTTTTTTAATGACCTGAGCGTTTTTGTCGTGGGTGGTGCACACTGAGCTAGGGAAGCCCGAGTCTTGGGAGTCTGTGCTGGAGGAATGTGACAAGAGGGAGTCTGGGCGATGGCTGGTGTCTGGACAGTGGTCAGCGGACCGACAGGCATCCAGGTTCCCCACACTGCCTTGTCTGGCGGGGTAGTTGAGGGGAGGGAGAGCTTGATGACCACAGTGGTAGCTGGGCTGAGACGAGTACACTGGCCTGCGGTCAAGCTGGCTGAACCTGGCCAGGTGGTTGGACACATCCACTAGGTGGTAGAGCTGGTAGAACTCCGCGTCCTCGCTCAGGGGAGGCTGGTCGTGAGGGTAGAGCCCCCGTCCTGGGTTCAGATCCGGGGACGTGCAGTCACCGTAACAGACGCCGTGGTAGGGGTGGGCGGAGACCATGATCTCCATTTCTTGGCTGGGGCCTGGTAGGAAAGCTGAAGAATTGGAACAAGTGAAGACAGAGTGCATCTGATTCTCACTCATGTGGCTGGCTGGCGTGTAGCCATCAGGGTGATACATGGTTTGGGGTGGGGCAGCTGGTATGTGGTGCTCATGGTGATACATGGTTTGTACAGCTGATGGTATGTGGCTCTCATGGTGATACGTAGTTTGGACAGCTGATGGTATGTGGCTCTCATGGTGATACATGGTTTGGATAGGAGCGCCTGGTATGTTGTGGTGATATATAGTTTGTACATGCCCATTGGCCATATCGCTGTCATGGTGATACATGTGGACAGTGCCAGCTGGTATATTGCTGTCTTGGTGACACATGTTTTGAACAGAAGCTGCTGCTGTATTGTTGTCATGGTGATACATGTGGACAGTGCCAGCTGATATATTGCTGTCTTGGTGACACAAAGTTTGACCAGTTTCTGTACTGTTGTCATGGTGACACATGTTTTGTGCCTGTTGCTCTGTTGATGGACTGACGACATAGCCCCCATTGTCTTTACCGTTCTGATAGTAAAATGTCTGGGACTCCACGGATAGACCCATGTCCCGCATCTTCCCATGGGGGTCAAACTTTTTTGTCAGAACCTCCTTCCTAGCTTTTTGTATGAACCTAGTGAGGAAACAATAGAATCTTCTGGAACTTGGTGGATGATGTTAAAAATATAACAGTATGTCATCTAGACAGTTGAGTTTACAGTTTAAAGTAGACCATAAAAATATGGTACATAAAAGTATCAATTTTTACCTAAATATAAATATGACCATATTTACTGTATGATAAAACAGAACATAAAAAAAACTTACCAGCAGTAAATAAAAATACAAAAGAGCAGAATGGTGATGACTGTTGGGATGATGATCCCAGCATAGAATAGAGGGTTCATCTTTAAGTCTCTAGGCAGACATAGAAGCTAGGGCAGATATAAGCTAGTAGACCAGTGGGTCTATGTGTAGACTTGTGTTCTCATCCAGTTCTACATCAGTTGGTGTCCATGGCCCTAAGGAAAACAAAAGTATCTCATGATTAAATTTTTTTTAATGTTAAGCTAAGAAAAGTAAATAGATTTTTACAGTATCAGGTGCTGCTTACATTTTACTGCGAAGAATGGCCGCCGTTATTTCAAAGTATTTTACATTGGTTAAAGAATGTGTAGAGCACCTATTCGTGACTATTCTGATGGAGAAAACAAGTTTCACTGGCCTTGCTAGCACCATCTCATACTAGCTCTAGCTAACACATATCCGGTGTGTCTTTTTTTTTTTTTACAAGTTTTCCCAGAATATTTGGACCTAGGGAACAACTTTTTTAAAAGTCAGTTGGAAACAGGAAAACGCTGTTGTTTAGTCAGAGGGGAAGGCACCGCTGGGGCAAATATTGCCCCATTAAATCAGGGGAAATAATTTCTCTCCAGCACACGAACTCGTGTTTGCCTGAAAACATCAACACTGGTCCCCGGCCATAACAATGGGGGGAGGGGGAGGGAGGGGTGATGACAAAGTCAATGGTTGAGGCGTGAGAAAGAAAAAAAGACAGGTGGCAACAAAGATTGGAATGTGTGTTCATCTAATTTTCACATTCCTCATTGCAAGCAGGCATATCAGCCATGGACCGTGGAAGGGGGGGGGGGGGGCGGTCGACGCGATACAATCTGGTTCATAAATACTGACCTACTAGCCCCGTCAGCGATTTGGCCAGCGAGCTCTAGCTGTTGTGGGAGCCGGTCAATCTATAAATCTATGGCCCACTAGAGCGTGAGAAATACACATACTCCACTGCACGATTTAAAAAACCTATTTAAAAAATCAATGAATATAAATCTGAATCCATTGCCATCTAATGGGACAAAGTTCAGGAACTGATACGGGTTATTTTTTTTATATTGGGCCGTAACAACCAAATAGAGCAAAGTATTTAGCACATTTTAAAAACTTGAAGAACTAAAACTACAAGGCCCCCCCCCCCCTTCTTTGTTTTATTGCTAGATAAAAATGAAATTAGATCTATAGGGCCTTTAGGCTGTAATTACTTTAAAGAATTTTAAAAAAATAAACTTTACTATATAAGGCCTATTTATATTCAATCTATTTTATATTTGAAGCTATTTAATATTTAACAACAAAAGTATGAGTAGATCTAGATATATATTTATAAATTTTATTTTTCAGTTTTAATGATAAACCAACATTGCGCCCCCCCCCCCCCCAATCATCAAACGGACCTTACTACTTTTACGTTTAGGCCTATTTGGCATTTGCTATGTTGATCCACACCGCTATTAGTCACTGTACATTTTAGACAAGAAACACCGTAGGGTGAGCTATCTATAATCTATACTACTCTACTAGTACACCTCTGTGTATTTTGTCTATGTATTCCTAAATAGCTTTACTTATATACACGTTAAAGGCTTCAATTTCACTGCCTCTTTCTCCACCCATTACACACACACTAAGTCTAACTAAACAAACAACTAGATTATACCGTTATCAGCCCTAGTCTAAGTGAACACATGTATTCATCAAAAACTTTCAACGAAAAACTTACTTGGCTTCTGCTTGCCGTCCCCCATCAAAAATTTGGTGTATCCGTGTCAAAGGTCACAATGCTACACACACACCCCGCTCAGACACCGCGTGCCAGCAAACTCTGCCTCTCATCGCTGCCGTTTTTATTGGCCCTTTTTTGAAACACGGCTCCACCTCCCCCCAGATTTTTTCCCAGCGGCGGATAAAGGTTCAATTGTTGTTGCTACCTTTAGAATTCGACGTCTGCAAATTAAAAACTTGTCGCCCGCCCGGGCCTTAAAACGTGTGTGTTTATACATGAATACAGGCGTGTAATTCAGCAGAATGGCCGCGGGCTTAGAAAAGAAAATGCTCTTTTCTTGCTAGAAATGATAGAAACGTTTTTGGTACTGATCCCTGAAACAAGATAAATGACAGTTGTTTGGTTTGGGATGGGTTAGGATTAGGCACCGTTAGAATAGGCTGTACAAGTGCAAGTTATTGAAAGGGTTGGTCATTTCAGCCTTGGAATAACGGGAGAAAGATGTTGGAGGAAGTTTTATTGGTTGCCATGACACCTCCCACCACCCCCCCCCTGCACCCGTCACCCAGTTGTTTTCTTTATTGGCATAATTTATCTATGTGATGGGCTACTTGAGTGGAGAGGAAACCGTTTACTCATTTCTAACAAGTTGTGCAAGTTTTGTCCCTTTGTTTGTCCCTACATTGGACCACAAGTTTTGTCCCTACTTTGGACCACAAGTTTTGTCCCTACTTTGGACCACAAGTTTTGTCCCTACTTTGGACCACAAGTTTTGTCCCCTTGTTTGTCTCTCTTTGTACCACAAGTTTTGTCCCCTTGTTTGTCCCTACTTTGTACCACAAGTTTCTTCCCCTTGTTTGTCTCTACTTTGTACCACAAGTTTTGTCCCCTTGTTTGTACCACAAGTTTTGTCCCCTTATTTGTCTCTCTTTGAACCACAAGTTTCGTCCCCTTGTTTGTCCCTACTTTGTACTACAAGTTCAGTCCCATTGTTTGTACCACAAGTTTTTCCCCCTTGTTTGTACCACAAGTTTTGTCCCCTTATTTGTCTCTCTTTGAACCACAAGTTTCGTCCCCTTGTTTGTCCCTACTTTGTACCACAAGTTCAGTCCCCTTGTTTGTACCACAAGTTTTTCCCCCTTGTTTGTACCACAAGTTTTGTCCCCTTATTTGTCTCTCTTTGAACCACAAGTTTCGTCCCCTTGTTTGTCCCTACTTTGTACCACAAGTTCAGTCCCCTTGTTTGTACCACGAGTTTTTCCCCCTTGTTTGTACCACAAGTTTTGCCCCCTTGTTTGCCTTATCTTTGGATCGACCGCTAACGTCAGGCGGGCTGACAGATAATTCATGGGGTCTGGTCTGTGGTAATGAGCGGCTATGGTTGTAGGGGCTGGTCAGTGATTGATCCAATCTGCTGACCAGTAGGCCTACATTGTGGTAACGGTGTATGGTAATATGAGGTCAGTGTATGGTCATACATTGGGGTCAGTGGATGGTCATATATTGGGGTCAGTGTATGGTCATACATTGGGGTCAGTGTATGGTCATATATTGGGGTCAGTGTATGGTCATATATTGGGGTCAGTGTATGGTCATACATTGGGGTCAGTGTATGGTCATACATTGGGGTCAGTGTATGGTCATATATTGGGGTCAGTGTATGGTCATATATTGGGGTCAGTGTATGGTCATACATTGGGGTCAGTGTATGGTCATATATTGGGGTCAGTGTATGGTCATATATTGGGGTCAGTGTATGGTCATATATTGGGGTCAGTGTATGGTCATACATTGGGGTCAGTGTATGGTCATACATTGGGGTCAGTGTATGGTCATACATTGGGGTCAGTGTATGGTCATATATTGGGGTCAGTGTATGGTCATATATTGGGGTCAGTGTATGGTCATATATTGGGGTCAGTGTATGGTCATACATTGGGGTCAGTGTATGGTCATATATTGGGGTCAGTGTATGGTCATATATTGGGGTCAGTGTATGGTCATATATTGGGGTCAGTGTATGGTCATATATTGGGGTCAGTGTATGGTCATATATTGGGGTCAGTGTATGGTCATACATTGGGGTCAGTGTATGGTCATATATTGGGGTCAGTGTATGGTCATACATTGGGGTCAGTGGATGGTCATACATTGGGGTCAGTGTATGGTAATCTGAGGTCAGTGTGTGGTAACATGGGTATATAGTGTGTTGTAGAGCATACAGGATCCCGTGCAAGTGTAGCTTCTACCGTCTTGTAAAGAGCTTTAAAAAAAAATTATATTTCTACATATATTCTACGTGAAGCTTCTATCGTCCTGTAGAGAGCTTTAAAAATATGTGTACATATATTCTACACAAAAACTGTGTAGCTTCTACCATCTTGAAAAGAGCTTTAAAAAAATTATTTCTACATATATTCTACACAAAACTGTGTGTAACCTCAACCTCCTTGTAAAGAGCTTTTTAAAAAATCGAAGTATTTTCTGTCTTCGTCATTCTTCTTTCATCCCGGGCTGTAATGGCTGAAGAAATATCTTTGCCCAGTTCTCCCCCTTGCACCTGCTACTCCTTGTTATCACGGAGATCGTGAACTGCGTCAGTTGTTTCCCCTGAACAACTAACATCTTAGTCACAAGATGACGGCCTGCTCAGTACTTGACAAAACTAGATGATATAGATTTTTTTTTAGACTATCGTATCAACATGGAAGTTTTAGCGGACATCGTAATATCAGGTCAAAAGATTACTGACATTTTGGTGGAATTAAGAGTTAAGTGTGTCTCTGGGGTGTAATTGCCACCATAGGCGTTTCATTCTTTGTAAGGGGCGGGTTTGCATATCCGTGTGTGTGGGATTCTAATCTACTAACTAAATAACGGTACAATGAAATACATTTGAAATAAAAATAATTGTTTTTTTTTTCTGGTTAAACTTATACATCGGATATATATATATATATATATATATATATATATATATATATATATATATATATATATATATATATATATATATATATATATATATATATATATATATTGAAATTGTAAATTAAAACAAAGTCGAATTATCTCCCTTTGCTCGTTTTCCTTAATAGTGTTTAAATGTTGGGTAAATCCGGTTCGAGCAACGTTTTTTTACGCTAGACCAGCAACAGCAGACTATAGAATCTAGAAATACATACAGACGCAAATCTAGAAATACAGTTTGACGCACACACAAATGACTTGATTCCACATAAATTTGTTTCTGTATATGTGATGTGGTCCCTGTGTCTGACACATGTACCCCCCCCCCCCACACACACACAGCCACACCACACACACCCACACAAATGACTTAACCCCACCTGAAATTGTTTCTGTAGATGAGATGTGGTCCCTGTGTCTGACAGCCCTGCTAGGTCTAACACAAAGGGCAGAACTCAGCCGGACGGAGTGGGTAGGTCATACATTTCTTTTCAAACATTCTCCCATGTATCATAAAATAAATGTTGTTATTAATTCTACATTTAATAGTAGATCGTTTACAAGTGTGATCTTTTGAGTATTAGGATATACATTCAACTTACCAAAATACAAAATAGTCCCGTCCCCCCTCCATAACAATGTCCAACATTTTTTGTCTACCTCAGCTGACCAAGTCAACACTACAGCTGTCTGAGAGGGCCATTCAGCTGGGATTTTTATCTGATGTCTTATACATACAACTGGTAGGTCTATCTTATACATACAACTGGTAGGTCTGTCTTACGTATGTCTTGTCTTACGTATGTCTTATACATACAACTGGTAGGTCTGTCTTACGTATGTCTTGTCTTACGTATGTCTTATACATACAACTGGTAGGTCTGTCTTACGTATGTCTTGTCTTACGTATGTCTTATACATACAACTGGTAGGTCTGTCTTACGTATGTCTTGTCTTACGTATGTCTTATACATACAACTGGTAGGTCTGTCTTATACATACATACAACTGGTAGGTCTGTCTTATACATACAACTGGAAGGTCTGTCTTATGTATGTCTTGTCTTACGTATGTCTTATACATACAACTGGTAGGTCTGTCTTATACATACAACTTGTAGGTCTGTCTTCCTTATACATACAACTGGTAGGTCTGTCTTCCTTATACATACAACTGGTAGGTCTGTCTTCCTTATACATACAACTGGTAGGTCTGTCTTCCTTATACATACAACTGGTAGGTCTGTCTTCCTTATACATACAACTGGTAGGTCTGTCTTCCTTATACATACAACTGGTAGGTCTGTCTTCCTTATACATACAACTGGTAGGTCTGTCTTCCTTATACATACAACTTGTAGGTCTGTCTTCCTTATACATACAACTGGTAGGTCTGTCTTATACATACAACTGGTAGGTCTGTCTTACGTATGTCTTGTCTTGCGTATGTCTTATACATACCACTGGTAGGTCTGTCTTAAGTATGTCTTGTCTTACGTATGTCTTATACATACAACTGGTAGGTCTGTCTTATACATACAACTGGTAGGTCTGTCTTACGTATGTCTTGTCTTGCGTATGTCTTATACATACAACTGGTAGGTCTGTCTTACGTATGTCTTGTCTTGCGTATGTCTTATACATACCACTGGTAGGTCTGTCTTAAACATACAACTGTTCCCCAGCTAGAATTGCTGCAGCAGCTAGGCATGGCTGAAGACCTGCTAGCTGTGTCAAGGCTGGCCACCAAAGACCACCCGACGTGTGTGCCATTGTGGCACATCAGGCTGAGGGCAGAGTCAGGGCAGGGGCACGACAAGCTGCAAGATGTTTTTCAAACTGCCACCAAACATGTCTCAAGAGAGGTGAGTGTCTCCGTCTTTTGTTGTGTTAGGAGGGGATTATAAACTACTGTTTGGGGTGCTGTGTAAGGAGGGAAGTATAAACTGTAAGAAGGGGGGGCGGGTATAAACTACTGACTCAGGTGTAATGTGTAACATTATAACTACTGACTGAATTTTTATCTTTTAACAGGATTCCTGGCCTTTGTGGGAATTAATGCTCAACTACTTAACCAACATAAATATAGAGGAGGTTCAGCCTTTAGTCATGGTAAGATGGTACATGGTACATTCACAGGTAGACTTTCAATTGGTCAAATGTCAGAATCTCAAAACTATGTTCCCTATTATTTGTTCCCTTGAGGAAAAAACTATGTTCCGTAGTATTTGTTCTCTTGAGCAAAAAAACTATGTTCCCTATTATTTGTTCCCTTGAGCAGAAAACTATGTTCCCTATCATTTGTTCCCTTGACCAGAAAACTATGTTCCCTAATTATTTGTTCCCTTGAGCAGAAAGCCTGTCGAAGCGTCACAGCTCAGCTGTGTAAGCCTGCCAAGGTCTGGTATCTCCACTGGTCATTTCAACACTGTGGTATCAAAGAACTGCGTCAAGTTTATAACAGGTCAGTTGTCTGGGTCATAGGTCAGTTGTGTCGGTCATTGTTCAGTTGTGTGGGTCATAGGTCAGTTGTTTGGGTCATAGGTCAGTTGTGTATGAGATAACAGGTCAGTTGTGTGGGTCATAGGTCAGATTTATGACAGGTTAGTGGTGTGGGATAATAGGTCAGTTGTGGGATAATTAACAGGTCAGCTGTGTGGGGAGATTACCTCTCATGTCATATAAAAAAATATTCCAATATGATGTTGGGGTGTGTGGGGGACTGCTATGTGTTACATGAGGTTTTTAGACCAACCTTTTTTTTCAGCTTAAAGTCTATGCGGCCTGTGAGTGCTGAGTTCTTTAGACTGTACATTCAGATGGAATCTTCACAGGTATGTTAGTTATGTACGTCCTACACTGTTAGCACTCTGTGACCTCAAGAAACACTCAGCCAACACTAATTAATGTATTGTCGTCCATCCTCTCCTCCCCTCCTCCTAATTGTACTGGACACACAGGTGGGAGAGAGTTAAATGAATTGCAACAAGCTGTCAGTGGCTATACCAGGGATAGATGGTGGGGCACCTGGTCAGGTCACTGTGACATGTTTTCTGGTGCAGTAGAGTTCATCTGGATCTCTGACTTCAGCTATTGGTTGGGTTGTGTAGCCAGGCTTTCCCCAAATGGTACCCATCAGAACTGGCTTTACTCAAGGCCAGAGCCAAAACTACTTGTAATTAATTAAGCCTAACCTTTCTTTACCTCCATAGAGCCTGGCATTTAACCTTTTTCTTCCCCATCTAGTTAAAAATTAAACATGACCTTATACGTGCAGCATTTGAAGAGGCAGTGGTGGAGTTTGGTCATACACAGTCTGGTAAGTTGGGTCTGGTGGTTTTAATTGTAGGTGTTTTTGTCAGGTTGTTTTAATTGTAGGTGTTTTGTCAGGTTGTTTTAGTTGTAGGTGTTTTGTCAGGTTGTTTTAGTTGTAGGTGTTTTTGTCAGGTTGTTTTAGTTGTAGGTGTTGTTGTCAAGTTGTTTTAATTGTAGGTGTTGTTGTCAGGTTGTTTTAATTGTAGTTGTTGTTGTCAGGTGGTTTTAATTGTAGGTGTTGTTGTCAGGTTGTTTTAATTGTAGTTGTTGTTGTCAGGTTGTTTTAATTGTAGGTGTTGTTGTCAGGTTGTTTTAATTGTAGGTGTTGTTGTCAGGTTGTTTTAATTGTAGGTGTTTTTGTCTTTTTGAAAGGTGTCTTTTCTTTTTTATTTTTCTAAGCAATTATAAAAGTGTGTGTTGTCTCAGTGCTTAAGTAAGCTGGTATGTTGCAGATGTTTTTGTATTGCATGTTGAAGGTATTTTTTGTGTTTTAGATCTTGCAGATATTGGTGATGTATCATGAATGTAGATGTGTGTTTGTTGCAGATATTTGTAGCTGATGTACCTCAGATATTTGTATGTTATGTTTGCTTATGTTTATTTGTGCATTGTATCTTGCAGATATTTGTTTTTATGTGTGTAATGTTTGTGTTGATGTTGCAGATTTTTTAATTATTTGTGTTGTGTCTCACATATTTTTGTGTTGTGTGTTGCAAATGTGTTTTGTACATTGCAGATATTTGGCTGAATTACATCCACTTTGAATCAGCTGTAGCCAAAGATTGTGTCAAGTCAGCAGAAATTCACCAGAGGGCGCTGCTGGGACTGGGGCCACAACAAAGGGAAAAGTTCATCAGAAAACATGTCTTGTACTGTCTTTAGCCTTAAACCATTTCAATCAATAAACAGATCAACATGCCTCTGTGGTTGTCTTTTTTATTCTGTTATGGTTTCAGTTATAAAGTTATTACAATAAATAGCTCACATTTAGCAGAGGACAAATATCTGCAAGGTTGAAGGAACATTTTTCATGATCCAAGGATCTAAAATATGTATCTTTGAGGGAAGATTTTTTTTTTAAAAAGTATCTACAAAAAATTTTCCAAACACGGGAATGTGTTGGTATTGAGTGTGAATATGCTGTTTCATGTTATACTAGGGGTTACATTTAATTCATTTTATACTAGGGGTAATATTTAATTCGTGTTTCATGTTATAATAGGGGTAACATTTAATTCATTGGAATTGGTCATCGATTAGCTCCTTAATCGTAGTAGTTGTAAATATTAGTTCCCTACATGTGGTACTGGTAAACTACTACTACTAGTAGTTCATTACAAATAGTTCCTTACTGTTGGTATCATTTAGTTGTCTGCAAATAGCAGGCAGTCATGAGGGATATAGAGATCATCAGATAAACTTACACAGACAATGTCATCCATCATTAAATTAACTTACATCAAGACAAACTTTCACCCGCTACAACATGACTGACATCAAGGGTCAGCTATGACTGACATCAAGAGTTAGCCATCGGAAGATTAAATTAATTCAAAATAAATTAACATCGAAGAATTTTTTTAACATGAACAAAAGCATTCATCAGTCACCGGCAGTTTGATCTTTTCCCATTTGCATTTCATGGTTGTCCCCCTTTTCTTCTCGTCCTCGGTCTCATTGTACTCGTCCTTTCTACCAGACGACCGCCCCTCGTGTCTGCTGAGCAGATGAATGAACGTGTTTGGTCGCATGGTGACATGGGTGTCCGACCCGTTCGAGTTTTGTATCCTGTATTTGACGAGATCGAAATTCGGCGTCTCGTGGTGCGTGTTGTTCCGACTTCCGTTTTCTGCCACGGTCGATCTGGGCTTCCGGTCCAACCGTCTGATGGGCTTGTATCGACACGCCCACCTGAGGACTTGGATGGTCTTCGGTTTGGCGGCAACGCAGTGCATGCCGGGCGGCCACGAGCAGGCGGCAGGTTTGGGGGCGGCCATTGTGTGAAGCGCGCCCTCTGGCGGCTGACACAGGCCGCGCTTGATCCAGCGGGGCCAGAAGAGGAGCCCCAGGTCCTCCCACTGGTAGTACACGCGGCACGACGCCTTCTCCACCAGCCACGTCTGCACCAGCCGCATCACGTGCTCCACCAGATCCCCGCCACCAGCCAGCTGATCCACCGCGTCCACCCCGCCGTCGTCCCCGCTGACGTTGTCGCGCCCGTACTTGGCGCGGAGCGTCTGCTCCAAAGCCTGCAGGTTGGTGCTCTCCAGGTCTGGAATCAAAGCCGAGTCGGTTTTGGCCTGCACATGTAGCTTGAGCAGGTCGTGGGGGAGTTCTGTTGACATCCAGAAGGCATTGAAATCTTTTCCCAGTCGCCGCATCAGCTTCTTTGGCTGTAAGGCAAAAGTGAATCGTTCATTTGAAGTCAACACCAGTCATTCATAGAAACATTTATACCACTAGCGCTCAAATATACAACTACTTTACGTTTCATTTTTCTTTAGATCAGATTACGAAACGTGGGGGGAGGGGGGGGGGGGAGATGATCTGCAAAACCGTGAGACTGCACTACACTGATCACAGAAGCATTTTGCTAATAGAACCATATATTTAATAGAATCATTTTTTTTCTAAGAAGGGCCGTTGTTCTTTTTTAATGAACATGCATTGATACCAGCCGTCAGGCCCCATCAGCAGTTTCACCAAAATATTTTCAGCCAGTAAGTCAGTAAGCTTACCTTAAGATCCAAATAACAAACTTACCAAGAAAAACTGAACATACTTTAAGATCAGAGTTTCTTCGTGAGACAGATCCCTCCCCCCCCCCCTTTCCGAACGAAATTGAATTTATATAGAAAACATATACTTTTATCAGTGTCTGCCCCCTGCCGGAGAAAAAAGTCTGGAAGAAACACTGTTGAAGATCAAATGACAGAAATTCACAAAGAAAAATGTACCTACATTAAGAATAAGATCCACTTTTTTATTAAAGAATTTTACAAGGACAACAGAACTTACTTTGAGATCCTTAGTGCCGGGTGTGAGCTGTTGAAAGTTTCCTCCGAACAAAGTTTGTGCCAGAGAGGTTCCATCATGAGCTGGCTTGGTCTGGGTGATAAGATAGAGGGGGGGGGGGGAATCTTAGTCAACGATTGTACATGTTAATTAATAGCTGGAACACACAACACACATGACCACATCACTACATCACGTGACTACATCACGTGTGCAAGAGATAACGTGACGGATGAAGTAGGGTCCACCTGATTCTTATTGACCTCGGCATGTGAAGGAATTGTGTGACCACCAGTGTTTCTTCCAGACTTTTTTTCTACAGGGGGGGGGGGGGGGGGGGAGGGCACTTGATATTTTTGGGGGGGGGGGGGGGGGGGAACTGGTGAAAGTATATGTTTACTATATAAATTCCATTTCGTTCGGGGGGGGGCGGTAGACTATATTCGAGGGGGGGGGGGGTGCTTCGACCCCCCCCCCCCCCCCCCCCGAAGAGATGCCTGGAAGAAACTCTGGTGACCACCACGATGCCAAGTGCCCGAGTGGGCTGGAGTTTGCCCTCTTGTAAAAAATTGAACTTAAGACCCCCTGGGTTAGTAACCCAATTAAATCGTGAGCCTCGAGTTAACCCGCCGGCCCGCAGTAAACAAGCGAACCAGTGAGCCAGGCATAAGATAGTCAAAACTTGAGTTGATCTGAGGGCAGGGGAGCGATGGTGGAGATCAATTAAATATTCAAGATTCTCCATATATATACGAAGAGTGCCAAGATTCTATCTTTAATTTGCATGTAAAAACTAAGGCGTGGCCAAGATGTAGATTTTTAGCAATCGTTCAAACTGAATACATCGCTTTCTCTTAAGAGAATTTTAAGAAACGTGTCGACCCATACATATTTCTTGCTGTGTCGTGTCGACGAATACACATTTCTATGTCGTGTCGACCCATACACATTTCTATGTCGTGTCGACCCATACACATTTCTATCTCTTGTCGACCCATACACATTTCTATGTCGTGTCGACCCATACACATTTCTATGTCGTGTCGACCCATACACATTTCTGGCCATGTCATGTCAAGTCATACACATTTCTGGCCATATCGTGTCGACCCATACACATTTCTATGTCGTGTCGACCCATACACATTTCTATGTCGTGTCGACCCATACACATTTCTATGTCGTGTCGACCCATACACATTTTCTAAGTCGTGTCGACCCATACACATTTCTGACTGTGTCGTGTCGACCCAAACACATTTCTCAAGATGACTAAACAGGTGAAGCTACGGAAATTTCCATCCTGTCCTACATTACATAGCTAATAAATACTTTATGTCTAGGTAAAAAAATGGTTTGTTTATCCTAATAAACTGTAAAATGTAATAAATTACTTGTAAATTGGACCGTCTAATATACTACATTTGGAATTTTTAAAATTATGTACCTGTATAATAATAACCCCACAAACGACACAATGCCAACCTTCCTGTCGGCCAAAAACCAGTCACACCTACTCACCTGTAAACTGCAGGTAATTCCAGCCAAAGCATGAAGCACCAGCACCACTGCCAACATTGAGAGCATGTTTGTCGTTGTTTGCTGTGGAGCAGAAAAAAACATGTTGACAGGGGCGCGTAACTCATTAAGACAAACAAGAGTTGCCTCCTCGAGTACTGCGGCTGTATCGTTCAGCCATTCGCTACTTGCTAATTCGGTGCCCTATCAAAACATGGGCTAATTAAGGTAATGGCCGTTACAGGTCACTGATCTCAACAGCGTACATGTTTGTAAGACGACTGATCCTGGACCAACAATTCGCTAGACACAACAAGCGTCACACGACAAGCGTCACACGACAAGCGTCACACAACAAGCGTCACACGACAAGCGTCACACGACAACAGATTACTGGTGTGTGACCAACTACTACAGCATCTGTCATATGAGTATCTCATCTGTCATACAACATCATCAGATGGTCATCTGTCATACAACATCAGCCTAAGGTCATCTTTCATACAACATCACCATAAGGTCATATGTCATACAACATCACCATAAGGTCATCTGTCATACAACATCATCATATGGTCATATGTCATACAACATCAGCATAAGGTCATATGTCATACAACATCACCATAAGGTCATCTGTCATACAACATCCCCATAAGGTCATATGTCATACAACATCCCCATAAGGTCATATGTCATACAACATCGCCATAAGGTCATATGTCATACAACATCATCATAAGGTCATATGTCATACAACATCCCCATAAGGTCATATGTCATACAACATCCCCATAAGGTCATATGTCATACAACATCGCCATAAGGTCATATGTCATTCAACATCATCATAAGGTCATATGTCATACAACATCGCCATAAGGTCATATGTCATTCAACATCATCATAAGGTCATATGTCATACAACATCATCATAAGGTCATATGTCATACAACATCCCCATAAGGTCATATGTCATACAACATCCCCATAAGGTCATATGTCATACAACATCGCCATAAGGTCATATGTCATTCAACATCATCATAAGGTCATATGTCATACAACATCGCCATAAGGTCATATGTCATTCAACATCATCATAAGGTCATATGTCATACAACATCCCCATAAGGTCATATGTCATACAACATCCCCATAAGGTCATATGTCATACAACATCGCCATAAGGTCATATGTCATTCAACATCATCATAAGGTCATATGTCATACAACATCGCCATAAGGTCATATGTCATTCAACATCATCATAAGGTCATATGTCATACAACATCGCCATAAGGTCATATGTCATTCAACATCATCATAAGGTCATATGTCATACAACATCCCCATAAGGTCATATGTCATACAACATCCCCATAAGGTCATATGTCATACAACATCGCCATAAGGTCATATGTCATTCAACATCATCATAAGGTCATATGTCATACAACATCGCCATAAGGTCATATGTCATTCAACATCATCATAAGGTCTTCTATCATATATCATAAGGTCCTCTGTCATACAACATCATTGTTCATTAGTCTATCGTACATCAACTTAGTTTACTAGGCTGTCATACAGCTAATATCGGCGTGGGGGTCGGCGTGGTCGAGTCGGTAAAGCTCATGGTTGCTAAACCGAAAAGTCTCGAGTTCGAACCCTCGGGCAGATGAGGCTCGTTAGCTGGGGACAGCCACTCTTCTAGGAGAGACAACTCCAAAATTAAACAACTGCTGCCTTGTAGTTTGTTCTTGGTTGGACAAAGGCTATGGAAGCAAATCCAAAAAAAAAAAAAGCAGGCTGAAATCGGAGTCAATGACCTAAATGGCGCATAACCAGTTGACACGTAACGCTTAATTGTGTTGGAGGCGTGGTCGAGTCGGCAAAAAGTTCATGGTTGATAAATTCGAACAAAGTCTCGAGTTCAAACCCACTGGCAGATAAATCTCGATCCCCTTCAACACGAATAATTAAGAACGAAGAAGAAGAAAGAAGACAGCTAATATAGTTAGACTGTTATACAGCATGTCACTTCACTAGTTTGTCATGCATAATATCAGGTAAAGCACCATCACAACACAGGCAGCACACGAATACAGATAACACACAACACAGGTAACATAAACACGGGTAACACACAAACAGTTAATACACAACACACCAACACGACACTGGTAACACATAACACAGGTAAAACACCAACACAGATAAAACACCAACACAGGTAACACACAATACACCAACACGACACAAGTAACACACCGACACGACACAGGTATCACACACAGGTAAAACACACAGGTAACACATACAGGTAACACAACATAGGTAACACACCAATACAACACAGGTAACACAACACAGGTAACACACCAATACAACACAGGTAACACACGACACAGGTAACACACCAATACAACACAGGTAACACAACACAGGTAACACACGACACAGGTAACACACCAATACAACACAGGTAACACGACACAGGTAACACACCAATACAACACAGGTAACACGACACAGGTAACACACCAATACAACACAGGTGACACACACCACGACACAGGTAACAACACAGGTAACTCACTAACACAGGTAACACCAACCTGTGATAAAGAAAAAAACGTAAACACCTCAACATGTACGCCCACGCCTTGCACCGACTCAACTCACCATCAGGTAAATGCATTATGCAACTCTGCCCCATGCACTTCACCGCTGTCAGAATGTCGCAAATCGTGCTCGAATCGTGAGGATTTTTGGTGTGTGGGGAACAGGCGGATTCATAGCGTCACGCGGAGTTACGAAATCGTGATCAATATATAGTTATTGGAAAAAAAAACAGAAAATTCTAGAAAAATAGAAGATTCTAGATAAAATGGATAATTCTAGAGAAAACTGATATTATTCTAGAAAAAAATAGATAATTCTGGACAAAGTAGAAATAATTCTAGAAAAATAGAAAAATAAAAATAATAGATAATTTTGAAAAATAGAGAAAATTCTTGAAAAAAATTAGATAATTCTGGAAAAAGTAGAGATGATTCTAGAAAAATAGAAGAATTAAAAAAAAAAAGATAATTCTTGAAAAAATAGAGAAAATTCTTGAAACAAAAATAGATTTTTAGAAAAAAAGTTGATTCTCTTAGGAAAAAAATCTTCCCTTTTCGGACGTTGCTAATCAAGCATGCGACCCCAAACCTAATAAATCTTGTCCTAATCTAACCCTTACTGCCACGTTTGCTTGTAATGCAGATCAATACAGATTGTGAGACCTTTCATAAAACTACAAAACTACAAGTGATTTCAATGTATGAAAGTAATATATTGCATACAGGAATTTCATACAAATTTTGAACAGCTGTCTGTGAAATTAAATTACCTACTACGTTTGGCTTGAGGCAGTATTGATTATGCGAGTTAAAGTTTCGCCAGAATAGACAAGTGACGTCCAAACGTTGCCAGCAGCCATACTTACACCATAGTCTCAACTCACGTATATGTCCAGTTACCACCGACTCCTTGCAATTTAGATGTGACCAATCACCACTGACCCCTAGTAACTTAGACTTGACCAATCACCACTGACCCCTAGTAACTTAGACTTGACCAATCACCACTGACCCCTAGTAACTTAGACTTGACCAATCACCACTGACCCCTAGTAACTTAGACTTGACCAATCACCACTGACCCCTAGTAACTTAGACTTGACCAATCACCACTGACCCCTAGTAACTTAGACTTGACCAATCACCACTGACCCCTAGTAACTTAGACTTGACCAATCACCACTGACCCCTAGTAACTTAGACTTGACCAATCACCACTGACCCCTAGTAACTTAGACTTGACCAGTCACCACTGACCCCTAGTAACTTAGACTTGACCAATCACCACTGACCCCTAGTAACTTAGACTTGACCAATCACCACTGACCCCTAGTAACTTAGACTTGACCAATCACCACTAACCCCTAGTAACTTAGACTTGACCAATCACCACTAACCCCTAGTAACTTAGACTTGACCAATCACCACTAACCCCTAGTAACTTAGACTTGACCAATCACCACTAACCCCTAGTAACTTAGACTTGACCAATCACCACTAACCCCTAGTAACTTAGACTTGACCAATCACCACTAACCCCTAGTAACTTAGACTTGACCAATCACCACTGACCCCTAGCAACGTAGACTTGACCAGTCACCACTGACCCGTAGCAACTTAGACTTGACCAGTCACCACTGACCCCTAGTAACTTAGACTTGACCAGTCACCACTGACCCGTAGCAACTTAGACTTGACCAGTCACCACTGACCCCTAGTAACTTAGACTTGACCAGTCACCACTGACCCGTAGCAACTTAGACTTGACCAGTCACCACTGACCCGTAGCAACTTAGACTTGACCAGTCACCACTGAACCGTAGCAACTTAGACTTGACCAGTCACCACTGACCCGTAGCAACTTGAAATTGACCAGTCATCTTGATACTTGCCCCCACCCCCCTCCCGAAGAGATGCCCGCTATTTAAGTCCTAACCGGCATGAAATTTCTATGCCAACTACTTAGCGGACCTCTTCCTCCCCCCCTCCTTCGGCCCATTCACACATACAAAAGTGAGTTTGTGGGTCTCCAGAGTCTGTTTTCACTGACAAAATAGTCGCTAGTTCAGAATGAAGTTTTTACTGTGGCGGTAACACTAAAAACTTCAACCATCCATCTATTACATCAACGTTTGGCCATCCCAGACCTTAGTCACGTGACTAATGAAGAACCCAGCCAGCCGGGAACAGGTAGTCTTTAGAGCAAGAAAACATAGGGGGTGGGTGGGGGTGGGGGAGGGACGGAAATCATCGAATGTACGCACGTTGGGTGTTAAAACCTCGGTTTTAATAAAAAAATTTAAAGATCCAACAAGATAAGTGCAACGGTTATCACATGAATTGAAAAAAATATTCTCTCGTATTTTTTTAATCCAGTGACGCAGTGGAGCGCTAGAAATCTAGACTCAACAGATATATATTTGATATATATTTGATAGAGATGAAATGGGTTTAAGGCGTGTAGGCCTACATTTCGTTCATTTACTTATCTTAATTTCAGATTAAGCTGAGATATTTCTCAGAACCCAATGCGAGATACGAAAATGATATTTTCACAAACCGTTAAACTGCCATCATTTTTTTTAAATAAATTAATGAGCTATCCTTTATTCAACTTAGTTCTATTAGGATTTTTATAAATATAAATACAGACATAAATGGAAACGTACACTTTAACTGGGTTAACCTGAACAGTAGGACAAAATGAAGAAATAGCTGGCTTAATATACAAGGAAACAAATCATGAATCCTTCAAGAAGAGGGTTCTAGCCTAGCCACACAACTGCTCATCGTGGCCAGTTACCTCCAAGCACATCTAATCCTCACACCCAAATTATCTAATCCCCACACACAACTGCTCATCTAATACATCGTGGCCAGTTACCTCCACACACAACTTATCTAATCCCCACACACAACATATTTAATCCCCACACACAACTTATCTAATCCCCACACACAACATATTTAATCCCCACACACAACTTATCTAATCCCCACACACAAATTATCTAATCCCCACACACAACTTATCTAATCCCCACACACAACATATTTAATCCCCACACACAACTTATCTAATCCCCACACACAACTTATCTAATCCCCACAAACAACTTATCTAATCCCCACACACAACTTATCTAATCCCCACACACAACTTATCTAATCCCCACACACAACTTATCTAATCCCCACACACAACTTATCTAATCCCCACACACAACTTATCTAATCCCCACACACAACTTATCTAATCCACACACACAACTTATCTATCCCCACACACAACTTATCTAATCCCCACACACAACGTATCTAATCCCCACACACAACTTATCTAATCCCCACACACAACTTATCTAATCCCCACACAACTTATCTAATCCCCACACACAACTTATCTAATCCCCACACACAACTTATCTAATCCCCACACACAACTTATTTAATCCCCACACACAACTTATCTAATCCACACACACAACTTATCTATCCCCACACACAACTTATCTAATCCCCACACACAACGTATCTAATCCCCACACACAACTTATCTAATCCCCACACACAACTTATCTAATCCCCACACAACTTATCTAATCCCCACACACAACTTATCTAATCCCCACACAACATATCTAATCCCCACACACTACATATCTAATCCCCACACACAACTTATCTAATCCCCACACACAACTTATCTAATCCCCACACACAACTTATCTAATCCCCACACACAACGTATCTAATCCCCACACACTACATTTCTAATCCACACACAACTTATCTTATCCCCACACACAACTTATCTAATCCCCACACAACTTATCTAATCTCCACACACAACTTATCTAATCCCCACACACAACTTATCTAATCCCCACACACAACTTATCTAATCCCCACACACAACTTATCTAATCCCCACACAACTTATCTAATCCCCACACACAACTTATCTAATCCCCACATACAACTTATCTAATCCACACACACAACTTATCTATCCCCACACACAACTTATCTAATCCCCACACACAACGTATCTAATCCCCACACACAACTTATCTAATCCCCACACACAACTTATCTAATCCCCACACAACTTATCTAATCCCCACACACAACTTATCTAATCCCCACACACAACTTATCTAATCCCCACACACAACTTATTTAATCCCCACACACAACTTATCTAATCCACACACACAACTTATCTATCCCCACACACAACTTATCTAATCCCCACACACAACGTATCTAATCCCCACACACAACTTATCTAATCCCCACACACAACTTATCTAATCCCCACACAACTTATCTAATCCCCACACACAACTTATCTAATCCCCACACAACATATCTAATCCCCACACACTACATATCTAATCCCCACACACAACTTATCTAATCCCCACACACAACTTATCTAATCCCCACACACAACTTATCTAATCCCCACACACAACGTATCTAATCCCCACACACTACATTTCTAATCCACACACAACTTATCTTATCCCCACACACAACTTATCTAATCCCCACACAACTTATCTAATCTCCACACACAACTTATCTAATCCCCACACACAACTTATCTAATCCCCACACACAACTACTCAACTGATACATCATGGCCAGTAATCCCCACACTCAACTTATTTAATCCCAACACTCAGATTAACCGATTAACCCTAATCACACCACAAACATTGAACATTCACATGAATTGAAGTTCGCCAACTTTTTTCACCTCAGCGACAGATCTCATAGCCTAACAACAATTTAATAAATACTACTAGATTCTAGAACAGCGGTTCGTAACTAATCTTAACCTAGGTTCTATCGAACCCCAGGGGTTCGGTGAGTCAGTAGCAAGGTTCGGCAGAGGTCAAGACACACACCTAACTCAATAATCATATTATTTTTCCTACTTAGAAGAGTTCGGTGCTTACGTATACAAAAGCTAGTGGGGTTCGGTACCCCTAAAAAAGGTAAAGAACCACTGATCTAGAATCTAGATAATACTGTCAACAGGGCCAGAGATTATAGTTGTGAACCTCTGACCGCTTCAGCTGGGAGCTAAAACACGCTGGCTATCCACCGTTTAGATCTAAAATCTATAACGTATACCCTACTCCTGCATCAAATATTGAGACGGCGAATCAAAACAAACAGTTCACTGTTTTTGTTTGGCCGCGGCTAAATTTAGAGATGACGAAACACACCACTACTTACATCCGCCTTTACATAAACAAAATCCTAACGATCCTAGATCTTATAATAATACCAATGAGAAGACTTACCTGCGGTTAGTCCGGCACGTCGGTTAGAACTGACCACTGGTAATGAAACGGGCGAGCCAGGTGAAGACTTTAAGTAGCGGCCATGATAAAGACTGGTCTATGTTATCTGCTTGGTCCTTTCTGAGCAGACATTGTCTTGAACGGGCAGACGGTGGTCGCGGCAAGCTCCCGCCGTTGCCCCTGATCAGCATAAAGACGTGAGTTATTCCCCCTGAATTGATGTTCCCTTTTTATCCCCCCTACGCGCGACGTCCTACAATGCCACAGTCAACAAGCGCAGATAACTCTGATAGTGGCGTCTCCCTTCGGTCAGATGCTTGTCGCTCCTGTTTTATTTTTAGAATAAATATAACCTTAATTATCGTACGCACGGGGGCCTCATCGGCGTGTGACCGTGGGCAGAAATAGAAGCGATCACAGGTAATTTCTACAACAATAACGCGGTTATTTTCCCACCTGACGCTGGTTGATGTCGCCGCAGAATTCATGGCCCGTGCGAGACAGGATAGAGATCGCCATGCCGGCTGGTAGTTAGCCGACACGGATAACTCTCGCGCAGACGGAGTGCAATCGTGCAGACGACACGTAACGCACTTGCGTCTGGTCGGCACGAGCGCGAACTCAAAACTGGCGGGAACAGAATCTCCGCTGTCGTCTGGGCGCCTAAGGGGATGTTTATATCGAGGCTGGCCAAACGCGGCCAGACGATGATACTTTTGTGGAACAACCAGAGCGAGGTTGTCTGACGGGGGCGTTGTTGGACGCAGGAGGGGGGGGGGGGGCTGACGGGGGCGTTGTCGGACGCAGAGGGGTAGTGGGCCGTCATGTTTACCCATGTCACGTCCCTACTACCACACTCTCTACCGCCGACCCTGTTCGTTTGGCGCCCTGTCTACCCCCACCAATCTTGCTACTTGGCGCCCTGTCTACCCCCACTAATCTTGCTACTTGGCGCCCTGTCTACCCCCACCAATCTTGTTACTTGGCGCCCTGTCTACCCCCACCAATCTTGCTACTTGGCGCCCTGTCTACCCCCACCAATCTTGCTACTTGGCGCCCTGTCTACCCCCACCAATCTTGCTACTTGGCGCCCTGTCTACCCCCACTAATCTTGTTACTTGGCGCTTGTCTACCCCCACCAATCTTGCTACTTGGCGCCCTGTCTACCCCCACCAATCTTGCTACTTGGCGCTTGTCTACCCTCACCAATCTTGCTACTTGGCGCCCTGTCTACCCCCACTAATCTTGTTACTTGGCGCTTGTCTACCCCCACCAATCTTGCTACTTGGCGCCCTGTCTACCCCCACCAATCTTGCTACTTGGCGCCCTGTCTACCCCCACCAATCTTGCTACTTGGCGCTTGTCTACCCTCACCAATCTTGCTACTTGGCGCCCTGTCTACCCCCACCAATCTTGCTACTTGGCGCCCTGTCTACCCCCACCAATCTTGCTACTTGGCGCCCTGTCTACCCCCACCAATCTTGCTACTTGGCGCTTGTCTACCCTCACCAATCTTGCTACTTGGCGCCCTGTCTACCCCCACCAATCTTGTTACTTGGCGCTTGTCTACCCCCACCAATCTTGCTACTTGGCGCCCTGTCTACCCTCACCAATCTTGCTACTTGGCGCCCTGTCTACCCCCACCAATCTTGCTACTTGGCGCCCTGTCTACCCCCACCAATCTTGCTACTTGGCGCTTGTATACCCCCACCAATCTTGCTACTTGGCGCCCTGTCTACCCCCACCAATCTTGCTACTTGGCGCCCTGTCTACCCCCACCAATCTTGCTACTTGGCGCTTGTATACCCCCACCAATCTTGCTACTTGGCGCTTGTATACCCCCACCAATCTTGCTACTTGGCGCCCTGTCTACCCCCACCAATCTTGCTACTTGGCGCCCCGTCTACCCCCACCAATCTTGCTACTTGGCGCCCTGTCTACCCCCACCAATCTTGCTACTTGGCGCCCTGTCTACCCCCACCAATCTTGCTACTTTGCGCCCTGTCTACCCCCACCAATCTTGCAACTTGGCGCCCTGTCTACCCTCACCGTGTCAACTGACGCCATGTTTACCCGCCCATGCCACGTGAACACCGCCCATAGGTTTATTATGCTGAGCACAGCTTTAGTAAGTAAGATACTGGTCAATAATATATGGTCAGCTCGAAACTAGTCAATCATTTGTTTTGATCAGCAGAGTCGTGCGTTCGGATTTCCCAATGGGAATCGGCTGGTGGAGCGTTGTAAGGAAAAAGACATTTACAATGACGACATGGGTTCCGAACCCACAACTGAATTGCAGTGTTTCTTTTAGCCATTATTCTAAGAGTGGAGGGGGGGGGGTATATTGAAACTTTCACGGAGCGCAGTTTAATACTTAAATTTTCGGGGGAGGGGGGAGTGGTGTGGACTGGATAAAGTAGATATTTTCTGTATAAAATATTTTTGTTTTACTTCGGGGTTTTTTTTTGGGGGGGGGGGGGGAGCCTCGCTTAGGGAGGAGGATTATGCCCCTCGTTGTCGTCGTGCGCCCCCCCCCCCCCCCCCCCCCCAAAGAAATGCCTGAGAGAAACCATATCCACTCGGCCACTTATGCTGTGTGTGTGTTTGTGGGGGGGGGGGGGGTTGTATTACTTGAGACTCATAGGGGACTGGTCTAGTCCCCCGAGTCTATGAACATCACGCCAATGATGGTCAGTCCGTTACGAGTCATCAGTGTATCATGGTCGGTAGAGCATTGGTCAATAATTGTTTTGGCCAGTACGTTTGTCAATGAATATTAATGATCAGTTCGCTACTATCTTTACAGCCATTGTTTACCATCAATTCCAACAACCGTCACCACTCTTCACACTAGCCCAGCACAATAAAATAAAATAAAAAACATCGCACTACCCGTGTTGCTGATAGCGTTGCTGTAAAATTAAAGAATGTTTTAAGTTAAAACAGCTAGTGATATTGAAGTGATTATATTCACCACTGTTCGCTGAATGCTGCTACTGAAATAACTAACATTGTTTAAAATGTGCTCTAAAACACATGTGTGCTATAGATCTAGTTTGTGCTGCCTGCGAGATAGGTAATGTAATGTTTCGTAATGTAAGTTTCTGGTGTTTTTGGCAGGTAAGTAACATTTTCCGGTAATTGGAGTGACCTTGTTTGCTTATGTACTTCGCAGTTATCTCTCTTTTAAAAGAAAAAGAAAAAAAAAGACTTCTTAAACGTTTAAGATGTTTGAATTGCATCACACACCACCCCCCTCTTTTTTTCTGGGTAGCGATCGGATTTCCCCCTCATACTTCCCCCACACCCAGTGTTTCTTTCAGACATTTTTCTCCAGAGGGCACTTGAAACTTCCGGGGGCAGAGGGCGGACACTCATTAAATTATATATTACTATATAATTAATATAATTATTCTATATAGCCCGGAGAGATAACAATAACAAAATTAACAGAAGTTAGATTTTTTAAAATGTTCAATTCTTTTACTGCTAACATCTTAATGTGTACGTTTCAAAAGTAAGCGCTGCAATACAAGAAAAGGGCGGCTAATCGAAGTGGTTCTAAAAAATAATAGTTTTTTATTATCGTATTACTTCCCTTTGTTAGGTTTTCTTGTTTTTCATTTTCTCAAGTATTTGTGTTTGCTTTGTTTTTAATTCTTCCCTTAACCCCATAGTCCAATGCCGATTTTCCTTTTTAAACTTTATTGATAAGATAATATTCAAAGTAACAAAAATAAATGAACAAGAAACCAATACAACACCCTCAAGAAATTGTTTAAAATGTCCTAAATTTAAAAGTGTGTAACACGATATATCAAAAAGGTTAGAAACAAACCTTTAAAAAAATTATTTCTTGAACAAGTAAATAATAATAACATTAAGTTGCAACATAAAGAAAAAGGAAAATAAAATGTGATGTAATAGAAGCAGCAGATGCTTTATGTGAACTTGTTCTGTATGCCTATTCCAAGTCTACTGTATACACTAAGAGTACTGTGTACACCAAGTCTACTCGGTACACTACGTCTACTACCCTGTACACTAAATCTAATACCCTGTACACTAAGTCCGCTACCCTGTACACTACTCTGTACCCTTAGTCCGCTACCCTGTACACTAAGTATACTACCCTGTACACTACGTCTACTACCTTGTACACTAAGTCTACTACCCTGTACACTACGTCTACTACCCTGTACACTAAGTCTACTACCCTGTACACAAGTCCGCTACCCTGTACACTATTCTGTACCCTTAGTCCGCTACCCTGCACACTAAGTCTACTACCCTATACACAACGTCTACTACCCTGTACACTACGTCTACTACCCTGTACACTAAGTCTACTACCCTGTACACTAAGTCTACAATCCTGTACACTACCCTGTACACAACGTCTACTACCCTGTACACTACGTCTACTACCCTTTACACTAAGTCTACTACCCTGTACACTACGTCTACTACCCTGTACACCACGCCAGTCCTGTACACTTTTATGACACGTCTAGACATCCCATCCAGCCGAGCAAGCCCTTGCGTCATGTCGTAAAGCCTTTGATTTCCAGTCGCCCGATCATCTGACTAGCCCTACACTTTTCAAATTGTTTTATTACTTTTAACAGATTCCATTAGGCGGTGTCAAAAACGTGATTCGACAATTTTTTTCTTCCCTCAAATATGAAACGAAATTTTATAACTTAGTAAAAAAATATTTTTTGTAATTTTTTTTACTATAGGGGTAGCCTTGCTGTCAGTTTTTCCATTAAATAATAAAATACCTTTTAGAACTGACGATCAATAGACATAGGCGTAGCGACCCACTCAGGAGAACTATGAATTTTGCGCACCCTGTCCCCATTTACTTGTGTTGCCGACAAAGTGACTCTCACCCCCCCCCCACCCCCATTTAGAAAGGTTGGGAGCTGTTTTAACAGTCGTTGCTCCCTGAAAAGTTTTTATTTACGTCCTTTAAGTCAAGTAGTAGCCAATTTTTTTTTAACATTGACTGTGTACAATTTAGAATCTAGTAATGTAACCCAGAATGTGCTTTTTACTTTTTTTCTACCCTGTTTGTTGTCGTTCTAGAGTCAGCTGCCCCATTCCCCCCTCCCGTAGCTACGCCTCTGTTCATAGGGGAGATGATGTACTGTTTATCTTTGACTTTACCTTGAAATCAGGGGCGTCGCGAGTCGGCGATGGTGATGCGGATCGCACGGATCGCACCGAGTGACACCTTTTAGGGGGTGTGGGGGAGGTGATACCAAGATCCAAAAAATTGCTAGATATAGAATAAATGTTATTTTTGCCAGTTCAACGGATGGTTAATTGGAGTTAAAAAGTATTTAAGTACATAATGACGAACCCAACAAGGGGGGGGGGGACACCATGACGTAAAGATGCAAACTATAGAGAAAACAATGCTACATCCAGCTGTATTAACAACCGACTATAGATAATCATCATCAGTATTAAATATGACACCAACTGCAAAATTTACAGAGAAAAAAAAATAGGGCGGGGGATGACACAATGAGATGCCACACACATTGAATGGTCAGTGCACCTAACTTTATTTATTTACCAAGTTCACTTTAAACGGTCAGTGAACCTAACTTTATTTATTTACCAAGGCTAAAATCAGGTTGATGTTGAGTACACTGCTGATAGAAAGTCTTGAGTCCGTGTCCCTAGCTAAGTCCTAGCACGTCCCCGAGTCCACCCAGTTTTGACGAGTACCTGACTTAGATATAGTTCTGACGAAACTACCCCCCTTCATATGCCGAGTACTATAAAACTGCTGAGCTCTACTTCATCTGCCTCATGGGCCGCTAGGTCCGAACACGGAAGTTTACTATATAATGTGAGGTTCATTGTATAACACGACGGGGTAGACGTTGGGTCAGCCATTACATTTGTATTGTGTAACATGGGGTATTGATACAGAACAATGCAATACAGTACAACTTTAAATGTTTTGAACGCTTGTATTGTGTAACATGGGGTATTGATACAGAACAATGCAATACAGTACAGCTTTAAATGTTTTGAACGCTTGTATTATGTAACATGGGGTATTGATACAGAACAATGCAATACAGTACAGCTTTAAATGTTCTGAACGCTTGTATTATGTAACATGGGGTATTGATACAGAACAATGCAATACAGTACTGCTTTAAATGTTCTGAACGCTTATCTCAGTAAAATGCCTGCTGCTATCTGTGGTTGTTGTGTGATGATGTGGGCACCACTGGCTTAGGCGCATTCCTCCGCTTTAGCTAAAGATAATGCTGTGTTGTTGTTTTGATAAAGTGGTTTTTGTTGCACCAACAAGTGTTTCTTACGGAATTTTTTCTTGGGGGGGGGGGGGGGGCGGGCGGGCACTTACTTGAAATTTGGGGGGGGGGGGGGAATTTTCATGGGGGCAGACACTGGTGAAAACTAAAAGTATTTTTTTTTAATTTCGTTCGTGTATGGAGGGGGGGGGGAATAGCTGTGATTCGACAGCCCCCCCCCCCCAAGATATGCCTAAAAGAAACACTGCTACACTAGTTCCACCATGTGGTTATGGAGGTGGGGGGGGGGAGGTTTTGCTATATATGTGGATGGTGGATGATGAAAATGTATTATAACTTTGTATCATGTGTAAAATTATTATATTTTTGATGTATGTGTTATGTGCAAATCCAAAAATGTTTGTTGTTTTTTATTTTTTTTATTTTTAGAAATCGAGGCTATAGTTTTATTTATTTTAAACTGGTTTCATTCAGAAAGATCATTGCTTAATGTCATTCACCCTAAGAAATTCACTTGTAAAACTAAATTACGAGAATCCTGAAGACGCCCCATCCCGCCCTCTCCTTTAGCCTTACTTTAAAAATGCCTTTAAGTTTTCCAGATTTAAAGGGGACAGTACCTCGCACGCCTATTTTTGTTACCAGGCATTAAAAAACAAGTTGTGTACAGTCGCTTGTTGTAAATTCAAACGAAGTTATTTCCCCTGCAATCGACAGGCCGTTGTAGTCGAGGCGCTGTCTTCTGGCGCGCCGCGAGACAGACAGGCGGAGGGAGTTGCGGCCCCTAGAAGAAATCTCTACTATAAATGTTTTTAAAGTCGTCGCCGCGTGTCTACCAATTTTTTACTTGAATTTGTTGTATGCAAGGTCAGCTGTAAATAAATGATGAAGACTAAGGGGCTGGTAGTATTTTATTTTTGAGTTTACTTACGTTTTCTTTCCTTATTGCTATCAGTACGGGTGGTACCTAGTAATTATAAGTAATCTTTGATCGTATAAAACCTACACCTTCTTCGTCTTATTAAAACTCTTAATCAGAGAGGCTTTGCCTCCCCGAAAAAATTCTACCGCCCCCCCCCCCCGAACGAAATGAAATTTATATAATTTATATAGAAAATATATACTTTTAACAGTGTCCGCACCCCCCCCCCCCCCGATGAAGAAAGTGTACCGCCCCCCCCCCCCCGACAATTTCAAGTGCCCCCCCCCCCCGGAAAAAAAGTCTGGAAGAAACACTGTCCCCCCCCCCCCACCCCTCCGAAAAATGGAATTTATATTGAATTTATATACATTTAACAGTGTCTGTCCCCGTCCCCCCGGAAATTTTTTGTTCGCCCCCCCCCCCCCCCCGAAAATGTTGTCTTTTCCTCCCCCTCCCCTCTTCCCCCCCTCCCCTCTTTCCCCCCCCCCCTCCCCTCTTCCCCCCCCTCCCCTCTTCCCCCCCCCCCTCCCCTCTTCCCCCCCCCCTCCCCCGGTGAAAATTTTTTGGAGGAATCACTGCTTTTAATGGATGGAGAATAATCCAGCTGTTTGTAAATCATAGTAGAATTTTTCAGCACACTTTGTTAATCGTCAGCTCTCCACACCGTACAATAAAACGCACTTTACATCAGTTTTAAAAAAAAAATGGTAATTTGGTCTTATTTGCTTTGAGCTCCATATATTTTTAAGCTCTGTAAAAGCTCCTCTCGTCCTCTGTAACCTTGCCTTTATGCGTACACCAGCGCCCCCATCCTTATAAACGATGTGTACTTCTTAGATATATAAATTTTTCTACCATCCTTATAAACGATGTGTACTTCTTAGATATATAAACTTTTCTATCAAGTCTACGTTCTACATATTTTACTAGTACCACTTATTTGAATACCAACCAAGATGCTTATCTTTAAAAAGCGGGAGAGATCTTCTTTAATAATGCTAATAACAGTGTGATGACGCAAGATTACGTCAGACATGTTTAGCAGATATAGGTTAGCAGAAACAGACTATAGGCCTAGTTGGTTGGTTAGAGAGGCCAATGGGCGCACAGGACTGACCGGTCACGTGGGACGGTCAGCTGACCACTGAGGCGTGGGTCAGTAGAGCGATAGGCCAGGAGTTGTTAGGTAGCGGCAGAGACGGCCGAGGAATGTAGATAGTTAGGTAGTTGATGATTAGCTAGCGAGAGAGAAGGTGTTAGGAAGCGGCAGAGACGGCCGAGAATGTAGATAGTTAGGAGATCATGATTAGCTAGCGAAGGTAGAAGGTGTTAGGTTGTAGAATGTAGAGAACAGTTAGTGTTAGGATTGGTCATGGGAGTGCGTAGTAGTAGGTAGCATGTGGTATGAACAGTCAGTAGTAGAAGTAAATAGTACAGTGTAGATCAGTTAGGTAGAAACTTGAACATATATATCATTTTAATAAAGAACAATTATAGTTGAACTTGAACTGTGTGTTGTTGGATTCATTCGTTCCGCCATCATATAAAAATCCCCACCCTCACATCTGGTGGAGCGCGGGTCGAGTGAGGGAAAGAACGTATATCAGCTATTCATGACGGAGTACGACTGGTGTATTGCTTTCTCTAACTCATCACAACAGCGGGTTTCTTCAGCCGGAGCGAATTTTGAATAACAACACAAGGGAACTGTCAACATATTCAAAAAGATAAGTACCTTCCAAAATTTTTTTTTAAACGTTTGGGTTTATACCCGTGCTGGACAGTTTGTGCCAGCGGTTTTTCTGCCTTATACATTCTATTGTTACGCACTGTTGCCTTAGTTATTTTGACTTTCCTCAACACACACACATACACATACACAACCATGGAGGCAGAGTTTTAATGCTATAAACAGGGCATACCATTAGACAAAACAGGAGAAGAAGTTGAAACATTTGTAGAGAATAGGTTAGAAAACAAGATAGTCAAGATAGTAAGACATGTCAAGAACAAAAGCATAGTTAGCGATAGAATTAGTGAAACGGAAAGTACAGCACATAGATAACACGCATCTGCCCTAGAACATCAACCCCATGACCAGGAATTTGACCCGGACCGCCCCCATAAATGATTTTGAACAACGGACATAATACATAATAGTGAAGTCAAGTCGAGTAGTTTTGTGTTGATCTAAGTAGTCGAGAAAATCGGCGTGAAGTCGATACAGTTGAAGTCAGAAGTCAGAGTAGTCAAATCTGAAGTCAATAGTGTTATTGAAGTCAGTGAAGTATAAGTCAGAACTGAAGTCAAGGAAGTTATTTGAAGTCAGTCAAGTCAGTCAATAAGTTGTTGAAGTCGTAGTTGAGGTCATAGTGACGTAGTTGAAGTCATGTTGCAGTCAAAGTGAAGTCTTTGAAGTCATATTGAAGTCGTTGAAGTCAAAGTTAAAGTCTTTGAAGTCATATTGAAGTTGTTGATGTCAAAGTGAAGTCTTTGAAGTCATATTGAAGTCGTTGAAGTCAAGGAAAAGTCTTTGAAGTCAAAGTGAAGACGTTTAAGTCGTCGAAGTTTAAGTCGGTCAGTGAAGTCTTTTAAGTTGAATTGAAGTGAAGTCGTCGAGGTCAAGTTAGTCTTCAAAGTGAAGTTAGTCGTCAAGTTGAAGTAATTGAAGTCGTCAAAGTGGAATCAGTCGTTAAATTGAAGTCAGTCGAGTAACTGAAGTCAAAGTGAAATAAATCATGTTACTGAAGTCAGTTAAAGTGAAATAAGTCAAGTTACTGAAGTCATAAGTGAAGTCAGTCATTAAGTCAACCAGCCAGTTTAAGTCAAGTCAGAAGTCAGATAGTGAGAGCTGCTCCACTATATGATTACAAGTTGAAATATTGATTTGAAATGGCACGATATTATTGATATACACTTACATGTCTATTCTTTTTGTGAAGCTATTTCTAAGCTCTGGTAGTGTTTACGTCTATTGAGTTTATTAGGCTTTACGGATTGTTGTTAGATTAGAGTGTACTGATTTTTTTATTTGGTTATTTTTGTAATGTTATTTTTGTATGCTGTATGTACCGCCAGACAAATGTTCAGCACGTATAAATTTGGGATTGAGTTTTTTTTTAATGGAAGGTACCTCTGTCTGAATACTTGTCTGCGCGGGCACTAAATTAGTCACGTAAAACCATTGCTCATGGTCTCGTAATACAATTTCAGACCCACCATCGCTATTCAGAATGAGACGAGATGAAGCCGACACTTCAAAGAGTGCCGCCACCTGAAACCCTGATTACGTTGAATTACCTGGACAGCGAACAGCCCTGCCGAACGGAGAATTGCCCTGGTCAAGACAACGGACGCATCGCCACCGCTTCGCCCCCGCACTGGGGTTGAATAACAGACCGCCAGCTACGTACACCTACGTCGGCACATACAAAGGGTAGACGACCCATCGTCCAAGTTCCCAGCGTCGGAACGTTACGTCGTTGTTCGCCACCGCATCAGACAGCTCCAGTTCATCGTATAACCACTCTACGTGGACGTCTCAACCAGCGTTGAGTTTGTTGCGTCATCACATTGACCAACGAAAGTTACGCCTACACCCGCCTCACGGGAATTTACATCAAAATTCGCCACAACCCACCCACCACAGAGGAACGCCAGCAATTACATAACACATACACTTACACTGCTCGCAGAGCCCGTTCAACCAGTTACACATTCTACTAAGATTAGCTCAAGGCCAGTACACGACAACCTAGCCAGAACTGAGTTACAAATGATTGGATTCACACATAACATAACATAGACATACATTATCAAGCAGAAACACTACAGACGTCAGGATACCTACACAAGAACGAAAACAATGACATTTTTTTTCAGGAACACAGACACAAGATTTTATGTTTTTGTAAACTGTGCTGTCCCATTTTGTATTTGATTTACATGATTGATGTTAGGGATAGAATAGAGCAGTAAGATAGATAGTTTGTTGATGTATTAGATTAGTAGCAGACGCTGAAAAATATAATTTGTCAGCTACAGAAAGGGAGGGAGATATGTGATGACGCAAGATTACGTCAGACATGTTTAGCAGATATAGGTTAGCAGAAACAGACTATAGGCCTAGTTGGTTGGTTAGAGAGGCCAATGGGCGCACAGGACTGACCGGTCACGTGGGACGGTCAGCTGACCACTGAGGCGTGGGTCAGTAGAGCGATAGGCCAGGAGTTGTTAGGTAGCGGCAGAGACGGCCGAGGAATGTAGATAGTTAGGTAGTTGATGATTAGCTAGCGAGAGAGAAGGTGTTAGGAAGCGGCAGAGACGGCCGAGAATGTAGATAGTTAGGAGATCATGATTAGCTAGCGAAGGTAGAAGGTGTTAGGTTGTAGAATGTAGAGAACAGTTAGTGTTAGGATTGGTCATGGGAGTGCGTAGTAGTAGGTAGCATGTGGTATGAACAGTCAGTAGTAGAAGTAAATAGTACAGTGTAGATCAGTTAGGTAGAAACTTGAACATATATATCATTTTAATAAAGAACAATTATAGTTGAACTTGAACTGTGTGTTGTTGGATTCATTCGTTCCGCCTTCTGTAAAAATCCCCACCCTCACAAACAGTAAGGGGTGTGGCATTTCCAGTGTAATCGAGCCATAGAAACAAAAATTTAATGCTTGTACTTTTTAAATAGAATAGAATCCCGCAGTAAATTGCGCGCCGAATGAACGCAAAAAAAGTATATAATAGTAAAGTGACCAATTAGTACTTTATAAAAGAAACTGATTAATTTTTTTAAAGTTAATGAAACATCTAATTAAGACAATTTTATGACTTTTATAAGTTCTTTTATCAACGTATGAGATTTCGTTCACCTATTTTTTTAACTGATAAGGTACTCTAATTATCGGTATTTTAGTAACCAGAAATATAGTAAAGTACCACTTTCGGATATCTGAGGTCAGTTAAAAATTGTAAGTAATCCATCTTATATTTATATATGAAATTTCATCTACCCAAATGAAACAGTACTCAATTTATCGTGTTCTAACTATAATTTATAGAGTAGAGTACCACTTTTATCGGAAGTCGATAAAAAGTTGAAAGAAACCTGCGCATGTAATGTAATACTTGTATTTTTAAATTTCGCTCACTTAACTTAACTGTACTGAAGTTAAAGGCTTTTGAGAAACCTAAAGTAGAGTAAAAGCCACTTTCGTTTAACGTAAATCGCTCAAAAGGTGATAAAAAGTTACAGAGTTGATAAAGTACTTATGTATAAAAGTTTCGTCAACATAGCATAAAAAGTATTCAGGTTATCGTATTCACAGATACACACAAAACGGACAAAACTCTTATATGAAGGTCCTATTCTTTCTGAATCAATCGTTCTACGCCCCTCATGGGTAAATAATAATATATAATAATATTCCCTTTCTTAAAAAATAACTCTGCATGAGAATTATCTACTCATTATTACTGTATCTCATCTAAAATGTTTTAATTTAATCACTCTACAACTGCCCATTATTAATTTATGTCATGTAAAAGATTTTTTTTATTACTGTACAAGAGATTTATCACTTAGTTATCTCCCCTTCTGTTAAGGCAAAAATCACTCTGCATGAGGATTATCTGCCCAATATTAATGTATGTCATCGAAAAGGTTTTTATTTTAATCACTCTACAGGATAATTCAATGCCCAACTGTAATGATTTTCATATAAAAGTTATTTTCTTAATTACTGTACACACAAAAATATCTCTTAGTTATCCCCCCTTTTGTTATAGTAAATTTGTAAGGAGTTTTTGAACCTGACAGTCCATGGGATGGATGAAGTAGAACTATGAAAAGACTGGTCAGTACTATGCCTAGTCGCTTTTACTTTCCATAACGCGAATCATGTGACTTTTGATTCTGTGACATTTTATTCCTGTAAATTCGTTCCTGTAAATTTTGTTTTTGTGACTTTTGTTTCTGTAACCTTTGTTCATGGGACATTTTTTATACTGTGACTTTTATTCCTATGGCTTTTGTTCATGTGACTTTTGATCCAGTAGCTTTTGTTCCAGTAACTTTTGTTCATGTGACTTTTATTCCTGTAGCTTTTGTTCATTTGACTTTTGTTCCAGTAACTTTTGGTTCTGTAACTTTTGGTCCAATAACTTTTGGTCCAATAACTTTTGGTCCAATAACTTTTGGTCCAGTAACTTTTGGTGCAGTAAATTTTGATCATGTGACTTTTGGTCCAGTAACTTTTGGTTCTGTAACTTTTGGTACTATGAATTTTGTTCCAGTAACTTTTGGTCCAGTAACTTTTGGTCCAATAACTTTTGGTCCAATAACTTTTGGTGCAGTAACTTTTGGTGCAGTAACTTTTGTTCATGTGACTTTTGGTCCAGTAACTTTTGGTTCTGTAACTTTTGGTACTATGAATTTTGTTCCAATAACTTTTGGTCCAATAACTTTTGGTCCAATAACTTTTGGTGCCGTAACTTTTGGTCCAGTAACTTTTGTTCTTGCGACCTATTTCCTGTAATCGAGCTAAATATTCCTAGTGAAAACCGCGTAGCTCCATACAACAGATATGATGCCCCCACACGTGCCTATCAAAACTTAAACTAATCCCCACCTTCACCTAAAAACACGTTCACACACCATACAATGGCCACCTTTGTGTTAATCTAGTAAAACAAAAACAACCACCTATTTAACCAGCTTTCGCTTCACCTCTCATCTCTATTTTTAGCTCAAAATAAAGACCATAGGAACATGCATCAACATTTTTTTTTAAAAACAGCCGTCTATGTTTAATGGAAGAGTTACTGTTTATAAATATGCACAATGTATACTTCACAACATGTACGAGAAAATGTATACACACAGCTAAGCATAGTTAAAACGTTACAAAATCAAGTAGTTAAGTTAGTTCTACACTGAAAATATCCATTCAACATTATATACATATCATAGTTAAGTATAATTTATATGTAAACTATTTGTACACATTTTGTTTTTGAGTCCTGGGAGGGGCGAGTTAACATCGTTGTGTGTCGAATTACTGTTTTGCACATAATGTTATCTTGAACATGTTCTACGGGGCATGTGTTTAGATGTCGTGTGTGTCTTTAACTAACCCTACAGTAACATGTGTCTGTGATTCTTGTCGAGTGATTTCATGGAACAAATGTGTACCCCCCAGCCCGACCCCCTCACCCACCCCCCAGCCCGACCCCCCCCCCCCCTTACCTCAGACACACGTGGGCATCATTGGGTCACTCGGGTTTTATTTGGGATGTTGGACTTTTTGTGTGAATGTCATTAAGATTTCCAAAAATTAGCCCCCCCCCCCCCCTTTTTTTTATTTTCACCCCTACCCCTCCCTATTGAAGATAAGTGAACACATCGTCAGATACATTTGTGTCGAGGTGTCAAATGTGACAGTGTCACGTCTAAGTTGTCAGTTTGTGTCAAATGTGACAGTGTCACATCTAAGTTGTTTGTGCAATCAACACATTCCCAGAAACGTTAAAAAATTATATCTGGTACATTTTTTCAACGTCATACAGTTAACGACAGCTAAAGTCAAGACGTCACATTTATAATCACTACCACCAGGACCTTGATTTAACATCTAAAGTATCTTACTGAATCTCAGTCCGTTAACAACAGTTACAATTAAGATGTCACAGGTTACGAGTTTTAAAGTCGGGACGTCAACGTTAGCTGTCGACATATAAAGCCAGGAAAAATCGTCTAAAGTGCATGAATAAATGAGATCACGTGTGTAATCAACCAATCGCGTGCCAGTTGCTCCAACAGTCAGATGGTCGATCACTACGTCACATCACAGCCGACCAATCAGTCGATCGACCCGATCAACACATCAGAATAACAATGTTGAAATCAAGCACAAACAGATAATCTCAATCAGAAGTGTTTACCCTAATAAATAACCAGTTGTTCGACCTGAACACAAAAGCAGACAAAGGGAGTTTATCACAGTTCGTAACGAGAGAGATCACAGCTAGTTTGATGCTGTCACCCCAGGCCCTTCACCGTCCACTCAACACCCGTGGTCATCTCACACCCGGGAGATGACCATCTAGACGGTACCCGCAAGTTTAGCCAATGACAGTGTCTAGACTATTTCTAACTAGCGTCTATTCAATGTCCAACAGGTACCCAGGAAATATACAGGCAATGTCCAGCAAGTATATAGGAAATGATCGGGCAATGTCCAACCAATTTCCAGTGCCCAGGAAATTTCCCAGCCAAAGTCCAGTTGTTTTCCAGCTAAAATCCAGTCATTACCGTCCAGAATCCAGCCATTGCCCAGCCAAGGTCTATTCACTGCCCAGCCAAGGTCTAGTCACTGCCCAGCCAAGGTCTAGTCACCGCCCAGCCAAGGTCCAGCATTTGTCTACCGCCTCTAGCAGGAACACGAGCATGAGGTGATGACCGGGTATTTGATAGGTATCCAGCTACAGGACGTCTTCTCCCTGAAGTCCATACAGTTCCACCTGAGGAATGTCTTGTACGCCGTGGCGCTCGGCTTGCACGTCATGCCCTCGGGCAGCGAGCACGAGCGGTTCTTCGTGCACTGACCCTCCTTGATCCAGTGCGGCCAGAAGCGGATGCCGAGGTACTTCCACGTGTGGACGACGGGGCAGAACGTCAGCGTCCACAGGTACTTCTGGAACTTTCTCCTCTCTTTCTTGCTGCTGGTCAAATGAATGATAGAACCGTCTTGTAAGCGGGCGCTGCGTAACAAGCTCAAAAACCGGGGCCTTCGCCCCTTCGGGCGCCCCTTCTTCAACGCGATGAAGGTCGTCTCGACGGTGGACGTGAGGGCGGGGTCATACACGGACATGTACTCGAGGTCAAGGTCAGAGCCGAGCTGCCGCACGAGCTGCGAGATGTTGAGGTCGCTGGCGCTGGGGTCGTACATTTTGTTCTTGCTCTCGAGTAGCTTGTCCACGGGCACGTGGTCGGACGCCGCCGGGCGCAGCACACTGGTGGAGAACTTCCTCGGCTGGTCGTCGGGGCGCAGCAGACGGAAGAAAAGCTCAGCAGACGTGGAGGTGCTGGTGTACATGTAGGGGAAGAGGACGAACAAAATCGCCGCGGCCTTCTTCATTTTCAGCTGGAAAACAAAAATGAAAAGTAATTAGAATCTAAAAAAAAAAACTATATTAAAAAATGTTAGAGTTAAATATATATGATTAAATAAATCTTTTTTAAAGCAAAGTAAATTTAGTATTTATTTCATAAATTTTTTAGAATTGTTCAAAATATGTAGACTATCCTTCTATTTTACAGATTTCTACTTTTTGAACACACACATGAATACATGCATGATACACACACATAAATACATACATGATACACATGCATAAATGCATACACAACACACACGCGAGCCGAGCCTATAAAACAAGAACGGAATTCACTAAAAAAATCTATGAGAACGACGTCAATAAACCCGTCGCTGTTGTAGGGGCCTATATTATCAACTGTGGACTGACGACAACTTTTGGCTGGTGGGGTAGCTGGCATGAGGTACCAGAGTTTCTTCCGCCCCGCCCGCACCCCCCCCCCCCTACGGAAGAAAGTCTACCGCCCCCCCCCCCTCCCCCGAAGGAAATGGAATTTATATAGAAAATATATACTTTTAACAGTGTCCGCCCGTCCGCTCCCGAAAATTTCAAGTGCCCCTTCCCCCCCCCCCCCCCCCAACCCCCCCCCCCCCGGAGAAAAAGGTATGGAAGAAACACTGTTAAGGACTACGGCTTAGGGTGTCTCCATGTATACATAACCTCAGTAGTTTCCACTTCTATCTGCTACTGCGGTACTGTGCCAGATGGTTTAAGGGAGGAGGTGGGGAGGAAGTGACGCAATATTCATTATTGTTTTTAATAATTGATTTTTGTTGGACAATTAATTTATGAGATTAGTTTCTTCTAAAGGTAAATTTGATTTTAAAATAGTATAAGAAATATAAAAAGGCTAACCGTTAATGACGTCACGCCCATTTCGGATGCGGGTTTAGGTTTTTATGACGAGAGAAATGTAGATTGACTATCCTCTCGTATTGACGATTCGATAAAGCGTTGTCGGGTGGTAGAGCGCACGACCGTAACCCGAAAGGTTCGAGTTCAAATCTCAGACTTTAGTCGGTTAGGGGAAGTAAAGGCGGCTATGCATAAAAGTGACTACACTATGCATTCACTTGCAGCTGTCACAAAAACATGTGGACTCTACTACATCTGCCCCATGGGCCGCCTAATCCGAAAATAACTAGATAGGGGGTTCAAATAGGCTAAAATTACTTACTCCTAACAGAAAATTATCAACTATCATTTTCAAATATATTGACATGAAATTCGTATTTATTCACGGTGATCTCTGTACCCTCTTTTGATGTAGCATACAAAAATTAAATATAATCCTCTCACTTCCTTAGAGCTACTCCTTTTCTCTTTTTCTCTCTCCCCCCCCCCCCTCTCTCTCTCTCCCTCGCTCTCATTTGAATATTCGGACATGATCAAAGAACAGACTTTCTTCCAGGCATCTCTTCGGGGGGGCAAAGCCCCCCCCCCCCCCCGAAAAGTTTTTACCGCCCCCCCGAACGAAATGAAATTTATATAATTTATATAGAAAATATATACTTTTAACAGTGTCCGCCCCCCCGAAGAAAGTTTACCGCCCCCCGAAGATTTCAAGTGCCCCCCCGGAGAAAAAAAGTCTGGAAGAAACACTGTCAAAGAACCGTAAAAAATAAGGAATATTCCTCGAAAACCCGGCTGAGTAGTTAATAATCTAATGAGTAGTTAATAAGATATAGACATCAAATAAATGGTAAAAAGTGAATCATATGATTGGATCCTGGCTAAGACCGGCGGGGACAACTCTAGTTGAGCAGATAACACCGTCATGTCCATACATTTGGTGGAGCCTTTTTGGGGGATTATTTTTTTTTAACAAACCTGAGGTCAAGAATTGAGGTAATTTGCCTAGGCAGAGATCGACGCTGCCAAAATGCCTAGTTGAACAATTCCGTTGTTTTTGTTGTTGTTTCGTTGTTGTTGTTTTTTTTTAAAATATTTTTAATGTCATTTTTTTTTTAAAGAAAGGAATTGGGCCTCACTGTTAAACTGCAAAATAAATATTTATTTCTCAACATAAAGGCGACTGAAGCATTTTAAGAACGGTCAAACAAAAAAGTTTGGACCTGGGCAGATTCGGGGGCCACCCACCCATTTTGACAGTAACACCTTATTTACCCCCCACAGGCCTACAGCATAAAACTAAACAAACTTACCTTGTGTTGTTTGCAGCCTTGTGATACGCTGTCTCGTCTACCTAGGCAGCAGGCGTCAACTTTTATTGCACTAGATACTCTGGTCGCCCGATCGGTACAGCAACATGTAAAGCCTTGGGTCCAAATAAAACTTACACAAAACACACGGCGACAAAACACGAGTCCATGTTGACGTTTTTTGTTTTTTTTATTTTAATTCATGTAAAAAATTTCAAGCTACAAGATAAAAGTTGTTTTTTTTTTTCTAACAATCTAGCGCACAACAAAAGGTAATGAATTCGTCTATCAGTCGTCTGAGGGCCCGCCGTATTGTAATGAGTATCGGCCGCCATTTGCTAACAGGCTCGAGGAGATCGGAGTGCCACGTGACACGGCTCCTCCTCCATCATGTTCACACGTCACCGCGCGTGTCTGTCAGTGGTGCTAAGGCGGGTAGAGTCGTTGACTACAGTGTTACGTCAGAGGCGGGTATAGAAGTAGTTGACTATACTATTACGTCACATAAAGGTATAGAAATAGTTGACTCTACTATTACGTCAGAGGCGGGTAGAGTAGTTAACTATACTGTTACGTTAGAGTAGTTGCCTATACGATTACGTCACTGAAGGATATAGAAGAAATTGACTATACTATTACGTCATTGGTAGGTATAGAGCAGTTTTCTTCCAGGCATCTCTTCGGGGGGGGGGGAGCCTACCCATCCTCCCAAACGAAATGGAATTTATATAGAAAACATATACTTTTACCTGTGTCCGCCCCCCCCCCCGGAAAATGTCCCCCCGCCCCCCGAAAATATCAAGTCCCCCCCCCCCCCCACCGGAGAAAAAAAAAGTCTGGAAGAAACCCTGGTATAGAGTATAGAGGTAGTCGACAGTACTATTATTACGTATAGAAGTATTTGACTATACTATTACGTCATTGGCGGGTATTTATGTACACCACACCTTATAAGTATAAAATTAGTCCACATAATTTGTTTTTAAAAGCTTGCCGTCACCCGAGTCACCAGCGTTCTATAGAAAAAATCGATTTTCGTAAAGCAAGCCTGTACTCATGTATTAACATAAGTTTAGGCTACGTCTCAAAACAAAATTTTTAAAATGTGTCTAGGCTTAAGTGTCGATAAAACAATATCACGCTAAAGAAAAGTTCGTTTATTTTGAAAATAGTTAGAAAATTTCAAGCTTTAATGAAACGTTTCCATCCTTAGCTAGCACCAAGTCCCGATAGTCTTAAGGTAAAAAGTGTTTTCAACTAAATCAACTATAATAAATCAACCGCTAGGCCGGAATTATATTTATATGGAGAGCTAGACTACTAACCCGGAAATCGAGTTCGAATCCCTGAGTTTACCCAGCTCTGATGGGTACCTGACTCACTTTAGGGAATCAAAGTCGGCTGGGCATAGTGCTGACAACATTACCCCCCCCCCCCTGTACACCGAGGTAATTGAAACAGATGAACTCTGCTTCATCTGCCCCGCGTGTCTTGGGGACGACTTGCAAAAGATGGTTTGAGATGATGTGAAATAATGATACTGACATTCTAAAGTCGAGAACAACGCTAAGACAAATGATAACTTATTCTGTCCTATCTCTTGAAACATGAATTCACGTAACGAGAGAGGCCCTTAAGATTGAAAGCGTTGAGGTGTGGTACAAAAATGATCTCACGATATTTTCACACTCTTACCCCTAATCTGGTTACTCGTCTCTATAAACACCCAGACTCCCTAAATGACGTCACGTTCTATCATCCACACCCCCTTCGATTTTTATTTTTCATTATTTTTTTTTATATATTTGATTTTTTTTTTTTTTGTAGAACCAGATTACCTAACTTGAAAACCAATGCAACGAACCTCTCCAGCATGAGTAATTTCATTGGTGTACATTAAATATGGTGCATCTCATGAAAAGAACAAGTATTTAATATTTCTCTATTTCGTCCGGTGTAGTGTTTTTCCAGACTTTTTTCTTCGTGGGGACACTTGATACTCCCGGGGGGGGGGGGGGGCACTAAATTTATATAAAATATATACTTTTACTAGTGTCCGCCCCCCCCCCCCCGAAAATTTCAAGTGTCACCCCCCCCCTTGTATAAAAAAAGTCTGAAAGAAACACTGGTTGCGTCATGATACAGTTGCTCAAAACTAATTTCAGCTAAAAATAGCTCTGAGCTATGCTAATGTCAAAACGTAGACCAGTCTTACAGCTGAAAAAGGAAGTGAACAAATCAGCCAGACCAATATTTTATTTTTTAACAACCAATGCTGAGAGTTTTGCGCTGAATTGAATATCGACTCAAAACCTTAAAGCTGTTTCATTTTTTTTTGGCGTTGTTTCTCTCTCTTACTCATTGAGCTATAATTAGAAACTATTTGTCCGTTCGCCCGACTACCACTATGAGCAACGCTGACCTATATAACCTCAAATGGAGGTAAATCAAGAAACAAATGCACACCCATCCTAAAAATTCCATTAGGAAACCCGATTATGCTTTTATGTTTTTGGATTTCGTGGCGTGATCATCGATAATATTTTTTTTCCCTCTCTTTTCTGTACTGCGCTATACTGTAGACTGTAAGGGGATCCAAACGACGGGTGCATCAAGTGGTTTCTGCGATCAATTTTCTACTCGATTGCCTACCCGTGCACAATTACTTAAGCCCACACATTCAGCACCGACGCCCCCACATTTAGCACCCACGCCCACTCCTAATTTCCGGTACGATCAATAAGACTTGACTCCGGGCAGTTAAAAAAACGTGCGCCTGTTTGTTGATCATTGATTAGCGGCTTGTTGATAGGATCGGCTGATTGCCTCCAGACGGTACAAGCACGTGGGCTTCTTTTGACAGCTCTTCTGCCTAGGAGATAAGGACTTCACTCGCGGTACCAGAAATATTGCGTTATCTTCGACTATTTACCTTGAGTTACTGCGCGATGGGCCGAACTAGATTTCTTTAGCGCCCTCATCAACAGCATATGCGTTAATCGGCGCAGAGGCGCCAAGTTCACCCGGCAAATGAATGAAAGTGGGAGGTAATGGGCTGAAATATGAGTTCTAATTTCAGCTGTTTATAGTGACAGGTTGTAAAGGCTGAGTAATACAATGGTGACTTTTTGTTTTGATCTATTGATACGACAATTTTCCCACGTAAAAAGGGTGATGTATTGCAGAGTAGCCTAAACCTTTAGAAAACACACCCATCCATGAATTTGTTTTAATATTATTCACAAAGGACAAAATGTAGGGCTGCATATTAAAATTTTGCCGTAACCTCTTTTATAGGCTTATGAATGACGTCGCACACATTTTCCAGTTCACACTTCCCACACATCTTGTCACTCCGCCCTCCAGTGTTTCTTTCAGACAGTTTTTCTCCGAGTAGCTGGGGGCGCGTTTTAATTCCAATAGGCTGACTCTGGTTAAAGTCTATATTTTTCTATATAATTTATATATTTACTTTTACGTCAAGGGGGACGGGGGACTTTCTTGGAGGGGGGGGGGGGGGTAGGGTGCAAGGTCTCCCCCCCCCCCCCGAAAAATGTTTGAAAAAAAAATGCTTCACATACTTCTTGCCATATCTCCCTCACTTGTCACACCTCCCACACATCTTGTCACACCTCCCACAAATTTTATTACGCCTCCCACACATCTTGTCACACCTCCCACACATTTTATCACACCTCCCACACATCTTGTCACACCTCCCACACATCTTGTCACACCTCCCACACATCTTGTCACACCTCCCACACATCTTGTCACACCTCCCACACATCTTGTCACACCTCCCACACATCTTGTCACACCTCCCACACATCTTGTTACACCTCCCACACATTTTGTCAAACCTCCCACACATCTTGTCAAATCTGCCACACATCTTGTCACACCTCCCACACATCTTGTCACACCTCCCACACATCTTGTCACACCTCCCACACATCTTGTCAAATCTGCCACACATCTTGTCACACCTCCCACACATCTTGTCACACCTCCCACACATCTTGTCACACCTCCCACACATCTTGTCACACCTCCCACACATCTTGTCACACCTCCCACACACTTTGTCAAACCTCCCACACATCTTGTCAAATCTGCCACACATCTTGTCACACCTCCCACACATCTTGTCACACCTCCCACACATTTTATCACCACCTCCCACACATCTTATCACCACCTCCCACTCATCTTGTCACACCTCCCACACATTTTATCACCACCTCCCACACATCTTATCACACCTCCCACACATCTTGTCACACCTCCCACACATCTTGTCACACCTCCCACACATCTTGTCACACCTCCATACATCTTGTCACACCTCCCACACATCTTGTCACACCTCCATACATCTTGTCACACCTCCCACTCATCTTGTCACACCTCCCACACATTTTGTCAAACCTCCCACACATTTTATGACACCTCCCACTCATCTTGTCACACCTCCCACACATCTTGTCACACCTCCCACACATTTTATCACACCTCCCACACATCTTGTCACACCTCCCACTCATCTTGTCACACCTCCCACACATTTTGTCAAACCTCCCACACATTTTATGACATCTCCCACTCATCTTGTCACACCTCCCACACATCTTGTCACACCTCCCACACATTTTATCACACCTCCCACACATCTTGTCACACCTCCCACACATTTTATCACACCTCCCACACATCTTGTCACACCTCCCACACATCTTGTCACACCTCCCACACATCTTGTCACACCTCCCACACACTTTGTCAAACCTCCCACACATCTTGTCAAATCTGCCACACATCTTGTCACTATTTTGTCCCATCTCCCACACATTTTATCACACCTCCCACACATTTTGTCACCAGAGCTCTGCCCCCCCCCCCCCCGAAGAAAGTCTACCACCCCCCCCCCCCCCACCCGAAAATTTCAAGTGCCCCCCCCCCCCCCCCCCGAAGAAAAAAGTCTGGAAGAAACATTGCTTGTCACACCTCCCACACATTTTATCACCACCTCCCACTCATCTTGTCACACCTCCCACACATTTTATTACACCTCCCACTCATCTTGTCACACCTCCCACTCATCTTGTCACACCTCCCACACATTTTATTACACCTCCCACACATCTTGTCACACCTCCCACACATTTTATTACACCTCCCACACATCTTGTCACACCTCCCACACATCTTGTCACACCTCCATACATCTTGTCACACCTCCCACACATCTTGTCACACCTCCATACATCTTGTCACACCTCCCACTCATCTTGTCACACCTCCCACACATTTTATTACACCTCCCACTCATCTTGTCACACCTCCCACACATCTTGTCACACCTCCCACACATTTTATTACACCTCCCACTCATCTTGTCACACCTCCCACTCATCTTGTCACACCTCCCACACATTTTATCACACCTCCCACACATCTTGTCACACCTCCCACACATTTTATCACACCTCCCACACATCTTGTCACACCTCCCACACATCTTGTCACACCTCCCACACATCTTGTCACACCTCCCACACACTTTGTCAAACCTCCCACACATCTTGTCAAATCTGCCACACATCTTGTCACTATTTTGTCCCATCTCCCACACATTTTATCACACCTCCCACACATTTTGTCACCAGAGCTCTGCCCCCCCCCCCGAAGAAAGTCTACCACCCCCCCCCCCCCCCCGCCCGAAAATTTCAAGTGCCCCCCCCCCCCCCCCCGAAGAAAAAAGTCTGGAAGAAACATTGCTTGTCACACCTCCCACACATTTTATCACCACCTCCCACTCATCTTGTCACACCTCCCACACATTTTATTACACCTCCCACACATCTTGTCACACCTCCGCTTGGCCTCCGATAAAACGACTCCCCATTTCGAAGTTCACAAAAAACTGTTGGTCTAGTTGGCAGGAGCTTAATAAACAGTGAAACGTAATTCACTACTGTAAGTTAAAATTGAGGAGCTTAATTCGGTGGGAGCTTAATACTATAGACTATAGACTATAGTAGACTATAGAGAGTTTAATGAATATCAATTTATAATGGCGAGAGCAAATGTATAGCAGCTTAAAAATTAGGAGCTTAATATTCGCTGTGAGTTGTTGTGAACTGTAGTGAGTCAGATTTCAGAAAGGAGTGTTCGACGGGAGCTTAAGGGGGTCATCCATAAATGACGTCACGCTTTTTACCCCCCCCCCCCCCCCCCTCAAAATTGCAGTTGAATTTTTCTTAAAACATCGATAGTTTTCCAAAATCTCGTCAGAACTCTTGTCAACATAGAGTATTTGATCAATTCCTATTACAATTTATTAAAACCGTTTTCTAAATCGCGGAATAACGGCTAAAACTCGTTTTCTAACATTGCTTTTTTATAATGCAAAAAGAGTGACGTCACACCATCTGACCCCCCCCCCCCCCCCTGATACACACCGTCACAAAATTACGGACCCGCCTACCCCCTACGAGTGTGACGTCATTAATGTCATCCATAAGTGTCTGTTTTATATATTTTTACCTCCCCTGTCCCCATTCTAACAAAACGCTAGTCACACTCCCCCACACAATGACGTCACTCCTGAGGTTACAATCACCCTAAAAATTGTTTATTTTTTTACCATTTTTTCCTAACTCTACGAATAATTTACAAATAAAACAGCCTTCTTAAAAAATAAGGCTAAAATGCAACTTTTAAAATAATTTTTCAAAAAGGGAAAGTGTCACTAAATGCCGCACCCACCCACGAGTGTGACGGCTGTGGACGAGCTGAGGTACTTTGTTGGAATTGTGTGTGGATAAAGGAAAGTTAAAGCCAAAATCCATGACCACAAATTGTGGCAAGCTTAACTGGGAAGGCAGAAGTAGAGTTACTAACTCAAAACCATGTTATTAGTAACTGAACCCTTTAATAAATTCCTGCCCCCATACTCAAGTAAAACCTTCCCACAATCAGCATCTGTAAACAAAATATTACAATACAAAGGGAGGTCATAAAATATTTATTCATAATAAATTCGAATACATACAACAATGTAAAGACAACTCTGATCAAAATTGGTCTTGAGAATGTTTTGATTACTTTAAACATAAAGCAGCTATCACAGATACAAGAAGCACATTTGTGCCATGGACGGAGTACAAATAGTTCAGAAAGAATCATGATTTGAATCAAATTCCACTCCACTCCAACCCAAATTTAGTCACTAGTATATGATTCAAGTGCAGATTGAAGTAAAACTTGGACTAGTTCAGCTGCAGGAGAAGTGATTTCAACAGTCGAGATTCAAAAGCTACTGTGTTTCTTCCTGGATGCATTGGTTCCTCTTCTAGAGGCTGTTCAATCACAGCTTTCACCTCCCTGCCATACACTGTTCATGAAACAAATCAATTTTTGTCAGTTACTACACATGCAAGTAATACATTTTCAACAAAACTTGATGATTGAACATCAAGTTCTTAAAACAAATAACTGCAAGTAAGTTTTAAATGACTGAGTGATGCTCACTCTTAAATTCCAGGAAATAAAACATTTTCACTTTCATATAAATCTGTGGTACAATTAAGTACCAACAAATAAAAACCTCAATGTACAACTAAGTTCCAAAAGAAGAAAAGGATAACAGACCCTCCAAAAATTAGGGTGTTAAGTTGATAGTAGTATTGTAATCTTGACTAGTTTTATGGTTAGAAAGTAGGTTTAGGCATATGGTAGGACTTGAGTTGGGGTTAGCATTGACATTAGCAAGCCATGTGTGTAGTTTAGTTAACTACCAGTAACCTAACACCCCTTTTTTAAGAAGATTCTATTATTGGACACCTGTATAAAAAATCCCCAGAGCAAAAAAAAAAAAAAAACACCTGATACTACCAAATTAAAAAAAAAACAGCAAAGGACAAAACATAAAGAACACTGAAAAAAACTAAGCACAACAAGCTCAGCACCACAAAACAAATGTGTATAAATCAATAGAACAAACAAGCACCTGTTACATTGACACTTACATTCACAACACTCAAGAAATTGAATGCATTCATTAATGACTGAATCCCTGATCATGATCATGTGCTTGCTCATGTTCTCAATCAGTGAGAGAAAACAGGACTTGGCATAGAACCAAGTGTCTGTTCCCAACTTTTTGCTGTAAGGCTCTAAACTTTTTATCACTCGGGATATTCCAAACTCGTAGTTGCCCTTTGCGCAGTAAAGGGTTCTGTAAAAAAATAATAATTTTAGTTTAAATAACATGTAAGTGCTGTAGCTAAGTAAAGAGGGAAGGTTTTTTTTTGTTGTTTTTTTTTTGCAAATGATACAGTAAGTCAAGAAAAAATTAAAGTTACATACAATCAACAAATAGGTCAAGTAACATACAGTCAATACCAGAGAGTTAAGATCTATTAATAAAACGTAGTAAAAGTTGAATCAGCTCACCCAATAACCAGATTGACAATACAGAGATGATAAATTTTTTTGTCAGGGTCCTCGTACGCCACTTGCTCTTCCTCTTTTTCAATTTTCCTCATTAATTCTTCAGCCTAAATAAAATATTTTAAACACACTTTAAGAGAAAAATTTTTTAAACAACACACTTTAAAGGGAGTTCCCACAAATAAAAAACCACTCAGACTAAAATACCAGGCTGTATTAAGGTAAAAATGAACACATGAAAGTAATTCATGACCAACTAAAAGCTGGTTATGTAAACAGGTGCAATGAATAATGTCAGTGTTCTTACCTCTTCATTTTGACTGGTCATGATGTAAGCTACACAGAGATTGGCCAACACAATAGCACTGACACTTAAAAGCTGATGACAAACAGAAGGTTGAATGAAAAACATATCCAAGATTACATTTTTATCTCAATTATAAGAGTTTAAAAAATGACAGTCAGGAATGGTTATTTGACTTAGACAAAAACTACTTACATTTTCATAATTTTTTTTCACTATAGGTTCATAGAAGCCAGCTGCTTCCTTGTATTTGTTTTCCTGCATGAAGAGTACATGGGCCACATTGAGCTTCCACACATCATGCTCATTACAAAACTCAACTGATTTACGGAAGATTTTCTCCACTTGCTGGTAGTTCTCCAGATCCCAGTAGATTTTGGCTTGTTGCATAAGTATTGGGATATACCTACAGACAAAAAAAAGTCCAGATTTAACAATTTCAATGTAATGAGGAAAACCTTTCAAAAGTTTGTAATTTTGTGTTAAGCATAGGTGTGGGACAGCATGGTTGAATGATAGAGTATATGACAGCTAACCCAAAAGTCTTGAGTTCAGATTCCGGGCTTGTCCGTAGAGTCCACCCAGCTGATGGGTACCTTCCTTCATATGCAATGGTCATAGAAAAAGGAAACCTGCCCCATGAACCAATAGGTTCAAAGGGTATTTTTTGAAGCATTAGGTAGCAAAGGCTCAATAAGACTTTTAACCTTCACAGCATCAGATGACAGCTGGATGGATAAGGGACACACTGGAAAAAGAAATACCTTTCTAAAGCTTCATCATAATCATTGACTGCTCTCTTCACTGATTCTTCATCATGGTTTTGACGTGATTCTTGAACCTGGCACAGAAACAATTAGATTTAGGACACACAACAAACTGGATTACGTAAAAATGTAGAAACACATTTATTGGAGAAGTGAAATGTAACTAGCATGCAATGACTAGTTGATTCCCTCCTTTATTTTCATACTATCATCATATACACAAGTGCACTTCATTTTGCTACTAAGGGGCTTTTTTTTAAACGAGCCGGCCCGCGGCATATCATACGCCGCTATTTAGTTGTTGTTTTTTCTACTTTTCAGTAATTCATAATTTGTGAATTCGACAGTACCTACGCTGCCACTGAAAATATTTCTTTAAAACACTATAAGTAGATCATTAAGACGATAACCCCCCCCCCCCTCCCTCTTTCACCCCCCTCCGTTAAAGTAAACTCCACTTAGTTACCCTCCCCCCCTACGTTTAAAATCGTTTCAATCTAAATTATCTGCCCCTAATAGCCGTCACTAAACCTGGCTCTGCTTGTAAACATTTAGCGTGAACCACAGCTCACCAGACCATGTAGGGGTGGGGGTGGTAGGGAGCGCGTTTACAGCTTGTTTTCTAGCATCTCCCAGAAGAGAATTATATATATAGATTGTTGAACTTTATTGTTAATTGTTGTATGCCTGTATAAAAAACCCCACAAAAATGATTAAAAACCTGTTTGGTTAACTTGCGAAGTAATTCTGTCTGTTTGCTGGCCATTTCATCAAGTTTTCTGTATGCCTCTTCTGGTGATGTTTGTCTTGTGATGACTGCTTCTAAAAACTCATACATATACTGCAAGTACAAACATAACATAAAAGTCAAGCAGAAACTAACACGTTACACATACTTCGCGTAAAAATTCAATGCATAACTAAAAAATTGATTGTCTTTCTAATGAGCCTATATAGAAACAATTGTTTTACCTGTGTGAGAAATTTGTAAGTGAGGTGGGCATTCTCTGCCAGTACATCTGCAGCCAAGTCATAATACTGAAACAAAAGGTGGAATTAAGAAGGATGTACATAAGGATTACAAATATAACTTTAGTCTGGCAAAACTTTTACAGCATTATACAAACCATTTGGCAACAACAATTTAAGGTCCACTTGAAATCACTCCTGCATAAAAACTGCCAGTCTTGTCCTTAAATTACAACTCCTACTCTAATTATCTAGCAGTAGCTTGAAATACCTTCTTCTTCTTCTTCTTTGTTCTTAATTTTTAGTGTTGGGATGGATCGAGATTTATCTGCCAGTGGGTTTGAACTCGAGACTTTTTTCGAATTTATCAACCATGAGCTTTTGCCGACTCAACCATGCTTCCATCACAATTAAGGATTACGTGTCAACTGGTTATGCGCCATTGAGGCCATTGACTCCGATTTCAGCCTGCTTTTCTTTTTGGATTTGCTTCCATAGCCTTTGTCCAACCAAGAACAAACTACAAGGCAGCAGTTGTTTGATTTTGGAGTTGTCTCTCCTAGAAGAGTGGCTGTCCCCAGCTAACGAGCCTCATCTGCCCGAGGGTTCGAACTCGAATCTTTTCGGTTTAACAACCATGAGCTTTACCGACTCCACCACGCCGACCTGAAAGACCATTAAGTTAACATTCTGCAAATCCTAAGTTAAACTCTAACCCTCCTTCCTCTGAACTTGAGAACTGACCTCATATTTGACATACAGCAGAAGCAAATTGCCGAAAGTCTCGGGTGGAAATGGATTTTGCTGCAACAAAAATTGCAACTTGGTAAAACCTTGAGTGGGTTGTTGCTCCATGTTCATCAAAGCTTGGTTGTGGAGGCTGACAGCATCAAGTTCTTCTTCTGATCGTGGTGGCATGTCTGTCAATGCTTCAACAGCTGCTTCATCTTTACAAAGTTAGAATACAATTTTTTCTTACAATTTTCTTTTTTTTTAGCAAAAATGAAACAAAATATATTCTACTGTATTATTGGTCATAAAAAGCATTTTTCCTAGCAACATATTTCCACATGCAAGAATTTTTTATTTAGGTTGTTAAGTATGACCAACGAGAATATTCAGATAACTGTTGTATTAAATCATAACTAGTTGATGCAACTTGCTAGGTAATAAAGTAGATTAACAGTTAATCACTTTGCCATGTCCACTCCCAGTGGAAAATAGACCATCCACATTTCTTTTTAATCAACCAGTTACAAGCCCATATTTCCATCATTAGGTAGATCAGACCAGAAAAAAAAAATACTTTCTAGGTAAATTCTTATAGTTAAAAAAAAATTAACCTGCTTGTAGTTGATCTACTTGCAAAAAATTTGCATGTGAATAAAATGTAATCTATAGAAAAATAAGTTAAGTTTTTAAAAGTGCTTTTGAAAGTGTGTTTTCTGTATTTGAAGAGTATTTCACTTTACCCTACAGTGTTTAAAATGAATGCAAGTCTCTCATCCATTCATAAAACTACTGCATGTAACTTCACTGCAAACAAAACAGTCATAACACAACACTTACAGTTTTTCAACTGATACTCCATCGCAGCTTTTAGATTAAAAGCTTCAACAAGTGCAGTTTCATGCAAGGTCATGGAGTTGCCAACACTACGAACATCAATACCTTCAGTTGTCATGCCAACACTAAGTTCTGTAAAAGAAGACAATGCTTTGAACACCAAACCACTTTCCAAAAAAACATCACATACTTTATCACTTCCTAAGACACATTTGCTTTACTACTTTCTACATACACATAAACTTTACCACATTCCCAACCTCATCAGTATACACTGCATGTCTTTTAGCAATGAAGATAAAGCACCTCATATACCTGGGTGTTCCCTGATGCCACGTTCAATGATGTCTGCTATATGTTTGAGTGCAGGTGCATACTGCTTCAGCATGTAATGACATAGAGCAATGTTGTACGACAAATCTGCTTTGTAGCCTAGCACTTGCATTGCAGCAACAAATTTTTCACAAGCTTCTTCATATCTCTTTTCCTTAAGAGTGTAAATAGCAAGAAAAATGATTACTTTTGTTTAAAAAATTCAATCAAGTCGTATTTTATAAGTTTCTACTGTTTCGTTTTTTAAAGAAACTAAATAAGACAATTTTATTTTGTACTAAATTAAAAACTAAGTAATTGTGATTCAATTTTATCTTTTTCAAGAGGGATACACTGATGGAAACTGAGGCAATACTACTGTTTAAATCCATACATTTTTCTCCCTTGTAGTGCTACTTTTAGCACAGCAAAACATTGTAAGCATACCTTGAAAAGGAGACAACCCAGATTGATTTCAGTATCAGGATCATCCAGGGGGCATTGTTCAACCAAGCTCTACACACATAAAAAACAAAAGATCAAGCTGGAATATTTTAAGAACAAACTACAAACTAATGACCAGAATTGAATAAAAACAGCAAGGAGAGAAAGACCAACAGAACTCTAAAGATTTAGCAACCACACTAAAATTACCTTAGCTCCAGGCAAATCTTCTTCCCCATACTTAATGGCAGCTTGCAGCTTAGTAATCTGTTTGAATTAAGTTTGAAATGCATTAACTGTGTGCGCTGTCTATTTTGAATTTGGAGACAGTAAAATGTGCTAATTACATTAAACTTAATTACAGATAAACTATTAGCAGGAGGAAAAGTATCAAACATTTCTTTTTCATGAGTTTATTATAAAGATCAAATAGGACATACTGTTTATTAATTCACTTAGACAATGAATGAAATAATATGAAGAGTGGTTTTACTAACTAACCTGGCCTTGATATTTGGCATTTTCAATCTGACATGCAACCTTCATTGCTTCCTGATACAGACATGCTTTATGTAATGACTGAGCATAGTATAATCTGTATTCTTCAACTTCAGGGTGAAGGGAGGCTAGCTGCTCATAGCAGTCTGATGCATTAACAAAGTCCTGCACTTGGTAGTAGCAATAAGCCAACAAAGACAAGGCAGCTCTTGACTGAAAAAAAATGTGTCAGGGTTAGAACCAAAAAAAGAAAATTTCTAATAAATTTTAAGAAAACTAAGTATTAGGCCTAAATACAGGCAGGAAATTCTTGCTGATCTGTTCACATGGTCACATGTGATATTTTCTTCTTTTCTTCTCCTACATTCTTTTCTTTTTGGATTTGCTTCCATAGCCTCTGTCCAACCAAGAACAAACTACAAGGCAGCAGTTGTTTGATTATGGAGTTGTCTCTCCTAGAAGAGCTGCTGTTCCCCGCGGTCAAGCCTCATCTGCCTGAGGGTTCAAACTCTAGATTTATCAGTTTAGCAACCATGAGCTTTATAGACTCGACCACGCCTATTATATCAAAAGTGTTAGGAAAGCTATGAGCACTGAATAGTCATAGCATAGTAAAAAATAAAGTATCTTTTTATTTTAGAGAGGATTGAAAACTGACAAAGCGCTTAAATTTAAATTTTCATATTATTATTGAAATAGTAGCAGTTTACGGTTTAATCAAACTTAATATCTATTAGTTTTCAATAAAATACTAAAAACAATTAGTGAAAGTACCTTTGTTTCCCCTTGTAGCTGGTGATTAAGTACTTGAATGGCTTCATTGAATCGCTGGTCTTTAATCTAAATAAGAACAAGATTGTATTTAAATGTCAATACTTGTAAAATCCAAAGCTGAATGCTAACGAAGTTTTTAAAAATACGAGAAATGTGATGAATATTTATACCTACAGACTATAGTGCCCCACACACTAAAACCAAAACACTGCCACACAACTGACTACAAATTTTAATTTAACTAACTATAATCTTTGTTAAATGTCAGTATTGGCAGTATGATGAGTATCATTATCCACAGCATCCTATTGTGAGTAGAAAATTAATAAACCTACACACTTGCTTGGCACACTCAAACTAACAACTAAGTTCTAACAAACCTAAACATATTAAAATTTTATTGGCCTAGGGCTTCCTAACATTTAAAAAATTATAATATAGGCCTATAAACTGAATTTTTTTATATCATAAAATTAAGGCTGCATTTGCGCGGTTCACTCAGCGTTACACGTAAGGCCGCCTTTGCGCAGTTCGCTCCGCGTTACGCTTAATCTTTACCCTAGGTGGCACGCGATCTAAAAAAACAGATATCAGGACTGCCCGATTTTTTTTTTCGTGGTAACAATTTAATGTTGACATAGATCTAGATCGAGTTTAAGTGTATTTAGATCTCTATATTATTTCAACACCTAAGAGTCTAGTACTTGTAAAAAAAACAGTACAGTGTAGTGTCAAGGAAAGTTTGTGAGGTCAGATGGGTCAGATGATAGTCCTAGATCTAGCAGCAACCTAGCTAAATCAAACTGTCCTTTAACCTTTAGGCCTAGCTAACTAGCATGCGTGATAGTAGTAGATCTAAGTCTATATTATTTATCCTTTTAAAAAAATTCAATGTGCTTGAGGGGGGAGGGGTGGGAGGAAGAGGGAAGTGAAGACAGACGATCTCATGTGAACGTCTATGACGTATGCTTTAGGCCTGCTGAACACACAGTGACCTCGCCGACCATGGGCCGTGGTGGGATTTTCTACTCACGGGATAGTAAACGTAAGGCAAGCAATCACGTCAGTGACGATGGTTTGAAATTTTATTAAAAAAAAATCATAGTCTACGTCATATTTTCAATATGAAAAAAAAAATGTAAAAAAAAAATGTTAACCCCGGGTTCGAACTCTGAACTCCGGGTCTATGAACTTCAGACTACAGCTGGCACACTGTTGACTCAACCACAGAGGATGTGATAGAGACCTCAAAAATAAGCATTTTCAATTGCAAGATGACAAATCGAACCTGCAAGATGCGTAGTATTTTCTTTAGGGGCCACGCTTAGCGAGACGCGTAGTCACTTCGTAAAATTAAAATAAGTTAAATTTTCACTACAATTAAAATCACTGAATCACACTCTCATTCATTATCATAACAATAACATTAAAAATTTTGGTAATCTATCGTTCTGGGTACGTAAAATCGACCAAGGCTAGTAATGTGCGACAAAGTTGCCTCATTGTTAGGCTGTAATAGAAGTATATTATGCTATATTTGTGTCAAATATTATAGATAATTGAATAATAAACCAAAATCAATGGCTAAATATATCAATATAGGCCAGAAATTAACAGCAGCGTTGGTAAAATAGAGTGGATTCCCCTGAATCTCCAGCTATAAGTTTACCAAAAAATAACTTAAACAAGGTGGCTGCTAAAAGTAAACGAGCTTTGTTGCATCTGATGAAAACATCACTAGTCTTTATTTATTACTGAAAAGTTTTAATACAATTATAAAATGAAACTTTGAAAGAAACATTTTTGTAACTTTCAAAACATAAATTTTCCTAAAAAAGTGAAATAATTACTAAAATTTATTTAATTTGGTGAGGCACCTTCTTTTTACATTACTAGCCTCGGCCGATTTTACTTGCCTAAAGCGATAGGTTACCATCATTTTAAATTTAATAAAATGACAAACAGTGTGACGAGTGTCAAACACTGAAACAGCACTGACAGTGACAGCAGCGCAGGGTCACAACTTCACAACAGAGATCTAGAATAGGGTCTAATTAAAATTAACGGTGTATTATTTATTTTTACTGTTGTTTAACGTAATAATGTAAGCAAACAATTTCATAGTTGGCTGTCCAACACACACAAAAAACAAGATATTTCATACAAATCCATATACTGTTGATGTAAACTCCCCTTCTTTTATTTGGAGATGCGCCATCTTTGTGGTTGTTAACAACTCCACAAGAATGTTTTGAATACGCATGCGTAGTTTAAGTTCTAAATACCGTAGGCATACTACTGCTGATTATTACTGAAGTGCAACTTCTCTAATCGTGCAGTGGTTTATATTTATAGTCTTGAAAGTATTGAATTTTAAACCCCATTATTTGTGCTGTAATAGTATTATTAGAACACACACACACGCTAAGGAAATGTAAAGATACAAACTAGATTTACTAGCACTACAAGAAGCACGTCTAACAGGACATCCAACAAAACAAGGTAAAAGCCAAGTGCAGTTAGATGACTGGAGAGCAGAAATCATTTGGTCTGGAGAAGAAAAATATCACCAAACAGGGGTAGCTGTGCTGTTGAACAAACAAGCTTCTGGGGCTCTGCTAGCCTGGAAACCAATTAAGGAAAGAATATCGTACAATATGGTTTTCTTTGCCGTCAATTTCAATAACTCGGCAAATTCATATGAACATTCCGTGTTGCTGCACGTGTACGGTAACGCTGGCTGTCTTTGATTTTGTTCTTTGATGATTATCTCACATAGGAGGCTATCACATACAGTATTAGCCAATATTTAGAAACTAACAAGACAGTGGATTTTTTTCTTTGGCAGCCTTTTGGTCTGAAGGTCCTTTTTGTCCAGGTCGCATTACATACAGAATGCTAACAAACATAAGCCAAGCAATGTGTTACGCATAAGGAAACCGCAGCTATAATAACGAAAATGCGATCACATCCATACCGCAGTCTACATAGGACATTGCCCAGGATATCCAGGCCAGTGCGCGCATTGTCCAGCCAATGTAAGAAATACGCTTTTAGCGTCCAACTTTTCGGACTTTGGCCGAGAGGTCAATTCGTTCTTTGGTCGCACTTCCTGCTTTGACCGCAATATATATATATATATATATATATATATATATATATATATATATATATATATATATATATATATTATAATATAAGCTATGCAAACTTTTGTGACTTTTTCAGTGACTATTTCTTAGCCAAATCTGACTTTATTCCATGCACCCATAAGAACTTGTTTAGGCCTTTACATTAAGGATTAAGGCTAAGGCATTACATTTTTCACAATGTTTACTATAGTAAAGTATATTACAATAAATGTAAACGCGTTATCGATTTTAAAAATCTATTAAGGCAAACAATTCTGCGCCTGCATTAGAAATCTAGATCTAGATCTAGAATGATGTGCGTGTGGTTGTAGATCTATGTTATTCAAACGCGCGTATTAGAATGACCAGCATTTTCTGTTTCAAGTGACTGGACAGACCGGGATAAGTTAGTTAGATCTAATTCTAGAGCAACTGAGTTCTAGACTAGATCTAGATATCTAGATCTAGGAAATCAAGATCTACAGCTTTTTACGTTTGGCTTACAAAAATCTAAATTTTATTTCTATTATTTTATTCTGGTAACTAGATCTAGGGCCTATAAGTTATAATTAATTAATAATTAAACTATGAGTAGTGAGTAGGCCTACGTACTACGTACGTACGTGTCGTAAAATCGCCCGCGGCTAGTAATGTAGATCTAGATCTAGATCTATGTGTAGTTAGTTAGGCCTAAGTGTAGTAATTTACTAAATTAATGTAGATCTAGATCTACGATAAAGTTACCTCATTGAGATTGTCAAGGCTTTAATAGAAGTATATTATTGACATTGTGATATATTTGTGTCAAATATTAGCCTATAGGCTAGATAAATGAATAATAAACCTAAATCAATGGCTAAATATTAAATAATACTACTAAATATACTATTGGTAACTATAGTTACAGTAGTATATATCAATATAATATATTAGTCTTAGTTATTTAGTAGGCCTATAGGAGGATAGGCAAGAAATTAACATTAAACAGCAGTGTTTGCGAGCAGGATTTGCTAGATCTATATAAAAGCGGCCATCTGTAAGTTAGAGTTGTAAAACTCCATTTTAGCGTATTTTATTATAAACAACCGAAACACACAAAAACGTTAGGAAAACACTAAGATTAGAGCTAGATCTAGATCTACTTATTTTTTGTATGAATGTTAGTTTTAATTAGACAAGGTAAAAAAAACAACTTATAATATAAAAGCATTAGGACAGTTCCAATTAAATAGCGTGTGATCATCAGCGGGAGAAAAATCCTTACGCTGTCGAGGGTTCACCATGAGCTCATATTGACTTTAATTATCAGCATATGTCATAGCTTGGGCAATAGCTATTTGAAATGGTGTTGGCCTCAGTTTTGGGGTCATGGTGAGTTCATAAAAGTTTATTTATACTATCATTGGTGGGAGATACTTGTAACAATACAAATTTAGCCACCTTGCAATTTTGAGTTTCGTACTTCACCCATTGCCATGAATATCTTAACTTACACACAAACATAGCACATTCAATATTCCAAATTTGGATTTTTCTCAAGTTTTGACAAAAGTAAATTAGCAAAGCTGAAACAAAACTTCATAAAGAAATAACCCCAATGTTTTCCTGCCGTTTTTGTGTGTTTGGGTTGTGTTTATAAATAAAATACGCTCAACTAGAGGTGAACGTGAAGCGCGAATACAATACGCTAAAATGGAGTTTTAGCAGCCATTGATTTTGGTTTATTATTCAGTTATCTATAATATTTGACTCAAATATATCACAATATACTTCTATTAAAGCCTTAACAGGGGTCGCGAGGTCGAGTCGGTAAAGCTCATGGTTGCTAAACCGAAAAAAGCCTGGATTTTGACCCCTCGGGCAGATGAGGCTCGTTAGCTGGGGACAGCCACTCTTCTAGGAGAGACAACTCCAAAATCAAACAACTGCTGCCTTGTAGTTTGTTCTTGGTTGGACAAAGGTTATGGAAGTAAATCCAAAAAGAAAAGCAGGCTGAAATCGGAGTCAATGGCGCATAACCAGTTGACATGTATACTTATGTTGGAGGGGATCCCTTCCAACACTAAAATTAAGAATGTAGAAGAAAAAAAGAATTGAGGCGTACTTGACATTGACTGAGCTATTAATTATTTTAGAAAAAAATCAATTTTAAAAAAAAAAACATTTTTGAGAGGTAAAAATAATGAATCGCATATTATATAAATGATCTTGGTATCATTATAACTAGCAATAGCATGCTCTATTTACATTTTGACATAGGTTTTTTAAATTGCTTTGTGGCATTAATTTTACTTTTTACATGCAGCATAAGCATTTATGATTGTTTAAAATGTAATTTTACATCAGAATGGATCCAACACTCACACCCCAGTCCACTTTGACGCCACAAAAATCCTGTTCTGTTTATTTCAGAAACCCCACAAAGTGATAAAGATGCCACTTGTTGTGATGTGTGGTTACCCTGCCAGTGGCAAGACAACCAGATCTAAACAACTATCAGAGTATATCCAGAGTCATTTTCCTGATAAACATGTGCATGTTATCTCAGATAATCTAGAGAATAAACATGATGTTTACTCAAATACTCAAAAAGAACGAGAAATACGAGGTGTTCTTAAATCTAATGTGCAAAGATTACTCAGTAAAGACAATATTGTTATATTGGATGCACTCAATTACATTAAAGGTTTTCGGTATGAACTTTATTGTGTGGCAAAATCATGTAGAACTACTCACTGTGTTATTTATTGTGTGACTGATGCAGAAACGTCAAAAGCATGGAACATGTTGCAGGATGAAAGTAATAGATACACTGATAGTTTGATAGATGAGTTGATTATGAGATTTGAGTGTCCATCACCCAGTAACAGATGGGATAAACCATTATTTTCCCTAATTAGAGACAGTGAATTGAATGCTAGTGAAATCTGTCAATGTTTATTTGAGGGGAGAGCAGAAGCTCCTAATCAGTCTACTCAATCCCAGCCATTATCCTCTACTAATTTTCTTTATCAGCTTGACAAAAGCACACAAGATATTGTGACCTCTATTTTATCTGCTAACAAAAATCTGGTTCCTGGAGACACTATTAAGTTTCCTGGAACAAGGGAGGAATTTCTTTTCACCAGGTCTTTTACTTTGGCTGAACTTCAGAGACATAGGCGGCAGTTTATAATTTATACAAAAATGCACCCTGTTGAGGATGTGAACAAATTATCAAATATGTTTGTTCAGTTTTTAAATAAAGCATTAAATGTTTAATCATGTTTTCTATTTGGATTTTGTGTACATTTGTGTGTGTGTGTGGAAAGGGGGCCTTCTGCAGTGCTAAAGGTTTTTGTTGTTAATGGCTCTGAGGCAAAACAAGCTTGTAAACAACGTGTTTGAATGCTAATTCCTAAGACACATATCAAGGTCCCACTGGCCAGATTAAATTTTAAGGTATGTCAGACAAGTTGCAAGTACCAATGGAAAATGAAAAAAAAAAGTTAAGGTGAATAGAAGTTAGTATAAACCCATTAGTCATTAGGGCTATAAGCCCATTTTAACACTTCATTTTTTTTTTAAAAATAAGCATCCTCTTAAAACAGTTAACATTAACAGTAGATCCATTTATGCAAGTGAGCTCAGTGTTCTAATCACATGCTGGTTATTTTAACAACCTTTCTCAACTTTCAGTTCAAATCAGCTAATTTTTTAGCTTTAAGTTAACTTGCTTCCTCTATCTGGATAGAAACTGGCAAGTGAAATTTTTATTACTTCTAACTGACCAATTTCTCTAAAACTTGGCAATTGGGTCAAGACCCAATGACATTGCAAACATCAAATTAATTTTTTAAAGAATTAATTAAAATTTCCTGTATAAAGTACTATTTACTGCACTATTATCCACACCTTTTTGGTGTTCATATAGTGTGCAATTATTTTTTGTCATGCAATGCTATTGTACTTAAAAATTTTAAAGTACAAAATTCTAGCAAAGGTATTCAATACTAGCAAACCACACTTGTCTTTTTACTTTAGCCATTTAAATAGTTTATGATAATACATTTTAAGAAAACTTATTTTCACATTTTTAATTTTAGTGCATTATTACGTTTTTTTTTAACTTGCCTCTCGTCATGCTAATGAGTTGAAACAGCAAAATTTCAACCACTTCTACTGGACCATTTATTTTAATTGCTGTATACTACTTTCTGCACATTGTTGATTTGGCACACGTTTTTCATGCATTTCTATTGCATTATAAAGTATTGGAAAAAAGAATAAAACATTAAAATACAGGTAATAATGCACTACAAAGGTGAAAAAAAATGTTATAAATAAATGCATTAATTATGGATCACCTTAAATAAAAATTTAAGAAGCAGCTTTTGCATTAGTTATTTAGATAGCAGCCCATTGTTAATTTTTCCTCCTTTTAGTGCATGATCATACAAAAACTATATATATTAAAACGCATATATATGAACATACAATTTATATTACCTGTTTATTGTAAAGCAAGTAAATATCGAATGCAATCATACACAAAACCACATGCACAAAGACATTTTTAAAAACTTAACATAACACACCAGGGTCTAAATGAATAAAGACTTTATTTTGGAATTTATATTCAAAGCAAGCTACGAGCACAAATATACATGTCATGTTAAAATTTAAGAAAACATTGAAACTGATAGCACTCAAGTGATAAAGCTGCCCCAGTCCAAAGTTTTCAATGCACACACATAAAGTAAGTACTTAATTACTACTGACACATCACCAAGGATGTGTCTGACACTGACTGTACATAATAACCTTTGCACCAATATGAAATGAGCATCATAATACAACCAATGGTTGGACAGTAACAGTTATCACCAATTTTTCTAATTATGCAAGCCATGGGAACCCTGATAATTTTTATTGTAATGGTTTTCTTGGTGTGGACAATGTGCCATTCAAGACAAAGTGAGCAACACAAGCCAAAAATGTTATGCACTTACCATTCTGATCACAGATATATGGAGTAAGATAAATGCATTCAATTATGGCATGCCAAAACAAAGCAAATGCAGGAAGTTTAAATTCTCACTATCAAGGCACAAGTTTGAAGTGCCATTCAAAATGGATAATGTGCAGCAGCAGCTTAGTACAATACACCTTTTGTATAACAATATACAATTTTCTACACTTGGTGAAAACTACTTACATTTCTGACTAAGGTATAGCATTTATAACAGCTGCTGAAGCTACCCAATCTAAACTGCATTTAGGAATCATTTCCTTCTGCCAAGTATTATTTACACAAATATATTCAGACAAAACTTCCTTTCTACAGAATTCAAGTTTAGAAATTTTGGTACTGAGATATGTGAATGGATTGTATTTGTTCTGGAATATGGTTTGGGCTGTTTATTTTTTTTAAGCATAACAAATGTAAAATACAAGAAACTGATTTTTTAAGACAAGGCTTCCCTCATAAACCTGTTGCATTGGACTGAAACATTCCTGAGTTTGTTGTCATGATTCTGCCCTTTTTTTGTGGGAATGCCTTCAACTATGGAGTGGCACTTAGGTTGATAACAAGCATAATGAGATCTGAAAATGAGAGCAGAACCAACAAAACCACCCCTTTTTTTAATACTGTTATGAGGGAAGATTTTTTGATAAGTTTTATACACTGTCTCATTACAATAAATTATTAAAGCCTTTTGATATGTTTGAGCTTTAAGAAGAGCCAAGTGAAAAGTTAAGAAAACTATGTATCCATTCAAACAACAGCAAATCATGACAAAAAAAACTAGGCATTCAATATGTGAAGGGGGTGGGTGAACACCACAATAAAACAATTTGTAGAGTGGTGCAAATACCATTAACATAGTCATAATACATTAGCAATTTTGAATAAAATGTATGGTTGATATCCTTGTACAAATTTATTGCACACAATTTCAAACTTATGATTAGCAAACTATTTTTTACATTGTCTTAAACACAGAGTGTCCAATTTTATAAATTACACATTTCCAATTATCACACTTATTCCTTTAAATTTTAGCTAGTACTGCAAAACAACCTCTTTGTGTTCCCTAAGATCATGAAAACAAATGAGACATAATTATGAGACATTTGCTTGCTGTTTAACACATAGGTTTCTATGTTTAATGTACTGGCTTTCATTCTCAATGCTGGACAACCTGCATAGAAAAAATACACATTGTATTTCAAATTTAAAACACTAATGGAAAGATCTTTCACAATTATATACATCTCAACAACAAGTACAACTGAACAATAAATGATGACATTTACACTTTTAAAAGAAACAAAAATAGCATGACAATATTAGAAATTTCATTAAAACAATATTACTTTATAAACTTTAACACTAATAAAACTTTTACATTAACTTAGCTCATTGATTACAACAGTATACAAAACTAATAAAAATTATAAAGTTTAAAATTTACTAAGTGTGTTATGGATTTAAATGATAACCTACAGCCAAGCTATTTATCAATAAAACTACATATTGTCACCAAAAAATGTTGCTTGTTCATTTTGATATGCTCACATTTTGACCTTGTATGGATCATTAAAAATCTTTCCAAATATTTTATATGCTAGAATACAATTAATCAAGAGTATTGTATATAAATGCATTTTCATTGTAAGGTACCTTAACAGTGACATTTTATCTACAGCATATTTGGCACATCTCAAATGCAAAAGAAAGCCAGCTCAGCTAACATAAGAAGTACTTCGTTGTTGTTTATCAGTTTAAATGTGCATTTCTACCATAAAACTAAACCTAATTTCAGAGGTTTGCAGATAGTCCATCTTTGAGATCCTCTATAAATAATATTTAACTTATGTTATAACTAAATTTCAAAAGAGATTCTAACAAATTTTGTATATTAGATGTGAAGGAATGTTAAAATTTTTATGTCTTCCAAAATGATGTACATGGAGAGCACTGTACAATTTGAGAAATGCATAATCAATGGACTAGACAGTTACTGCAGCTTTGTTCAAGAAACTGCTGCCTATTGTATAAAAATTACATTACTGTTAACAGCCTGCAAATTATGAGATTCTGTTCTTGGTGTATACATGGTGCAGTTTTATTCTAAGTAGGTTGGGTATATTTTACAGTTCTTTTATGTAGTTATTGTTATTAAAATCTAATTGTATCAAAGTAAGGAAAAATGTCATGTTATTATGAAACAAATCTAAGCTTTAAAAACACAAACAAACTGGCAGTAACAGAGTAACCAAACTATTAGCGTAATTTATGGCATTTATAATTGGTGGGGGAAACTTCAAAACTGATGAAAGATTAGGATTGTTATCTCATTCATGCATCAGGATAGCCTTTATTGGTGCAATGAACATTGTACATGTGGCAAAAACATTTGAGATTATAAAGACACAAAAGTAGATATTTACAAAAGTTAGGAATGATGGTTGTGACACAAAGCTCTGGTCTCAATGTCCTGACAATGTTGCAAACCAAAGGCACAAAAGGGCCTAATTTTCTTAATGGAATTCTCACTCCACCACTTGTTACAAACTTTATACTACATTAGAGAATCCCACACTTTGCTGCCACTAGAAAGGACCCAAACATTTTACAACATAAATATCTACACTCGATTTTGATTCATTAACTTATTGGGCATTGGTAACTTGACTAGCTGAAAGTCAGGTAATGGTGTAAAAAATGAAATCCTAGAGGAAAACTAACCAGAACACCAATTGGCACCCTACCAAATAGTTATGGAAACATTTTTTGGCCTTATAGAAGACTAGTATTGTTATAGCAAATTGTAATAGCATGAGTGAAAGATGAGTGGATTTACTTATTGCAAAACCCTTTTAGTCAACATGAAACTGATTGGAATTTATACTACAGATACGAATATACATTAATTTATTGGTTTGTTATCACCTAGTGTTCTCATAATCTTTAACTAAAACAATAAACAACTAATAATACAGTTTAAAAAATAAATATAAGCTGACAGATGATACATCATATAGGCTGGCTCTATCATTTCACAACAATAACAAAAACTTGAGTTATCAACATTTGAAATGTCATGTAACTAAAAAAAAATTGACAATAGCAATATGCATATATCAGCAAAAAGGCATGTTAAATAACCCATTGTCCATTTTTAAAACCACACTGATTAGTAATGGCCAGTGACCAGAGCTGGCATGGAACATGAATAAAATAAATAATGGATATTACCACATACATATTTTAACATAATCAAACATATTAAAGCATCACAAGAACCCATACACAAAGTATATAATAAAATGCAATGTCAATAAGTTAAACCTAAGGTGTAATTCACAGTTATATTTGCAAAGTTTGCCTCAAACAACATTATGTACAAAGCTATTTGAAAAATTACATTAACAGTCATACAATTACAAAATATGGAAAAGTAATTTAACAACATGTATTCATTGGCTGCCAAAATTATTTTGATAATCACTATTGTTGTAAGACAGATTACTATAGCATGCATTAACTTGGGCCAGACAAAGTCAAAAATTATAAAATGAATAGCATGTTAGGAATAGTCTATAGAACAGCAGCAAAGTTTGTACATGATTGACAGAAAAGAAATCATTGAAATAACTGTACCACCTAGGTATGCAGAACAGCAGTTCAAATTGCTTAGTGAACAGTTTAAATGAGTGTGAATGATAAAGTAATACTGCCGGAGGGAATGGTGTGATAAGATCAATTAAAGTCATGGTCATATTGTGCCATAGTAGCACAGCCTATTCAAAGCAATACTGACTAATTGAAGTTATATAATTTCTACACTTGTGGTTTATGTATGGGAGGAGGGAGGTGGGCTGGTTTAAGGTAGGAAGAGAAATTGTGGAATGCAAATTCAGGAGATAAGTAATAAGTAACACCATCACAGTTCCATGTAGCCAGTTTGATCTTTAACATTCAAAGGTAGTAACTGGTAAAGAAATAGTAATTACAAGGAGTTAAATTATTTTCTCCACTCGAGTAACTTGTTACTATAATACTATTGCCAAAAATCATATAATGAATATAGTTAATGCAAAGTCTTTTAAAATGAATGGTTGTTCAATGACTAGAAACTTTATTCTATGGCATATTTATTACTTGGCAAAATATACAGCTCTACTTTAGAAGGCACAGCAGATTGCACATACGAAATGGAGGAGGCTATATTTATGAGACCATGTACTATTGCTGTAGTAATTAGGTTAAACAGGTTGACACTACATTTTTAAAAAATACTGAAGTAAACAGAAAAAGAGCAACTGATAATTCATTAATTTGAAAATGCAGCAGAAAATTTTAACTTAAAATTTAGAACTTAAGACTAACCAGACTGATAGATTTTATCAAAAAATATTCCAATACTGAGCACCATGTAAATAAAATTGCTAAAAGTAAAATTTTAAATATGCTATTCTATCCACATTGTTTTAGTTTACAGCTAACCAAACAAACTAAGTTTATCATGAAAAACTTTTGCATTCACAAATTGTCAGTATGTAGTTGGTCGTTATTAACATTCTTAACTAAAGAGTCTGTCTTTAAATTACTGTTTTAATAAAATATCTTGTTATACAGAAAAAGTGATAAGCATTTTTTTTAATTAGCAAGTAAAAATTGAAATTTAAAATGAGCATATCAGCACCATGCATAGAAAATTAAGTGCTCATCATATATGAATCAGCTTTTATGTTTTTGTGAAAAGCTTATCTAAGATTGCACCAAATTTGACATTAATTTATTGAGCATTCACATAAATATCATTACATAGATTACATTCCTGCCATGATTATGAAGAATACCAAAAATAAGTGGTCACAGGGGGAAAATGCTTTTGTTCACAATAAATATGTTTTGAATGTTTGGAAAGAAAAGAGAAATGCTAAATTTAACACATACTTCAATCTAGTATTGCATTTTAAACCAATAGATACAAGCTGAAAATTGTGCACTGGTACTGTACAAAATCTCACTGCCCTAGTTTTCATTTACAATTTTTATACAAAAAATAAAGGTGTCATATTACACAATAATGGCCACTTTAAAAAAAAAATCACTATTAAAAAACATTTCCCTTAACGCTACTGTTAGCACAAAGCTTTCTTAAGTTGGATTTCGTGTTTATCAATGCTAAAGAGGTAGATATGTAATGCTATCATTAAGTGAGCACCACCAGTTTCTCCTTCAATTACTCGCATTGATCTTTTAAGGAAATGAAAATGCATATCAAAGTGATCTACAATAACTTGGCATGTTCTTGGCTCAAGAGATGGATAAGGAGGGAATCTTAGTAAGAGAAAATAAAGGGAAGGGTAGAGATTTCCAGTTTAATTTCTAGTAATGAACAAATTGAGTATCAACAAATGAAGGCATGTTAAAGGATATGTGCAGCATGTGTATATCTTATGACAATATTTAATACTCATTGGAACACTGCATGGATCAATCACCAAGCTCTATTGAGCACACAACATACAATGTGGCATTTTAGATGGATAATGTACAAGTCACCTCCAGGTTTTTATTGGAAATATGCATTGCCAAATCGTTTTAAATTAATATTTTAATTACAGAAACAATCTTGTGGAAAAGTTTCAACAATGAAATTTTTTAAACAAACATTTACTTGTAAATCAAAATGTTTGTGATCTGATGTGTAAAATGTACAGAAGGAATTTTCTTTTAATTTGAAATATGAATATTAATGGAACTTTGATTTCCCCCCTTGCAACAGTATGAAAAATAGCAAAAGTTGAGACAAATGATATAGTTTTTTAAATAGTTAACCAAATGATATGCACACAAATACAAGATATCACTGCAATGTTGTTCTTTTTTATCTTAAAAGCTTTGATTTTTTAATGTAGATCTTAGGTATGCTAATTGCTCTAAAAATCTACTCTTGGAAAATGTCTGCTAAGTAACCTGATAAAAAGGCCTCACAATTATTTAAAATTTATTACATCTATGAATAATTACAGCAGTCAAAGTTCAATTATATAACTTCTTAACATTTTTACAACAATTAAGATGTTGCATAACAGGCAAGTGGAATTGTAGCCATCGTGTCAGAACTAATGGAAGCAGAATCACATGCACAAATGTGCATAAATATAATGACATACAGACATAACCAGGCACACTGAGACAATGTATCACAGGCCATTGGAGAATTACTTTTTTTTTTAAACATTTTTTAAATTTTTAAAATGTATCAATAACATTTAAAAGAAAAAAATCAACCTTTAAAAAATGTGTTTAAAAATGTTGCTGATTACACAATACACACCTGCACAACATTGTGCATTATATATATATATATATAGTAATAGAATTGTTTTGACATTAAATGGCAGGTATAGTTGTATTAAATAAACATCTATTACACATGAGTAAACTATCTGATCAAAATACAAGCATGAAAATAATATCTAACAATAAAGAGTTCAATGCATTTGTAATTTTTATGTGAAAATGTGATATTAAAACACTAAAAGGCTTAATTTTAATCAAGTACTGTTGAGGGGTGGCCATCCCATCACCACATAAGACCACAGGAATTCTGAAAGACTGGGAACCTTGACCGTAAGTACACATTTCACAAGTCTGTATTGTAATTGCAAGTACTAGTACCAGTCAATATGCACACAAAAATAAATCTTAGCAAGAGATATGGCTCTTTATCCACTCAGTTTGCATTAATGAGGTGATGTTAAAACTACTGTACAGTAGGAACACTACAAGAAAATGATCGCATATTATTTTACCTAACCCGCATACAATTATGGTACAGAGATCACATGTATGTGGCAGATTGATTGAACAATTACAACACACAAAAATTAAGCATTATAAAATAATTTGCATTCACTTGGAGCATTTCATAAAACAGTACATTTTCATATTATGTACAAATATATTGATTTAGTTGTGTGGGTTTTTAAAAATAATTTACTATATAAAGGTAAGATGAAAAACATTCTTTTTTTTTACATTGATTCTCCACCCAAAATGTTATTAAGAAGTGGGTTGGAGTTGTGATCAGACACATCCCACAAATTCCATGGATCCATTCCACCGGAACTATATTTTGGCTGGCTGGATGGCATGGAACTACCCCATGGGTCTCGTCCACCAGTAAAATGACCAGATGGAGGAGCTTGTGACCAGGGGCTTTGATTTATAGCTTGGATAGCACTTTGCTGAGGAGGCTGCATCTGAGCAGCTATTCTTTGCGCTTCAGCTTCTCCCATAAATTCTGCAGTGATAACTGATGTTCCCATTTGAAAATTGTGAAGCTTCTGCTGAGCTGAATAAGCAGAATCTCTGCTGGAATACTGCACAAGAGCTACTTGACCCATATAGTAGAAGCTGGTTACATTCCCACCACAGGAGCAAAGAGAGCGAATGGTTGCAGAATCCATCTAAAATTAAAAAATTAAGTTACATCAAGATATTTAATAAATAATATTAGCAAATATTTCACACTAAGTATGTGGCCAAAAAAAAAACTTACAGATGGATTTAAATTTTTTAACACAATCCAAGAACTTATGGCACCTCTACTTTCATTCCAGTTAGATCCACCAACTGCAAGAAAAAACAATTTAAAATGTTAGGGTAAACAAGAAACCATTACATAACCCACCCTATCATGATTTCAGTATCTGTATTTTAAAAAATTACCTTTTGTAAATGCAGAGTTAGAAGAATGAGGCCAAGATGCCTGTCTATTAAATGGTCCTGATTGCCATTGTTGTCCTGTTTTATTAGGTGCAATTGGAGGTGGACGGTTACCTAACTGTCCTAACCCTAAACTATTTTCATTCTTGAAACTCCAAGAGCTACTTGAATTCAGCTTATGGCCATCTAAATTATTTAATGAGTCATCATGAACTCTATTAACAGAAAGTGACCTCTGTATGCTACCAGGTGTTACATGGGGATCATCTTCTACATTCTTTGTCAAGCCTTGCCATGGTTTTCCTGGGATAAATTCAGGAATGACATCAGTCAAACCAGATGGCATTCCTGTTAAAATGGATGAAGAAACCTTCAAATCAGACTGAGAGTTGGTACTGTTATCACTGGAAGACAATGGCCAATTTGAAGAGGTTGTAGTAGACATATTTGATGACCAAGTTTTATCCCCAGTCATTCCAAGACCTCCAGGTATAAGGTTAAGATTGGGTGAAGAAGAAGACTGAAGTAAAGTTTTTCCTCCCGAACTCTTTTCTCCATTTTCATCACTTGTGTTTGAGGATGCTGAAGCTATTGCCCCTTCAATAGTTGGAGTATTTGAGTCAGATGGTGCTTTCCACTGAGTCGTTAGTCTTGACTGTGACTGTAATACAACATTTGCAAGATCAGAACTAAGGGCATCTAAATTTTCAGCTATATTAACCATTGGTTGCTGACCTGACTGTTGTGCCATTAGACCAGATGGGGGTTGAGACATGTTAGGTGGCTTAGTTGTGCTGAAAAGATTATTTTGAGCTTGTTGGAGTTGCTTTTGCACATTGATTATTTGCTGATTTATGTTATTAATGATAGTGGGCATTTGATCCAACTGTGGGTTACTTCTTGCACCAGTTGCTCTTGCTTGCTGCACCATTTGTTGCTGTTTAGTTACCATATTTTGGAGAGCAGATTGAAGTTGCAAAAGCTGTTGAAGAAGAACCAGTATATTGTGAGGCAACTGATAGTTAAGCAATTGAGGAGAGATAAAACCATTGTTAACTGCCTGGCGGAGCTGAGCAAGTATTTGTTGCTGCTGCTGCTGTTGCTGTGGTACTTGATTGTTACCCCCACTTCCAACTGGAGGCAACTGTCCTCTTGGGCCTATTGTTGTGGCCAAAGAGTTTTGCTGCATTTTCTGCGCTAGTTTCTGTTGAAGGCTGTGATTAATACTGGAACTATTAGGATTAAGACTAGACGGTGGCAGACTAGCCGTGTTTTGCATGAAGGGTTGATTTGGAGAGTTGGGAAATTGAGTATTCTGCAAATTATTGAATGTAGGCACTTGATCTGGGCGCATATCTGTCAAATCATCTGTTCCGATACCACCTGGTTGCATGTAAGGTATTCTAGACTGAGAACCATTTGTTTGAAATACATCCATATCTAGATCCTTTCTTGCCATACCACCATTACTTGACTTTAAATCATCTGTAAACAACAATATACAGATTTAAAATGGTAAATTAAGAAAAAAATGTAAAAACAAATATAGAACATAACTGAAAATTGTATTCCAAACTATTAGAACCACATGTATAGAACTTGAGGTACACTACTGACTAGCTTGAGGTACAGACTAGCTTCATAATTACATAAAAGGATACTGCAAGCAAAAAATTTACTTTCTGTTTTGTGCATTTTTAAAAGCCCTCCTGACATTTATGATGGAGATATAATAGCCTTTTTGTAAAGTGAAAAAGTAACACGAAAAAAGGAAAACTTTTAGTACTTACTTAAAGCCATCTTAAGATTCAAATTGTTAGTTATTAGAGCATTCTGGGCCTCTTCTTTCTGCAAAAATATTTTTAGAACTTAATATATAAATCTAAGTAAACAAGTAATGTGCGAAAATTAAGTAACTTTTAGTTGAAACAATTGTGAAATAAAAAGTTCTGTACAAATAATATATTTCAGATATATTAGCTTCCCACAATTAAGAACAATATCCTTCCATTCCTTGTCTTTTCCCTTTTATTTTCCCATGATATGGTACCAAATATTTAATGAGAGGATCACACTCCAATCAGTCACTATATAACAAACAAATCCCAGATACCCTAGACAAGCCCATCCTCCCCCCTACTGGAATTACTGCCAAAGCTATTTGTTCTTTGAAACAAGATGTGTTGTAGGTCTATATTTTCTGCTTCAGAAAGTACAATGGAAGCAGAAAGTATAATGCATGTTAGTGATAATTTTAATTGGCAATAATTTGAGAGTTTAGATACTTTGACTTAACATTACACCTAATTAAATTATGCATTCTTTTAAGTGTATCCAAATATTAACTTAATCTTTAAAATAGGTGGGTTTTTTAAACCGCGTATTTAAAAAATTTACTAGTAAAAAAAGGTTATTTAACTTTTACATTTGTGTCACCATCAATATCTGAGCTGGGTAGATTCAGGTACTTTCTACATATCTGAACTCAAGTCACTTGGGGTTTGTGAGCAAAAACATGATTGCAATAGTCAATTTACTTAATTGGTTAATGTAATTTTAACCAATTTGCTTAAGCCTGTAGAGTCAGAGGTCGCACAAGAATTTTTTATTGCGGTACAGTTTGTTTCGTTATGAGAGTTTAAAGATACTGGCTGAAGCAGGAAATAGATTTATTTATATTGGGTTTTTTTTGTAGTACCATCTCAAGTGGTTCATCTACATTTTCACTAAGCTTGGAATATTTTTTTTCCAAAATTACTGGCAATATAAATTAGTGAAATTAAATCAAATTAAAATTGCATTTGCAGTTGAATCAGGCTATATTTGTAACGTAACTAATACTGTGATACTGATAAAGAAAGTAGCTCCAGTGACCGTTGAATATTTTTTTTGGCACTCAAATTCTAATGCAAGTATTAGCGTTTTGTTTGATTTTTAGAGACTAATGCAATTTTTTATTTATTATTGGTAGACTCATGCTATTTTACCTCCCATAACTCACACCAACTTTATGAATGTTGCTTTTCATTTTTTAACACAAGTTTATTTTATAAAAATGCTGTGGTTGTAAATGTGTCATTCATCTTTACACGAAGACATAGGGTATGTTTATACACTGGATGGGAAATGGTTATGCCCTGTTATGGCAACCTTCAACGCCGCTTTTTTTTCTTTCTAGAATACTATCTCCACTGAAAGATGTTTCACATGTTTGTTACATTAACATCGTTTAAGCTCAAGAACACAGATCAGAATAATAATTGCTAGTTCATTTTGTTGCTTAATTATTAGATAAAAGAGCAACTACTGACAGATGTTAAAATATAGCAAATTTCAGAATATACAAACTAAAATTACCCGAAATCCCATGTCCATTAGCTCTTGGAGAAGTTTAGCTCTCATTTGAGTTGGTGGGTTACTATTTCCTCCCATATACTTAGGTGGCATTTGCTGTGGAAAAAAAAAGAAAATTACTGTAATATATTGTAGCTAGATATTTTAAAACTAAAAAAAATAAAATTAAAAAAAAATTGATTTTTAAACCCACATCTACATTTGCTTATACAATCAACGACAGACTAAATCTGATGATAAATACTAAAAATACTAAAATAACTTTGAAAAAATGTTCATTAGTCTTTACAATATTTAGGTAGTATTTAGGCACACAAAAATTATTTTAAGAAAATAACAAATGCATACTTTTACTCAGCTTAAATAGAAAGGGGATGTATTTTTTTATGCTTTGACATCAAAGCTAATAGCAAGTCCCAAAAAGAACAGTTACAATTTCACAAATATATCTAATTATGAAAAACAAAATTTCAAATGAACTCTGATAATGCAGTAGAAATGTACTGGCAACATGCGACTTATAAACTGATCAAGAGCTAGTAACCATAAGTAATCAACAATGAACTTAAGAAGCAGCTTAAGAATTAAACCAAAATTCTAATAGTTACAAAATTTGAAACTAATAGACACTAGAGCAAAGTAACAATTATAAGAAAATGAAAATATTTTATAAATAGATTTGCATGTAAAAAAAATTAATTTGAAAAAAAAAATTGAATATATACTTTATATATACAAATGTTGCTTTTAATTATACTTGGTATTTGTACAATGTCTTGTTAAGATAGAATATGTGTAAAAGACAAATTACTAAGTTGATGCTGTAATGTATTTAACAGACATTCAGGTCTCATTAGTAAGGGCTCATCAAAAATCATTGGGTAACTTTTAGGCATTTTAAATATTTCAAGACTAATTTAGCAAAGATTGAATACATATTTTTTTCATTTGTCATTTACAAGTACACCTATAAAATGGTAGTCACCTTGCAAAACAATTTAAAGAAAATATGTCATGACTAAACATCTCTGTATACATAAATAAATACAGGAAACAAAGTAAGATCTAAAAACAAGAAAACTTGCAATGCTCCTTACTAAATATTTTTTATTACTGCTAAGCCCAAATATTAATTTTATGACAAGAAATCGTACACTATAATTCCTAACCTACACAAAAAAAAAATACTTTTGCTTTAAATTGCTTATGGATACAATTTTAGTGTAAACAAGATGTTTAGCAAAGACCCAAATGAATTTTCTCACATTTTCACTTGTTAAAAAAAGCAATTATGTTTACTGTCAAACGTAAATTTATAACTTACTTTTATTAGGATTTTTATCTTTAAAAACTTATTTTACTACTAAAACACTAAACATATCACGGGCTTAAATCTAAATTCAAAGTTTCCAGCTGTACAATGATTTTTACTGTATCCACAGACCTGTCCAGTTATCTTCCTTACACTCCTCAAAGCAGCTGGGTCGTTCCAGGTATTATTATCTTGGGGTAAACCATTCCAATATCCCACCTCAACAGAACTGGAAGGATCTTCATCTGGGTATCTTCCTGACTGCAATAGTAGGTCCATTCAAACATTCACATCACATTTACCATACAATAAACACGCTGGGCAAAATTTCCACAAATCAGCTACTCCATTGTAAAGTAAACTTTACTACAATTGGAGCAGAAATATTAAATTAACACTTTAAAAATATGACATTGCTAATTCACATTGGTCTTCTTTGAATAAAAAAAATCAACAGCTGCATGTGTGATAACAGCAAACACTTACAATGACACAAAACAAGGTGCCAATAAAAAAACTCCCATATTAAAGCATAGCCATACATTATTAATAAGAAGATAAAAATATGTCATGTTCACCCTCTTATCTAAAATAAAATTTCTCACCTTGGCTCTCTGTGCCATTGCCCAAGAGGCTTCATCCCAACCAGCAGGTGCTTTAGGCTTTGTTCCAATAGCAGCATTCCATTGGCCTGGAGGTGCTGTTTCACCCCATCCAGACGGCTTGGCCTGTGGTGGTAACTGAAAAAAAAATGTGTATCTTAGAATCCAATTGCAAGCTCATTCCAAAAAAAAAAATGTACAAATATCAAATGATGAAATGTGAATACACTATGAAGAGGCGTATTTGCCATCAGTGAGGTTATAAATTAATATTGCTTACTGAATGCAATGAAGACTATTTTATTAAATATTCTGCAATTATTTTTGTTTGTTGATGAAAATTTCATTTGTGAAATTTTAAAAAGAGCCAGCCCTAAAGATATAATCGTATACCGCACCTTTCCTTAGGATCCCGAGAGTGAGAAATGTGCCCTGGCCTAGTAGCCAAATGTGAAAACTATGTGCCCTGGCAGACCAATTTATGAGTGTCACCTTACCCCCAGATCAATTCATATATAAAAATGCAAAATTAATAAACCGGGAGTGATCTCCTCTAAACGTTCTCGAATATTCTTATATAACACTACAGGGAATGACAACGCGGGATATAGACATGATTTTTAATTACTATAACTTTTTAAAATAGAATCTCGTAGAAAAAAATAATTGCACACCAAGTGAATGCCAAACAATCTGTGTATAATAGTGGGGAATATTATTAGTACTTTATAAATTTATTTTCGTTTTTTGATAAATCTGGATTTAGAATTTTTGCCCGATTAAAAATAAGTCCTCTATACTCCATTTGTGATGAAGTACTGAGGTGTAAAACGATGAAATCTTAAAAGCAGCAGAAACAGAAATAACTATTAAATACTAAAGTATAGCTTTGTTATTAAGAAATAAAAAGTTGCAGTAAGGAATATTACCTGCTTAGGTGCATTGGCAGCCCAAATGCTAGTTCCATCATCAACCTTTCCACCATCCTGAGTGGGGTCACCCCAGCCTGTTCTATTAGGTGGTGGTTTGTTCCAGGGTTCTTCCAGCTTGGTGCGATTTATAGCTGCTACATTTGTTGGATTCCAACCTGCCTTTTGACTTTCATTCCAAGGAGTAACTTCACTCCCAATGCCAGCAACATTAAGACCTGCCATATTCTGAGGCACCATGTTCGGAATGACTGATGGTGTATTCATACTTGGACTTGGTGGGACTAAACCTTGCATACTACTGATGTTGCCAGTAATTCTTCTCTGATCTTCCCAACCACCTGCATCCCCATCATCACCCCAAGAAGAAATGCTTGTAGTACGCTGTACTCCGCCACCTTCTCCCCAAGATCCAACTTCAGTTTTTTGTCCCCACATTTTGTTGGATGCATCTCCAGCACCACTTGCAGCTCCCCATGTACCAAATGCCTTCGGATCTGTGCCATTTCCAACATTCCATGTGCTAGGATCTTGAGCAGATTTGGGTGGCCCCGCCCAACTTGTTTGATCTTTTTCACCACTCCAAGTATTTCCACTAGTACCACCACCACCTCCATAATTGCTGTTTTGATTTTCTCTAACGGATTCCCAAATAGCTGTACCATTACTATTGTTCCACACATTAGAAGCACCAGTATTACTATCAGCAGAAAACTTGCGGTTCGACTTAGGAGAAGTTTCAACATCCCAGCTTGTATCCTGACGAATAGGACGAGAACCCCAGCCTTCATGATTTTCTATTGCACGCAATATTTCCTCTTGACGAGAATTAACTGCAGTTTGTGGCGTGTTGGGTACAGGTGGAACTTTCAGACCTTTCAAAGTTGCCTGAGCAAAAGATAGTTCACTATTTGGAACCTGGTCACCCTGTGCAGTTAGAGGTGAATTTCCCCACTGAGTTTTTGAGATTTCCCACTGAGCATCCCCTGACTTTTCAGAGCTCAATCCCCACATTCTAGGGTCTGAGTTGGTACTTCCTAGATCTTTGTTCCCACCTTCAACTGGAGTAGAAGGGTTATTCCACTCAGAATTTTTTGAAAAGTCTCCTATACCACCTAACATGGAACTTCCTGGCCAATGAGATGACATGTTTCCTCCAGTTATATTAGGAGGTATATTAGATGTAGTTGACAACCCATTGCTTGTTATACTAGATGGCCAACCTGAATTGGAACTGGAACCAGCAGCATTAAATGCAGAACTGCCACCAATCATGGCTGGTCCTTGTAGATTACTGTTATTATGACCTTGACTTGTGGAGAGAGAAAGACTTGATGGGTTAGTCCACCCCATTGAGCTTATGTTTGAAGGAGCTGGAGAGCTGCTGTTTCCCCATGGATTTGAGTCCATGCCAGACAGAGTGGAATTACTAGCACTCCAAAGACTAGAAGAACTGGACTGTATTGTTCCAGCATTAGTATTTGTGCTCTCTTGTGACTGTGAAGTAATATTGCTCAAGCTAGTTATAGTTGAACCGGATTTAACAGAAGATGAATCATCCCCAGCATCCGATGCACTGTCAGATTTACCCATAGCTTGCCAGGTAGAACTAGAGTTATCCTGGTCTGAAAAATAAATCATGCGAGAAAAATATTTAAAATTTCAAATGACTTGCAGCACAACCAAATGTCGCAGTGCTATCAAACAGCAACAAAATACTTTAGTGTCTGGCGCTCACAAACAGCCTGGTAATGGTATGTTTTTTAAACCTGAAGACAACCCTGTAACACTAAAATATTCTTTCTTTGTAACAGTTTAAATGATTTAGAACACAAATAATGCAGTACATTTAACGAGAATAAACTGGTTATAACATCTGAACTTTTAAAACGGACACATGAACTCCTTCGATTCATAATAACTCACTGGCCGTGGATGTCCATGATCCACTGCCTGGAGCAGAACTTTGCTGGCCCCAACCTCCTCCTCCTTCACTGCCCCAGCCCAATTCTGAAGATACGTTGCGTTTCAATACTGAGAACAGAAAAGCATGTATGACAGCTGAATCAAATTTTGCAGGAAGAAAATGCTTAACATCTATCATCTAAATTCAATCTCATACATTTGAAATTCCAAAAGAAAGATTATTCCATTTGACAGAATTTTTAAAACTTAAAACGTGTTTCTGAAGAAGAGAATCAAAACGTATGGGGCATGATTATGGGACTAAAATCCATGTTTTGCCAGACTTCATTTTAGTCTTTCAAAAATGGGGTTGGGTTGCCAGCTACAACAAAACTTCTGATAAAAAGGTAACAACTCAGCAAATTAATGAAGCTGAGAAACCAATTGATTGCACCTGTATTATATGGAATCCTAGGAAATAAAAGCAATTTGCTCATGAGCCATTTAAAGAATGATCAGTCACTGCCAAGTTGCAAAGAATTCAGAGATGATCACTGAAGTGCTTTGGTAGAGATTGAGTAATGCACTTACTGCAGCACAATTTAATTTTCTAACAGTACTGAACTTACATTTAGTTACCATTTTAGTACTGATAAAGTTGTAAAATAGCTGGGACAATGTGAATGAGCAACAAGGTTTTATTAAGCTTTAAAAGTGTAGTAGTACAACAGCGGTTTTATTTGAGAATATGGATAGGAGGATAGATGACCATTTGAGGTATATTTCACACAGAACTGAAATTCCATTTGATTCCTGTGAATCATTAAAAACACAATAATATATTTATTTCATTCAGCTTTTTTTTAAAAATACCAAAAATACATTTTTCAGGACTTGCTTACCATTCAAACAAAATTCTTTTTTTTTTGCTCATACGATTTAACAGGCCATGTTTTAAGGAAATATTAAAAACAAGCTGACCCCACGTAGCATACGCTGCTATTTAGTTGTATTATTTTCTACTTTTCAGTACTTCATAGTTAGTGAATTCGACACTACCCTCCCTTCCATTCCACTCGCCACAGTGAAAGCAGCCGTCCGTGAGAACAGTTTACGGATGACAACGAAATGAACATCTTACCTCCCCCTAGTTTCAAATAGTTTAAAAGCTAAATAATCTGCCCCTAATAGCTGTCACTAATTCAACCCGGCTCTATGATTGTAAACATTCGGGGTGAACCTTAGCTCATCAGAATAGTGGGGTGTGGTAGCTATATGCCTAGAGAGCGGGGAATAACTGCGTCTCACATGGTCCCCATGAAAAGAATAAATATATTATTGGGCCTTAAATAACTGATAACCAATATATAACCATAAAAAGTTTCACATGGAAACATTTTTAACAATGTTTAAATTATATAGCACAATCAGTTTGATGATGGGAACTGGAGAAATGTGTGGTTAATAATAGAAACACCAATAGTATCCTGAATATTACAAATGCATGTCAATTAAAAAATTAGCTATTTGTGAGAGTAACTTCAGAATATGAAGGAATGCCTTCAGAGATTTTGGGAGAGGGTGAAATATGGATTCTCATAATCTTAGCTGAACTTTTTTTCAACAGAAAGTTCGACACTATTTAATTAAATAGATTTATTTTAAGATACATATTAGATATTAAAAGATGTATTTCAACAAATCTGTTTCACCCGATTCTTAATGGCTACTGTAGAGTGCATCAGAAAAAAAGTTGTGAAGTGTAACTAAGTTAGCCATTTAAAACAGGAATCACTAAGCAAAACTAAAGGAAAGAAGCGATGTCTGGAGCTTTGGAAAAATTCAAGACAATTAGGAATATTAAATGTTCATTTTTTTAACGTTTAAAGTAATAACATACCTTGCTGCTGCATCTTAAGACAAGTAAGCAAGACACATGAAGATGTTTCAATATGTAAAGGAAATAAACCTGAAATTATAAATAGAAAGGGTAAGCATGATTTAGATAGCTTTCAATACCAATGTCAAAAAAAATATTGAGATCTAGAGTCTACTAAAAATGGTGCTGTATTGCAGTTTGTATACTATAATTTAACTACTGAAGCTTTTGTAATTATTTCATTGTATATCTCATATAGTCATATAGGCTACTCTAGATCTAGAACTTTATGGCTATTTGTTAAAGAGAGTGTCTATTCGTACTTCACTACGAATAGCCTTCAGAGGGCTATTTGTAGTGAAGTACAAATAGCTACGGAGGCTATTTGTACACTGACCAATCAGATTATCGGTAGGTATTTGTACACTGACCAATCAGATTATTGGAACGTATCCGTACACTGACCAATCAAAGCAGTGTAAAATCCCTCCCAGTTTAAACCTTTCTAGTCTAGAGCCGCACACTCGACAAGAAAGTTTGCTACACGATGTACGTCATGATTTTTTAATCATTTTGCCTTCAGTAGCTGATTTGACAGCTACAAAGAATTGGAGGCAGCTATTAAAGCTTTGGATAGTAGCAAACAAATCAAACTTTTATTTAACATAACAAAAAACAGTTTAAGAATTTAACAGTAAACAGAACAAATGAAATGGTACAATATCTATCAGATCTAAGAGACAAATAACTTGGCTACCTTGTAAGTGTAGTAAACAAAAAGCTGCTTTATATAAAAAAATAATAAAAATCAACTGATCTGGGTCAACATCTCTTGTATTGATACATGTTTTTATTACAAACAACAAAAAATACTACATAATTTAAAACTACTTTTGATCAACAGCTTATAATACATTCAGTTACTAAACATGCACTTCAAGAAGACAAAAGTTTTATCACTACCTTTGCGTGTTGTTTAAAAGCTGTTAGGGGTAATCCTTAAGATTTTAAGGCGATTTCTACCTCCCTAATACTATTATCACAAATGCCAGACCCCCATTCTTATCGATAGTTATACTGAATTATATAGTAATACTGAATTATCTTTAGATATCTATATCTTTTCTATATATTTTAATATAGACCTACATAATTTATTTAAATTTTATTTTATAATAATTATATATAGGCCTAATTAATACATAATAATTCAATAATTGTAGTCTAAAGACTCTAGACTCTAGTTAATGTAATTACAGCTAGGACCGAAGCACAAACCTAGCCAAATGTTTAAGGGAGGGGGCAGGGGGGGGGATGCCTCGCTCTGATTGGTCAGTGTACAAATAGCCTTCTGAAGGCTATTGGTACTTCACTACAAATAGCCTTCTGAGGGCTATTCGTAGTGAAGTACGAATAGCCGCAGCCTTGTTAAATCTAGAACTTTATGGCTATTTGTTAATTCTAAGAAATGTAAGATGTGATTCAGTCTTAAATATCTGAATAGAGTTGGTATAGAATCTAGAGGAATTTTAATATCCTGTGTAACAATTGGCCTAGTATTAACGCAACTGATGGTTACATGTTATATTGTAGATTAAGTAGCCACATTATTTAAAGTTCATCGGTCATCAGTTAGATCTATAATCTAGATTCTAAATTTCAGATCTATAGCCCCCCCCTAGATAGGGACTTTGAGAAAATTTCCAAAATGATTTACCTAGGTTAAAAAGCATATCATCTTAAAGAGCTACATCAGATTAAGACAGAACAGTTTACTTTTTCAAAATTGGACATTCCGTTTTAAAGTTATGATTTTTTTACTGAATTAAAAGTTACTATAGGATTTGGTGGTAAATTTCGCGGGCAAATTTTGTGTGTTCTTCATATAAACCAATGCCAAATCTCTATTACATGGAAATTTGTATTCAAATTTTCAGAGTTTCAAGATTAATATGTTATGAGGCAATTAAACTTAACATATTTGTAAAAATATGAAAGGGATGACAAAATGTGTGCCTTGAGGTGATGCAACCCCCCTAATTTTGTAAAGTGACTTTTTTCAAGTTTATCATTATTCTAAATCTAACAGGTTATCAATATCAATATTATGCCACAATCTGAATGTGTTAAGAGTCACTTAAGGGACCTTTAAGGGACCTCATAACCTGGAGCTTTGTAATGTAATTTTAGACTCATTTCTCTCCAACCGGTAAAGGTTCGGATATCGCCAAACATAAATCTAGACAAAAATAGACAGCAAAATTAGTTAAAAAAGAATTACTCCATTAATGGTATTAATAAAAACATATTTTAATATAAATTACATAGTAATTTACATAGTAATTTATGACCACAACACTAACAAAATAACAAATCGCCTTGAACAACATCAGTTAATAACTAATAAGTAATGTACTGTCAATAGAGGCGCTAACATTGTCATCCTACTCCTCTTTTATTTGCAATCCAATAGGCTACTCCAAGTGAATCTACACTTTACTGCTGACTTTTTTCTTTAACTTAAAAAAATTATACTTCTAAAACAGATCTCCCCCCTTTAACATTCCACTTATGTTTAATCCTCGCCCCCTCCATTCTACAAAAAAGTAGATAAAATTTCCTGTCTCTAGCATCCTATCATGAAGTTATTCTGGCATGAAGATGACTTACAACAAGTTGTAGCATTATAATTTAGTTGTTCTCCTAATTGCAAAACCTATGCTGCTGTCTTCTGTGCATTTTTCTTGTTACTGGCAAAAATGTAGAGCGCAAAGCCATCAGAATTCTGTCCTTCTGTGAACTAACAAGAAGCTCCAAGTCCTGAAGAGATTTGGAAGGCCACTCCATTTGAATTACTGAAATAAGAAATAAAAGCTTTGAATGCATTCTTTTTATTATTATATGATACTAGAAAGTAATATGTTAACTTGTACACTCAAGTTTCTATATTGTTCCAAGAAAACGAAATGCTAATTCAATTTTGGTCCAACACTAAATATTTTGAAAAAAAAATAAAATATTGTCTTTTTAATAAAATATAATGATTGAACACTGTTAAAATATAAATATCAGTTGCAGATGCCTTGAATTAGTTGAGATTTCAATAGATACATAATAGGTATCATTGTTCTTAACCAAATCGGCCATTATCGATAATAGGTAACTATCGCCATTTGCCGATCGTCGGCTTAAATTTTAAGACCATGTTCACTTCGCGAGGCATTATCTAATTCATGCGAGGGTTAAATTTACAAAATAAAGACTTTATAAGAAACTTAAAACAAAAATCTAGGTGTATCTTTAAAAAAAAAATGACTATCTTGTTTAGATATTAAATAAATTAAATATTTATACATACCTGTCCGAGAAGTGTGAATTACTCGAAGATACGTCGATGGTGAAGAGAAAAAGTTTTAATCAATAGAAAGGTGGATTATTCCTAGGTCGATATTCATGACGATTTGAGTCAAGTGAATGATTTTTAAATGAGAATCTGGCTTTATACAGTGAGCTATGTTTTGCCTGACGGAAACCAGAATCAAGTTTGATACGGCGGCGGTAGCGCAGTTTCCGGCCCGAGATTTGACGGATATCGTAGTCCCTACCCTAGATCTATTAATTATTGATGAGTAGACTCCTTTGCTAATTCAGTGTAATTGGCCCCTCAAGAAACTAAGATTTGATTCTTTATCTGGGATTCTAGATCTATAGGCCTAAGCCCTAATCTAGGTAATCTAGACCTAGATCTAGACTCTAGATAGATCTAGATTCTATACTATTCATTATTCCTAAGATCTAGATTATTCTGAATGTAGCTTAGATCTAGATAGGCCTATCAAGAATCTTTTCTTCTACTTGTTCCATGGCAGTCTCCCTAAATCTAAACTCGATACCAAATGTAAACTCGATACCAATCTAAACTAGAGACCTAATCATCTTATTCTTAGATTTTAGAATTCTAGAACTAGAGCTACTCTACTGTCACGAAAAGCAGGCAAAAAGCATTGTCTACATTATAAATTCTACTTAATTTTAAAGCCTATATTATTGGGGTTTTTTTTTTATAATTATTTCTAAGGTAAAACTAGCACACACAAAAAATAGAAATATCTAAATCTAGTCTAAAATCTAGATCTCTTCCATTGACCCCGCCCGCCGACCGGCAAGCGGAGTTCGAGGTCAGCTTTCCCCGTACAGAAGGCCGTCTGTTAAAGTCTAAAATGGCGACGTCTTTGTACCCCAAATAATATATGCTAGATCTTTATCATTGTTGAAATTACATAAACCCTAATGACATTCGCTGCATTCACGTAGCAGCTACATGGTATGACATAACAACACGTCTTTTATGTGGTATTTTAGTTTTAAACGGAATAGTGAATAGTCTAAATCTCGTATTAAAAAAAAAGACTTGACTCCTTGTAAACTTACCGTACTATTCAATGATTCAAATGACTTTCCCTACCCTGGAAAATGCAAATATCACAGATGTTGCTTCATTAGAACTACATGCACAATATATTATCTACATAGCACCGGTCAGAAGACATTTTATAACGAAATCTAATCTTAAAATCAAACAATTTTAACTACTCTTATGAGCCATAATAATGGCTGATATTCACCAAGCCTTAGTCTGGATCTTGAGGTTAGTTATGCGCATGCGCATTTGATCACGTGACGACAATACGAGTGTCCGCATTGGATTTGTAAAAATAAGGCTCTGCAAAGGGGTTAGCGTTCTGGCAAACGCATCATCTGTAGCCTAATGACCTACTATGAACTGTGTGTAGGCCCTTGTAAATATTATGTTAAATGACAAATCTATTAGTTATACTTGTTCTCTATGCAAACTACCCAAAACCATTCAGACGTTAAATATTGAAATGACAAAGCACGCGATTGAACTAAAATGTTAATAATTTACCTATTGTTTGAGAAAAAGGATTATTTCTAGATTAAGGCCACACAATCAAAACAAATTCGCTTTTCTGTCTTCAATAAAGAGGGTGAAGAGAATCAATCTCAATAACGGCCTAGAATCTACTCTGTAAATTATTGGCTCGAAGTTGCCCATTCTGAGAGTTTTTAAAGCTATTTTAGGCATATATTCAAACGTGAAAGCTTATTAGCTTTTATACGATTTATAACAATTTAGAAATCAAACGAATATTCAGGAACTAGGCCTACTCATATTTATCTGTAAACGTTCTAAAAATAGGCTTCTGGATAACAGTGGAAAAGGCTGAATTTAGAGAATCTATTATAGATAAAGCAGCTTAACAGTCGACGTTGGCAATATCTTATATATTACATTATTTTGGTGTTAATTTCGATTAGGTTAACACTATTACAGTTTTTTCTAGATTCATATGTATTAATATGTAAATATCCTAAAATTTAATTCTGGACATCACCTTGGAATTGGCAACATTTATTCAGGATTAATATATCTATCGCCTATCACCGAAGTTGGCAGTATCATATGAATTTCGTTATTTTACATTGTTAATATCGATTTGGTTAACAGAGAGTGTTTCTAGGCTAAGTGTGTATAAAATGTTATTGTTATAAAATTAAAGTATGTTGTATAGAGATGTATCACTCCGCCAGCATAAATAAGCCTGGCATGCCCTATAAGTACGAATGGTTCTCTGCAACGTTGTAATAAGATCAAAGTGATACCTAGATCTATAATATACAGAGTCGTGATCTAAATTTTGAAATGGTATGTCAATAGTTATTATGATGGCCTCTAATTTTAAACAAATAATTCATTTAAATTGTTGTTGTTGATTTTTAGCCCGCTTTATATTGCTTTCTTACACTAGAAAGAGGTGTGTGGGTCATATAACAGGTGGCTTAGACAGAGTGAACATCCCCTCTCAAGGGGTCAACCATAAATGACGTCACGCTTTTTTGACGATTTTTACCTCCCCCCTCCCCTCCGTCACACATCGTCACAAAAAGCCAGACCCCCCCCCTAAAACGACGTCACACCTCAAACCCCCCCCCCCTCAAAATTGCAGTTGAATTTTTCTTAAAACATCGATATTTTTCCAAAATCTTGTCAGAACTCTGTCAAAATAGAGTATTTTAATCAATTCCTATTGCAATTTATTAAAACAGTTTTCTAAAACGCGAAATAACGTCTAAAATTCGTTTCCTAACATTGCTTTTTTATAATGCAAAAGTGTGACGTCGCACCATCTAAACACCCCCCTCCCCTTCGTCACCCACCATCACAGAATTACGGACCCCCCCCCCTCCCCCTGTGAGTATGACGTCATTTATGGACGACCGCCAACCCCTGGATGGCATTAACTAGACCAGAATCTTTTGACACGAATAGCATTATTATAGGATAAAGTCAAAATCAAGAAAGCATACCATCATATGGCATTCCTTCCATCAAACGTCCAGATCTCGAGCTTACCACCACTTCACCCAGACCATCGTCCGTCTCATATATCCCACATACCCAAATCAGTAGCGTAGCGGGGGGGGTACATATGTCCCCGGGCGCCGACCTTAGGGGGCGCCAAAATGGATTGGAAAAATTAATTGAAAGGTTGAGGGGGTGCAAATTGAAAGTTTGAGAGGGGGGGGGGGGGGGGGTGCACATCGAAATCTTGAGGGATGGTGCAAATCGAAAGTTTGAGGGGGGATGCAAATCAAAATCTTGGGGGGGGGGGGGGGGTGCAAATCGAAAAGATTGTCCCCGGGCGCCGGGAAGGGTCGCTACGCCTCTGACCCAAATGCCGATATCATCGACTCAACCGGTGTTTCAATACTTCCAGACTTTTTTCTCTGGGGGGGGGGGGGGGGGACACTGGTAAAAGTATATGCTTTATATACAAATTCCAATTCTTTCGAGGGGCGGTAGACTTTATTCGGGAAACCTTCCCCCCCCCCTTCCCCGAAGAGATGCCTGGAAGAAATGCTGGACTCAGCCCACCCCAGAAAATAAATTCGCCGATTCTTTTTTAAAACTTGGTCAGAATATTTTTAAAAAGTAGCCTTCACGTATTAACATATGCTCAACACAATAAAAAAACACGACACCGACTAATGGACAAGGGGGTGAGATTAAGGCCACACACAAAAATAAGTAAAAATATATTTAAAAAGCAATGCTTTTTTTTCAAGTCTAATACAACAAATCGGAAATGTGTTTATTACAAAGAAAAATATATTGATCTTTATCGAGTTGGATAAACTACGGATAGTAAATGCACACATTATTTATACTACTTTGTTACAAGCTTTTATTTAACTCACTTCCTCTGTCGACAGTCTGTCGACAGTCGTCAGTCTAGATCGAAACAGCCGAGCGAAAATTCGGACACTTCTACTTGACATATTATACGGTTCACAGTTCGCACGTGGGTCAAGACATGAAGACAATGCAATCTGAAATTAAATTGGACTTAATTGGATACCTAATTAATTTTTTAATGAATTAATTAAAATTTTGACCAAATTAGTAAGCATGTCTATCCAACCACACCACACTCGTCATCACGTTCAATAGCGCTTCATCGCGTTCAATAGGCGCGCAATGGTTTTCAGTTTTAGTCATGAAACTCTATTGTAAATAAAAACATGTACAGTACTAAAAAAAATTTCATAAAAAACGTTTTAATAACAAACTTTTATGTAATAATGCACTAAAAAGTAGAAAATAAATTATAGACTACTATTTAAATAACTATAAAGAAAAGCGTGGGTCTCTTCCTAAACATTAGTAAAGGTCAGGGGCGTAGCGAGGGGGGGGGGCGGTGGTGCGGACCGCACCGGGTGACACCATTTAGGGGGGTGACACCAAGGCAAAAAATAGCAAAATATATAGAGAAAAACTTGAGGGGGGGGGTGCAAATCGAAAGTTTGTGGGGGGGGGGGGGTGCAAATTGAAAGTTTGAGGGGGGGTGCAAATCGAAAACTTGAAAGTTTGTCTCCGGGAAGGATCGCTACGCCTCTGGGGGGTGACACCATTAAGTGCCGCACCGGATGACACCCGACCTCGTTACGCCACTGGTAAAGGTATCCAATAGATACTAAAGTGAACCACGCTTTTCTTTATAGTTATTTAAATAATAGTCTATAATTTATTTTCTACTTTTTAGTGCATTAGTACATAAAAGCTTGTTATTAAAACGTTTTTTATGAAAAAAAAATTTACACTTAACCAAAGAAGGGGTGACAACAAGATGATAAAAAGATTACTAATTTTACAAGAAAAAAAACCAAGGTATTAATATTTTACATGTGCACATTTAGATGCAATTAAGCCGACAAGAGAAACAAAAAAATTCATAAAAAGCGTTTTAATATCAAGCTTTTATGTAATAATGCACTAAAAAGTAGAAAATAAATTATAGACGTCTATTTAAATAACTATAAAGAAAAGCGTGGGTCACTTTAGAATCTATTGGATACCTTTACTAATGTTAAGGAAGACTTGACTTGACTTAGACTTAGTCCTCTTTGCTCCTTGTGGAACATAGGGCCTCCACCATTTCCTTCCATTTCTTCCTATCCTCGGCGATTAATTTTGACATCTCCCAAGACATCCCTGTTGGCTTCAGTTCTTCAAGAAGACTCCGCCTCCAGGTCTGTCTTGGGCGCCCTCTCTTCCGCTTTCCCTGGGGGTTCCACTCAAGCGCTTGGCGTGTAACATTTGTGTAAGCCTTTCGCAGTGTGTGACCCACCCAGCGCCACTTCCTCCTTCTTATTTGCACACACATAGGCTCCTGCCTAGCTTTCCTCCATAGTTCCAAGTTCGGCACTTTGTCCTGCCATCTCAGTTTCAGTATCTGTCTAAGGCATCTATTCATGAAGGTCTGTATCTTTGCTGTGCTTGCCTTGGAGACTCTTCATGTCTCTGCTCCATACAGCAGAACTGCCTTGACATTAGAGTTAAATATCCTAATTTTTGTGGTAATGGAGATGGCCGAACTTTTCCATAATGGGTCGCAGGACTGTGAGTTTCCTCCAGGCACCCATTCGGGGAGGAGGGGGGGGGGGGGAGACCCTATGTAAGACCCCTAAGATGCCCCTAAGTAAGAAAGCACTTCATCAGAGTCTACAATTAACGTAATGTGTTGGACTAGTTAAAAAAACACTTTAATAACTGAATATAAAAAGTAGAGGTCAGAGCAGATAATCTTCATAACAATTCAACAGCTAATTTTGCTTAGATTTTTTAAATATTACAATGCCACTTCTCTTGTCGGTGTACAACTGCATCAATCTATATCTTTTTAGTTATGTTTGCTTAAAATAAGGAGTGATGTATTTAAAAGTTCATTTTAATAGATCACTATGTTGTTATATATCTCATCTACAGTATTATTGTATATTTGATGCTTTCACGGTAGTAATCTGTTAGCGTATTTCTCAACTGTTTGTCTAGTGGTAGACTTTTGAGCAGTGTTTCTTCCGGATCTTTTTTCTCCGGGGGGGGGGGGGGGCGGTAGACTTTCTTTGGGGGGAGGGGGGTGGCGGATACTGTTAAAAGTATATATTTTCTATATAAATTTCATTTAGTTTGGGGGGGGGGGGGGCAGTAGACTTTTTCGGAGCGGAGGAGGGGGGCTCTGTCTCCTCCACCCCCCCCCCTCCCCCGGAGTGATGCCTGGAAGAAGCTCTGCTTCTGAGTGAACAATATCTGCCCATAAAGAACATATGCATAACTTTAATTATTTCACTAATTGTATTTCTTTATACTATTCTCTATCATCAAAATACATGCGCCTTGAAACTTTATTTACAATAATATATCCAGAAAAATCTGTTCCGGTTTTCCTCTTACGCTGATTGATCGAGCCATAGATTCTATACTGAAAATTGACAAAAAAAACACGTAAATAGCATTATTCCTAGGCGAAAAGGTAACGGTGTACTAACATAATATAACAACCATAGCCGACCCTTTATTTTTTTGACGCAAATCTGGGCTAAAGATCGTATGTTGCGTGATTTATGCAAGTTTTAAGCAGTCCATTTTCTGTCGAAAGCGGCATAAACTTAAGGGATATCTCTTGGATTTGTTGATTTATGTTTGGTATTCTGGGCCTTTCCATCGCATGAACGTTTCTTTCAAACGTTGGTGGATTGATGTGAATGCCGGTAATACCAGTCTTTATGATCACGGTGTTCGCGACAGCTGCTGAGGAGAGTTAGGGAACACAAAGACCTCGTGGCCCAGACCAATAACTTGGCAAGGTATGGATGGTGACATCCGGTGCCCTAACTCAGACTGACACCATAGCAAACGACTCTCATTATAATATATGTATAACACTATAGCATATTATATATGGGCATATAATTATATATATATATAATATATATATAATATTTATATATATATATATTATATATATGTATTATATATATGTATTATATATATATATATATATATATATATATGTATTACATATATATATATATATATATATATATATATATATATATATATATATATATATAATTCTTACACCATATAGGGCCAACCATGCTTTCAAATGTATTTTTTTCTTTTTGTTCAGTAGAGACCTATATATAGGCCTATTTATATATATACATGCCATATATAGTATATATATACATGTGTGTATGTAAATTCCACATCGACCTAAAGGGCGTAATTATAAAGTTGATATCATAATGACATTGAAAAGTTTGAAATTGTAGCCATCATTAATAGCTATAACACCATTAGACAATTTTCGTTTAGGGGTTCTTCTAGCCTACCTCATCCTTCAAGGATCCCCCTGAGGCAGCCTCAATTGTTTCACAGTGCCTCCTTTTTTAGTGGTTGTAAATAAAATATGCTTTTTGAAGGTGAATTCACCCCCTACATTTGGAGGTTGCTTTGCAAGCACCATTTCATGAAACACTCAAACCACTGAGATATCATATCTTAATGAACACACATTTAAACGAATGGATGCCATCAATGAACATAGTAAATTGATTTTATTTACAGTTTTCATCACATTTTTATGAAAATAGCTAAAGCTTAAGAACAGATGATCCATGCACACAGATATACATAACACTCAAAGTTATCCAGGAAATGAACAACGACCACTCTAAACATCTGGATGGGCACTATATTGAACAGCGGTGTCCCAATTTCACAAGCTTTTATTGAAAACTAATAAAAATATGATTAAAAAAATAGATGGAAGGCAATACTTTGTTACCATATCAAGCAACATCAACAGTGGGCAAATATTTAAATATACAGTTAATTGAAAGCAGTATAAAAATAACAAGAATTATTTTAAGTGGCATTGTCTATATACACAGATTAATATAAGAATAATGAAAGTGTTAATAGTATACTCCTGATAAAGTGTACCCTGCATACAAAATCTGGCCATTATGTAGAGTGCACTTGAGTATGAACCTGTTAATAAACATTTAGCTGTATCTTTTAAAAAAAAACCTAAATAAACAGAAATAGCTGAATAAGATTAATAACTAAATGGAAAATTATTATGGGGCCTAAAACAAATACATTTATTGAAGCACCTATCACATTTTGCAACGGCTATTGTTTTTAAAAAAATTCCCTATACATACATTATGTTTTTTAAAAATATACATTACACTTACTACAGTGATAAATTACTACAATTTTGTAAATAATGTTAATATTAGTGCTAATTTTTAATGATATAATTTGAAGTTACAAATGCAACACATATACAAGCCCAGACAAGGGTTAAAATTACCCAGCCCTTGTGTGAGAGAGGAGACCTATGTATGTATCCCCCACCTATAGCAATAATCTCTTTACGAGCTAACAAAACAAGCACAGCTGGTATGATATACTGGATGCCTGCTCCAGCATAGGAACCTGTAATTCCAACTAAAAATTCAACTTGGTTGGTAGAAATGGCAACAATGAATGGTGGGATGATTGCTAGCAGAGGGCAAACTAGTCTAGGTACATACCAAGGCAGAGTACGAAACTGACTCGTCAGCATTGCATTCAAATTATTACGCAGAGTAATAGCAATGATAGGAAAGCTTGTGGACAAGGTAAAGACAGGGAATAAAGCTAGAAAATACTGGATGGGCACAATGTCTGTCAAAGCATTAGCAGTGCCAGGTTTAAAGTTGAGGCTGTACAGATCTTCTATCTTGTCAATAGCAAAGACAGCAGTAAAGCTGAGCAGCAGGTAGAATAGTAAAATAAGGAGATAATCTCCGGCCACTAGCTGCAGCAGTCTGGACTTGTTCTTGATGGGAGTCACTAGTGATGGCAGAGAGTGGTGGCACATGAAGCTGTACACGCACACACCAAACAGGTTAGGGACCCCGGACACATTGGCAACCTCAGGTTTACCTAAACCTTCACCTTTCCCTAATCTGATTGATGTTAGGATGATCATAAGTAGGAAGGCTGAAAAGAAAAATTATAGTATTTTAAAAAAAAAAAAAAAGATGAATAATATCCCTACTTTTGATTATTGTGCTTATTACTTTTATAACTTAAATGAGAATAAATTTTATTATCCATAGCCTTTACTATTAGCTATCCTTATTATTTTCATCAAACCATTTAAGTACCATGCCTTAATAACATTCTTTAGGTGTAATAGTAAATCTCTACCTAGCCAGCGAGCTAATGATGTCAAGAACTGGAGATACTTGGTCTTCTGAACATTGAAAAATGTAAATGGTCCCAGTAACAAAACAAATACAGTCTGTCGAAATGTAACATATATGAGGCAACGTAAATGAGTAGATTATACAAGTCTGGCAAATAATTCACATTGCCTTTCCTGACTGATAGCAACCCATTTTTATAAATTCAAAAATAGATATAGGTGTGTATTATTAAAACATTTAACCAAAATATTTGAATGAAATATTTTACCACAAATATTCTGTAAGCATCCATCCTGTTTAAGGAATTAGTTGGCCAGCATGGATCCTTGTCTGACAAGCTTTTGTTTGTGTTTATGTCTGTACTGTTTACAGATGAGCTGTTCTTGTATGTGCTTTTTAAAAAAATTAAAAAACAATTGCCAAGGAAAACAATTTAGATGATCAAAACACACCTGACTTATAATTTAACCAATCAAAATTTTAAATGGAGCCAACATCCAAACATCCTAGACATTACCAACTAAAGTTTATTTAACCCACTCTTACCAGGCTATATCCCGTATGGTTTTAGGTACAGCTGCAGCATAGATAGCCAAGTCTCCATACAGATAGATGATAATACACAAGTGAAAAAATAGCAGCCCCACTGCGAGAAAAATTTTGTTTTAATACCAACTGCATATGACTTTATGCAAGTTCATACTTTTTATTAAACCCTGTTGAGAGCCATGCTTATCTACATGCTCAAGAGGTGACCCATCCTTTTAAATGTCTTAACCAGCTAGTAAAATAAAAAAATTCAAACCATGAGTAGGTAGCTCAATAACAGCCTCAAGGAATATTTGGGGTTTCGGAGGCCATGTAAAAAGACATCACACCTTTGTAGTGGTGAAGGGGGGGGGGGGGAGACATCACCTTTACACTACCATTACTTTTTTTTTTTATTTTTTTTTTTAATTTTGAAGAGTTTCTGTACAACTGAATAAAACTTGCTCAACAACCTTATCTTAACCAAGTTAAATTAATTTTGTTATTTGGGGGTAGGCTGAAGTGTGATATGTCTCTTTTTCTGACCATGGAGTAGGGGGTTAGTTAGAGTGTGTAGACTAATGGGCAAAAAAAGGGTTTAATTTTTTAAGAAATACCCTTAATTATATATGTATTAATTTCAATTGTGTTTAATTAAGATGCAGAATTAAAATCAAGAATCAATTTAACATTTCTGAAGTGATGAAAGCCATCATGAAGTATCAGATCTAACAATGTCCCAAACAAAGTAATATTTAAAAAAACAAGATTTTCCTCAAGGACTGCTGATAAATTTATTGCAATTTAATATATCAAAAGCAGTATTAGGAAGGTTAACAACTTTTTTTAAAAAGCTTAATATGTTATAAACAATTTATACAATAAAAAACATTGTCAAACTTAACCATGCCATATACTGACCACTTTAAATTTCCCAAACCAAGATCCCCAGAATCACCACCAAACTTACAGAATTGTTGTGTTACCCCTGAATCATTGATGCACCTTTTCTCATGCAATGTTCCCATTCTCTACTTTTACATTATATTTGTGTCATTGCCATCCGTACATACAGTGGTGTTAACATTATTATCATTAGCCAAAGCAAACAATAATCCAGTGTTAGCTACAGCCTATACAGTTGTTACAGGAACATGCACTTTGGTATTTAGGTGTACAAGTTTGTTATGGATATGCATTTTATTATTTTACTTATATGGTAAACTTTATCCTGATAGCTCTTTGACCTTTCAAAAAAACTCACCCCTGTTAAAGTACATGGCTGCCATAGTTCCCTATGGAAAAAAAAGGAAGAAATAAACAAGGACATTAAACTAAAAACAAGTAATTAAAAAAAGTCTAGTGACAATTTTAGCGCAATTTCCTTGTGTTATCTAAAAATAGCTCTGTCGTAGCGTAAATCAAGAGCAGGGTTAGTAAAACCATTGGTTAGTTATTAAAACGTATTTATTAATTTTTTTTCAGTATTTTACATGTTTTATTTACAATAGAGTAACATGACTAAAAACCATTGCTACCGAACGTGACGTCGCAGCCATTGAACGTGATGGCGCAGCTATTGAACGTGATGACGCGTGTGGTGTGGTTGCATAAAATGCCTACTAATTCGGTCCAAATTTTAATTAATTCAAAAAATTTTTTGTGACCAAACGAAAGGATATTTTTGAAAACTTTATTCGGCAATATTGTTCTAAATTATGGCAGGAATCGATTGGTACATGTTTCAAGTCGCTAAGTGGTCTGGTTGCCGAGATATGGGCTAAAAACTGCTTTTTTTCGAGGTTTTTTGGCTTTTCCGGGAAATCCATGAAAGAAACCCGGAATTTTTATAGCCTATGTTCATCCTCGTAATTTGCTTAACATAATTGCTTTGGAACTAGTCCTCGATATTGCTTCATTGAGGAGGAGATACGACTTAAAGCTGCGGACACACATCCATCCATCCATTCATCCATCCATCCATTCCCAGAAAAGACGAGTTAATAAACGCAATTCTCCAGAATGGAAATTGCGCTAAAAAAACAAGCTGGAAAACTTTGCTGGTATTGTGAATTTGGAACCAGGTCCAAAACAGACTTTGATTACTTTGAATACCATACATATCAGAGTAATTATAAATATATCACATCATAAAAGACAATCTCTGAACGTAATACTTTTGTCCACAAAACAAAATGATATCAATAATTTGAAATATAGAGAACAGAGTGGTGGGGGAGGGTGGGAATAAGGCAGACAAGGTAGTAGTTAGTCTGGTAACAAAAGATACATGCATACTGAGGGAGAGCTATAAACTAGATGTTAATGGTAGGAAAATTAAAAAACTGAGAAATGCATACAACTTAACATACTATGAATTCTTATGTGAGTATTAAAAAATTCAGATTATGATACTTCATCTCCCATATGGATCATAGTCTGAATTTTTTAAATAATTAAGCAAGAGCTAGGTGTTAAAATCAAATTACTGGCAATAACTGAATAAGCTTATATCGTTAGAGCTTTTGTGGCACAGTCACAGAATTTTAAAAATAACAAGGAATATCACTAGAAGGGTAAAAAGAGCTACAAATGGTCATGTAGCCATGAAAAGTAATCTTACCATCTCAACCCTTTCAGTAATTTCAAAACTGGGATGAATTTCTGAGTCTGAAATCAGACAAAATATGAAATAGGCCCTTTACTGTATTTTCTGTCTCTTCAATGTAAAAAGTATAAATATTTAAACTACCAAATATCAATTAATAATAGTGAAACAAATTCTAATTTTAAAAGTTGATAGATAATTTTTCTTCTATATCCTGAACAGTTATAAACCACCTAACTTGTGCTTGGTTAATCCAATAATTCCTGAATTACATTAGTGACATTGACCACAAAACCAATTGTGCAAAGTATAAAATCTAATAGAATGTTATTGACATAGAACTACAACAATGTAGTCTCCATCAGCAGAAGATCTGTACTACATTTAATTTTGTAGCAGGCATTGTATAACTACTGTACTAAAACCATCACAATTGGCATTCTAGGGCTTAAGGGAAAATCAATATGTATCATTTTTCTAAAAGTAAGTGTCATTACATCTGACAAAATCTAAAAACTTTCTAATTTTCTTTAAATAGACACCATATAGCATTACACCACACAAAAAATGAAACTAACTAATATTGTGTAGAGATGTTAAGACACATACAGCTTGCGCGAGGCTTATACATCAATGGCGATCGTCTCTCCTCTGAATTCAACAGAGGTTGTCTCTCGCCTGTGTTGAGTGATGAATCTAATGAGTCTTTTCTCTAAATAAAAAAAAAATTAAAAATTTTCTCCAGTTTGATGATATAATAAAAAATTAGGCCTTACTATGTTGTAGTAACGCTTCTTGTGATCAAAGATACTTATTTTTCTTCATGAACTCATATAAAAAAATCTTTTATTGCCAGAAGAAAGTGTTTTTTTAACATAATAATAGAGCTAAAAATATTTAGTTATAATATACTTCATAATACTTATAATGGTTTGAAAACATTATGTAAAACAATCAGTTGGAAATAATTGTAATTTAAACTCACCAAACTTCCTTTTGTAACAAATTCCTGAAATCGCAGTTTAGCATTTGAAATAGCCATTGCCTCAATCATGAAGGTCAATGTCATGTAACTAGAAATAGATACAACAGTTATAATTAGTACCAACATAATCCATAAAGACGTGAGATTAGCTTTATGCCGGTTAATCTTAAAAACAATATAAATAAGAATTACCTCATAAACGCTAACACTACAACAGCTACCAAGCTCAGTATCCAGCCTGCCTCTTTGAATGCAGCTGGCATTGTCAAAGCACCAGTTCCCACAATCAAGTTAAAAATGTACACAAAGCCAACCTGTTTAAGTAAAAAGAGTTTTAAAAAGGTACCAGAAAACAGAAAAGCAAACAAGAAAGTATAACACTGTGATGCTTAAAATTTTAAGGCACTTCCATAAGCATTGTATATTATGAATACAAAATGAGTCTAGGTACTGGATTGATTTTTAGACCAGAAATATATGTCTCTGTGACCAAATCAATCCAAATTCAATTGATACAAATACAACTGAACTTTTCACTTACTTCACAAGTACAACTCATTCTTTACAAACAAAAAGAGTAGAGTAAGATGTTTCCAACAAATGAGTGTATTAATTTTTCAAAGTAAATTTTTACACATCTTTTGAAAGGAACATTTTAAAATCAGTATCAATAGTAGCAATAATATAGTAGGCATACAACAAAGTAACAACCCCAAATTATTTTAACAGTCAATAATTAATTAACTTACTAGTTTAGAGTACTGCCCCCCTGGATCAGATGTGTTAATATCTTTTTCATTTCGACCAGACATGTTGGAATTTGTATGCTTTATTTATGTATCACTTTATGAGATCACTTTCTAAAAAAAAATCATATATTAATTATAATTATACACAACATACTAATGCATACATAGATTGATGTACAATACTGATAAATAAACTACCCTAATATATATATATATATATATATATATATAAATATATATATATATATATATATATATATATATATATATATATATATATATATATATATATATATATATATATATATATATATATATATAAATAATTCTCTTCATGGGGACCATACAAGACACCACGCAGTTTAGCCACCACCCTCATCCCTACCTGTCAGGTGAGCTATGGTTCACCCCGAATGTTTACAATAGTAGAGCCGGTTCGAATAAGTGACGGCTATTAGGGGCAGATAATTTAGTTTTTAAACGATTTGAAACTATGGGGAGATAATGAGTTCTGCTTTATATTTTTATTGTCGTCTGTAAACTGCTGCTTTCACTGGGCGGGGTGGGGGAGGCAGTGGGGTGGGGGTAGTGTTGAATTCACAAATTATGAATTGTTGATAAGCAGAAAATAAAACAACTAGATCTAGATAGAGGCGTATGCTATGTAGCGTGTCAGCTCGTATATATATATAATATATATATTAACCTCTAACATTTCTGTTTCAAGGCAATTTAATTGGGGAGAGAACTTCATATTTTTTGTTCATTTTCCTAAATTTTTATACCTGCTGTGGGCTAAATCTAACTAAATGTAAGTTTAGGTTAGCAAATTGTAATTTTGTAAGCATTGGGACAAAAAAATGAATGGGTTGTGAAACAATACCAGCAAAATCTAACTAAACTAGATTACTAGATCAACACTGTACGTCTGTAGTCTGTAGTTTAGCTATAGCCTATAGTATATACTATATATAGGCTATGACTGACAGCAATCAGACTGTACCAAGTTCTGTTATTCAAATTTATTACAGAATTTCTAGTATTAGGATTCTTGTAATTACTAATTATACTAATCTAATACTATAATACTATAATACTAATCTATTTAAATCTATTACTAATCTAAATAAATCTATTGAATCACTTGTTAGATTATTCTTTCCTTCTTCTTTTGACAGGCCGCCACTCACTTGACTCCTGGTTATGGTGGTGAACCAGAATATTGTGAGAATAAGGGTATAAGACTGACTCAGACCACTAAAGTGACACACCAGTTTTTCACTTTCAACTTCAGTGCAGTCATGAGTCAAGGCAAGTCTGTGGTGACTGCTGTGAAGTGTGAAAATTAATTTTTTAATATCGAAAAAGAGTTAAAAAGCTACTTTTGTGGTCGATCACTTTCAATACCTAGATCTAACAGTTGAGGGGGGGGGAGGTTCACTTAATGAATGCAATACATAATACAATATGGAAAAAAAGCATCTTTTAACTTTTTAAACACATCTACAAAAATAATAATATTGAAAAATTATTACCAGTCTGAATGTTGTTAATGTTTATCTTTTCTTGACTCAAGTCACGTGACCAAATCATGTGACCAAATCTATTTTAACATTGGCTGCGTTACATTAGCCTAGCGCTTAGGCCAAGGCCTACGCGTTGCCTGGTTTTTAAAGACCATCAAACCCTGTTATTGTCTTTTCTTAATTCTTAATTATTGTAACATTGAAGTGAATCAAGCAAGAAGTCAAACAACAAATTCATCTTTGTTTTTTTTTTCCCTAAAGATCTAATAGTATTATTAGTATTGATGCCAACATGTTGAAATTAAAAAACGATTATGCGACATATGGTCCAGTGACTTCAGCCTTTTTTTTTTCCATTCCGAATACTCTTTTATAGCCTAGCCTTTGTTCATCCAAGAACACCTGCAAGGCAGCAGTTGTTTGATTATAACACCCAGAACTTCTCACTCATTGATGAGAATGATTGCTCTCCCCTGCTTACGTCAAACCCTTCATCTGCTTGGTCTATATTATGCATATATTATGATTATAGTCGAATCCGATTTAATTTTGTGTATACTTTATCTAAAATTCAGGAGAGCTCTGCCCCGCCCCCAGTATGCAATAGAAACATTTTTTTTTCTTTAAATGGTTCAACCAGTACCCCACCCCCGAGAAAAATTGTATGAAAGAAACCTTATTAGTTGTTCTCATGCATCCTTATTGTTACGTTGCACAGAACAATAATTAGTTACAGAACTACAAGGCCTACCACTATTTAGTCAATACTCTGCATCAGTGGCAGAGGCGCAGCGAGGGGGGGGGGGGCGGGGGACATATGTCCCCGGGCGCCGACCTTAGGGGGGGTGCAAATGAAAAGTTCGAGGGGGGGGGGGTGCAAATCGAAAAAAGTTTGTCCCCGGGAAGGGTCGCTATGCCTCTGATCATTGGCGTATTCGGATTGGGAGTCTGACAGCATAGAGAGGACCTCTGACTTTATTGTCTTTAAAGCTTGTTTTTTTTTTTAAAGTCGTACTTGGTCCAGGAGAATTTTATGTGTCTGACAAACGGGAGGCAGATTTATCTTCGCCAACCAGCCTCCACAATGAATATCAGTTAATTTAATGGCAGTGGGAATTCGTGTCTTATCTCATTTTCAAAACGACATTTAGACATGTATTGTGATGTATTGTGAGATCTTTATACCATGAAGTTACTGCTGTTGTGCTTGTCCTATTTTCGTTGATTAGTGCATGAAATTTAGCCTAATAACTTTAATTCACCAGGCAGTCACAACCCTATTTGCTAAGTAATTCTTTTAAGATAGATCAAAGCTGTCTCTTTTCTCAATTTGGCTAGCTTGCGAATCTGGTTTCCTTGTGAATTGTTAATGTTTTGTATACCAGTTACTCAAATACATACTGAACAGCAGTTGTATGTCTGCTTTGAATTTCTGGAATGTCAACAATTTATTTTATGATCATCTGTCTTATTTAGGAAACTGCAGTGGCTACATTTTTAAAAACCTATATCTCAACACTTCCTCAGCTTCAAAAAGTGATGTTTTTAAATTGGACCTCATGGCCTTTTTTAAATTGATTAACTAATGGAAGGTAATCCCCTATTTCTTACACCATGTTCAAAGACATAAAATGAATATAAATAACAATTGAATAAATCTTTGACTGATTATCAGTTGCTACATTTTTTTTCATTTTAAATGAATTTTATTTCTAATTCATTTGCATCAGCATTCTAGGAAATAATATTACAACTGACAATACACACCATTTTCAAGTAAAGTACAGCGGGGAATAGAAAAATTAAAGAAGATATGGCAGTGGTATACATGTTTATTCTGAACACTACTCTTTAATTCTTAGTGAGCCCTCCTCAATGATTGCACGAGACAGGTTCCTCGTTAATGCAACTCTCAAAAGCTTTAACTTATCCAGCTCAGCATCTGTCAAGTTCTGTAATTCATCATTGACATTGTATCAATATAAATTCGTGTGATCAACAGTTAAGTACAATAATTTATATTGTATCTCTGTTAGATAAAAATCGCATTTTACCTTATAATTAGAAGTGCCATCTCTCTGTAGCTCCTCAAGGCAGTGTAGCATCTCATAGGTTTGGCTGACATTCAAGACAACCTACAGAACAGATTATTTAATCAGTGTTTATTATCAGTTAATGTTAACTATAATAAAATAATGAGGAGTATTGAGGCAAGATTTAATTCTAAAAATATACCTGTGGTAAATTAAGTAGAGGTAATGCATCCATTAACATTGTCATCCAAAATCTAAAAAACAAGAACATTTTAAAATGTGTATGTGGGTACTATAAAGTATTTGTTCAACATTAAAGCTAAATATTTTATAGACAACTTTTAAAGATATTTTGTTACATTACTTATTTACTCAATACATACATTTTAGGAGCAAGTCTGGATGAAATAAGTGAAATTAATAATGAAGTTGCACCATTTATATCTCCATTATCATACAAGCTGTGAAATTCTCTATATTTGCCTAAAAAACAAAAGTTAAAAGACATGTTGCCCATATTAACATGGATTAAAAGACATAGATCATTAAAAAAAGGCTTCTCCCTTACATAAATATACATTTTAATTTTTTTTTTAAAGTGATACTTTTGTATACCAATATGTGTGTAACAGTTTAAGTTCAGAAAAAATATATGTATCCTGACACAGGATTTAATATTTCATGCAATTACAATACAGGTTATAATCTACATACCTAAGAAGGTTAAACTGTTGCTGATGAGCATTGATGGACCAAGGTGATCAATTAAATCCAGATGTGAAAACTTGCCTTGTTCACAATATTCAGTAAGAAACCTTAACATTTTAATAAAAAAAGCTGATTTGAATTGAACATTTAAAATAAAGTAAATAGAAATAGAAATTGACAAATGTGGGAAAACAATTAACAAAAAATGGAGCTTACCTATCTGTAACTTGCTTGATTATAGTAGCATCCTGTAGCAAATAATGAAATTGTGGAATTATTTGCATAGAGAAAAGAAGAGTGAATTGAGTAAGTGTTGAGTGAAAGGGTTTGAGGAGAAAATCTGTAAAACATCAAAGGAAATCTAAAAGTAGTTGCAGGACTAGTACCTTTGATTTTAAAAACCAGGATAGTGCAGAGCCAAGACGCTCTTGCTTTAGACATTTCATCCCCATAACCTTACAGATACTCTGACCTGCAATAACAGAGAAAATTGAGTTTAAATAAATTGTAAATGTTTTATGGCTTGATGCACAGATTTATTGAGGTAAAAAAAAAGACATGAAATAAAAAGGAAACTTCATTGTTTCCAAGCCTTTAAACTTGCTACTTTAGAAAGAAACAACATTTTAAAATTCTTGTGTAATGTAACATTGAAATCAGTTGTATCATCAACATTATGTTGGTACTACTCATTTTATGATCATTAAAGACAATTCTTCTCCCCCACTGTCCAATTAATGCATTTATAGCTGTACAAAATACCTTGTGCAATAAGTTTTCTTTCTTGACACAAATGAAGTACTTTATGAGCTTTACTTTCTGAATCTAGAGGTATATGCTCAACGTATGCCTCTAAATAAGCCCTGGAAGTAAAATATTGGTAAACATTAAATAAATATTGAAAAAAAAAAGCAATACTCAAATTCATTATTTTGAAGAATGGTGCACATAAAAAGGGTTTGATTAAAGATGTAGACAATGAAAATAGTTAACTTTTACAAATGCTTAACCATAACTAAAATAGTTTATTACTATGTTATTAATGCACATAACTAATAAAAGGATTGTATTTTTAGCATGCTAAACAAAAAAATAAATCTAGCATATTATTAAAAAATAAAATGTCCATACATGCCAAATGTAGGGCAGAAATCCAGATAATCAACTCCAACCTGCCATAGACTGTAATGAACGATTCACAAGTTAAATGGTGTTTTATATAGTGTTTTGTTATTAAAATAATAAGCTAAATCTAGATGCTACTTTCTTAAAAATCAGACAAAATTTCTTACCTCTTGTGTGCCATTAAAGCAGTGGCATATTCCAACAACAGGTACTCTCTTAAATTGGAACCAAACCTAGCCAGTCAAGAAATATAATAATTTGTTAAAGAGACCACCTGATCTAAACCTACTCTACATTATAACAATTCTCCTTTCACAGCCAATCAATACTTCTGACATAATCTGCAGAACGGTCACCAAGCATAACTTACGGCAATATCTGTGGATCCAAATGACCACAATGATGTAAAACATCAGCCAAGTGAGAAACAAACCACCAGCTGCGATGACTCAAGAATGTGCTGCAGATATATAATTGGTGTTAGGCAAAAATAAGCTATCGTAGACAAAATATATTCCTGGCAAAAACTACAACTAGGTTAATACAAGGGTGGAATATGTTCCACAAAATTTATAAGTGGTGACTAGGAGAATTTTATCCCATATGTAATATAAGTAGCTAAAAATAAGAGTTGAATAAAATAGGAAAAAAACAAAACCAAATAAAATGAAATCAAGTGCACTTTTTACAGGGAAAACAAAATTACCAGCTGTCTTTGATGACCTGATGTATATCAAACTCCATAGCTGCTTCAAGAATGTTATCTAGTTCCTGACCAGGCTGACCATTTATATAATATACATCTTGACATGCCTTCATAACAAAGATAAAAAAAAAAAAAGATATAACTGAGATAACATTTGCAGGGCTAAGTAAATATGAAAATGCATACAGATATTGGTTATACATATCAAGCCTTTAATCTTGAATGCACAAGTTCCAACTTTATCTTAGTTAAAAGTAAATTAACACAGTTTATTAACAATAAACAATCAACCTTGATATGAAAGCTCAGGTCTGGTAGACGGACTGTTGGATTTTGGTAGAGGAGCTTGGAGACCAACAAATGATACCATGTTTTACATTCGTCTTTTAAGTCTTGGAATACTCTATTATCTCCACACAGCACCTGATTAAAAAAAAAATCAACTATGTAAATAAACATTCAAGTAAAAAAAACTCAGCTCAGAAATTTTAAGCTTAATATAGAGCCTAGTTATCTACCAGCTGTAATGTACACTTATAAACCAACAATTACCTGAACAATAGTTTCAAGCTCTGGATAGGCAGCAAACTGTCCAGCCTGATATCTACGAATGCATTCATCCCTCCAGTGTCTCCATTTCATCTCATATTCTGCAGCAGACTGTGCATGTTGGTACTGAAATATTGCTTCTGATAAGAAAAATCCACTCTTCTTGTGAAACTTTAATAAAGGCTTATTAGTTGGTTTCAGTTAAGTCTGTGTTCTCAAAAAAATACAGTCTACTGATTCTAGTAATACACAAATAAAATCATATTTGCACAATTTAGTGGCTTATTAAGGTGGGTAAAAAGAACTTAGATAAATAGCATAGTAGAACAAGTAAGCTTACGTGGGAAAGGAAAGAAACAAGTAGCCTTATTTGGTAAAGGAAAAAACAAGTAGCCTTATGTGGGAAAGGAAAAAACTCACTGTCCAATGTGGCATTTTGCGTAAAAGCTCATCCACACCAACAAATGGTTCAGACTGACTGTACAGATGAAGTGCCAATAACTTGCGCACATTTTCTGTGTTACCTTGAAGCAAAAGGCTGTAAACCTAAAAACAAATTAAATGTCAGTGTTATAACTTTTTTGCCTCCAATATGAGAAATGTTTGTATTGTGTAATAAAGAGTATTGAGATATTTTGAAACACTTATTTTTATACAGCAAAAACAACAGCAATACAGCTATTAAAGGTCTTGAAACCTTTACAATGAAGACTACAGATATTAATATTTCTTCTAATAGTCATTATTAAATATCATAACCGTTCATAATAATAATGGACAGACCACCACTACACTAGTTTGTGTTGTACTATAATAGGATATGTTTATTATGTTGTTGAATATTCAGATAGAAAAAAATGTAGTACATACTGCTGACCAGTAGTGTGGATGGGCAGATGGGTTGTCTGACTGAGTCACCTCCATAGCAAGTTGTTTCCCTTCAGGAAAATGCCACTGTAACCAGTCTAGAAGTGGGGTCAAAATGAGACCACCTAAACAGATAAATAGCAATTATTATGAATTTGGGAATGTGCAAAAAAACATACAGACATTAAGCATGATCTACTGGAAATATTTTAAGTTTACCTTCACCTCAACAGTTAAGAAGTTAAATTGTTTAAATTTAAATCTTCAAAAGTTAGTAAAGGTAGTAAAGCTAGTATGAGTAGTAAAAAAACAATAACAGACCGTCTTAATAACATACCAGGAGCAACATCAATAAAAATAATTTCACATAAACTCCAAATTAGTTGAACTACTTCAAATTCTTGGATATGCTCTTCATACTTGAGCTTTTGCTGCTCATCTACACAAGAATCTGAAAACAAAAATGTCCAGTGTTTAAAAATTTAATGCCTTTCTGCACATTTTTTAAAGATAGAAAATGTTTATATTGCACTCCATAGTCTTTCTGTTACGTTCAAATGGTTTTTGTAATTAAAATTTTCAGAAAATTTTATACCTGAAATATTCATGAGTTCCATGCTGCAAGCTTTCAATACAGCCCTATACTGTTTACTTGCTTTGCGTAACCTGAGTAAGCAAACAAGTTGTAGTACAAGTACGGATATTTTTTTAAAATTGAAATTATTGTGTTGAATTATTTAATAAACAACATGTGAATGTTAAGGTGTCTAAATACTCACTGTGTGGATAGCATGGACTGCGATAAACTGTTAACTTGTCCCTGTAGCATCACAAAAATATCTGTAAATGGAGAATTAAATCAAATTTACAACAAAGCTTTTATCTAGTTGCTATTCAAGTAAGCAGTCTTATAATTAACGAGAAAAATGGCCCGTTGAGGAAGGATACACCGGGCGCTAGGTTGATAGTGCTGTCTCTTTTCTCTAAACAAAAACCACCCCCCCCACACACACCACCCCCACCCCCACCCACACCCCCACCCACACCACCCCCACCCCCACCCCCACCACCCCAACCCCCCACCCCCCCACACACCACCCCCCCACACACCACCCCCCCCACCCCCACCCCTACACACACCACCCCACACACACACCACCCCCCACCCCCCCCCCCCCCCCCCCCCAAAAAAAAACATGTCTACCGTCCCATTCAACGAAATATAATTATATACTTTTTCCAGTGTCCGCCCCCTCCCCGAAAATTCTACACCCGCCCCCGAAATTTTCAAGTACCCTCACCCCTCTCCGGGGAGGAAAAAGTCTAAATTAAAACCACCCCCCCACTCACCCCCACCCCCCCCCTCACACACACACACATTACCACCACCCCCCACCCACCCCCCCCCCCCCCCAAAAAAGCATGTCTACCGTCCCATTCAACAAAATATAATTATATACTTTTTCCAGTGTCCGCCCCCTCCCCGAAAATTCTACCCCCGCCCCCGAAAATTTCAAGTACCCCCACCCCTCTCCGGGGAGGAAAAAGTCTAAATTAAAACCACCCCCCCCCACTCACCCCCCATCCCCCCCCCACACCCCCCCCCCTCCCCCCACCCCCCACCCACAACCCCCCCCCCTAAAAAAACATGTCTACCGTCCCATTCAACGAAATATAATTATATACTTTTTCCAGTGTCCGCCCCTCCCCGAAAATTCTACCCCCGCCCCCGAAAATTTCAAGTACCCCCACCCCTCTCCGGGGAGGAAAAAGTCTAAATTAAAACCACCCCCCCCCCCACTCAACCCCCCCCCCCCACCCCCACCCCCCTCAGACGTTCTTACGCGGGGGTGGGGCTTCGCCCCTACCCGAAGAATTGTATGCAAGAAACTCTTCACGCAAACCATTTAGATTAGACAACATTTCCTTTTTTTCAATGTTTCAATGACGTCATTACATTACTGTGTGCACTCTCTGGTTTGAGATTATGTTCTACTCTACGCTAAATGTGTCGACGTCATATTTCGTTTTTCGAATTACTGTGCAGGTTTTTAAATTCCTTGTGTTTTCTCTAGAGCGTTCTTGTCAGACAGATAGATAGATAGATAGATAGATAGATAGATAGACAGACAGCGAAACTATTATTATAGATAATTATGCAAGCAGCTGATTCACTTACTGTGTGTTTCATTTACCAGCTTTCTAGCTACATCATGCATTTCAGCATTCCATTGTAGATCAAATATATGTTGCTCACCATCGCCTGTTTTGCTTGATTCTGATTTGAAAGTACAAAACATTTTTTATCATTAGTTATTTATTTTAATTTGGGATACTTTTACAAGCTTAAATTTGTACTGAACCAGCTACAATAAAACAATAGTTTTTTTTTATAAATATTCTTTACTGAGGCTGTGTGAGTACACCCTATTTTATTTACTGTAAATAACAGTAATAATGTACAAAAGGCTAACTATTTATATTGAAACAGCAGTCAACCAATCAAATATGTGTGGTGCAAGAGGTTAACTATATAATAACAAGTTCTACATACAAATTGTGCAGGGTCATTGCCCTTCGATTCTAAGCTTGATGCTTTTTCCAGTGTAAGAATATAACTGACCCAGGTTACAAATTAAACATCAGTTTATTTACTAGACTAACTTCAATTTGTGCAAAACTCTAACTCTATTCTACTGCTATTCTACACAACTTTCTAAAAACCTATTCCACTGCAACTTGATTGTATACTTTATCAATTAACTGTTTGACAATAACCTCCTTCTAGAATGATCTACCCCTGGACTGATTTATAATTTTCTCTCTCTAATTCAACACCAGTTACTAGTCATCTCACTTCTCCCATTGGTCTGGCTGTTTTAATGTTTTCTACCTTCCTTGACAAATAGCAGCTCAAGCTACCCACTTTTAATCATTGACTTACTCTTTTTGGATGGCAATTGAGTCTGGAACACATGAAGTTGCTTTCCCATACCCCATTCACAGCTTAGCATTGAATCTTTCATCTCTTTCACAGGCTAGAAAAAAAAGGGTTATTAACTATGAACCATGTAGAGAAAAAATTAAAAAGATTCTGCTTAAGAAAATAGCCATAAAAAATTATGGAAAGCCCCAATCAAAATTATTACCACTTAGTTTTAAACAAATGACACCGACTAGGCCTGCCATGTCAAGCAGTGAGTGTCGCTAATACAACTAGATTTGTTAAGTACTAACCATATCTAGACTATACTAACTTAACTAAAACTAAATCTAGAACATTATTAGGCCTACAATATTCAGAATATTCTAGTTAGTCTTACTTATAACTTTTTTTTTATATTTAAACTAGTTAGGCCCTAACTTGTTTTACTTCTTTTTAACTTACTTACCCAGAAAATAGAATGACTAGATCTAGATCTAATAAATTACTAATTAATTAGACTACCATTTTATTTTAGAGCCTACTAAGTACATTATGATTAGGCTTATTCACTTCAAAAAAATAAAATAGGTGTGTTGGGTTGTTAGTAGTATTGAAATCTCGACTACTTTTATACTTAGAAATAAGGGTTCGGCGTTTGGACGTATGTTAATGGTAGAACTAGGGTTGAGGTTCTCTTAGGTTAGGGTTGTCATTAGCAAGTAAGCAAGACATGTGTATTTATTTTAGTTAGGCCTAGCTAACTGAAACCTACTAACCCAACAGCCCCCTTTTTAGGAAGCTTCTATTATCTTTAAAAGTATAGGCCATAGGCCTATCACTTAGAATCTAGATCTATATATTATATTGGCCTATTCTATATTCATTTTGAATTTTGACAATGAACCCTGCTCTGTATGTCTTCATCTTATCTGTATTTCTGCCAAGTTACATGTTGTATGAAAACTCGAATAATCTATAGACTAAAACTAAAAGTAACACACCCCTTTTAAAAAAGTTAAAAAGCCTGCCCCCAAATTCAAATCGGCAATTACCAATAATTGCCAATTAGCATGTCCGGCTAGGGGGGGTCGGGGAGGGGGGTTAAGAAGTGTGATTCAATCTGTGATTTCTCCGTCGGATATAGACTAGATCTAGATCTACTTTCTAAATCAAACTTATACAGTTTAAAAGGTTATTCGGTTAGGAACAGAATGATGTATAACATGTTAATTTAAACACAGCAAAAGCATGCAAAAACTACTAGATTCTAGATCTATAGTGAATAGTTATAGTGTATGCAGGGCTAGGGAAAATTCGATTTTCTCGGCAGTGGCATCTTCTTTGCCCGGTCTTGGTTAGCGGCTTAATAATCTAAATTCTAAACCTTCAGCCCAGAGATCTAGATTCTAGATGGATTAGTCTCTACAATAGTAGAATAAATTAATAATGTTCTCCGCAATTTTTCTAATCAAAGCAGCTTATTAACTGTTCAATTTTGAAAACTTGCCAAAATAAATTGTTCAACTTCGCGCTCTATCCCTGTAGTCGCCATTTTCACTGATTTGTGAATGTTTTTAAACTTCACGAGTGTAGGCCTACACTCATTATTCTATCTTTACACACAGGCTACAGGAAGATCTAAATCTAGGATTAGTTGTCCCCCCCCCCCCCCCTCCATTTCTAGATCTAGATTAGATCTAATCTAGTTCCGTCTCACTCTGTTTTAATTTTTTTTTTAATTTAAAGTTGTTTTTTTTTAAATTTACAAAATTATTGGTGAGCCTGTAAAAAAACAACCCCGTTGTAGCACTAATAAAATATTATCTACTACCTACTTAACCTAACTATATGACAGACTTGTGGCACAAGCAACAATACAATAACTTACTACAATATCTATCTTAGATCAAACCATCAGTATTCTCTTCCAAGTCAGAAAAGTACGTTTTACAAACTGTTCAACATTACAATGTAACCAAAAAACTCAGCATGGTATGATGATACTGACAACACATTCCGATTCAGTATAGCTTAATGAACTTAATGCATATTTATTTTAGGCCTATTATTATTATATAAACAGTGCTCTATTGAAATAAGTCACCACTCTGAACATCAAAAGGGGGGGGGGGGGAGGATCAGGGGCGGTTGTTTAGGGGTTTTATATCCAGGTTTTTACTTTGGCCTAAATACTTGGCACCCCTTTTTAAATTGCCACTATCAAGATCACTGTTCGATTTATGGCAAGGATTAGAAATACCTTTCCCTTTGGAAGTGAGATTGAGACTGTTAGTCTGTTGCTCCACAGAAGACTATTATACCAGTTAGTTTTTTAAAATATTGCCTAGCTAGCATTTAATTAGGAACATGATTCTTCAACACAATTAAAATGTTTACATGCACAACTTACTCTTCAACATCTTAAGTTTATTCTAATAGTACTCCACCAAGTGTAGTAGGCTAAACTTTTTTAAAAAGTAATGTTGTAGATAGAACAATACTGTTTTTTCCACTATTGGAGAATGTGTGCTCAATCCGACCTTGATTTTAAAGACAACATAAAATGTGTGTATATTCTTGATACGGCAACAATATCTGTTCAACTTTAGTAAATAAAAACCACAATCAAAACACATTCTATAAACACAGCAGTTACAAAAATACTCAATGTAATTTGAAAAGCTGAGAGATCAAGAAGGATTGTCAAAGCCAACATAAAAATAAGACAACAAAATACTTCAGTTTATGGAAGGAATTCAAAACATTTTTGATTATCATCAATTGAAATTGTAATACAACTTCTATTATTATTGGCAGTGTAAGAATACAATTCTGATGAAAAACAAAAAATATAACTTTATAAATAACTTCAGCATCAAGATTCACACAATAATGTAGACGTATGCACTTAATATCACATTGCCTAGCAATTTTCACAAACATATAAATACAATAAAAGTTATGCCTTATTTTCACCAAAATTTAGGTGCCAGCATTTAGAAACACATTTCAGATTTTTAACAGGCACACCATTTTAACATAGATTCAATTAATGCTGTTCTGGCTATCTTTCCCACCTTAATTTGAACAAAAGTAGTGATTTGTATTCAAATTAGCTACAAGATCTGCCTTAAAAATACATATGTAGGCACTTATTACAACGAGCATTGGTACACTCATTATACCAACGATTAGAGAATTCTGGAGTATGAGAAGCCAAGCCAATTACAGATTACATAACACAGACAATAAAAAAAACAATCAATTCATATTAATTAAGAGCACATGATTTGAAAAAAAAACATAACTATTGATATATTTTCAGTCTGAATTATTGTCAAAGTACTTTTGAATTATGTTCTGCAGAACTAAAATTCCACACAAGATTAATAATATACATACCAGATGATTTAAGTATTATTTTGAATTTTTGACAAAAATGCATAAAAAGTTTCTTTGGTCAATGGCATAGGTAAGATTTAGGTTATGGGGTTTAAAATCTGCAAAGAAAACACCCATGGGAGCTATTCACCAGTTGTTTTTTTTTAAAACTCCTGAACAATTATTACAATGTAAAATTGTGGATTTATGGTATGCAAAATGTTGAAACTGAGAGCATTGAAAGCAACACATGTGACAACAACTATAAGTTAATGTAAGAGACCAATTATTTAGGGGTCCATGCCTATGCCAGTGATTATGGTTCATGATAAAATGTACAAAATCTGTTCATTTTTAATCAATACAAGTGGATGAGTGAGATATGGAATTTCCCTTAACATTGATTTTGTAACCATAATGAAGTATTGAAATAATACTGTTACAACCCTGGTTAAAGTTCAGTTTTTTCAACTGTTGGCATCTTCCGTTCACCAGTTTCTGGTATATGCTGTTCATTGGTTTCTGATATTTGCTGTTCATTGGTTTCTGACATTTGCTGTTCTCCAGTTTCTGAAACCTGATGTTCACCAGAGTCTGCCATAGGCTGTTCACCAACATCTCCCTTTTGCTTATTCTTATCTGTAATAATAACACTTTGTAAGATACATTTCTACAATAGAAAATTATCTGTATGTTGCTCACTATTTATGGCTCTATTTAGAAAAGAATTTACAATATGAAAATAAATTCCAGTCTAAAGTAAGATAAGTTTGTAAGATGGTGTTACCTTTAGGTTTAGTCTTTTTTTTAACTTCTCCTTTCCACTCCTCTTTTAAGCATTCTGTAATAGTTCCAGAAATTTACATAATAAAATTTGTAGTGGAAGATTTAATATTTAAAAAAAATATATTGATTCTGAAATGTAACACTTGTAAGAGAAGCGAACAACAAACTTTTAAAGAGTATGACACATTACAAAATCATTACACCACTGAGAATTTGTGCTATAAGTTTCATTAAAGTTGCTCTTGTTTATGTTTCTTGTTATTATTTATCTTCATTGAGTAAGAAAGCTGTAACAATTAATAATCTACAAAACCTAATTCTGTTTAGTTTTTACACCTTTCACGTTACTCTATCAAAAAAAAAAAAAAAGATTTATTTTTAAGATATATTATTTTACTTACCTAGATCATCCTTTTTAAGAACTTTATCCTTACAAAGAAATTTTGTAAGATCTTTATCTTGATGGTTCCAATACCAGTCTTCTATTGTCTCTTCAAAATCTTCAACTATTTGAAAGCACTGGAAAAAAATTGTGTATTCTTTTATTAATATAATTATAAAAGGCATATTGGTATTTCTTAAGCTCAATCCTCATTTCAGTGGTTTCTTAACTCTTTTCTGTCACAGAACTAATTACAGTGCACTAGCTACATATGGCAACACAGACAAATAGTTGTAAGACACAATAGGACAAAAAAAGCTAACCACATGAAAGGTGGCTGGGTTGCAACTCACCTTTCTCTGCATCTCTGTCACCCCAGCAGATGGTGTATCCCACAGCTCATATGGTATTCCCAGTTCAACTTTAACACCTTTATCCCTGACACAAAAGCACCAATAGAAAATTAATAAACTTATAACTATCTAAACACATAATTGTACTTAAAATAAACTTTTCAAAAGGACACAAAGATATTTATCTGTCTTACTTCAAGTTGTGCAGAGCTGTCATGGTCTGACTTCTGCCTTTAGCAAATCGAAGGCTGCCTTTTCTCTCTGCATGCACATTATATTCTAATATTTTTTCACAAACATGAGGGTCATTAACAGCTTCAATCAGACGTAGTTCACTGTAACAAAATTATTATGTTGTGTAAGTTTTTACATACATTAAAATAAACCCAATAAGAAATTTGGATATTTAGAATCCACCCTTTGAATGCTTGGCAAAATGAGCCCCAGGCATGGCCTCAACCTACTCATGGGCTTACTGCTTTGCTGTAAATATGAATTATTTTACACAAACTTACGATTTTCTGTACTGTTTCTTTTTCTTTTTTACATCTAGGCCATAACCTGTTTCAATTACTTCGTTGGTCTTTCCAGTCTCATCTAATCTACCTCTTAACTCAGTTGCCAAGTACTTGCAAACTGCAATAAAAATGTTAAAGTACTAAGTAAAAGTAGTTTAAAGTAGCATAATAAATTAATATAATTTATTTTTGTAAAAATACTACTAAAAAAAGTAATAAATAGGCCTAGAAACTAGTATTACAATATTACTATTTTTAACTTAATTTATAATTTTATTTTAACTCAAAAGCAGTCAGACCTGCTTATTTTATTACTTTTAATTAATTAGTTTCAGATATTGTCGAGGTTTATTCCACCGGAATATCTTAGATTCTGCTTTTCTTGTAAAATCAGATTTAAAATGTAGATCTAGATCTAGATTCTAACCTTCACATAATGACGGATTTCTGTGGGGGTCTTCGTGAGATTCTGGCTCATTTGCTTCTGTTCCATGGCAACACCGAGGCGTCCCGTAAAGAAACAGTAAAATAATAGGCAAAGCTACAATCGCATTGTATTCCTTGAACATGTTGGCAGCACTGGGAGCAATAAGAGGCAATTAATTAGATATTACAACTAAACAAACAAGAATGTAATTTAAAATAACAAACTTCACTTGGCCTACCAAGTTAGTGCTGACAGTTTTCAGCCTACCTGCAGTCGGAAGAAAAATGAAATGGGAAGTAGATTTGCTAAAACTGAAAGCTAGTTACGGGATTTTCCAATGTAGGCTAACTCTTCCCTTAGCTGTACATTTCTGATTGGCTAAGAAGAAGACGATATAAATATCTACATTAGGCCTGGCCTAGGCCAAGGCTAATGTCGAATTATTTGTAAGATTTATTTTGTCTTTGCCGCTTTTAAGATCTAATATCCTTTTTAAATATTCTTAGTAGAGTCTTTATGTTACATCTAGAGTCTACAGACTATAAATGTAGGCCAAATCAGTTTAATAAACGAATAGCTTTTTCATTTTAGGGGTCATCCATAAATGACGTCACGCTTTTTTGGACGATTTTTACCTCCCCCCCTCCCCTCCGTCACACGTCGTCACAAAAAGCCAGACCCCCCCTAAAATGACGTCACACCTCAACCTACAACCCCCCCCCCCCCTCAAAATTGCAGTTGAATTTTTTTTAAACATCGATATTTTTCCAAAATCTTGTCTAAACTATTAGAGAGTACAATTTATTAAAACAGTTATCTAAAACTCGAAATAACGTCTAAAATTCGTTTTCTAACATTGCTTTTTTATAATGCAAAAATGTGACGTCGCAACATCTGAACCCTCCCCCTTCCCCCTCATCAAACATCGTCACAAAATAACGGACCCCCCTCCCCCTACGAGTGTGACGTCATTTATGGATACCCCCCTTATTATGCCGCTGATATATTTTTTTCTAACATGCTTGGCGCCCCCTGTATAAGCTAATATACTATATTATACTATATAGGCCTACATTTATAGTTTAAAGATTAAAGACATTTATGCATCAGCCGTCCTACTGAAAACTAGAGAAACCAGAGTTTCTTCCAGGCATCTCTTGGGGGTGGGGCGGAGCCCCCCTCCCCGAAGAAAGTCTACCGCCCCCCCCCCGAACAACGAGATGGATTTTATATAGTAAACATACACTTTTACTAGTGTCCGCCCCCCCCCCCCCCCGAAAAATGTTGACCGCCCCCCCCCCCACGAAAATTTCAAGTGCCCCCCCCCCCCCCGCCCAGAGAAAAAAGTCTGGAAGAAACACTGAGAGAAACGATATAGCTTTTTTACCACCGGTTATGCATTTGAGATCTAAAAATGGCACGTAGAGAGCAATATAGATCTATACTAGCCGTCCCGGCCAGGCCCTGCACTGGCCTCTGTGAAAAACCTATCTGTAAATGACCATGGCATGTGTGTTTCGTAATCAGCATATACCCGGCATTGCCCACCCTAACCACAATCAACCAAAACCACAACACACAAAAAAAAAGAACCGCAAACATAACACAAACAAACACAACACAAACACAACATTAACACAACAGAACCACAACACAACCCAACACAAGCACAACACAAACACAACACAGACACAACACAACCACAACACAACCACAACACAACCACAACACAACACAAACACAACACAAACACAACAAAACACAACACAAACACAACACAACACAAACACAACACAAACACAACACAAACACAACACAAACACAACACAAACACAACACAAACACAACATATACCGGGAAGGCTAGTATTATATAAAATTGTATATCTTCTTGTAGTTTGGTGCAGGTGTCTATAAAAGAGCTTTCTGAAACATATCTGTAAAGGAACATGACATGTGTGTTTATTAGTCAGCATATACCCGGCATTGCCCACCCTAACCACAATGGTAATTTTTAATCCAATATTCAGCCATTCCGGCAATACCTTTCATAAACATTCACTTAAAATGTATTAAAATCTGTAGTTATTATTATTAGCCGTCATACTAAGAGTGAGATTTTAACTATTAATACTGTTTAAATGCCGAACACACCACAGATCATGAAGTAGATGTTGAACTAAAAGCTGTTCGTGTAGGCCTATATATGTGTGTGCGGCGTGCATGCGTGTGTGTGTGTGTGTGTGTTGGTTTAGCTGTAGGCAGCTGTGAGCTGACTATATAGATATTGAAGGTTAGGCTTATAGGCCTATATCATATAATCCCCATTTGGTAATAGAGCTAAAGTAAAAGACATAAACAATTGATAACATGACAAAAGCTGAAACCCACGTTGACATCCCAACCAGAGCTGCATCGATTGTGTGACGGTGCTGTACGTCAGCAACAACAGAGCTGGATCAAGTTTCCAGCGGCGGCTTATGAGTGAGGCAGATATATAATATTACTTTCCTTAAGGATAGTAAGTTTTACAAGCACATGGCCCAATGAAGCCGCCTATTAATTTAACAAAAGAACTGGCCCGGGCCTTAGGGTGCACAAACATCAAGAGGTTAGGAAAGCGGTTAATTATTTTGTTACAAGCTGACCCGCGACGTAGTATACGCCGCCATCTATTTGTTTTTATAGGCTAATTTGTGAATTCAACACTATTTCATTTTCAAGGCAATGTTTTTGAAGATCTACATTGAACATAGTAATCACACATCGATGTAACATGATAATGGACTGTATAAGATGTTTACCAGGCGCCCTACACAAGATCACCCCGCTCCGGTCTATGACCCGTTTAAACTAGATTTTTCGAGTCAACATACTCGGGCAGATGAGGCTCGTTAGCTGGGGACAGCCACTCTTCTAGGAGAGACAACTCCAAAATCAAACAACTGCTGCCTTGTAGTTTGTTCTTGGTTGGACAAAGGCTATGGAAGCAAATCCAAAAAGAAAAGCAGGCTGAAATCGGAGTCAATGGCCTCAATGGCGCATAACCAGTTGACACGTACGTATCCTTAATTGTGATGGAGGCGTGGTGGAGTCGGCAAAAGCTCATGGTTGATAAATTCGAAAAAGTCTCGAGTTCAAACTCTCTGGCAGATAGGGCTCGATCCCTCCCAACACTAAAAATTAAAAACGAAGAAGAAGAAGAGTCAACATATAGACTATGGGGCAACATGTAGGATAAGGGGCAACATGTAGACTATGGGGCAACATGTAGGTTATGGGGCAAGATGTAGACTATGGGGAAACATGTAGACTATGGGGCAACATGTAGACTATGGGGAAACATGTAGGTTATGGGGCAACATGTAAGTTATGGGGAAACATATAGGTTATGTGGCAACATTATGTAGGTTATGGGGTAACATGTAGACTATGGGGTAACATGTAGACTATGGGGCAACATGTAGACTATGGGGAAACATGTAGGTTATGGGGCAACATGTAAGTTATGGGGAAACATATAGGTTATGTGGCAACATTATGTAGGTTATGGGGTAACATGTAGGCTAAGGGGCAACATGTAGACTATGGGGCAACATGTAGGTTATGGGGCAAGATGTAGACTATGGGGAAACATGTAGACTATGGGGCAACATGTAGACTATGGGGAAACATGTAGACTAAGGGGCAACATGTAGGCTATGGGGCAACATGTAGGTTATGGGGTAACGTAGGCCAAGGGGTAACATATGTAGACTATGGGGCAACACATGTAGGTTATGGGGCAACATGTAGGCTTAGGGGCAACATGTTGGTTATAGGGCAACATGTAGGCCAAGGGGCAACATGTAGGTTATAGGGCAACATGTAGGTTATGGGGCAACATGTAGGCCAAGGGGCAACATGTAGGTTATGGGGCAACATGTAGGTTATAGGGCAACATGTAGGTTATGGGGTAACATGTAGGTTATGGGGCAACATGTAGGTTATGGGGCAACATGTAGGTTATGGGGCAACATGTAGGTTATGGGGCAACATGTAGGTTATGGGGCAACATGTAGGTTATGGGGCAACATGTAGGTTATGGGGCAACATGTAGGTTATGGGGTAACATGTAGGTTATAGGGCAACATGTAGGTTATGGGGTAACATGTAGGTTATGGGGCAACATGTAGGTTATGGGGCAACATGTAGGTTATGGGGCAACATGTAGACTATGGGGTAACATGTAGGTTATAGGGCAACATGTAGGCCATGGGACAACTAGCAAGCTGTATATTGAAAGAACATTGCTGTCCTACATATGCTTGGTGTTATATCAAGGGTATTTTATACAGTAATGCTTCAGTGTTCTAAATAATATACATGCAGCATTTATAGTTGTTTGTCTGGTTGATTCGAGTTCTACTTTTAATTGGCAGACAAATCACAAATCAGTGTTTTCTCCCCCCCCCCCCTCCTCACCCCATCACATACTTTTAGACAAACTACTGTAATAGAGACTTTACTTTTAAAATTTTCTGCTTTAAAAGGGAATACAGTTTATTTGTCCCGACTTGTGTTAAAATGATGTTATAAGAACAAAAAAATAAACAACTATTCCACCTTGATACATTTAAGCTTAGTTGGCCAAGACGGAGCTTAACTTCTGTACAGCGCTTTCTGAACAGGCAAAATAATGCGACAAAAGGAAATTGAATATTATGTTGGGCTGCTAAGCTATCACTCTCAATTAGAGTATTGATCAGCAGGCTAGCTGCAAAGAGCCGCTGTGCTTATAATTACCGCTTAGTTTTATAGATGTCACGATGTAAGGTCTAATGTAATGTTTTTTAATGAAGAAAAGACGGTTGGGTTCTATGTTCTTAATTATTCCAACCCCAACCGGCCCTACCCAAATCGACGTGAATTTTTCTCTGTATCTGCAGAAATGTGTCTTTTAAATATGAAACAACGCTATAGTTTTTATTTTGATGTTAACGGGCCGTCTATAAATGACGTTCTAACTCATGGGTGGGTACTTTTGTGACGAATTGCGACGAAGGCGGGTGTAATACAGAGGCGTAGCGACCCTTCCCGGCGCCCGGGGACAAACTTTTCGATTTGCACCCCCCCACCCTCGAGATTTCGATTTGCACCCCCCCCCTCAAACTTTCGATGTGCACCCCCTCAACCTTTCAATTTATTTTTCCAACCCATTTTGGCAGGTCACTTGCATGCCAGCAGATATAGGAATCTTTGAAGGTCGTTTATTTCTGATTTGAGTATGTATGATGCTTTGATAATGAATTATACAATGTTTCTTCCAGACTTTTTTCTCTGGGGGGGGGGGTACTTGATATTTTCGGTGGGGGGTCAACATTTTTCGGGGGGTGGGCGGACACTAGTAAAAGTGTATGTTTACTATATAAAATCCATCTCGTTCGGGTGGGGGGGGGGGGGGGCGTAGACTTTCTTCGGGGGGCACCCCCCCCCCCCCCCCGAAGAGATGCCTGGAAAAAACTCTGCAATGATATGCGTTTTTTTTCGCTCCTTCTGTTTTTTTTAAAGCGTTGGGTTTTCAGGAATTTCAAACAATCTTTGCGACTTCTCTGTTTTAGCGACACCGGTACATAGATGGATATTTTATACTTCCTTGTTCCGGTTCAACCCACCTAACAGTACAGTACCTAGCTTAGCTCATCTGAAATTCGTGTAGACTGACCAGAGTCCTCGAATTTCGGTAAGTCACTATGTTAGAATGCAATGTTGCGAAAGAAAATGTTTGATGTCAGGCCGACAAGCAGATAAAGCTGATAGGCTGAATGAAATTATACTTAAGTAATATGTTAAAAATAAAATAATGGTTGACTGAATTTCACCAAGTGACCAAAAGCCAAAAGTAACTAAAAAGAAGTCAAGAGTCAACTGACCCAACTGTTTCTCAGTTTGGCGATTGCCGATGTACTGTACAAAATAGAAGTGTAGTAGGCATTGTGACTGGTGAATGGGAAGCAAATCTGATGAGAGGGATTTGCCTTAAATTAAATTTAAGTAATTTTTATAAATTATAAGGCCTTTTTAAGTTTTTATAGGGCCCTAGGGCTAGTCATAATTATTAATTATTAGGCCTAATATTAAATAATTATGAGGCCTAAATATAATTAATAATTAATAGGCCCCATCCCAAATAATTGATAGCTATTATTAATTTATAGGCTAACTATTCATTGAAATTAGACTAGGCCTATTCATTAGAGGCCTATTATCAACTTTGTTTTGATTATTGCAAGTCCACATGAGGATATTTGGGGGTCATCCATTTATGACGTCCACAATTTTTGTATTTTGCCCCCCCCCCCCCCCCCCCCCCGGTCCGTCCGTCCCCAAAAATCCACTTTTTTTCCTTATTAAAGTCCATATGCGTCCACAAAAGTCAGTTTTTTCGGACCCCTTACACTAGTATTTAAGTATTTATATCTATCAATCTGCCTAACCATCTAATAATTATCTTTATTCTCATCGTATGAATTGTGTGCTTAATTTAAAACTTGTTACACTAATTAATTATAATTAATGTACATTTAAAGGCTGAGTTGAAAAATGTCTGAAGTCCATGATTTTGGTGTAGCTCCTGTCACTTGCCATTCTTTTGACAAGGATAGAAATGGTAACTATTTAGGCCATATAATTTTATTTTTAATAATTCTTAGTGTGAATCATTTTAGTATCATTTGTCAATTTTCACCATTAATTTTCTTTCATCAGACAATCTAACTCTACTTGTTTTTTATCCAGGTATTGCTCTATCTCTGAATGATTCTAATGTAAAGATTTACAAAAAAGCTGGTGGCAAGTGGCAAGAGACTGATACTTTGAGTGAGCATGGCCAAAGGGTGACCAGTATTGATTGGGCCCCCATCAGCAATAGAATAGTCACTTGCTCTGCTGTAAGTTTGTATTCCTCATGTTACCATCACTCCTATTGTATGATATTTTTTTCCGGAGATAAGGGCCTACTAGTTTAAAATTGTTTGTTTGTGTCTATCGTAGTTTACTTTCTCTGTGTTCAACTTCTCTTACATGTTTAACTTTTTCAGGATCGCAATGCTTTTGTTTGGATGCTTGAAGGTGGAAAATGGAAACAAGTGCTTGTGATTCCACGTATCAATAGGGCAGCCACTTTTGTTAGATGGTCACCTAAAGGTGATTAATATTATCAGAAACAGCTTGAATGATTAATAATTTTTAGATAACAGGAATAAAATCTTTAAATATGCGAGAATAATATGAATATTACTGAATAAAATTACACATTTTGCTGAGAGCAATAAATAATGTTACTGTTACATTAGTGTCTTAACATACACTTTTTTTCACCTGCCAGAAAACAAGTTTGCTGTTGGTAGTGGATCCCGCTTGATTGCTATCTGCTACTATGATGTAGAGAACAATTGGTGGGTCAGCAGACACATCAAAAAGCCTATTCGGTCCACTGTCACCTGGTAATATATCACTGTTGTCTCTTTTCCAAGATACAATTAATTTTTTGTTCCAATTAACATGTTTAATGCTGTATCCACTCTTCTCATAAAAACTATCGTATTATTAATGTCTGTAACAGCTTGGACTGGCATCCAAACAATGTGCTCCTGGCAGCAGGTTCTACAGACTTCAAGTGCAGGTAAGTTCATGGCAAAGTGAAAAAGAAACTAATCCAATAGCATCTGTTACTTTTAAATTACCTGTATGTGCCAGTCTGTGCTGCTAAACAATTTTTTATATGGACAAACTGCTAGGGGTACTTCTAAATATGGACATTAATATTTTCAGAGTTTTTTCTGCCTATCAAAAGGAAGTTGATGAAAAGCCTGGTCCATGTTCCTGGGGAACAAAAATGCCATTTGGTGCTCTAATGGCTGAGTTCAGCACTGGATTAGGTTTGTGCTTAACGTTTGTACTTTTGTTATTATCTACTTCCATTAGATATGTCAAATGGCCGACAAAAACATCATTTATGATCACGTTGCCCAAATATAATAGACGAGCCGACCTGCTGCGTATCATACGCAGCTATTTAGTTGTTTTTTTTCTACTTTTCAGTAATTTATAATTTGTGAATTCGACAGTACCAATGCTGGCATTGAAAATATTTGCTTTTGTTATTATCTACTTCCATTAGATATGTCAAATGGCCGACAAAAACATCATTTATGATCACGTTGCCCAAATATAATAGACGAGCCGACCTGCTGCGTATCATACGCAGCTATTTAGTTGTTTTTTTTCTACTTTTCAGTAATTTATAATTTGTGAATTCGACAGTACCAATGCTGGCATTGAAAATATTTGCTTTTGTTATTATCTACTTCCATTAGATATGTCAAATGGCCGACAAAAACATCATTTATGATCACGTTGCCCAAATATAATAGACGAGCCGACCTGCTGCGTATCATACGCAGCTATTTAGTTGTTTTTTTTCTACTTTTCAGTAATTTATAATTTGTGAATTCGACAGTACCAATGCTGGCATTGAAAATATTTGCTTAAAAACACTAACCCCCCCCCCCCCCCCCCACGTGAAAGCAGCCTCTTCTTAGTTACCTCCTCTAAGTTTAAAATCGTTTCAAACTAAATTATCTGCCCCTAATAGCCGTCACCAAACCCGTCTCTATGATTGTAAAATGTAAACAGAGTGAACACCGCTCACCAGATCATGTGGGGGTGGGGTGGGGGTGGTAGTGATAGTGATAGAGAGGAAGAGAGGGGACTGCAAAGGCGCACTTGCAGCTTGTTTTCTAACTGATCCCAGAAGAGAATTATATATATAGATTTTCATTTAATATGTTCTATAATAAAAAGGGCTCATACCATTCATTCATAATCCTGCCATGTTTCATTTTTGCAGTGTCATGTACTTAATAATCTAAAGCAAAGTGCCATATCTGTTCCTGGTTTTTGCTTAATGGTTCAGTGTGGCTGTAATATGTTTCAGGTGGCTGGGTGCATTGTGTGTCCTTCTCCCCTAGTGGTGACAAAGTTGCTTGGGTAGGCCATGATTCAACTGTGTCTGTGGTTGACGCCACAAAAGGCAATGAGTAAGTTTCCCCTTTATAAATGGTCAATACAGTGGTGTAATACATTATCTGTTTTACTATCAAATGGTGAATATTAAAATTTCTTTTAAAATAAAGTAATTTGTGTAGTAAACAGGAAGAGGTGTACTATAATTTTCACAGCTGATAAAATTGATCAAGCAATGAAAATTATTTATCCACGGTTTCTTTATTTCTTTTCTTTGAAGGCTAACCATCATCAAAGAGAGCTTCCTCCCTTTTATGGGAATCACTTGGATTACAGAAAATAGTCTGGTTGCTGCTGTAAGTTGTAAACTTTACTCATCATTTGAACTGGCAAATTTTAGAAAAGTCTTTTATCAATGTTTTAAATTGATTAATTCTCTTTTGATGTTTATTTCAGGGCTATGACTGCAACCCGATGCTATTTTCTTTCACTAGTGGCAAAATTACCCTTGTCGGACAGCTTGACCAGTCTCAGAAAAAGGAATCTGGTCAGTTGAGGTAAGCACATAAATGCCAATGTAATATCATACTGAGGTAATTAGTGATAGGTGACTCATGTTATAAACAAAAGCAGAATTCTGAACATTCTCAGCTGACTAGGGTAGCTGGTACTATTTGATCTAAGATATCACTTGACTACTTGACTGTCATACTTAATGTCTGACCTAGTTTGTTGGTAGCTGTAGTTGCATTTTATTTACAGCCATCGGCATATTTAACATCCACACACCATCTGGATAAATTAGTAAACAATAACATTGTATAGGTCAAGAACTGACTCAGGTAATAAACAAAATCTCAAGTGATTTCATAACTTACCCCCAAACACTAATGGCATTGTGAAGCAGGATCATACTTGTTTAAAATGTGAAAAGTTTTGAATAGCTTGTTGAATGGTTGCTATAGGTCCCCACCACAGTCTCCCGAGGTGCTGGACCCTGAAGAGGAAGACCAGGAGTTTACCATCAGGTTGGCCAGCTTGTGCTGCATCATGGCCTTGCCTGTCAAAATTCAGTTACTAAAAAAAACCACCAGATTAGAACATGTTTGACTGCAACCGTCAATACTTTGAATGAAATCCCTGTTAATGTTGTTTATGCATTAAGCAAATTTGAAAGATTTTAATGTCTTAATTAGTACGGGCTAAAATGTATATGTCATAATCTAGAATAGCAACTGTTATGCTGTCACATAATGATAGTTGTCTGTCTCACTGCAGTTTGGTTTTGGTTTGATGGTGATGTCTGTTTTAATAAGGTTATGACTTAATAATGCTGTGATGTCTAATCTAATCAACAAAATAACCCTCGAATCTAGATGCTTCGTGTTTGTCTAATTTTGATTGATGAGTGAACTAACCATAATTAAACACTTTAACATTAATTAATTACCCTAGTACTTGTTGCATGAATGTACTTATTCCAACAAGTTGCTTGCGTTTTTCTGTCTTTTTATTTTTGTGTTTCTCCATTGTTAGTATGTTACTGTATTATAGAGGGATATAAATTGTTACTGTGGGGCCCACATTTCTTGAGTGTATAATATAATACTTTACATTATCTATACGGTAAATTGCATATTTTTAAAATAAAAAGTATATTCATAATATAACTTTTTTGAAATCTTTATAGCATAGAAAATGAATTTCATTGAAGAGGTCTTGCAATTTATACACATACTGAGAGTTTCTTAAGTGGGAAGCTCACTAATTTCGGGGCTTAAATTTCTTTCAGCGCCATGAAACGCTTCCAAGACATAGATAAGAAGGCCACAGCCACCGACACTTCTACTGACTTAAGAACTCAGCATCAGAACACAATAACGTAAGCATTAATCTGGTGTATTCCTATAATGAAGCTCAGTACTCAATATCAGATGTTATTTTGATAGATGATTGTTGTTTCAGTCAAATCTCCATTCACACTGGAACTAAAGCTAATGCCAGCAAGATAGCCACTTCCGGGGTGGATGGAAATCTTATCATTTGGGATTTGAAGGTAAACTTTGTGATGTGTCTTCGTTAAAATATGAAGGCGTTGTATTGTTTTTATTTATAAGTTTCTTGGTCGAATATTTTTCTATGGGCATATCAGACCCTATCTCCTATTTGTAAAATTTGCAGGCCTAAAATAGAATTAAAAAACCTCTTTATTTTACTTTTTAGAATCTACTCACAGCTGTATCATTTTGAAACATTCAGATTTTCTTTTTAAAAAATTGACATATTTGCATTTTGATTTTATCTTTCCTTGAGTGGTTGAAAAAAATTGAAACAAAAGTTCTAGCCTTTTAAACTGAAATCTACATTTTGGTAAAAGTGGTTCAAAATGTTTAAAATGCAGTTTTAAAATAACCTCTGTAACAGTATTTTATTTCAAACTTTCAAAAGTTAGGTTAATTTTTATATCTTAGGGTTTTATTTTGTAATTGACTTTATTTAAGTTGTCTAAGCCTTTTTTACTTGTCATATTATAATGTATCTTTTAATTAAACCTAATATTTCAGTCCCTTGAGAAAAGTATTCAAGGCCTAAAGATCTCCTAAATGTTCTTGTTGAAACGGGTAGGGCATTCCAGACCAATAGAGATCTCCAACACTTGGAGTTTTTACCTGTTTTTTTCTTGTATCCACTTGTATTGTTTTACTTCCTTAACCATTTATATTTGTTGCATTTTTTTTTTTTTTGCAAATAAAAATTATAATAAACCGGGAGTGATCTCCCCTAAACTTTCTCGAATATTCTTATATAAAATAACAGGGGATGGGAACCATTTTAAATACTTAAAGTTTTAAAAATAGAATAAAATCTCGTAGACAAATTAATTGCACACCAAGTGAACGCCAAATAAAAAAGCGCATAATAGTGCGCAATATTATTAGTACTTTTAAAATTTACATTAGTTTTTTGAGAAATCGGAAGTAGCGTAAATTACTACTTCCAGTCAACGGAAATTACTCAAAATTTAACAGAAGGTAGAGAATTAGATCTTTTACTTACATGTGAAATTTCATTTATCTATCTGAAATAGTACTCAAGTTATAGGCTTTTGAAAAATTCAAAGTAGGAAAAGTACCACTTCCGGTTATCGGAAATCGCTCAAAAGTTGATACGGATCTACGATTTTGATAAAATACTTATATATGAAATTTCATCAACCTAGCTGTAACGGTACTCAAGTTATCGTGTTTACACACGGACACACAGACAGACATACGGACAAGATTGCAAAATTATGTTTTTCCGTATCAGTGAGGTGTAAAACGTCGAGATCTGTAAAAATCTCGATTTTTTTTTTTTGCACGATTACAATACTTTCTCTATACTTCGTATATACGAGAAAGTAAAAAAGGAAGCTTTTTCTTTTTTTTTCTTCAAAAACATTGTCTAAGAGAAATGTGAAAGGAATATTTTCCTTTTAATTGATAAGGCTCACTGGTTTAATTCATAAAACATTTTATGTGAACTAGTTGGAGCATGGCAGATGGTACTGATAACAAGATCATGCTAAAAGGGAAGGAGTTACAGTTCCTGGTAGCTGTTTAATCACATCCTTTTATCAGATTGTGATTAATCAGTTTCATTGTTTGTGAACTTAATTGTGTTCATGAGAGACTATTAACACTTTATGCAACAAAAGACAGAAAAAAAGATATAAAGAAAATTCCAATGATTATGTAACAAACAAGCAGATTTATTTTATCACTGAACTGTGTACATAAGAATAGAATTCAAATTAACAGTAGAAAATGAACAATTACAGAACAGCCGCACTCCATGCAGTCTACCAAATCCATATACATTTTGACAAATGGTGCATAACAAATCAAAAATCTTATTTAGATGGTTGTGGACCCAAATATATATATCTCAAATTTGGTTTTGGCCAAATAAAAACTTCAGTCATGGTCCTGTAAGAGTTAAAATTAGTCATGGATTCTTAAATTAATTATTGAAATAATTAATTAGTTACCAAATTGACAGACCCTGAGAGAAGAGTTTCCTCAATCATCCTGGTCCTGAAAGATTCACATCAACATATCACATTTTTACAATGAATGCTTATTCTCTTTGGCCTTTTCTAGACAAGCAAAAGTAAAATTATTCTCAAGAAAGCAGTACATAACGTAGGTGTATATATTCAACACTAGAAAGACTACATCAGCATATTATTGCTGTCTAAATCAATTATGCATTAAATAATCTCAACAGTCTTTGATTGCTTTTAATTAGCATTTCATTTGTGACCTAAGCACTACATTTTTAATCTACAAGAAATATATAAACAAGTTCATTTGTAAATAAATCCCACATAGTAAAAAGACTTGAAATACATTAACTTGCATAAATAGTGACCCCCATAGTTAAATTCACAGATGAACTGACCTTCACATAATACTAAATGGACAAATGAAGTGATAGACTCTCACTTGTTTATTAATGAACACAAAAAGAGTAAAAATAAGGCACAGAAAATTAATTTCAGTTCCCAGAAGTTGCCATTGATACTGTGTGCATATAAAAATATTTACAAATTGTATATTCTAATTTTGACTGAATTCTCAAAGTTTGATAGTTTGCCAAAGTTATGTATTGAGTTGCTACTAAACTCAAACAAACTATTGCACTAAATAGAAACTAAATGCAATTACAAGCTACACTAAATCCAGTAGGGGAATCTAAGATATCATAGTTCACAGTAATTTACTAATTAGGTCTGTCCTAACATCACAATCTACCACATCAAGTCTATTCTTACTATGTCTATACTAACATTTAAATTGCATCTTGATCAGACAATGTAGCATGGGGATGTACTACCATATTGATCCAGAGAGCATATGTCTAACAATTCTGTCCTACCAACTTAGTCAAGAGAGCACAGGTCTGTCCTACCAACTTGGTCAAGATAGCACAGGTCTGTCCTACCAACTTGGTCAAGATAGCACAGGTCTGTCCTACCAACTTGGTCAAGATAGCACAGGTCTGTCTTACTAACTTGGTCAAGAGAGCACATGTCTAACAACAGCACTCAGTATAACTATTCAGGCATGTCTCATACATTGTGCGGTTTTAAAAAAAATAACCAACACTTTTATGACTTAGAAGGACCAGAATAAAGGTAAAAAATAAATATCTTGGTAAATTTTACCTAAACACAATTTTTTTAAGCAGTTATCAAAAGCATTTGGTAAAAAAACATCAGAACCTAAGTAATTTTAGCTAAATTATATATTAGCAGCAACATAATTTATTGTAAAATAAAATAAAAAAACCAAATATACCAGCGTACATAAAATATACAGGAATATTTTTGAATCTTGGACATAAAGATATAGGAATAAATTGGATGGACATAAATTCTAGTCTTCTAGTTCGTGTCAACCCTGCTGTTTACCAGCCCAAACATGTCAACCCCATCATCAGTCAACCCTACCATTTTAATACTAGTCCACCAATATTGCATAAGATATAATAAGGAGTATTTGTTTATAATGCTGTGGCTTCGGTTGTTGTGTTGTGGAAGAGTTCCCAGTAGTCTGGTGGATCTGAGGTCTGTCCACACGGGTGTATCAACCTCTCCTTGCCTGATATTGTTATAGGATTATCCTGGAGATTACAGACAGTGGCTAATCAAATATCAAGGGATATTAATTACTTACTTATACTTATACCACTGCAGCGCAGGTTAGAGGCTAGTTATTTGCTAGGGTAAACCTATCATTTAGGCCTAAACCAAATGAGCTAGAGCAGGTCATCTGTGATTTTGACTTATTCTAGGCAAATAGGATAAAATGATTACCTGGACTTATTTAGTCTACCTAGTCGGGCACTGATCCAATATAATGTACGAGCCGACCCGCGGCGTATCATGCGCCGCTATTTAGTTCTTGTTTTTTTTCTACTTTTCAGTAAGTCATAATTTGTTAATTTGAAAGTACCCATGCTGCCACTGAAAATGTTTGCTTTAAAATACTAAAACCATTCCCCCCCCCGTGAAAGCAGCTTCCTCTTAGTTACCTCCTCTAAGTTTAAAATAGTTTCAAATTAAATTATCTGCCCCTAATAGCCGTCACCAAACCCGGCTCTACGATTGTTTTGTAAATATTTAGCGTGAACTACAACTCACCTGACCATTTGAGGGGGGTGGGGGGGGGGGTGGTAGCGATAGAGAGGAAGAGAGGGGACTGCAAGGCGTGCGCTTGCAGCTTGTTTTCTAACGGCTCCCAGAAGAGAATTATATATATAGATTTTGAATAGCAATGGCCTTATATTAAGTTACTTTAAAAAATAAAGCATGGTATGCAGGAGAGTCTGCATCTGACATTACTTGCATACAGTCTAGTGGGATCTTGAAATCATTAAATGGCTCATCCACTCATCAATGGGTCATATGCAAGATCTAATGAAGTAGAGTAAATTAATTTCTGAACTTATTGCATGGGCAGTAAAATATTTGCTACCTTCAATTTCCAAAACACTCAGGTACCCATACAAGCTGGGCGGGTCTATGGACATCCATCATACTCAAGCTGGGAGGCAAACTATTATTTTCTCTACCATCTGACCACACCATTCCACATTCTGAGCTTACCTTATGAAACTGAATGAGGCTGGCTAGAGAGTCATGCACTGTCTGATCTGCTCCTATAAACTGGTAGCCCAAGTCTGAGGCATCAATGAGGAAATGTTTCAACCTGTTTGTCTCCTTCAATGATAACGTGTAACCCCACACTCTTTCACTAACTCGGACTAAATACGAGCCATTTGGTTTCCCTTCCAGAAATTTCTCAGCCTCAGTCCTATTAATAATTCCTTGAAAGAAGTGTTAACATTATAAGATTTAATAAAAATTCAACTTGGAAAAAAAAAATCTATTGGTGATGTAAATCTATAAATAAGTTCTTAGCATGCAAATACATAACACAGCCACGACATTTTTGTAAATGCAATAAAAGAAAGTTGAAAATAAATGCAACAAATTGCTTCTATGTATACCATGAAACCAGTTTGCTACTTTCCCTGTCGTTGGATCCAATCCTGTACCCTTTGGCGCTTCTTCTTTCTTAAACCAACTAACAACCATTTCACGATTTTTGGGTCGCAATGGTTTTGGTTTTTTGCTAGATGAGATTGGAACATTAGGCCCCAGCAAATGTTTTCTGAAACACGGTACAAGTTATTTCATTCTTTTGTGTTCAATTATAAAACTGAAATAAAAATCAAGGAAAAGTAATGTGCTGTTTTAAAAATGACAAAGTTGTGTTGGCACAACCAGATCTCTTAAAATTAGAAAAAATCTAAATAAATAAAGCATACTTGGGAGGAAGTGGAGGCTTGTTTCCTCCTTGTGCAAATGCTTGTGCAGCCTGCATTAAGTTCATAGACCGCCTAACAGACTCCCTGTATTCTGTTCTGGCATTTGCAGCCACCTCTCGTTTTTGTATATCTGCTTCTTTTGATTTTTTCTCTGTAATATGAAAATTGTTCAAAGAAAATTCACTTCTGGCAAACATTTGAAAAAGATTAGTTCTTTTAATTCAATTATATAACCTGAATCTGTCTGCTATTGACTGTACTCTTCACAACATAAATGGGATAGTCTTTTTAGAGAACACAGGAAACAATTATTTATGCTAAAAATTCAGGAAGTGCACTAAACTGCTGAAACCACACTAAAAAAAACCAACAAATGTCATATGTATTTTTTTCCACACTTTTCCTGTGAATTACCTCCTTCACTGATCTTGTAATTTAACTGATCCTGTGATTTACCATCATCACTGGTCGTGTGATTTACCTCCATCACTGATCCTGTGATTTACCTCCACCACTGATCATGTCATTTAACTGATCCTGTGATTTACCTCTTCTGAAACTGTAAAGTTAACAACATTGACTCACCCTGTTCTTGCCAGGTGCTCTCAACCTCTTTTGCTGACTCCTCAGCAACTTTTTTCATTTTTTCACGATGCTCTTTTAAGGACAGGTAAATTTCACTGCTACGTTTCTCCTTAATCAGTTCAGTCATCTCACGTGATTTTCTTCGAGCTTTCTTCTCTTGTTCCTAAAATACATTTATATGATCAGTAATAGTGTTCATGAAAAAAGCTTTTCTCTAAATAGGTGCACTTAGTGACAGCTGCCTCAAGTTTTATTTTTATGTTCAGACTGTTATTAACATTTGAAATAAGATGGAATTTCTTAGAATATTTGAATCATAATTAAAGTCTCAATAATTTTAGTATTTTAGGCTTTACTTTCGATAACTAAATGTCATTTGAAATATAGAAATGTCTTAAGTATGACAATAAACTTACAAAGAGAATCATAATTGTGTTATAGACAGTATTAAAAACTCTTACTAGAGCAATATGAACATAAGAAAGCAGTAATTTTATAAAACAAAATGTTACAACACTATGTTTAAATAATTTCAAAATCCCCAGAAAACTATTTGCGAGAATCAACTAAAAGATACAGTGTGAGAATTACTTAAGCAAAAGATAGTGAAAAAAAGTCATTGTTAAAAATATAATGTGTGAATCACTAAGAGGATCACTACAAAATTCTAGAGCTATTCACAAACCATTCAAGAAGTTTTCACAAGCTGTGTTATTTGGTTTAAAAAATATTTTCTTCTATGTTCTGATGAAGGTGTAGTGTCAGAAGCAACTTATTAATAAACTCATTCTTCAGGCTTTTTGTAATAACAATTTTTTATGTATAAAATAATGTAATAATGTTTCTGTTGTCTAAGAATTACTCTAAAAAATAAGCACTCAAAAAAGAATTTGAGAACTGCTATGAAAATAATTTGTTTAAAAAGAACTTAAAGGTTTATTAAAAATCTATCGCAACTTTGTAATGGCCTAGAATTTAACAAATAAATGTTATGTTGGCTTATAATTTAAATTAAAAAAAAATGTTTGCACTTGGAAACAATAATACTCTACCTTTATTGCTTTCAAGATATCTTGTGTAAATAAAATTAACCCATTTAGGACCCAATAGGCAGAATAACATATGCATTGTTTGAAAATCAAAAGTATAGCCATATGAACATAATTTAACTAGAAAAGTATGATAAAATCCACAAAAATATTTGTCTATTCCCAATCAGGCACAAATTTTTCCCATGCAAAAAAAAAACAAAAAACATGCTGAGCAAAACTAATACGGAAAATTTCATCTTATGAATAATATACATTGCCAAATATCTTCTTCAGTTTAACTGTACAAATAGGAAACACAACCATGGAGTAAAAAGAAAGAAATCAATAGATTAGACAAAACTTCTTTAAAATATTGAAAAAATTACCCTAGATAAACACAAAAAACTAGATGTGGAAACAAGTTCAGTTGGTGTAACTAATAAAACATAACTCAGAACCAAACGATAAGTAAGGGTTTGTTATTATATTTTGCTGAACAAATGCTGAAGTTGTATTTTGAAAGTTTCATTATAACTTTTAAAAATGTGAGTTTATTTCAACAATTACAGGCACATCCTACTTACTCAGATTCAAATACTAATCAACATGTGCCTTTTTTTAAAATTATTTAAACAGGCCATCAAACACTCAAAGCTTGTTAACTTATAGAGGAATTTTTGCACAGAAAAGTGTTTTAAGTTGTTTTTTTTTTTAAATCAGCCAAAACAATTTAACTAGGGTGCTTGTCAAAACGCAATGTGTTAAAACTAAACAACAGAAAGAGCAGAAAGAAATCTCATGCGTACCAACCGACAGGAACGGAGAATTTAAAATTGGCGATGAATGCTTCCCTGTGTCACTGTGTTCTACTAAAGGCTGAATAAGAGAATAGGATAGTCCAGACAAAATTAGGTCACATCAACCAAGTTATCTTCTTTCAATTTTCATACAAAAATCTGCCCCTAAATTACTTCTGTATAATTTTTTAAGGGATATTAAAATCTCAGATTATAGAATACTGTTATCTTTAGCTAGAAATATTTTTTTAGGTTTAATGTGTTATTAACTGCAGGTGGTCTGTTCTTTGACAAAATAAAAGAATTTAAAGTAGGAACTGTATTTTAGAAGTAACATCAAAGTTTTAATATGTCATGTATTTTGGGCAATAATAATTGTGCGATATTACCTAAAAAAATTATTTACATTATTTGTAAACAACTTACCGCTAATTCTAAAAGTCTTTTTTTCTCGTCTTCTTCCAATCTTTTTTTTTCTAATTCCATTTTCTCCATTGCTAGTTTGGCCTCTTTTTGTGACTGATACAAAGCTGCCTCTTCTTGCTGGCGCCTAAAATAGAGAAAAGTGGTGAAAGTAAGCACCAGCACTTGTTCATTGGCATTTTACTACATGCTGATTCAAAATCCTAACAGCCTGTTGGGCAGTAGCCACAAAAATAATCAAGACATCAGTGATGTTAACTAATGGTTAAACAGGAGGTGAACCTAAGATACCAGTAAAGCCAAAATACAGGTGAAGTAGTATGATAAAAATGAGGTCAATAGCAATGATGGCTAAGGTTTGAAGTCAGGAAGAAAAGTACTTTAGAAATTAGCCATTTATGTGTAAAAATGTAAGTAAAGAAAAATGATCAAAGAAAGATTTTTAAATTACGTACTTTAATTCTTTTTCTCGCTCTTCATTCTCTTTAATGACGCGCAATCTTTCCTCTTCTAATTTACGATGTAATTCAGCTTCTTCTTTTTCTCTGAAAAACAAAGTCTTTTGCTCATTAAATTTACCGACATTTTTAATAGTTATTGTGCAGCATTTCACTAATTAAGTATTTGAATTCTACTAATCTTTATTTTAAGTTGTTTTATTGAGCACATTTACATACAGCTTTTAAACTCCAAATATTAATTTTAACAACTCTACTAGGTGACCAAGTTCGCTTTTCTAACCAAATGTTCCAAGGGGTAAGTGAAGTAGAGTTCACCTATTTATGTGACCTCAGCATATGAATGGATAGTGTGGTCAGCACTATGACCAGCAGCCTTTACTTTCCCTAAGGTTAGGTACCTATCAGAGCTGGGTAGACTCAATGATATTCTACTGACTTGAACCAGGATTTGAACTCGATACTTTTGGGTTAGCAGTCTGGCATTAGGCCACGCCATCTCTCACAAGGTGACCAACTGCACCAAAATGATGAGTTAACAAATGTGTGTAGATAGTTCAGAGAGAGAGGCATACACACCTTAATAACTGAGCTTCAGCCTCAGCTAGTTTCTGTGCTGTTTTTTTGGCTTCTTCCTCTAAAATTTCCTCAATACTTTTATCGTTTGGATGCTCTCCCATGACCCACACCCAATCACCTCCATCTCGTCCTTTTAAAAAATCTACTTTCTTTTTGCCTGAATACAAATAAATATTCATCAGTAAAAACTTTATTCATGTGGAATAAATGCTTTAAAAATAACTAGCTAAAAGATTGTTATAAAAACCTTGTGGCTTTGATTTCTTCTTCTTATCTTCTTCTTCCATTTTTTCTTCAAACTGTTTCCATCTTTTAACTTGTTCCTGTTTAAAAAAAAAAAAAAAAGAATCCAAACATTGCACTGATCAGGTCAAACAGTTCAATTGATCTCATTTAGTTAAGTATATTTAGATAAATAAAGACTAATTTAAACAGTATTATAGCAGGTTTGACACACTTACCTGGCGCATTTTGTAAAAAAGTATCTGTTTCTGATCCTCAGACAGCTCTTCTATGAGCTCTGGGTCAATGTACATCTGCTCAAGGATTTGTTGCAGCATTTTTTTTTTGGTAGTTCTAATTGTTGAAAATCAGATTCTCAATGCTGACCAGTTCATCTAGCTGCTATTTTGTTTTACCTGGTGATATAAATTTGTGTATAAGCTTGGGAATATTTTATATGAAAGAGGTGAAACAGATATAGGAAGTAAAATGATAAAATTAAGTTGTTTTTTTTTACAGCTCCAACTTGAGATGAAGAACAATAGCTGTTGAGACAGTAGAAATAATGAGTTTAGATGGATAGAGCAACTTATAAATAGGTAATAGTGACACACAATTTTAGTTTTAATGATTATAAACATAGAAAAATGTGTTGTTTTACATTCAAATTGTATACCAATTTAGCAGTTAGGGATAACATTAAGTATTTTTCTTCTTGGTTCTTAATTGTAAAGTTGGTTGGGATTTCCTCCAAAACAATTAAGTATTATGTGTCAACATGTTATTTTCAAGTGAATGCTTGTCAGTTAAGCTTCTACACTTACTTCAAAGATATTAATATTAAAACTACTGATATAAAAAGTATAGCTTGGTGGACATCTTATAGGCCTATTACTTAAGTCATGTATCAGGGGTATGTTTTAATATTTTCATCAGTGAACTTGAGTTAAAATCTCTTTTGAAAGTACTTCAGTGTAAGTTGTAAGGGAAATTCCTTCCTTTATTTAGCCCTAGTGACATTTTTTTGTAGTCTACATCTTGACAGACAGCAGCATAGATAGAAAAGTTATCAATACTAATTTATTTATAACTATGCCTTAAATATAATATGGGACGGAGTGGTCTTACTGTAGAGAGCTGGACTGCTAACACGCAAGTCTCGAGTTCGAATCCGGGTTCAAGTCAGTAGACCGTCCCTGAGTTCACCCAACTCTGATGGGTACCTAACTCGCGTTAGGGAAAGTAAAGGCGGCTGGGCATAGTGCTTACCACCAGTGGCGGAACTAGAAAAATTGGGCCACCCCGCAAAAAATACAATTAACAATATTGGAAAATACGAACATAGAATACTCAATACGAGCTTGTTCAAAATTTGAAAATATAAAAAAATTCTTTGTTTATATTTTCAATTAAAACATGATACATCAACACATATCATTTGTGTGAGTGCTATTAATCTGTTCTGAAATTCTCTATTTTAATGTCTGACAAATTTTTTACTAATTTGCATTCAAAAGAATATAAAGCATGAAAGCTTTGTATGTGTAATGTTTTCTCACCTTATGTTTATTTTAAAGTTTTTTTGTATTTATACTATTAGTTTTTAATACATTTTCTTTTTATTCAATGTCATTCTTTATTATGTTTTTTTTAAAAATAATAATTAAGAGAAGTAATTGCTTTTTAATTCGTTTAGTGCAAATCTATTTAAAGTTTCTTAAAAACACACATATTTGACTATCTAAAAAAGGGAAATAAGTCATGGAAGTAGTTTGATCGTTTGCCTATCTTTCACACTATAGCTCAGGCATATATTTTTTTGCTACACAACAGCATGTGTTAGCTACTGTATAACATCACTACTGTAGTAGATCTGTTTGTTATTTACAAAAGCTTTTACCGTCAAGTCAAAAAAGCAAGAAAATTATTTTTTTGTAACTAAAAAAAGTTTATTATGGGCCCCTAAATGGTGTGCCCCCCCCCCCCCCCGCATTGCGGGGTCTGGCGGCACTGTAGTTCCGCCCCTGCTTACCACACTATCTCTTCATATACCGAGGTCACAGAAATAAGTCAAGTCTACTTCACTTGCCCCATAGACCGTCAGGTTTGAAAAGGGAACTTTAATTACTTTACTTACTTAAATATTCTATACTCTATAGTATAGTCAATAGTGCACAACATTATTTTATGTGGGATGATGTGGTTGAATGGTATGGCGCTTGACTACTAACCCAAAGGTCTCTAACTCAGATCTCGGTTTGGACATAAGAATGAAGGATGTCTGAATCCACCCATGGGTACCTGACTTACATTGGGAAAAATCCAGCTCTAATGGGTATTATGTAGGGGAAAGTCAATTCATCTGGGCATAGTGCTGACTACAACATCCTTCAGATGCAGAAGTCAAGAAAAATATGAACATCTGCTTTATGGATCGCTAAGTCTAAAGAGGAATTTTTATTTTACTATTGTCTAACACTCTATCAGTCACACTCAGTTATTAGTTAAGTAAGTTAGTATTAATTGACTAGGCCTCTAGTCTTATCTAATAATATCTAAGGGCCTAACTAAATTAAAATTAAATAAAAATATCTAGAAAGAATCTAGATTCTTGTCTAGACTAGACTAAATCTCTTGACTGGTCTTCTTAAGAATTAAACTATTAAAACTATGGCCTACTGCAGTACTATAAAATAATAAAACAGATATGATAAATCTGGGTAGACATAGACATCTAGTATGTATACAGTACAACTATATATATAGGCATATATGCTATAAAAACTATGGATAAAAAAAATTCGAAATCTAAATCTAGAAATCTAGATCTAGGCTAACGCAGTCTTGTTTTGTTTGTATTCGTTATTAATTTAGTCGGTGGGACTCACGGGACTGTCTCCTCACCCACCACTCATAAGAACAGAATCTATAAATGATACATGAATCAAACTGTAAGGAATATAAAAAATGAGACGTTATAAATCTTATATTTTACCTAGCCCAGTATTCTGTAATTTTGATCTGTCTAGTGACTCAGACTACGATCTTAGTTGAACGTTATGATACATTTTCATACGCGACCCTACAAAACTACAAATAATACATACAGGAAGTGATTCTAATAGACGACAAGATAAATAACCTTGCCCATTGTTTAGAAAAGTGATTTCAAGAGTGATCTCCCTTAGGCTATGCCTCGCCTACGCTTCCTTTTTTTTTTTTTATCCAGGAAGGGGCGCATAATCAATCATGCTCCGTTGCTCATCAACATAATTTGTGGGTTAATGATACCTGTTTTAGTGCATGTAAAAAAAATATATATAGATCTATATTGTTTTTTTGTGTATGTGTAAAATGTACTCTCTACTTGTGAGCATACGCATTTAATCTTACCTCACTCCTAGATTTTCTCAAAACTACGTTTTATGTTAGATTATTACATTATACTAATAAAAGGACCTAAATAGAAATACGAAATAAAATTGATTGGAGTACATATAGCATACAGGCTAGGCGAGTTATTTTAGATGGTCAAGAATCTGCCGACTTCAGTTTGGCTACTAGATCTAGATCTAGATCTACTAGCAATGTGGTGAATGTACTGTGCAGGGCAGGGATTGCCGTAGCTAGTCAGGCCCTGGGGGAGTATTCGTCCGTCCGTGCTGTTTGTTAATGCTACCTAACCTGCCTCGTAAAGAAAAGTTACTATTAAGCTGTATACATTAAAATTTAATTTTCACACAAAAAAAGAAAACGAAAAATATTAGCTGTAAGCCAGTGTGGCTTCTGCTGTTGCCGTTTAGACACCACTTAAGTATTGTTATGCTTCACTGTGAATTCAACGAGCGTAGTTTTCTTGTATTCTCGGTCTCCATCTCCATTCAGCTCAAGGAAATGTACTATTTCTATTGCCGGCGTTACACTCGAATTGTTCGTCTTGGCATTGCAAATCATACCAAGTACCGTTATACACGAGAATCCATGTTGTACATATTCATCCAGGATAGCGATCGACGAGAGGGGGACATATGTCACTGGGCGCCGACCCTAGGGGCACCAAAATGGGTAAGGAAAAAATTAAAAGCTCATTTTAGCTGCAGTTTTGAATTATAAATATTAAAAATATGGGGGGGGGGGGGGGGCGCCAAATTGAAAGTTTGTCCCCGCGGGTGCCGGGAGGGGTCGCTACGCCTCTGTATTCATCCCACCGCCTTCTTTTTTTTTGCTCGATAGCTAGTATGAAAAGATTAAAATACTTTTTTTTTAAAAAATCATACGACGTGCTATTACCAGAGTTTCTTCCAGGCATCTCTTCGGGGGGGGGGGGGGCCCAAATTTTTACCGCCCCCCCCCCCCCCGAACGAAATGAAATTTATATAGTTTATATAGAAAATATATTCTTTTAACAGTGTCCGCCCCCCCCCCCCCCCGAAGAAAGTCTACCCCCCCCCCCCCGAAAATTTCAAGTGCCCCCCCCCCCCCGGAGAAAAAAGTCTGGAAGAAACACTGATTACGACAGTCATAAGTCGACTATTAGGCCACGATATAGAAATAAAAAGTATGTTCGTCACTACAGGTATATAGGCTATTAACGCGCACCTGTAAAGGTGGCTATGACACTATTCGTGACTCAGAGGCGTATCCAGGTTTTCGTTGTAGGGGGAGCGAAAAGAGCAAAAAAAAGGCGACGAATTCTTAACACGTTCTATATACGCATATTATTTATATATATATATATATATATATATATATATATATATATATATATATATATATATATATATATATATATATATAATTACTAGATGTATGTCATTACTTCCCTATGATGTAAAATAAATTGAAAGTAGCACTCTGAAGAAATAAGAAAAAACACACAATGTAGGCCGACAAAACAAAAATTGTATCAATCTAAACAAAAACAAAAATACAAAAATTCCACCCAAAAACAATGAACGTAACACAATCTGTTTTGTAATTCTTGTAAAAAAAATGATTAGGCCTAACGAAACAAAACCTTGTAATTGTAACTCCCTATCACTCTCATATAAATTATAAATAAATTAATAGGGTACAAAAATAACGGTTGAATTAATAAGTAAAAAATAAACTTATAGCAAGTTCTAAAAGACAGCGAAAATAGATTATTTTGACACATCCCTTTCCCCATAGATCAGTGGCGTAGCGAGGTCGGGTGTCACCCGGTGCGGCACTTAATGGTGTCAACCCCCAGAGGCGTAGCGACCCTTCCCGGGGACAAATTTTCGATTTGCACCCCCTCCCTCAAACTTTCGATTTGCACCCCCCCCCCCTCAAGTTTTCGATTTATATTTTGCTATTTTTTGCCTTGGTGTCACCCCCCCCCCCCCTAAATGGTGTCACCCGGTGCGATCCGCACCCCCCACCCGCCCCCTTCCCCTCGCTACGCCCCTGCCATAGATCTATATCTATATATTGCTATATAGTACTGTAGTGTATTATGTTCATAACCCGTAGCTCTGTCGTAGCGTAAAGCACACACGGGGACAAAACACAAAACGTATAATGCTGGGTTGCGTTCAAGCTAGGAGAACTATCGGTTTGTAGGTGTTTATGTAATTTAAAAAAAAAAAATGTGACCGAAACGAAAGGATATTTTTTAAAACTTTCTTCGGCAATATTGTTCTAAATTGTGGCAGGAATCGATTGGTAAATGTTTCAAGTCGCTAAGTGGCCTGGTTGCCGAGATATGGACCAAAAACTGCATTTTTTCGAGGTTTTTTTTTTTTTTGGCTTTTCCGGGAAATCCAGGAAGGAATTCCGGGAATTTTTTTTGGCCCACAATCATCCTCGGAACTTGCTTAACATATTTGCTTTGAACTAGTCCTCGATATTGCTTCTTTGAGGAGGAGATACGACTTAAAGCTGCGGACACACATCCATCCATTGCGGACACACATCCATCCATCCATCCATCCATCCAGAAATAACGAGTTAATTATTGCAATTGTCCGTATGGAAATTGCGCTAAAAAAATTCTTACATAATAATAATAATTCCTGGGAAATTATTTAAGACAAGTGAAATAGGGGAAATAATTACTCTCTTAATATATATATATATATATATATATATATATATATATATATATATATATATATATATATATATATATATATACATTTAATTATAAATGTCAAAACAAATAAATAATTACTTTAGATTATAATTAAATTGTTTATCACTATTCGTGTTCACAAAATGTTTTTGTCTATAATCAGAATTTAATATATCGTCATCATAAATGCTAAAGTATTACAGCATAATGAAAGTTTTTAAAATCAGAGTTGGTTGAAAACCACGGTTTTCGTTATAATTAAAAACACATTCGGAATAACAGTCTACATTTGACCACATGTTGGTCTTTTAGTTCAGATCATATATTGTTAATTAACTATTGCTTCATTGTGTTCTCTAAAGATCATTTTTTAACATTTAGTGATAGTTAAGGGTTAGATCACTGTATTGATCACACACCTTTTTACTGGTAATTGTAAAAACAATATTCACAGAGTTTTACGTTTAAAAAGCTAATTTTCTGGCGGCTTGGTACTTTGGTACATCATGAAGCGTTTTTCTACATGTACTTATAAGATCAGTTCGGGGTGGGTTGGGGGGGTTGGGTTCAACTTCATTCACCACTGTACGGTCACTTTAGGTCAATTATCCAACCCAGTATATACCTAGTTGTGACATTAATGTCGCTCTAAACAATTGTGGTGGTGAGGTGTGTGTGGGGGGGGGGGGGAATAACAACCTCAGAGTGAACATAGCGTCAGTTTTTAGATGACTGTTCTAAACATACATATATATTACACAAATATATATTACACAAATATATATTACAGAAATAGATTTAAATAAGTAGCAGTGGTATTATGACAATATTTTTTTTTACAGAGGGGTCCATGGGGGAGGGGGGTTGTAACTGTTTCATATAATTTGACATCGTAATCACTATGGCCCAAACTGTAAAAATACTACTACTTCATCGTGATGACGTTGTTGACCTTGTCAAAATTTCCCCACCACTACGTAGTTTGCTCATAAGTAAATTTAAATAGAGGTGCCACATCAGTTGCATTTGTATTTTTTTAAAATTAATCACACGATTCAAACTGTATATATAAAGTAATTATGTGTGAAGTTTTATGTATAACATTTTCCAATTCAATTATTCGTAAGCAAATACATTATACAGTTGCCTTAAACTTAACATCCCTCTTGCCAAGTGGTACTACCCGTAGAGGTTTTTTAAACATTGCAATGCATCGTAATGGTTATTTTTAGAATGGCAAACTGATGCAGCTGTTAATACGTGTTGTAATCGTAGACACTACTAGACTAGTACAATAATGCTTAATTGCTGCGTGAAAAGAAATCTTGTGATTTACATAGATGTGCCAACCAAAAATATTTTTTTAACAAATATTGTTTAAACTTTGAGTTTAAAAAGTTTCCAAAAAGGCGCCACTTTGCTGAAAATGGCCAGAGGGGGAGCGGCCGCTCCCCCTGCTCCCCCCCTGCGTACGCTACTGTCGTGACTTATGTAGGCTATGTCGTGATCTCTAATACCAATACCTGTTATCTCGCTCTGACGCACTTTATTACAATATCGTAATGTCTAATTTTAATTGTCATCGACTAGTAATCTTCAGCACCGACAATCGCAAATCATATGAGTCGGGTGTGTGTCTTGCCGCAGAACCTGGGGCCATGAGACTGACACAGAGCCCTTGGGGTTCGATCTAACCTAGGTTAAGAACAACTCCATTTGGTAATTATCTGTCGTCGCACGCGGCATTAACCTTCAACAATTTAGCATTTTCGATTGCGTGTCACCCGTTATAACGGGATTAAACATAGTTTTGACAGTACATTTTACGACTATTTGGTTTGTTGTCACCCCTTAAATTGTGTCCTCAGGTGCAGACCACGATATAGTATGAACCGCTGTTTTTTTAAACATATGTAAAGCACTATATCGTTTAAATGTAACCGTTTAGAATGGAAGGTAAATGTTTTGCATTTATTGAAACAAATAACTTAAATATTTTAATGATGATTTCAACATGGATCCGATGGATCCGAACCTCTGTCCTTCTCCAAGTCCAACGCACACACTAAAGTTCGTTTCAGGATATATCTGACTCACGCCCCACCATCTCCATGTGGGCGCTCTAAATAAATTAAACCCTAATATAGGCTTACAGCATTTAATAAAAGGTAACGAAGAACTACGCCCTGTGATTCGCCAAAATAAATAAATGAAATAAATCAACGGCTAGATTTAAGGAAGATGAAATAGTTCCAGCTGAAAAATACGCAATCAAATATTACAAGACACGAGTGATCTAGTTTAATAAAGTATCACTGGGAGGACTCCCCAAAAGTTTCCTGATTGCGTCTTATTTTTTTTTCATTTTTTAATTTGTTGGCAGTTAATTATCACGTAGCTCACTCCAGAGGCGTAGCGACCCTTCCCGGCGCCCGGGGACAAACTTTTCGATTTGCACCCCCCCTCGAGATTTCCATTTGCACACCCCTCAACTTTTCAATTTATTTTTCCAACCCATTTTTGCGCCCATTAAGGTCGGCGCCCGGGGACATATGCCCCCCCCCCCGTCGCTACGCTACTGCGTAGCTCTATGCAGCTTGTTCGTTCGGAAAACTCAGCTGATAAAATGTTGTGAGTTGTGAGTCACATTCAGTGGTTCACCGTAGGTATCGGGTGTTGGCATTGCCTACATCTCGCCAATTTAGCAACATTGGAGAGCCTTTTTAAACTTTTAAGCGCTCGTCCATTTAGAAATCTATAGGCCTATATGTCGTATTATTTGGTCGTTGGTATCACTTAACAACCATACGCCTACTGATCGGGCCAATGACCGGTCTTGGGTTAACCTATTTACTGATCCAGCAGTTTGGTCGGATGCCCTCTCTTGAACAAGCCATATGCATACAGTTATGTGTAAATGTATTTTTTTTGTTATCATATGCAAATAAACGAATGTGATATTATGTTGCTCTGAACAGTTCTACAGAAGCAATTTCTATAACTTACGTATGAACAACAGAGTTTCTTCCAGGCATCTCTACTCCCCCCCCCCCCCCCGAACTAAATCAAATTTGTATAGAAAATATATACTTTTACCAGTGTCCGCCCCCCCCCCCCCCCCCGGACAATTTAGTCCGCCCCCAGAAAATATCGAGTGTCTCCCCCCCCCCCCCCCCGGAGAAAGAAGTCTGGAAGAAACACTGGTGAGCAACAGAGCAATATTAATTCATTCAAAAAGCCATACGCATCGCAGGGGGCTGAGTTCAGATAGGCCCACATACACTTTGCATAGCAAAAAGCTCTTTTCTGTTCAGAAATAAGTTTCTAAAATGCCCGTATCACGTTCTCCATGCTGCGCATGACAGGAAATAACTAGATCGTGGCGTAAAGCCAGACATCTATCTATCAGTTAATATTGGTCAGCTTTATGTACATTATATTTTAGTTTATTTACATAAATATATTAAGTTTAATAATATAATTAGTTGTTGAAACAGTTAATTAAATGAAGGTATTTCTTTGGAGCTATTTCACGGAAAGTATTACAATTCTCAAGGTAATTTTTACCGAAGTCGTTTCGTTTATTTTTAATTTTTAAATTCTAAGTTCTAACGACAACTGAATGAATGATCGTTCTTCTGTAGTCTACAACACAACAGATTTAGATCTACTTTGCACCTTTATTACACCTTACTACTACTAGATTCCTATATCTATATCTTGATATAGTCTCTATTTGCTAACATAAACCCACACTCACTAGTGTAACTAAGTTAGTCAACTGAACATTAGAATCTAATTAAAGAATCAAGAATGGCATCCAAAAATTAAGTTTGATCACATCCCCCCCATCATTATTGTTAACATTGTTGATAAAAAAATGTAGGTTAACCAGGTATTAACTTTTAAGCCAATTCTGGATCCGATACCCTCCATAGAAACTGGCAGGAAACAACGCAGTGTCAAAATCAATACTCCAAAAAGTGTTTCTGTAAATTTTGCTTTCACAGTAGCCATAAAAATATTGAAGGCATTTTGAGATTCCTGCCATTAATGATTAAGTTTAGGTTATAAATTTTAAAGAAACAGAACTCAGGGCCTATAGAAACAATTCTTTATTCTTTCCTACATTATTATGCCTAAATCCTGGGCTTACATTATTTCGATTGTGTAGTGTAACATAATCACTAATATGAAAAAAATGATGGTAGGGCCTAGTTATAATAAAAGCCTGTCTAAATTTTTTAAATTATGAAGGTGTAAGCGAACACCTATCTTCGGAACACATACAGTGGCTTAGGCTTTTTGCATGGTTTTAATTTATTGAATGGCGGTAATATTTCATTTTCAATGTCACGCATAGCTAATAAATGTAGATTATTATTAGCCTATTTGCATTTACTATTTACTATAATTATTTCATAGTAAAATAATGCGCAAGGGGCTGCAAACTATTAAAAAAAAGTTTCTTTCCTTTAATAGCGGTACTCATGAAATCTGAGTATATCACGTCTGCCACAAGTTATATATTCATGAGCCTTCGTTATTTTACGAAAATTTGACCAAAACAAATTAGCATAATTATTGTTAAAGTAGCTTCTAAAAATAAATTTCTGCAAAAGTACAAATTCATTACATGTCTGGTTTAGGAGATAACAGTTGTGAAGATTAAAAATGTTATTGCATAAAATTCACTTTCTGTTTGTATAATTACTATATTAGGTCTAAATTCAGTTATTGTAGAATTGGATGTTTATTAGTCGATTAAATGTTTTAAAAGCATATGTCTTGTAGCTGTTTGCATTATGACTACTTATTTGTTTAGATTGCCTAACTGAATGTTATGCCCGAATCATCTGGCAACATTGAGGAGATACACCACTCCCTAAAGGCCACACTTGGCCGTGGTCATTCTGATCTTGATCATGATGTTGTGGCAGCTTCTAAACGGGTATTGCTTGAGAATATTGCATTTGTACCAGCCCAGACTCCATATACAATGCAGCGTGATGTTTTAAAAGCAAAATACATATCTTTAAACCCTCCTATCTCAGGATGGGAATTAGGGGACAAGTCACAACAGACCCCAAAAGAGCAAATTAGTGAGTATCTAAATTAGTAGCTGAAAATTTAAATTTCTATTATTGTATTGCTGTACCTTTATTATTTAACTTTTAATTTTTATTCAGTACTAGCGTACCCATCCCCCGCGCGTTGCCGCGGTGATAGAATAAAGTCTGACGAAATATATTAGAAGGATATCACCAATGCATTACCAATCATATGTTCTTAGACGCATCACCTTGTTTTCTAAAACTGTGTTATTTAAATGTCAACATTGCCTGCGCTTGGCTAATAATTATCGGGACACGGGTTTTCATTCACTACCGCATGAAAATCTTGAGTACATTAATCACTCACCGAAATAATTAGGTAGAACACACTTCAGTGACCACCCATATGTCAGGGACGTAGAGGGGCGCTCTCAGGAGCCCCCCACCCCCGATTACACTACCGCAGAGGCGCAGCGTAAGGTCCCTTAAAACTAACAGGCGCCATCGTGCTCATAGGATAACCCAGCGTGCCAAATAGCATCCTGTAAACAATGATGCAGATTTCGTCATTCGCTAAAGTGACCCAAATGAACAGGATTTTTTTCTTTAACACATACAAAAATTATTTGACGTTTTTTAAACATCAGTTCGACTGATGCAATATGCTAGCGTTACTAATGGTCTATTATTAGATGCTCGGTCTCAATTTCGGCCTGGATCGTCTAATAATAGATGCTTATTGCATCATTCGCAAAGTGACGAAACTCTACAGTAGGTTCCTCATATTCAAACAGTTATTTTTTCATCTTTCGCAAGGTGACGAAACTGTACAGAAGGATTTCCTCGCGTTACAAAGTTATTTTTAGAAGCCTGTTGTAGTTTTACCGCTGAATATAGTAGTACCCCTTACTCGCTATACAGGACGCTAGATTAACGGATGCCAAGTGCCAACTTAGTCGCTCTAAAACTCTGGGCGCCAAACCGTGTATTGACGAAAGTTGTACCCTATATGGCGCCGCCGTAAGAAACTTTAGTTTTCTTTTTCGCAGAAATATTCTCGGGAGTATTCTCATCTACTTCCTAAAGTTTCATGGTACTCGGATGAACCGCATCCGAGTTTTATTTTTTATATACCGTATATAGAGAAAAAAATAGCTCCCCCCCCCCCCCCCCCCCCCGGTGGTGTGCCGCCTTGCAATATTAAACAATATTTTTTACAGAACCCTACCATTGAGTGATCTAATCATCTCCCCAAAGTTTCATGGTACACGGATGAACGGTGTGAAAACGGAAAAAAAAAACAACGAAATTTTATAAACCGTATATAGAGAAAAATCGCAACCGCCCGTGGCGCCGCCCTTGCGAAATTAATAAAGTTTTTTTTTTACAGAACCCTTCCCTGAATTGTTCTAATCAACTCCCCCAAAGTCTCATGGCTATTGGATAAACGGTGTCACTGCAATTCACTTTTATTCTTTTTATATACCGCAAATAGAGAAAAATAGGACCCTCCCGTGGCGCCGCCCTTGCGAAATTAAAAATTATTTTTTTTACAGAACCCTTCCCTAGAGTGGTATAATGAATTCCCCAAAGTCTCATGGCTATCGGATGAACGATGCCAAACCAAAATCGACTTTTATTTTTATATACCGTATATAGAAAAAAAAACAAATCGCGTCGTGTCGGGGCACCAGCCCTGCGAATTTGAAATATTTTTTTTCGCAGAAATCTCCCCATGAATATTCTCAACAACTTCCTAAAGTTTCATGGCAGATCGTGTGTCAGAACGGTGTCACGGCAATTCACTTTTATTATTTTTATATACTGTATATAGAGAAAAATCGCATCCTCCGGTGGCGTCGCCCTTGCGAAAATAAAAATGATTTTTGTACAGAACCCTTCCCTAGAGTGTTCTAATCAACTACCCAAACTTTCATGCCTATCGGATAAACAGTGTGAAATCAAAATAGACTTTTATTTTTATATACCGTAAATAGAGAAAAATCGGACCCTCCACTGGCGCCGCCCTTGCGAAATTAAAAATTATTTTTTTACAGAACCCTTCCCTAGAGTGGTATAATGAACTCCCCAAAGTCTCATGGCTATCGGATGAACAGTGGGAAATCAAAACAGACTTTTATTTTTATATACCGTATATAGAGAAAAACAAATCGCGCCCTACCGGGGCGCCACCCCTGCGAATTTGAAATTTTTTTTTCCGCAGAAACCTCCCCAGGAATATTCTCAACAACTTCCCAAAGTTTCACGGCGATGTGATGAGAGGTGTAGTAATGCATAAAGGACACACACACACACAGACATACATTGCTTTTTATATATATAGATAGATAGATAGATGTGCCTTATAGAGTTACACAATACATAGACTTTATTAAGTATGTAAAATTTTTAAATACAAAATTTCATGCCTGATATATTCACATGGTTCATAGTAGTATATTCTTCTATTATCATTATTATAGCTGCATTACATAATTGTAAACAAAATATGAAACAGTAGTTAGCAATATACCATTTTACAAGCTTATACTTAGTTTAGAAAATTTTGATGCAGTTGTTTGATTTTTTAGCTTTTCTCTCCTAGATGATTACTATCCCCAACAAACTAACATCATTGACATATGATAAAACCCTAAACGATTTTTTGTTTACTTGCAGACAAAAATATGAATAACCTGTCTAGTACTGAAAAAAATAGTGATGGCCTTCCAACACCAAAAGTAGTTCTTTATCCAGAAGAAAAAGTTAAAATGGAGTGGACAAGGATGACTAGAATAGGTGCTGGTCTTGTTAACATGGGCAACACTTGTTTCTTTAATTCAACTCTGCAGTGTCTTACTTACACAGCCCCTCTTGTCAACTACTGTTTCAGCAATGACCACAGAGATAAATGTAAGTATATGTTTTATTTTGTTAACTTTTTAAAAAGTAATTATATAGTTTTATATTTAAACCTTCATTTTGTAATTATTTTTACTCAGGTAAGAGAAAAGATTTTTGCATGATGTGCGAGATTCAAAGCCATATAAAGAGCTCTTTGGATTGCGGTGGAAGGTCTATCAAGCCACATTCAATACTGCAAAAACTGAGATGTAAGTACAAACTTCTGGATTTTTGTCTTTCGTATCTTTTGTTTTCAAGGGTAGATTGCATATAGTGTTGAATATTTAACATGCATACTAAATGGGTCAACTCAGTACTTAGTTATAACCAAATTTTACTGTGACAAGTTTCTTTAAATATCAGGGTTTTTTAATGGCCAATGTAGACCAATGATTTTAAATTTTCTTTTTCCTTTTTGTACACTCAAAATGTTTCTTTACTTTAATTACTTTATCCAGTATTATGATGTAAAGCTAGTGTAGATTTTTTTTAAAATTTCAGGTATTGCTAAACATATGAAGTGGGGAAGGCAGGAAGATGCCCATGAATTCCTTAGATTTGTTGTTGACCACTTGCAGCAGTCTTGCTTAAATGGAGAGACCAAGTCAGTTTTTGAACACCTGATATTTGACTAATTCTTTTCCACAGTGAGCAATATCTTCAGCTTTGTTCAATGTGTATTGTGCACAACAGCTGACAAGAACAGATAATGTATCTGTTAATTAGATTCTAAAGACATTTTGCTGAGCAATCAAGATTTTCAAGTTAACGGCTTTAAACCCCTTGTCCCAAACTAGTTGGTTCTATAATATAATTTAATTTCTGGAAGCTAATAATAAACATTGTTTAGCATATTTATGTCAATTTTATAAAGCTTTGATTGAAATTGTAATTGAAAATTTTTTTTCAGACTTGACCAGTTTAGTAAAGATACAACTGTTATAAATCAAATTTTTGGTGGATATCTTAGGAGTCAAGGTAGGTTATATTTGTATTACACGTGTAATTAAAGCAACGTTAAAACTAAGTTTTAAAGTTATTTTTTTAAATTTAGACTGAACAGTATGGGAAACTTTATTTTGCAGTAACCTGCTTGCGCTGTCATGCCAAATCAAATACTTTTGATCCATTCATGGATATTAGTTTGGATATTAAGGTAAAGTCGTAATAGTTTTCTTAGTTTTCAAAATACTTAAAGCATTAAAAAGGATTTCAATCTTGGCTTTCCAAAATAAACTATATTTTAAAATAATTTTCTTAACTTGATGTTTTTGGTACTTGACATAGATTGTTTACAAACACATTTAGTGATCAACAAATCTAGCATGTTTTTTTCTGCATATTTAAAAGCAACTTTTGTATCTTGTAGGGTGTCAATACAGTTGAAGAAGCATTGGCCAAGTTTGTCAAGCCAGAAACATTGGAGCAAGAAAATGCCTACAAATGTCCAAAGTATGACTTGCTTCACTTACTTTTTTTATCAATCCTTTGACTGTTTTGGTAGGCAAATAGCCTGTATTGTAAAAATGCTTTAATGTTTATAATAGGCTATGAATTTGTTTTTATATTTTAAGAATAATATGATTGGATAAATATTAATTACTATTTTTGTAATCTGCATTAGTGCAAAATAATTAATCCTTAATATTGTTTGACATTTTAAATGCCTATGATACAATATACTTTCTACTGCCTCTGACTGCTATCTTTCATATTGTACTCATATGAAACTTAAATGTAAAACCAGCATTTTTTTTTTAATTTGTAGGTGCAAACACAAAGTGAGGGCACAGAAGTGTTTTTCTATACAAAAAGCTCCAAATGTTTTGACTCTGCAATTGAACAGGTGAATTGCCTCAGATTATAAGTGCATAAATTACTTATACATGTTAACATGGTTTAGAAAGTTTACTTGTTTTATTATTGTATTTACTGAATGTAAACATTGTTATAGGTTTGACTTTCATCGGCATCTCTCAGGAAAAATCAATCGTTTTATAAAGTATCCAGAAAAAATAAATTTGAGGAGTTATATGAGCCAAAAACAGGTGAATGAAATCCCATGCTTAGTGTTAATTAAATTATAAATTATTAACATTACAAGGCCATAGCATGATTTAAAATTGAATTCAATTTAAGCTGTGGATAAAAGTTACTTGTTTTAATGCTAACTTGGACATCATTTCAGTCAACATGGCATTTCTTTAATATATGTGTTACCTACCACCACTTTTTAGGGTGAGCCAATTTTCTATCATCTATATGGTGTTCTGGTTCATTCTGGTCATAGCAGCGAACATGGCCACTACTACAGTTACGTAAAGTCTCCAAGCAAGACATGGTATTGCATGAATGACTCAATGGTAAATAGTAGTTTGATTTGGTTTTGAGATAATGCTATTGTAAAATAGCATTGGAGATTTTTTATTTTAATTAAATATCTGCTCCATTTTAAAAATCTTCTTTATAAAATCTCTTTCCATTTACAGGTCCATCAAGCTCCATTTAATAATGTCTTCAATGCTGATGCTTATGTGCTTTTTTATGCTCGGATCAACAAAAATGTTGTTAGTTCAACAAGCCACACTCCCCCTGTTAAGGTGAGATTCTATACAAACCTACTTTACCTTATCTTTCAATATAGAAAGGTCAATTAACAGTACATTGTTTTTCTTCAGAGCCCATTTATAGGCCCAATACTTCCAAATCATCAGCCGTCTAACAGTGGAATTAATGGAATTCAAGGTAAAGTTTTTAACTATCTTAATTTTTCAAGTTAGTATCAGGGGTGTATTGAAAAAAAATCAACAGTGACAAGCTTGCTGTTATGGTTGGTGTGTTTTGTTCCCCAGCCATCAAATGAGAGGCTGCCACTTCCATGTATAGATAAACTGTTAACCGTCAACACATAGGATGCCATGCTGTTCAATACTTACAACTATCTACAGTGATTCTAACTTCCACCTCATGGAATGCCAATGCTTCTTGCTCTCTCATTCAATGTACATGACTTTGATAAGACTAGTTCCAACATACAACCTTTCAGTTCTACATCCAAGCCAAGACTTCTTTTCCTTACTTTGATCAGACTAATACTTCCTTTCTCTACAACGATAAAGACTCCCACTCCCCACCACAAGATGAACACAAGCCTTTAGCATCACTAAAGTGCTTAACTTAAGTAATACCAAACAAATCTTGCCCCTAAGTAAACACATTACTTTTGCTGCCTAACACCAGGGCCAGCATATTTTTCACCTGTCATTCTTTCTTACATCTGGCACATTTTGAAATTTCTTTCTAAATTGTGGCATTCTTAGTTTCAGCATAAGATGGTAAAGCTCTATAAATGGTCTGTCAAAATGTTTGTATTGACAGTGTTTTTTTTTTTTTTGGGATTTTTTAAATCCTAAAAATCATTTTAAAACCTTATCCACAATATTAATGAATTTTATTTTTATCAGGGAAACCTACCAGTGAGCTTGGCACACCTATAAAGCGACAAGAATCTTCAAGTGGAATAACTAATGGACAAAAGAGTGCCCCAGTTCAGACTAATAACAGTTGGTTACCTGCTGCACATACGAGAATAAGCTTTCCTATTGTGAAACCAAATGAGGTAGTACAGGATGATGGGAAAAGGATTGTTCTACAGATCAAGCATGGTAACTCTACTACAATGGAGAAGTCACCTGATGGGAAATCTAAAGTTGTGAACGGCCTATCTTCACATACTGCTCTTGTTCCTTACAACAGTGACTCAGAACAAGAAGACACACCTGTCTCTGTACCTGACAAAAAAACACAGCATCAGGTTTCAGGAGAAAAGGATTCTAAATTAGCAACTGTATCTAGTTCATTGTCTTTTTCCTCCAAAATTGCAACAAAAATGACAGGAGAAGGAGATGCTAAACTGCAAGCCCATGAGCCCAATTCACTACCATCTGCTTCTTCCAAAATTGTCGTTAAAAGGGCTGGAGATGGCACCTCTTCATTGTCTTCTCATGACTCACCCAAGCCTGTAATAAAAGTGACTGGACATGGAGATGCCAAAACTCTAACACTTGAATCTAGTTCACCATCCTCATCTTCCACAAAGCTAGGTATAAAAATGACAGGAGCACCAGATGCCAAAGTATTGTCTGAAGAGAAAGATGTCTCCATCTTGTCAAACAAACATTCCTCCAAAACACCACCCTTAATACTTCCTGTCTCCCCTTCTAGTAGTAATAAAATAAAAAGCACAGGTGGTAGCTGGTTGATTCAGTCCCAAGATTGTGCTCCCAGCCCTAGGGGATCATGCTCTAGTTCAAACAGTGTCAATTCAACAACTGAATGGACAGTAGAATCAAAAGGTTTGTTATAAATTATTTTTCAGGAAGAAAATGTATGCACTTTGAAATTTTAGAAGTTGTTTCTGTTTGTATTTGATTATCTAAAACTCTTTTAGGGACTGGTCTTCAGTATGTATTAGATTACTGTCAGTCATGTACAAGTCTAAATTAATGATAATGTGTTGTTTATCTACAATGTAATCAGTAGAATACAAATAATTAAAAATTTACCATAGTACTATTTAAATCTATTGACAGATAAAAAAACGTAAGGATTTTTTTAAAAAGTATTTTACAAGCACTAAAAAATAACTCAGATGTTTGGATTTGATTTATTTTTGTTAGGTTATATTTATATAAAGTTGATTCTCAGCTTGGCAGTTGTTAGATTACTTAGTTACAGTTGAAAAATTATATATTTGTTTCAGAAGTCAATAAAGTGTCTAGTTCAGTATCAGACAAGTGTACACCTGCTGATTTACACAAACATTCTCATACAGAAAAAACAGTTGGTTCATCTTCTGGCAGCTCATCAGATACTTCAAGTAAAAAGAAAAAGAAACACAAAAAGAAAAGTAAGAAGGAAATGAGAGATTCATATAGAAACAAGAAAAAACATAAAAAGCAGAGCGGTACAGATTACAAAAAGAAAAGCAAATACAGGAAAGAAAGCAGCAGTGAGAGTGAGGATGGCTACGAGTGGGTTGAAAAAACTAAAGAAACAGCACCTTTTCTTAACAACAGGGGTGAGTATTTGTAGTTACTAGTTTGAGAGATATTTGCTTACAAGACATCAAAAAAAGGATGCAAAGTTAATGCATTCTTTTAAAATTGAATTCTAATTGTAATTGCTAAAAATATTTGCTCAAAAGGTCTATTATTTGTCCATATACATGATACTTCAGTTAGTTTATGAATCACCTGATTTAAAAGGGAATTGTCTGGGAATTTAGCTAATATTGATTTATGTGCAAGGTTTTAAAAAGTTATGAAGTATTGATTCCCTGGTTATTTATATTATAGTTCAGCCATGGAATTTGCATATCAAAGATGATATTGCACCAAAAAAAGAAAATAAAACTAGTGATTTTAAGACTGGTTGGGATGGAAGTCGCCCTACCAAAGTGGCAACAGAATTACAAGGAGACAGCTTTTCATTTGGCAGTACAGGTAAGTGCTACTTACAATTTTCAGTTTTTAAAGTTTTTGGCTCGCTCAGACATTTTTTGCATCTTAGATTGTTTGTTTTCAACACAGATTTAGTCACATGTATTATTTAAAAAGTAGTATTTAGTTAATTACAATTTAGTGACAAACTTTATTACTTTTGAATACCTAGTCCTTTAAAAAAAACAACTCTATTTCAGTATTATCTTGGGAAGGTGGCAAAAACCACATTGAGGAAGTTGTTAAAAGTAAGAAACGTCATTGGTCAGATGATTACAATGATGATATAGATTCTGGAAAGGTAAGGTTAAGTTTGAAATACATTATCAATAGGTTACCATTTATATCTGTTGTCTAGAATAACCGTAGTATTTTGATTAATAGCTGTAAATAGGTTGATCAGTTGTATAGTTAATGCTGTCTTTATTATACAAAGTTGAGAAAAAACTTATATCAAATAACTTATTTGCTCTAGAATGAATTTTTTTATCAATTATAATATTTAGGTAAAAAAAGTCAAGAAAGTAAAAGAAACTTTTCTGGCAGACAACCCATTTCAAATGGTGCAGTCTGACAAAATAAAGGTACGATCTTTTGAGTGGGACATTTATTTTTGATTATAACTTTTATATTATTATTATTATAATGGACATTTTTTTTTAAATTAATGAAATTGTTAATAAATGACTGACCGTTTGTTTTTATGTCCAGGCACATGGAGGCTCATGGAATCAGGATCATAGATACCAATGGCCAGATCATAGAAGAATCTCCACATCTTAGTATGCTCTGTACATCATGTTTGCATTGATTTTTATGTGCATATGTTAAGCTGACAGCAATTGGTTTTGTTCTCTTCTATTGCAACTATTTAAGAAATTGTTTTACAAGATTCAATATCAACCGTAACACATTACATTTATTAAATGCATGCATTTTTTTTTACGAAGAAAAAAGAAATGAGCAAACTGTTTGTGATTAAAAGTAAGGCATCGCTATGTCTTTTATGTTATAGCATTTTAGTGGGGAGGAATGTGCAAGCAAAATTTTGCACAAATGAGTGGGGACATCTATATATTATGTAAATAAAGGACTGAGAATTTCTATACATATGTACATAACTTAGTTGGGGGCAAGTTCCCACATATTGTACATATTGGGGAGGGGGAAGTGTCCCCATAATGTACATAGGGGAGGGCAGGGGGTTGTTTAAATTATGTAAAATAAATAGAAACAACTTTTATTGAAAGTATGGCAACTTATGAAATGCCTTTTCCTATTGATTGTTAGTATCACTGTTTACAACTGTATATAACCATCAATAGACTTGTCAATAATTAACAGTCATGTTCATGTATTTCAGAATTTAAATTAAACATTTTGCTCTTTACTGTATGCCCTGGTTAAGCATCAAACATTTTAACTCATTCATGTAAACTTTGGATACAAATAAAGTATTTTAGCCCATTAAGTCTTGTTTCAAGTGCAATGTATATATTGATTATTTAACTTCCTAGAGTCACGCAACTTCATTATGGTAGATAAAAGCTGGAAAAATAGTTACCGAGTTAAAATAAAAATAAAGAGCCCTTTGTGACCTGATGGTCCATGAGGCAGGTGAAGAAGAGTTCATGTTTTCTGACAAGCATGCTGAAAGATATTCTGGTCAGCACTAAACACAAGGAACAGAAATATTCTTGTTGATCTGACATAAAATGGTAGACTATATGCACTCTGCTGTATATTAGATCTCAAATTAAAGTAGCTACTTACATTTTTTTTCTATTTTTGAAATCTACATCTGGTGCCGAGTTCCACATACTGTGACTTGTGAAATATTCAAAATAGTTAAGGAAAAGTACAGTCTATATTTATTAGACCTTATGTTTCAATAAATGGTGATCATTATGCCTTCTCAACTCTTGCATTAGAATGAAGTGATCTTGACATTTGGTTCAGCTCCACCTCTGCCAGATAGAACATGACTAACAAAGTTGATCAAAAGTGCTACTTGCTTGTATCACACATTTTATAACAAGCACTTCCTAAGACATACAAAATGATAACTTCCTGGTCTTTTGTAGGTAGATCTAGCTCTATAAAGTTTTATCAGTACAGATTTGGAATACAAGCAGCTATACTATAAAAAAAACTTTCAGTTCTTTAAATATCAATGGACAGAAACTTATAGAAACAATATTTGCACCAAAATTGTTTTTTATACTTTCTTTAGACTATTGTACATTCTGGATTTCTATTAGCACAAATAGCTGGAATTTTCTCTTTTTGTTAACATAAAATTTATTGTTAAACTTAGCTGAAAAAATACAGCTGTAAAGATTTTTTTTTTCTGCATTAGAAAATAAAATAATATTTACGAATTGGAGTTTAAAATCCCTTCAGTCTGTAGAAAGAGGCATTTAACTTTTTGAAGGGTTGAAAATCATGATTCTAGGTATAAAGGACAGAATAAGGAAATGGAATTTTAAATGTAGCCTATTATCTACAGGTGTTTTTTCCCTGTAATCTTTTACAGTCTGTAATTTTAAGATTTATCCACGTAAAATGATTATGTAATAATTGTTAATTTGAAAGATGGTTTTTTAGTATTGGTTTTTGTACATGCATGATACTAATCAATATCATGGATGATTATTCTTAGTTACAAGAATACCCAATCACATTTTATAACTGAGCCTACACTCGAAAAAAGATTTGTGTTGTGTAAACACTGCCTTTAAATACTTTAAAGCAGCTCTGAGTGTTATTATATTGTGTTGTAGCAAAAAAAATTCTACTAATGTAGACATAAAGTATTATTTCAATGCCATAATATAATCCTAGAAAATGCAGTTGTTTTTAGCCAGATAAGATCAGGACCAACTAATCCACACTGTGCTGTATCTCACACCTGTCATGCATCAGGTCAGAAGTGTAAACATAATATAGTAATTTAAATAGTAGTGTACCGTTATATATTTAGTAATATATTTTTAGTGCATTATTAAATGAAAGCTTGTTATTAAAACTTTTTTGCTGCAATTTTTTTCCAGTACTTTAAAATTTTACAATAGATTTCAATAGAGTTACATGGCTTAAAAATAATTGCGCACCAAATGAACATGATATTGCGGAGACTACTAATTTCAGAAAATTCTAATTAATTCATTAAAAATTAATTTGGCATCCAATTAAGTCAAATTTAATGTCATTTAGCATTGTCTTCGAGTCTTGACTCACATGCCGAATTTCAGAGAAATTGGTCAGTTAGTATCCAAAATTTCAATCACCTGTTTCGATCAATGATGACAGACAGTGGAAGCAAGTTAAATAAAAGCTCATAAAAAAGAACACTCCTGATCGCCCATTTTCATATATTATGTACGGATGACCCTGTCTGTAATGTCTGACCCTGAAAGACACTGACCACTGCCTTAAAAACACAACTATAGACTTAACAAGTGACAAAAACAAGAACAATGTAACTGACACTTAGTAGCTTTCCAGATCTTGTAATATCTATTACTGTTTCTCTTGGTTGTAATGCTTTAAGACAGCTGCCTCTATTGTTTATTAACAAACACACACATTAAAACAAAAAATGGTAAAAAAAATGCTAAAACAAAGTGAGATATAAATATTTTATTGTTTGCCTATTATGATAGGCATAGACTGAATGGGCTAAGATGAGATGAGTTTTGGTCTGGAGCTGTTAAGATGACAGGTGTTACTAATACTTAGAAATAGTTTGGATGTGTAAAAACTGTGATTTCAAAGTTTGGATATGCTAGTTTTCATTGAAAAGGTGATAAATTGTCTTGTCAAATTAACAAGTGTACTTTAGCAACTTTAGTTTGTAATATTTACACATCTGATTACAGAGTATTGTATGCAAAAAAAAAAAAGCTTAATAAAAACAAAACAATAGTTTAGAGGAACCATATGTTAGTGTAGATACAGTTTTTTTACAGATTCAATTTTAAGAGAGGCTTCACAAGGTTAGTTTATTTACATCGTCTAAATGAACAATAGTAATGACCTAAAACATGATAGATTCTACTTATAGAAACATTACCTCAATTATCACTACCATGAAGAGAACTTACAACAAATCTATAAGGACACACACTGATACTTTAGCCTATTAAAAATGTATAGGCCTGTGTTTATGTATAAAACTAAATACAAGATAATTTAAATGTTTCTACAAATTACATTTAATAATAACCTATCTTTCATTTTTATTCAAATTAATAATGTAAAAATACTTAATTAAAAATGACAAGAACATGTTTCTGATGCAATAAAATTTAATGGCACTAACGATATGTTTAAAATTTAAATACGAACAGCAAGCAATATATGATATTAAAGTACTTGATATTCATAATGATTTGATTTAATATGTCATCACCATTACACGCTTAACATTAACCCAGCTTAGTGTTACAGAAAGTTGTTTGTTCAATGAGCTCAAGCATTAAACATGCTTTATGACTAGTAAATATTCTGTTTTTATAGCTCAAACTTAGCTTTTTCCATTAAAAATACAAATATTCAATCCTTGCCACTCAGCACAGCATCCAATCAGAAAATGTCAGAGAAATTCAGCCTAGAGCCTGATTGGTTTGGGGGAAAAATGTATGTGTAGCTGCTGAATAATGACTGGCTGGTGACAGAACTGATTGGGTTAATGTTATCACCATCATACATTCTAATTAAGTTGAGTGTGTTGGTAAAAAAAAAGTGTTTTTCCAGGCAGGTAAAAGCTTGTGTTCCAACCAAAACATACACTACATGTATCTTTGACATTTAAGTCAAATAATCCATAGTGAAAGTTTTTGAATACTAAACTAACTTTTTTACAGGTTAATTATTTTCTAAAAGACTGAATAAAAACAGAAGATCCCTATAAGTGAAGTATTATCACTAATATATTTATGTACAGCAGTTAATAGAGATACAACATTATTATATAATATATTGCCACATAATTTTGTAGGAGGAAAACTAAGTTCACTGAACAAAGTTGAATGCTCTATGCTGTGTGTTGGAAGTGTGCAATGTGTAGAAACAGTGAAGGGTGTAAACTAGGTCTGGGCTTGTGTGTTAGCTAAGTGCACCAAACACAACCCCCTTACTCTCACAGTAAAATGCTGTTAGGATGTGCCACATGTATGGCCAAAGCACTTTGAGTGATCATGATATAGCTCATACTTATTAATGACCATTTATTCAGGAACATTTCAGTCATATACTTGATATGATTATCAACCTCAAAGTGAAGTTTGCTTATACCATATGGTTGGCCTATCATTCAAATGTATTAGAATGTCTATCATACATAGGGGTGGCCCCGTTACTGGAGTGAATTTATATACAATACCGATTCAAGGACACAGAAAGGTCACAGAAGACTAGAAATCTTATAGATACAATCAGCACTGATATTTACACTAGAGTAATATGAAGGTATAAAACAGGAGCTCAGCTGACGTTCTGATCATACCACAGCAGCATGGTGTAGGTAGGCAACAGTCAGAGCTATCTGGGTCGTACACCTGAACCTGTCGCATTTTTTCTTCTAGCAGCCAACATGTCATAGAACGGGTTGTCATTTATGCTGGACCTACAGATATGGAAGTAAACATATGTAAGAGATCTCCAGTAGGAGAATAATAAATTGTACTATAATAAAATATAGTGATTAGTGCATTTAGTTACAAACGGTACAATAAACAGATTTCAACATTAATTGGAATTTTCGTTTTTGCGATAAATTCTGCCTAGAGCACATCAAACATGACAAAAAAATGATAACTTGATAGCTAAATAGAGAATATACCTGATAGAATTTATCCATTCCTCTTTATCTTCAACAGTATTAGCAGCCATTCTGTACACATTGTGACGACCTGCCAAGTGAAATAAAAAAATTAAAGCCTTCACTAACACTTGATGGAGTTAGAAACATATGGTAAAAAAATTGAAAGTGACCTGAAACCACATGATGCATGAGCTTTTCAAACATTTTCTTTTTTGTGACATTATTTAAGAAACAATTTAAAATTGATATGGCATAACCATACTTTAAGTTCAGCCAAAAATAAATTTATATCACAATAAAACAAGTGTTTGAAAAATTTGAAAAAAAAAAAAAATTTGAGAAGAATTATAACCTTTTCATTCAATATAGAACATGCATAATTAATAAACATAAATTCATTACTGTTTAGAAAAATCTAATAGTATTTACTGATGCTTATGTGGTGTATACATACCTTCTACAACTTTTCCATCAGAATCAACCTTACAGGCTTTTATTATGTCTGATGTTCCACTAGAAAACAATTCAAAGCAGTTAGCTCGTGATTTCTCGTTGGGAACCTCACGTACTTGTATATTCTCCAGAGGAATAATACCTTTGGGTTCTTTGTCCTATTCACACAAGCAAACAATAACATGTTTAAAATGTCAGTTTAGAAACAGATCATTCCCACTTTATACAAACAGCTTTTAAATTTGAATGGAACCCTTTATAGCTTTTTGTAAAAGTTCAATGATGAAATAAATGGATGCACTAAATAAGATTAGTAGATAATTGTATTGTGATGCTATTGTATTTGGCAAGTCCTGAAAGTTATTAATACAGCAATTTGCAACAGCATATCAAATACTTATAACTTACTGTCGTGTATTGAAAATAGTAGAGACAATTGTCATTTAAGATAAACCAACGTCGCTTCCAGTTTTTCACTCTTCCTCCTAACATTGAAAAAAAAAAATGTGAACAGGTTAATACACAATTCTACTGACACTATGTTGGTATAAGTTAATGTTAAAAGAATGCTTTACCTTGTTTGTTCAGCCAACCTTCCTTTACTGGATTAAAAAATGTATGCATCAAGTCATTTCCATCATCTTCAGGGATCTTGAATGGTTCCTTTTTTATATTGTCGTACAAATTCTGCAAGTTCAAGGATAGCCATAAAATATAATACTTTAAATAAAGCATGAAAGACTGCAAGAAATAGAAATAATAAAAGATACACCTTACGGCATAACTAGCATCAATTTCCAGACTTTAAGACCCAGAATGTATGTATCTTAACTAACAACTGTAAATCTAATACATTCTATTACAAATTAAAAAAACAAACAACTCACAATTAAGAGTTCCTGTGGCAAGTTACCACCATCATTAATTCCTCTGTTCATCTGTATAAACCTGTCAACTGTAGGCTTGTCTTTAACACTAGGGTTGTGTAGACTTGTGTTCAGCATTATTATAGCAAATGACAGAACATAGCAAGTATCTAAAATAAGAAAATTACAAAATTGTAACACAGTAAGCTACATACAAATATCACTTTATTTTAGGCAGGATTTCACTAAAAATAAAATGCTTCTGACACCTCACCTAATTTTTTTCAGAGCATGCATGAATACAAAAATACTAATGATTATAATTTGGTACTTAACACACATTTTAACAACAACGATTTGAGGCTGAATATTTAATTTTTAAAAGTGCAAATTTCTGAAATGATGTAGCTATTAAACAGCTGTTTTACCTGTGTTGACAAAAACTCCTGGATTAAGAAAACAATAGCGCTCTGCAAAAGACTCCATCATCCTGTCTATTTTCTGAGCTTCACCAGGAAGACGGAAACTCCATAAAAATTGCCTGATTTGATTAGTAAAAAAAATAATAGATATTTTTGTACATATCAATTATGACAAACATAAAACTAAAAAAAAGTTTCCTCATTGTTGTGTGGGAAGTTCTGGTAAATTGTTCTTTTTTTTGTGTGCAGACTACAGGAAATAAACAGTTTTATTTAATCTTTAACCACTGTAAAAATTAACATCAACAATGTCAATAGTGTAAAGCTAAAAAATCAAGAACTATAAAATTCATAGTTCATTACATGATTAATATTGCACTGTAAGTCATTAGCACATAGCATATATAGGAAATAACAAGGAAGTAAAAATAGCAGCCATTTCCTGTTGTTTTAATGTAATCATCTGCTTTCTAATTAAATGTAATATGTATAGCATTTTTTTTTTTTAAAATCTTGAGCATCCTAGAAATTGATTAACTGGTTAGACTGACTGGATGAAATGGAAGGAAGAATGGAGAAAATGAAGGGGTGTAGATGTATTATGCTGTATTATTTTCATTACTGTGTAAAGATTTCAGATGTATAAAGAGTGTAAATAGTAAAGAAATAAAAACAACATTTCAAGAAAGCAACAAAAAAGCATAAGCCAAAAACATACCTTAGTGCCTGCACCAGAATCATATCTGTGAACTCATGGAGGTTGACAAATGCCTTGAGAACAGCCATGTTAAAATCATTTCTAGGATAGAAAAAAAAAATTATTTGCTGGGTGGTTAATAGAATTAGGTACTTTAAATTAATATTTTTCTTGAATTTAGAAATGAAATTTAGTTACATAATTAGCACAGTGCAGTCATTGTTGATGATAGACCAGAATTATTTCTGATAGACTAACCTTTCTCCTAGGTAATCTCCAATGGCTGTTTTGTTGAGTCCTTCACCCTGGAAGAGAAACCTTGCAACATCTTCTGGTGTATGCTCTAGCAAGCCATGTTCTATCAGATACTCAATACCCTGTCAAACAAATCATCTTGATTAAGAAACATACCATTAACATTATTTTTAATGTTCTTTAGTACACAATGTATGTGAAAATAGCATTCACTCCTATTTCAGGTTCATACATGTAGTATGTATTACATGAAGTTTGTTAGAACTACATCAATAAAAAAAAGTATGAGCCTCTGGGATTTGCACATAATAAAAATGTACTCATCAGCAAGATGAAGCTTACCTTTTTAGGATCCATGTTGAATTTCTTTCTACCAATGGAAATCTGTTTAGCCTTAGGGTCTGGTTTACTGTAAAATAAACCATATGATTTTAGTAAATGGCATTTAAAAGAATGCGTAATTTGACAACAAAACTAAACATACACAAAAACTATTCATAATAAGTCATAATAACCCATAATTTGCTTTAAAGCATCACATACTCTGCAATAGTTTTAGGCAAGTACCTGTCATCGATATCCATACCCTCCAATTCGTTGGTAACATCTTCAATTTCTCGCTTCAGTTCCTAAAACAATATTTTTAACTGTCATCATTTTTTCTCATTCATCAACTGACAGCAGTCCTCAAACACAGATGAAAAGCAAAACTAGTCTAATGTAACTATTGTGTTTTATTAATTACCACAATTACTTATTCAAACATTTATCTCAGTAAGTGTTTAAACTATGATAAATAATATCACGCATTCATTAACTCACACTATTTGGGCTTAAGATAATATAACTTGTGCATGTTGAGGTTGTAGGTAAAGCAAAAATTAAAACTTCACATTCTGGGACTAGTAATTACCTAGAGATTTAATGCTTGTGTTTAATGCACTAACCTCAATCTCTTGGAGCAGTTTTTCTTTTTTCTCTTGAATGCTCCTCAGAAGCTCCTGCTCTTCAAAAGTGAGATCTGCAAATTAGCATGGGGGGAATAAAAAGCTTAAAAAGTATATAGGTGCATAAAATGTATTCAGATTAACACCAGACACTGATAATTACCTTGAAACAGATGTGATTTATGTTTATTGAGGATTATTAGTTATTTTTACTAAGATTAAAAAGTTATAAACACTGCATATCAAATTTTATTGCTTTAATTTTCAACAGTATATTTTTGTTTGGGTAATATTTACTGTGAACTGTGTTTTCCCCAATAAAGTATCAGTATTAAAAAAAAGCTCAATGGAAAAAAAAATATCTTTTAAATAAATAATAGATCTTGTCTTTATTATTTAATATTTAGTGATTTCAAATATTCTAGAGCTATTGAATAGCCATTATATTTTTGGTAGGCCTAAGTATTTTCAGACACAGTGAACAAAACATATATGTAAGTAATGAGTAATGTACAGTATTAATTCCATCAAGTTATGTTCTCTCTCAACAAAAATTATTTGTAGGGCTGCTTTACACATTAATGATTAAATATAAAATAAACATGTTATCAAATCAAGAGGTAGAGTTGAAAGTGTGTAGGATTAATAAATATTTAAAGTAAACAGCTTTTAGTTTACACTTCTGAGCTGCACTTTACAGTACTTTTACCCAATTTTCATCTACGTTGATCCAATTGCACAGCTACAAAAGAATAATTTGAGCTCAATGCACAGATATTAATAGTATTTAATTTGAGCCAACTGTGTTCTATTAAGTAGTATTATAAAATTAATTAAGGCCATTGCGTTATTTGTTTTCTGCCTGCTAGACTATCACTGGGGGGGGGGGGGGGGAGGAAAGAAGCTTCTTCGGAGTGTCAGTAGTCACTTTGTAAGATTGTATTGTAACGTTTTTACTGCTCTCAAAATGTGTTGTTCTATTGTAATATTCTTGCTTCTATCAAATGTAACGTTTTTCTTCTCTTCTATTTCTCACTCTCAGTCACAGACGATCAAGAATGAAGAATAAGCCGTCGTCATCAAATCTTTGTTTTACTATCTTTCTTGAGCGGGAATTGTCTGTGTAGCGCGCATCTAACAAGACTATAGCGCCAATACGTGTACTGCATAAATTACTGGCTAGGGCCGTCGTCTCTCCATCCCCTCTAATGCTAACCCACCGGTTTATATACCCCACCTGCGAGCATCTCCGATGACACATTGTTCTCAGGACAAATTCTAGCGCTTACCTGTGAAAATTTCCCCCGCTTTTGTGCTAACCGACCCCAAATAACCCTATATAAAAACTTGTTCTTAAACAATAATACTTCAAACATGCAAATATTGTAAAAATATAACCAAATACACCTAATTAAAGTAGATTTCCATAATATCGGCTTGCTCCTAACTAACACTAAGATAATCCAAATTAAAGATCAAGCTTGGCCTAATAGTTCATCCAATTTTCATGCTATAATAAAAACTTTTTATTAAGATATGAATTTTTCTTCTTGCCTTACTAAGCACAATTGACTTCTTCTTCTTCTTCTTCGTTCTTGATTATTAGTGTTGAAGGGGATCGAGATTTATCTGACAGTGGGTCTGAACTCGAGACTTTGTTCGACACAATTGACTGATTTCTAACAAATTCACTACTTTATTCAAAAGGCCTAAATCTGTAGACTGTAGGCCTGTAGGCCGTAGGCCCAACTAATCTAACATCTACATTAAAAATTCACTAAATTATAGAATTCTAAGAACAGATCTAGATTTTTTTATTCTAGTAGTATATAGTATAGTATATAGTCCCCCCCCATGTTCTAATTTTAATCATTTAATTTTCTAACAGAACACTGACTCTCCAGTCCAAATCAGCCAAAATCAAAAGCCCAAATCTTGCTGGATTCAATTTCAATAAAAATATAAATTTAAGTTCAATTAATAAAGCGCTGCAGTTACCATTTAAATTAAAAGTATTTTCCTCCATTTGTAACTAGTTGGAACAGTTACAAAAGTTCATGGCACTCAACTGTATAATATTTACATTTATTATTTTAAGTATGATAATCTGCCAACTTCTTATCTTATGTTGCCATCATAGGCCTAGTTTACCCTTTTTTATAAGGATTTCTACCCACTTCCTTTTCACTAGCTCATATACGTAAACAATGTGAAGCTGTTTAAAAAAAACTCAGCCATGTAATAAATGTAGATATATATATATATATATTTATTCATTAAATTATTTAAAAAATATAATTTAAAAATATTCTTAAACCGTATAATAATGTAACAGTTTTGGTAGAAAATACGAAAGTTCGGATGTTGAAGTTAGTATGTAATATTTATGTTTTCTTTCAACCTCTGACCTACAGGTGACAATTTGCAATGGATAACCAAAATTGTACCCAACACGGATGACACGCCTACCTGAAATGAAATTTTCTCATCCTGTTCCAATGTCTTAAGGTATTTTAACAGTTAACAGATATGTTTTAAAATCCCTTATCCATTTATCTAATCAATATTTAGCCTACCATTAGGGGTAAAAGATAAGTTATACACAAAATGTTTTGTTTGGTGGACTAGGAGGTCATAACTTCTGACTTCAACTTCACTACCCACCCGGATTCTACTCTGAGACTACTCTCAATTTTACGTTCTATCAAGTATCATCTAGATCTAGATAATCCAGACGATCTAAAATTCTAGATCTAGAATGGAATTCTTAGTTAAAACTAGTTTAGTAAGCTAGACCTTCTGTTCAACCTAAATCTATACAGTAGTATACACTATACTATAATCTACTACTTTACTACACTACAGTAACTACTACTACTACACAGCATTGAGATAGTTATTAAAATTACATTACAAAGTTTACAGTAGTAGTCACACAACAGTGGAAACACTGCCCTGACACACTAGTAACTAGATCTAGATCTAAATATAGAAATCTAGTTGCTAGTACAACTAGATTAGTAATTTATAATTTTTTTATAGTTTAGAAATTTAATTGTTAAATTCGATTTGTCTGATGATATTGATACTCTCTTACTCTTTATTAAAAGATTATTGTACCCCTGACTCGCTGAAACTGGTAGATGAGTAAACTTAAAAAGAAATAATAAACAGTATTATATTATTATTGTATCCCCTGCTGGGGTATGGGCTGCCAATGAAAGATATTCTGAGTTATTTTTCAACCTGACTTCTGTTGTAGCTCATATTTTTAGTTTTAGCTGATTATTTGTCTGAGGCAGTTGTTTATAAAGGTCTAGACTTAATCAGTAATGAATGGTCTTTATTGTCCTCCAAGTGTCTGCCCCATACATCACTGATTTTACATTAGAGTTAGAAAGGCACACCTTGGTGGTCAAGGAAAGCTCATTGTGGAAGGGGTTAATATTTTCGAAGTGACTACTCGGAAAAAGATTTTTCGCATCAGCGTCTCCATCTGGTCAGCATGCGCAGGGCTAGGATTCTGCTGTCTGTTTGTAAACACACATATGCGCAGTACCAGAGAAAACATCGCGAAGAAGGAAAGACATAGTTTCTCTCAATTGCGGATGCATAGCTTTTTCCGGCTAGAATCAGCCTAATATTTTAAGGTTTATTTATGTAACAGTGTGTAACCACTAGTAATTGTTTCACCCGCATCAAAGAATTGAGACGGGCACACATAATTTAAATGTGTGTATTACTGTCACACGTCGTCACAAAAAGCCAGTCCCCACATTAAAAAAGACTTCAACCTCAGACATGTTTTTGTCTTTTAAAACACTGATTTCGGCTGAGTATGGGTCTGACCACACTATCCCTTCATACACTGAGGTCACAGAAACAGGTGAACTCTACTTCACCTGACCACATACTATAAAATGTACATTTTTAAGAAAGTTAAGCTCTGCAAATATGTTTTTAAATTAAATTATATCCTAATTTAGCCAATTCCATTCCTAAACAAACAAAGATTTAGGCCCTATATAAAATAATTAAGGCCTGAAATAGTTTAGTATAGAAACTCATTATTGGCATAGAATCTAGATAGAGCTAGATCTACATTCTACAATCAACAGCTGGCTTAAGTCTAGTTTATCAGTAGATCTAGCTATAGTAAGATAAATTCCTTGTATACTTGAATTAGAAAATCTGTGAAGATAAAAAAATTAAAGATTTACATCAAATATTTACGGACTAAAATAGTTTAATAAAGAGACTAAAATATTGTGTTTTTATTCTTGTTTTTTGTTTCTCACTAATTAGATCTAGACTAACTTTGGTTTGGCTAACGGTAGATCTAGATAAAATTATAGTATTCTCAAATTAAGCTCTATTGAAAATTGATAAACATGTTGGAACCTAATAAAAGCCTATTGTTAAAGCTATAGCTGACAGAAAATTTAGCTTTATAATGCATTAAACTTTTGAATGGGCAGCATGGTCTTCCATGGAAGCTGCCATGTTTGTTGTTAAAATAAGTAAGTTAATCAAGTGATGTCATTAAGACAATGAAATATTTTACTTTTTCTGAAAATGAAGTCTTTGTTCTGAACTTTTATAATTAAAAGGGTGTATATACAAATGAATAAATTAATAAATGTCTTTAAATAAATTTGTGTTTAACGGTTTATTATAAAAAATTATTATTCTTTACAAAAATAAGTATTTTACAGTTCTACACATAGTGCAGATGCTCTCACGTAATGGAACAGACAAACAAAAAAATATACATACATATAAACAACTTGATATTTAGTATAATATAGATAGGCTAGAATAATTAAAACCGAATAATAAACATTATTAGTCAACACACACTGATTAAGTGACTTAAATGATCCCATTAAAAAGCGGGCTATTCATTGATATTTTAAACTAATTTATTTTTATTATTTTTGGGGGATAAATTTCATAGCATACTTCTTGATAAGTAGAGCTTTAGATCTAAATCAAATTTGTATTCTTTATATTCTAAAATTGGAAGGTGTGGGAAGCGAATCTTATTGAAGTTAACGTCATTAGTATTGTGTATCATTTACGACATTTGATTTTTAAATCTATTTTTCCTACGCCGATCAATGACGCCATGAGTGTTGTGTCCTTTCCGTAATGATATTTCCCTATTAGTTTCATGTGACGTCATTCTATTTGCCAGTCATTGTTTTTGTGTTACTTATATTTTCTCTAGAGCGTTCCTGTCACAACCTTAAACACTTTTCCAGTTGTTCAATTCAATTATGCCTTTATTTTTATTTTCATTCTTTGAATAAAGTTTAGTTTATACATTTAATACATCCAAAATAGTATTTTCAACAACAGCCCGTATAGCGCTAAAAAACTGATCTCATAGCCTTGTAAAATATGTTGCGAACAGAGAGAAGTGAGCTCAACTATCCACCTCACTCCAATGTTTATGCTACCAGCCTGTCCACTGTAGGCTAGTGTGAGTACTGCAGGATAACTTGTAGATGCCAGTTTTTGTGTGTTTGTAGACCATTGTTTTCTAGTGTATATCTATGCTAGTTAGAATAGACTGTGTTGTTTTGTGTCATGTAGATAATGTATTGAAGTTCTTATTATTCTATTTCAATGAGCCTTTGTTTAATTTGTGATTCCTAGTCTAGTTTGTGATTTTGCTTATGTTCTGTTCTATATTATGCTTGGCTGCACACAAGCTGTCACTCAGAGTGCAGCATAAGCTGTATAACAGAACACATTACAAGACTTGGAGAAATACATGGCTAAAGTTATGCTTTCCCTGAAATTTCTCAGAGGTTTCTGAATACAAAAGATTAGTGTTTGCTTTCAGACAAAAAGTTATAAACATTGATTTATGGCCTGCGTTCCCCCTCTCTCACTCAGCATGTGACTCTTATCAGTGTCATTCTCCACCCTGCTTGATGCTCCTCAAGTTTTGATACATTACACCACCCTAAGCCCCATTCACCATGTTCTGATATATACATTCTCAGCATATTTGCTAATACTAGCCAGTATTCCTCACATCTTGAAAATTGTCTACAATTATTTATTCACTAGTTATTTTATGGATGTCACAGAATCTTAATAATAATTAATGGATATCATTACATGCAAGTGATTTACACACCCATACTAATTAGTATTGACTTATTTGTTTCCAATATATCTGTGGACTAATATAACTCAGGCTTTTGTTATTTGGATGGATGAGCTTTTAGTTGTAGTGAAATTGTTTCTCCTTATTTAACTCTAAAAAATTGTTTTAAAGCTATTGGGGATAAAAAATGTATAGTATTTAAACCTACCTACTTTTATAAATAATAATATAAGCACTACAACTGCCCCATCATAAATCCTCTTACTTCACTACTAACTAGACCATTAAAACTTGCTTCTGTCTTTCCAAATGATGGACTTAGATCAAATAAATAGTTTTTTATATTCCTATTTCCAAATATTTATAGAGGCTATAATCTATGCAACTTTTATTCCTGACCATTTAAAAAATGTATGCAACATACACATATGTAATTTTCCCTACCAATTTTTTGTGTGTTTTAAAAACGACTGGTTTTATCATGCATGTTAAAAAGAAAATCAGTTTTAAGATTAAAAATTCAAATTTAAAAAAATGTAATAGTAAAAATCAGGTTTTAGAACAATTAATTTAAAGTGGTTAGCCATCTGTGACAGTTTCTTACAGGACATCAGTTGTTGTGATCTTAGCAATAAGACTTTTAAAGGGTGTAGATGATGCATTCATTTTGGCATTTGGATATTAAAATGCTCATCATCAAGCATAATTATTTCTTATAATAAAGAATTTGCCTAATTTTTTATTGCTAAATAAATAGCACAATGGAAATGTCATTAAGAGTAATTGAAGCTAATAATGTTACAATATTTTTTTATCTTTTCAGAAGTGTGGAAAGGAAGAATGGAAATAATATTGAGCGTGGTTTCACCTCTATGCTTGATAGTTATTGTCTTTGGCTGTCTGAGTTGCCTTTTTAAGAAAAAAGGATTTAATGTAAGTTATCTGTTTTTTATAATATCAGCTGTTAGAATTAGTTGTTTTATATATTTCTTCCATATTTTCTGGATTTTTTCTTTCTCAAGTTGTTACCCTTGTTCTAAAAGTTATTTAAGTGAAATATTTTTTTATTTTCCCATTTCAATTGTTTTTTAAACTATAGTTTTAAAAGTAAACTAAACAGTAAATATTGAATTTCAGCTTAAAATAATTTCAGAAACCATTTACAAAATAATTCTTAAAAGGTGTAACATTTCTTGTTATCAGCTTCCTATTCCTACAATGGCTATATTATATAACTTCTTTTTTTTGCTACCCCAATTATTTATTATTCCAGAATTTCAAAGAGAGAGACCAAAGAAATGCCCACCGCAACCAGGCTTATGCTGTGGACCCGGCAGATGGGGCTGGCACTCTGGAACAAATCACCATTGAACCACTGCCAGACATCCTCTCCAAACTTGCCACCAGCACCTGTTTTCCTCCGAGAATTATGCGCACGCATGACACAGCCACAGCGTTTCATGGTAGGTGAATTCATATCTCTCTGCAGAAATATATCTGATTTTTTTAAACAAGTAAAATACTTTTACTCAAAAACTTTATTTCCCATTATGGAAATGCTATTTTCTCTGTAAAGCTTTATGAGGCTGTTCTTGTTCTTCTTCATTGTTCTTAATATTATTTATATCATTGGAGTCAGACAAGTCCAACATCTATTGATTTAGTAAATAAATAATAAAATACAAGTTAAATCTGATCTGAAACTAAATTTTTTTTACTCTGTCCAGCTGTTGAAAGATCATTTCCGCGATCACACCTGACATATTTAAATGAGCTGGGAAGTGGTTGGTTTGGACAGGTGAGCATGTTGTCAAATATTAATCACAGGGCTAACTCAGCTATAGTTAGTAATTAAGTGAATTTTATCAGCTTTAACTTCATTGTAATTTATTGTAAATTGTAGCCTGTGATACAAATGTCAAACTTGTTTTCTTAAGGTGATTGAAACCGAGGCTGCCAATATTATTGAAGGGGAGAAGAAAACTAAGGTGATGGTGAAAATGTTGAAGATTGATGCCCAGAAACAGGAGCAAAAAATATTCATGGATCAAGTAGCTGCATACAGGTACATTAAAGGGAGAAAACTAAGTTTTTCTTTTCTGGATAATTTTCTTTTGTTCTGCCAACATTTGACCTAACATTCTAGAAACAATGTCATAGAAATTAATTTTTTCTCTTTATTTTTCTTAGGGATTTGGACCATGCCCATGTTTTAAGATTTCTTGCTCAGTGCACTGAAACTACACCACATCTGGTTATTTTGGAGTATGCAGCACTGGTAAGTTTTCAATGAATTTGATGTTTCATTATATAAAAGTAAAGTACCCTCTCAAACCTTACTGGGCAGGTGAAGTAGAGTTCACATGTTTCAGTGGCTTTGGCTTTTCACAATATGCTTAGTTCTTATTGTTCAGATGAATTTTCTAATGTTTGCTCTGATGTACAGATTACTTTGAATAGTTTGGTCTTTGAATTTAAATAATTACCAATTTTCAATGAATGCTGTACTTCTCCTTGCAGGGTAACCTTAAAAATTATTTTTTGAATCAACGGGAGGAGCAAGAAAATAAAATCTCGTCAAATACCCTCTTACAATTTGCTTTAAATGCTGCAGCGGGTGTGGCCTGCTTGCATAGACACAACTACATTCACAAGTAAGATTGGTTATACCTGTCACAACTACATTCACAAGTAAGATTGGTTATACCTGTCACAATTACATTCACAAGTAAGATTGGTAATTGTTGTTGTATAAGTACACAAACTTTGTTACATAATGTGCATCTATACTGCAATAAAAACTGTTCAATACATTTTTTCATCAAGTGATTTGGCAGCCAGAAATTGTCTGGTTATGTCCAACAGATTACTGAAAATTGGAGACTATGGGATATCAGATGTAGCATTTAAGGTCAGATTTGCTTTTTTTATGTTCTGATTTTTTTTATAAAGTATATTTGATGACTACAAATCTCTTTTAGTAATTTGGTCTAAAGTTTATGACCACATGCTCTAAAGTTTATGACCACATGTTCTAAAGTTAACGACCATGTGGTCAAAAAGCTAATGACCACATGGTCTAAAGTTTATGACCACATTGTGTACCAGAAAACCCTAATGCTGGCTGATGCCATTTGTTTTGTCAGGAGGACTATTACAACACTGGGAGGGAGCTGTTGCCCATTCGCTGGATGGGACCTGAGACTCTGATAAAGGCAGCTGAGATCTGGACGTCAAACCATCTGGATATGTCCTCTGATATTTGGTAAGGTTAGGTTAGGAAAGCCACATCATAAGCTACTGAATATGCTGCTAACTGCAGGCAAACCAGTTTTATTAATGAATATTGTAGGCCTGCTTATTATGATTTGTTTGATTTCCCACAGGTCCTTTGGTGTTTTGCTGTGGGAAATATTCACCATGGGAGAACGACCCTACTCCATGTTAGATGATGAGGCTGTGCTTGAGGGTATAGTTCACAAGAAGATTTTACCTGCACAAGGAGACATAAAGGTTCCATTTGTAGAGGAAATGTAAGATTTTTTTTTTTCATTACACTTGTAACTCAAATACATTACTGTAAGTTGAACATCTATATGATCTTTTATTGCTCTGTTGTCTCTTTTTATTTTAGTCATTCAGGGCTATACCTATATGTCCTGCAAAAGTTGCAATACAACAATGTATTAAACTTTTTAACAAGAAAAACAAAATTACTTTTAAATATTTGGTTTGTGCTCAATAATTATTTATTTAAAAAAAAAACTAGTTTCTTTGTGTTATTTAAAAAAAAAAGTTAATCCTCTACATGTAAATTTGCTGATCATGAAATCATTGTCTCCAGCTTGACTAAAGTAAACCATACATTTATCTGTTCAGTTGGCTGGTGATGAACCAGTGTTGGCAGGAGGACAGGCCAGATATTGAAGTCATCCACCACAGTTTGCAGCAGCTGAGCCAGGAGTCCATCTCTGACTTTGACCAGCGCTGGCATAATCTGGCGGAGAAGAACACAGAGCTGGGCAGCAGGACGTCACTAGCTGGTAGCTTTGAGCAGGTCGTCGTCTCCGCTCCAGTGGTCCCCAGCGGGGAGGGGCTGGGGGATTATGTGACAGGAAGCGGTCCTTCCCGCAACCCTGAGCTTGGTCTACTCGACCGCGGTGAACCGGTTGAGCCGATGAAAACGGTGTTCAGCGTTGACAATGAGATTGAGAAACACAAGAATGAAAGAAATAACAATAACAATTCTACCGCATCTCTTACCTTGGTGGATGTTCATGTGTCTAAGGTAGACAGGTCGCCCAACACAGCTTTGGTCAGTGAGAATATGTCATCTAGAGTAGTGGACGGATCACTCTTCCCTGTGGCTGCACCACATGCAAACAGATCACTCCCCGTAGAGGACACACAGTTCTCTGGTGTGGATCCTGCACTCCCCACTGGAGACACTCTGCTCCCCAGTGTGGACAGCTCACTCATTATTGTAGACACATTACCTCCTAACTCATCACTCCCTATTATAAATGGATCACTCCCCAATACTGACCAACCATCTCTCCCTACTGTAGACATATCATTCCCCACTGTAGACCCATCACTGCCCCTTGTGGACACCACACCAGAAAGTTCTAGCCTGGACTTTGCCCAGTTCCAGTCAGCCATGACCAAACAGGAATCAAGTGGAGAGAGCTCTGGGGAATTTTCTGACTTTGTGATGTGCTTGAACAAAGGGAAGGTACCCACCCAAGAACTGGATGACTTTGCTGAATTTGTTTCTTCAGAAACACCAACACTAGCAACAGCGCCAAAGCCTGAAGATGCAGATTTTTCTGAAAATTCAGTTCAAGCATTGCTAGAAACTTCTTCAGACTTTATTTTTTCAGAAACTTCTGCAGAAGTAACAGTGCCAAATCTTGCTGAATTAAATATTTCAACAAACGCTACACTTGCAGACCTAGATGTTACAGAAAGTTTCTCATTTGTGCCTGCATCTTCTGAAACAAATTCTGCAGCTTCAGAACCAAACATAGAAAAAGCAACTGTTCTTAACTCTGCATCAGAGCCACTGGAAAGTTTCAACGAATTGATGAATGCTTTTGTTGGCCTTGAAGAAAACAAACCAGCTGAGCCTCTAGAAGATTCTCAGTTAGAAGATTTGAAGGTGGACAATGAGCTGAATGGAAATCGGGCAGGGATTGAGCAGATAGAAGCCTCAGAACAGGTAGGTTATCCTATCAACAATAACTCTCATAACCGCCAACCTCCAGGGTGCCACCCAACAGCTTCACACCTATCTAATGTAGTAGATCTTTACCGTTTCTCTCCACAGCCTAGAACTGACTACGTTGAGCAGCAAACGCCAGGAGAAAAACATTCACAAAACACCGCCACAACAGTGGGGGAGCTCTGCCGAACGGATGAATTTCTGACACAGGTGCCCCAGCAGCCGTACACATGTTTGGTGTGCTCCCGGCCTGAAAGCTCTGATGTTGTGTCTAGGTTTGATGTCGCGTCTAGGTTTGATGACACATCTAGGTTTAATGACACATCTAGGTTTGATGACACGGATACATCTGTTTCAAGTAACGCAGATTTCTCCATAACAAACAACAAGGGTGCTAACTCTAAAAATAACGTTGCAGCTACATCTGTATTGAGTAATACAGATTTCTCCATATCCAATAATTGTACAGACAATGATGTCCTAGTGGTGTCTATATTAAATAATACAGATAATTCTATATCAGAAGACACTCCCATCTCTATATTAGAGAACACAAATGACATCTCATTACTTGATGAGACCAATGTCACCTCTATACAAAGTGGCATAGATAGCATTTCTATATTAGAAAAAACAAAGTGCAATGCCATACCAGATAACACAGAGCATATCCATGTCCCAAAAGACAATTTGATCTCTTTACCGAATGACAGAGATGTCATTTCTACATCAGATGACATAGATGTCACTTCTGATGAATATTATATCACAAAGTGTACAAATATCGTAAATTGTTTGCCAGAGAACACAGATGACATCTCTACACTGACAAAGGCAAATGTCAACTCTTTAACAGAAGAGGCAGATGTCAATTCTATAGTAGAGGAGGCAGATGTCAATTCTATAGTAGAGGAGGCAAATGTCATCTCATTAATGCAGGAGACAGATATCAACTCCTTTACAGAAGAGACAAATGTCAATTCACTACTACAGAAGACAAATGTCAATTCACTACTGCAGGAGACAAATGTCAATTCACTACTGCAGGAGACAAATGTCAATTCACTACTACAGGAGACAAATGTCAATTCACTACTGCAGGAGACAAATGTCAATTCACTACTGCAGGAGACAAATGTCAATTCACTACTGCAGGAGACACATGTCAACTCAATACCAGAGGAGACACATGTCAACTCAATAACAGAGGAAACTGATGTCGACTCTATATCAGAGGACACTGATGTCGACTCTATATCAGAGAAATCAGCTATCGAGAGTTCTGGGTTAGATGAAGCAACTTATCAAATGGTCAGTGAGATGTACCTTTCAAAAGGTGTGAAATCTCCCCGAGTGTTTAAGATCCCCCCACTTGAGACAATCCCTGAGCAGATGTCCAGGTCTGATGACTCCTCAGACAACAGCTCATCCGAGGTGAAATACGAAGACATATTTGGAAGTGACGGCTATGAGTGGGATGACCTATACGGGGCGGCGGATAATCTTGTAGCCACACCCTCATCCAAAAACAGAAACAATTCAGACTGGTCTTTTGACAATGATGCCTTATGGGAAATGGACACTCCCTCGTCCCTCAGTAGATACGGCAATTCAGCACCCTCGTCATGGCCGTCTGTTTTCAGCCTAGACCAAAGCAATTTATATTGTCTGACTGATGAGCTGGACCTTCACTCCCCTCCCTCCACTGACCCTTCTCACAGTTCATCTCCCCTGTCTGTTAACTTGGCGAGTGACCAGGATGTGGCTGAGGTAACTTTTCATTTCTTCCATGTCAGTGCATGCACATTTTTATTTCATCGGGGTCCTTAATGCACCAGCTACCTACATATACCAGTGATACAGATTCCCCTGACCATTTCCCTGGCACAGTATATCATGTAGTCGTGTAACAAGTAATGCTGGTCATTCAAAACTTCTGTCACAGTCAGTTGTTTTCTCGTACGATCTTAAAATTATTTCCTCTCATATTTATCTTGGATGGGTTCAGCTCTCACTTGCCATTAGAATGTTTATATTGCATGTGTACACAGTCCATTTCCATAAGAATGTTGTATCTACGATCTACTTAACCTTCAAGAGTACAAATCCCACTGAATATATTTGCTACATGGGTTTATTCAGGTTATATTATGAGCATTTTATGACACATTCCACTATTTTCTTTTTCAAGTATAAATTTCTTCTGCCTGGGTGCAAATTTTGCATGCTAAATATCCACTATCATTTAAAATATTACATGTTCATTTGTTAATTTTGCAATAATTTATTTTTTTAATTCTAATTACTTATGATTTTATTAAACCTAATTATTAATTGTATGATTTATATTTAGTAAATAATTTACCTAAGTTAAGAACCATACATTATAACATGTTTAAAATGTACTAACCCTTTGAAGAAAGATTAACTAACAAATTCAGTGTAGCTTGTTAAATGTTGTTAAATATTGTACTGTGGTGTTTTAAAGATTTTCTAGTGGTGCTGGTCATTAGTTGAACTTAAATGTTCTATTTGGGTTCTGGCTATGCCATTTTGTTTATCAGAAAATATCATTTGCAAATTTATTTCTTGTTTTCTTTTTGTATTAAATATATATATTTTTTAAAAATTTGCACTTGATATTGTAATGTATGATGTCTGTGTAAAAAAAAAAGTTGCACATGAATTTTGTATCAATGAGTTTGGTGGGGGAATAGTCACCAAAGAGGAATGTTTTGTAACTGTTTGAGTAATTAGTGGAGTAACTTCTCTGAGTGTAATATCTTTTGACACAGTATATACACAGACATTTTGTAAAGGCGGCGGAGCTAAGAAAATAGAAAAAAAAAACACTCACTGATTAATGTTGTATATAATAATGTTTAAAATTAACATCCCGCTAAAAATATTATATTTGTCCTTCAGGTGACCTTAACACGAGTGAGTGAGCACCATGATCACACAAGTGAGCTGCCAACTGAATGAAGGGGACACTGAGGCCAACATGTTTGTCAAACTTCAAATTGTAATGAAACATGCCCCTATAACGTCGATGGCATTTTTATTTTACATTTAGTTAATTGAATGAGCTGTATTCTGTACTTTAAAATCAAATATTAATCAACAATCTTCTTACAAGGTTTTGCTAAAACAGAAGCAGACGAAAGTCTGTAGTAAATGATTATCTGCTGACTAAATCATCAAAGACCGTGTTTGTGTCAAATGTGTTAGTCCTGCTTGTGCATCAAATGTGTTTATATCTTGTTTGCGATGGTCAATCATCTGTACTATAGCAAATGCCCTATTGTTTATTTACCATTGAGAGTCATGCTGGTTTGAATGTTTCATTGATTGAATGTGGTTTTGTACAGGTAGACATTAAAATATATTTTTATTTAATACCAAATTATCATAAAGCAACTATATCATAATACTTAACCACAAAATTTACAAATCATTATATTTAGTTTACCTATTTTTAAAAACTACTAAATATTTTACTACTAGTATATATTGTATATGAAATACATTTATAATAAAATTGTGAATTACTCTAATGGCTGAGCCAACATATTTTTAATATATAATTATATGCTATTATACTTTACTATACTTTAATTAGCTTTTAATAAACTTTGAACTTTGTTTTACGGTCTTCATAAACAAAGGGAGACTATGTTGCAATGAAACCACTTAAGGCATTATATCAGGTTGTGGAGTTATTTTTAAAAAATGGTTGCCACTATTCTACTAGACTTATGACTAAAGCCAAACCTGAGTCTTTTTCTACGGCAAAGTGGAATATATTTTATAATAATTTTAATTTCACGTTATAGCCAGGTGTATTTAAATTTTTAAAAAAAGTTTTCTAGTTTATTTTTCACCTTATGGCAGCGATTGAAAGTGAGGGATCAGAGATTAAATGCATTTAAAGATCAGAGATTAAATGCATTTATTTTGTAAAGATTTTTTTTTCATTATTGCATGGTAAAGACTGTCAAAAAAAAACTTTAATCACTAGCTTGATTGCCATTAAATTAATTATACATTTTTAACATACTCCACACCCTGGATGATGCAATGCCTCTTGCAATAAATGACATTCCAAATATTTTTTAGCATTATTATCTCACATGCTTTGAGGCTCCTTTAGGAGCAAGGTTTTCTTGGATCTCACTTAGATCATAGGATGATGTAATAAATTGGTAGAAAATAGAAAGGTTCATTTGGCCTTGTTTTTAGCTTTGGACTGACTAGAAGTTGTCTATTTTAGTGGTTTTTTAAATAAACATTTCAAACATATTTCTTAGTATTAAAGTGAGTAGACCATCAAGTACATCTGTAGCATTACATTTTTAAGCTTTTCTAATCAAAGTTTCTACCTGTATAGAAAATGTTTTGTGTTTTGAAAAAAAATTGTTATAAGGAATTAGATTAGCTAGAGGTTATAGATTATCTGGTTTTTATCTGCTCCTTTAGATCACCAGATATGTGAATATTTATGAAGGTGTGTAAATTCAGGTATTCCAAACCTTTTCATTTAAATACTCACTTGATTTATTTACAAATTAATTAACATACTAATTAACCACATTATCCTAAATAGCATCAACTGCCCTAAAGCTTTACTACGCCCTCCCCTCCAGTAACATGTTTAATCCAGTTTTACTGTGTAGCTTTAAAATTGCATAATTAGAACTTTTGTAAGCTGAACATGAAGAGTTGGATTTGTCCAATATAATTGAAATTTACATATCAGACAGCATACTAAACTGGTTGTGATTATCAATCAGGAAAATATGGAGTCTATATACTTGTGCTGATTTACATGAAAAAAAATTAAAACTGCCCATATGTTCAGTTTAAAATAATGAGCAGTTCAGGTTTAGTGTATTGAACCTCCCCAATCTCATGTACTTACATTTACAATAAAATAGTGAATTTCTATATTCAAATCATGCAAAATATTGGTCTCCATATGAGTACTGACTTGTGAAAGGAAATATAAAACCCTTATTTGGTTTGCAATACATGCAAGAAATTTTTACCTTGTATTAATTTGTTATTGTTTTTGAAAAAAATCATTTTGAATTAAAAAAAGAAAACCTACAGTATCTAATTTTTAAGTCTTGGTTGTTTTGTGTTGAACTAAAACTGGTGCTGTCTGCTATTAGATTTAAACTTAATCAAAACTTTAAATGTCTGTGACTGAGTGCAAGTTAAATTAACACAATGAACTTAATTATTAACACTGGCTAATATAAAGTGGGCTTGGAAACATACGTGGTTGGTATAAAAGTGACTTCACTAAACATCAGCTGTTATTTTTAATGCAGTCTTTGGGATATTTAACCATGAATGGGTAAATTTATTTTTTTGAAAACTTAAAGTTGTAGTTGTAGAAAATGAGTTATTTTATTGAAATTTTCCATTCAAACAAAGGTATCTGAGAAGAATCATTTTATCATGATGATTAGCACCTAAGAAAAACCAGAAAAATACACTACATGGATTAGTAGTGATTATTATATTGGCATGATGCAGTTTAAAGGATACCAGTGGTAAAGGTATATAACACTCATTCATTATGCTGGACATAGTCATTTATTTCATGAATGATAAGCAAAGAAATATGAAGCCTAATTACCAATATAATCGTAAGGTCCCAAAGATAGGGGGTTTTCAAACTATATATAAAGATGACAAAATTCTTTAAACCTCTAAAGCTAATTTGACACAGTAAAAGTTCACTGAACATACTTGTCTGTTCATAATCCAATTTGTTGTGGAGATACTCCTGGTTCAATGTATACAGCTTATGGAAGATTTTTAATAAAAAAAAAATTTCATGTACTGATTGCAAATGAGTATTACATAATTTTACCAGCTTTTTCTTAGGTCACATTGTATCTGTGATTTCAATCAAAACTTCCCGGAAAATAAATACATTTTCAATGACAACTTAGAATATCTAATTTGGTATTAAGGTAGTCCTTCAAAATTATTTTTAAGATTACTTTATTTAATAAACAGGGAAAAGGAAGAGAATGGGATTAATTATTGGCCATTAATCAACTAGGTGTGTGTCATTAGTGAACTGACGTTCTCTGTTCTCACATGCTTTAGCTATTGTAGCTAAAGAAATTTTTTTAAAAATTTTTAGGGCATTTAATAAAAGTTTGTTATTATAAAATTATTTTTTTAGATAGCTTATAAATAAATAAGTTTTAGAATATCTAAATATTCACTGAATAGTACTTCCAATTATGTTATAATTATTGTTTGCCTGGTATCCAAAATTTTGTTACAAAAAAAAAAGAACAATACAATGCTGCCACAATTAATAACTTCATGTTTTAATGACAGAAAATTTTGAATCAGAAATAGCTTACAAAAAACTAAACAGAAAATGAAAATGATGTAAACTATTTTTACAACCTGATGGAATGGGTAGCGGTTGAGCTGGGAGAACCTGATACAATTAAACATAGAAATAAAATCATAGATTTTTGTCAAATGGTTTGTGAACATTTTATTTAAATCTTACCTAGAATAAATGATTTTCCTTTATATTCAAAGAATCTCAAAGCTTCCTGTCCAAAAAACACATCAGTAAAAATGCTGAAAATTTGAACAGCTAGATGTGTTTTCAGACCTTTCGTATCACATACTATTATAAGAGCCCATAAAACAAATATTTATCTATCTAGGAATGTTTTGGTAAGAGATATCAGGGTTCAAAGGTTAAATTAACCTTAATGTTAGCAGATTTTTTGTATGTTATACAAAGTTATTTAAAATATGCAATAGTCATTGTAATATTAGGAGTAGAATTGTTTACTAAATAACTAATTACATAATCTTTTTATAATAATATCTTTTACTTTTATAAATACAGTATAAAACTTCTGAGTTATAAAAAAAGTAATTTATTTATTATTGTTACAACTACATAAGATTTTATATAATTCAAATGCTTTATGGAAAAGGTGAGTTTTTACATTCAAGACTAGAACATTAACCAGTTTATAAAACTAAACTGGAGGTTTCTGAGAGTTTATCCAATAAACTTGTCTTAAAGGATATGGTAGAATTTATCTGGATTTCACAAACACATTGTACTGTGTAAAATATAACAAAGTGCTGTACACAGGAAAAGATCTGGTGTAAAATTGCCTTCATGGAATGTAGATCTCATAATTAAAGTTAGGACTCGTTTCTCTGGTCCACACAGCTTTTCTTGAGCCCCAGACTTCATCCTCTGGTACTTACAGGCACTTCAATGGAATGTTGGAGGGCGGGCGGCAGGAAAGACAACTGTAAGTTTTATAACGTCCCTTGTTTGCCTTCCCTTTTCCAAATAATAACCATGCCATTAGCATCACAGGATGCTAACAAACTTTCATCACAGTTAAAAGCTACATCCAACACTGGGGCAGAGTGACCTAGGAGCTTGTTCACACATGGCTTGCTCTCTTTTGTTACATCAAAGAAGTAAACACACATATCTTCACTGCCAGATACTGCAAGAAATGTCAAGAGTTAGAATTATGTCTGTGTAGGTTTAGCACTTAACTTGTATCAAACATTGTAATTATGGTATCATCTCTCCTCAGTAAGCTTGAACATTGCTCATTAGGCAACAATAAATCATTTTACACATTGTTTGTTTTAATAAGACCAGTCTCTCATTAAGTAGAGCCCTTGTTAATGTCTAATATATTTGTTGGTATATTCTTTCTGGGTGATGGTTAACATTATTTTACATTTATACATTACTTAAACATTTTAATTACATAAAAATACTTAAAAAAAACTTTTTAAAAAACCACGTTTTTCTTGTGGACTAAAAAGTAGAAAATAAATTTTTCTTTTGTGCTTCCTCGAGCTGTGCAGGTTCTTGTGATGACTGACAAAAAACGTGGGTACGTTCACCATCAAATTTCCCGACCCATCTGCCCGACCCACGTTTTTTGTCAGTCATCACAAGAACCTGCACAGCTCGAGGAAGCACAAAAGAAAAATTTATTTTCTACTTTTTAGTCCACAAGAAAAACGTGGTTTTTTAAAAAGTTTTTTTTAAGTATTTTATTTTCTCCTTTTTAGTCCGTTGCTACACATGAAAAACGTGGTTTTTAAAAAAAGTTTTTCATATAGTTTATTTTCTACTTTATCTAATGACTTGATTAAGTATGACTTGACTAAGTGTTTATAAATACACGGACTAAAAAAATCTTGAGCGACCAGGATTCGAACCTGGGTTGTCGCGGCCACAACGCGAAGTACTAACCACTATACGATCACGGCCAGCGCGCTCACATCGATTGGGGCCGAAGTAACTGTGTCAATAAGCCTCCAGTCTTGTCGGTATCTTTAGAAATCATGTCCTCAATTTTATGGTCCTTGGGGCGTAATTAAATTAAGCTAATTACGGTCTCTAATTGCTAGTTTTTATGATTGCATCTGAAAATGTTAGGCGAAAATAGCCTGTATGCCAAATTTCAGATCTCAAGAGCAATCAGAAGTGGGCTAATTTTCGATGTCAATTTTAACAACAAACAAATCCATCCACAAACGCGAAGCTGAGTTAAGAAAAACGTGTTAAAAAAAGTACATTTCTCTTTCTGACCTAACAATCCATAGAGCAGAAGAAGTAAAGTTCTTATGTCTCTTGACCTCAACATATGCAGGGTCAGTACTATGCCCAGCTGCTTTACTTTTCCTAATATGAGACAGGTACCCATCAGAGCTAGATGGGCTCAGAATGTCTGAAGTCCAGACTCCAGGACCAAAATCAGACCTCAAGACTTTCAGACTAGCAGTGGAGTGCTCCACCACGCCATCCTCTTGACATAATCTAGTCTGTACTACAACTAAAAACTCTGGCTACTTACTGACACAAGCCCCTTGTCTAAATGACATGAGGGGACAGAATGTGCTCTTGATACACAAACTACGCTGCTTGATGGAGAAAGATTTTTTAAGTTGAAGAGCTCCATCTTCTGATACAATCCTAGAAAGAAAAAAGACTGATTAGAAGAGCAATTCAAACTTTAATTGGGAGAGAACTGATACAGATTTTAATGTGCCAAATGCACATATGCCTACATGGTATTAATCATGACCAACCTATACAGAATCTATAAATCTATTTTTTAAAATGAAGCTTTAGACTATGCTTACCGAAATAAAGAGAGTGAGTTGATACAACAATTAACCAACAAACAAGGATCCCTGGCCTCTCTGCTGATCCATGCCCGGGCAGACAGGCTAGTAATTGGGTGACCTTCTGACACAGTTAGTCTGTTGAACACAATGCAATAATTAGTAATAGAGAATATCTAAAAAGTAGGAATTTAGGTTTAAATTTGTTTAAAATTTAGATGTTTTTTTTAATCTAGTATAAAAATTATAGAAATACTTTGGGAAATGTGGGGTCTATTTTAGCAGTTAGAAAGCTGTACAATGGCAAAACTTACCTCCTTGTCTTGGTCAACTTTCCTGTTGCGACATCCACTGTAAAGGAATAAACTGCGCCTCTTTCATCTCCAGCCCACAAGATGTGACCACTGGCATCAAAAGTCAAAGCATTCACTTTCCCAGTGACTTTACTGCTTCCACCCTGTCAAAAGTTAAACATTGTTCACATTTTATGCCCATCAAATTATAAAGGATGTAACTCTACATGGCTGAATCAATGCTCAAGAGGACTTCCTGAAATGTTTAAATGAAAGAGAAATCAGTTTGAACAAACCTTGTATCCTTTGCCTGTTGACATATTCATCACTTGCACCTGGCTACGACTGCTTCCTGTCTGACTTAGTCAAGAAAATTTCTTAAACAAAATTATAAACTGCTATTTAGGAATATGATAAGTGTAATGTATTTCTGTATAATGTAATAGCTGTATAGTGGCTGGCAGCTGCAACTCCAGAGCTACATGTAGCTCTTGAAATATTTACATGAGGCTCTTATTATTAAGTATTTAAAAATTTACATTAAGAAGAGAGTTGTTCAAATATATATTTATTTTGGTATTCAAGTGAGAATGCACTTAACTATATTTTGGAAGGTTAAAAAAAAAACAAATTATTTTTGTAGTGTTAAATGGTAAACAAAAAACACAAATCTTGACAAAAAGATACAACAAACATGTTGTTGTTGAGCGGTTGAAAAACACAACACTGCAGTTCTGAGTTGTTGCTGTCCTCTATGACCCTCATACAGGTTCCTGCGGCCACGTCCCACAGCCTGGCTGTCCCGTCCAGTGACACGGACAAGATGACATCATTGGACAGTGACCAAACAAAATCTGTAAACATACAGCTTTACTTCATGCAATGTTCTAATGGAAAAAATATCTTTTTTTTACACATCAATTCATTTGAGCTAGAATTTAGCACATAAACAAATGCCATTTTACACACAAAATGTAAGTGGAAGGATTTCGTTTCAAAACAAACTTCTTTTTATATATTATTCATCAGGTAATTTTAAAAGACATTTTACTAAACTGCTATTATCGATTAAATATTTTTTGTCCATTTCTCTTTTAAATATGTATCTCAATAGTATAAACAAAGTACATGGTCACCTGTAACTCCTGCCCTATGGCCTTTAAGCATACATATAACAGTTGCTGGGGGAGGGATCACCTGGCATATTGACAAGGTTCCATCCAATGAACAGCAAGCAACTCTCGACCTATCATCATTGGCAAATTTTACACTAGTGACTGTAAGAATGAGAAAAAAGGTAGTAGTATTTAAAGTAATACATTTTAAAAAACTTCATTAATAAGAATTATTTAAATGAGTAAAATAGTGAGTAAATTTAGACTTTTGGTAAATGGCTGAATGAAGATGACTTACCTGAAGCTGAATGCTGATCAAAAATGTGATGCATTCCAGTAAAAGCATAGTTTTCTGAAAGACTTTTTCCTCCTGCCATTGCTCTAAAGATGCATTTCAAAGAACAATTTTATTCAGCAATCTGTAAAACCAATCAATTAAAATAAAATGTCTGAACTAATGTGCTTACTTGCTTGCCTCTGCTACACTAGTTGGAACAACCTCAATGCTATCATAAACATGCTTCATAGGGCCCTCGTACAAGTATTTGAATGAACCACTACTTAAGTGGCGCCGATGGTGATGATAGAACTTCCTTGTATCATTGCCAGCAGCTATCATAGATTCCAGGCTCTGACAGAAGTTAGAAAAAAAATTTATTGACTTATTTTCATTCTTTCTAAATTTGAAATTAAAAATGTGTGCTTTGTTTGAATGCTGATACTCACAGATCAGTGTTGAAATTTGTATAAATAACACACCCAACGTTTAAGTTTAAGCTAATATTGCTCACCTCAGTGTTTCTGCTTATGCTCCGCAGGCTGAATGATCTACTTTTAATACTTCTAAATTTTGAAAAACATACAAAATGTAAACTGAGAGAAGTATTGAGAAATGATTCAGTCATCATATTTTAAGAGGTTTAACAACATATTTTTTAAAAAATCATTGATGCATAGCCTGTAAATACTGGCATTGCACTTCCCGAATACTGTAACTCTCTAACTTATGTTTCCGTAACTGGCTTGGCTATTTCTTCCTCTCCTTGCACATCACACCAATTGGTTTGGAAAAGAGGGCCAGTCTACAGTCTCAAGGCCAGGTGATGAACTTGTGACTTTTGGGCTAACGAGCATTCATTCTACTGTCCCCAAATTTTGCAAATAAGCTTACCCTTGATCTGAGAATGCTGGACTTCCATAGCGAGAGTTAAGAAGTTGTGCCCGCAAGCGGAGATACTCTTTTCTTGATGAAGCATCTTTCTAGTAAAATAAAAGTAACAAGTTTATTATTAGTTGGAATGAAAATATGTTATGCTGTATAGTCTTGCTGAACCTCAGTGTTAAGTAGCTTATCATATACTTCATATACAGAGTATAGAAGAAGTAATTTTTATATTTTGATAGTTTTTACAGTTTTGATCCTCCCTTCTTTATCTTATATGGAATGTAAAGGATGCATTGTAATCAGGCAAAATCTAAATCAAGATTTTGACAAATTATAAGATGATTTATAACCTTCCGGAGCCTGAAAAACTTAGTTTTGCAATCCTGTCCTGTAAACATGATAACTTGAGTGCTATATTAGTTAGGTTGACAAAATTTCCATTTGAACACAATAACTAGAGTACTCTTCAGTTAGGAAGATGAAATTTCATATATAAATATAAGATCTTATACTTGAATCACTTTCAATTTTTGAGTAACCTCTGATAACCGGAGGAGGTACTTTATTTCAGAAGAAGAAGAAGAGTACTATTTCATTTAGGCAGATGAAGTTTCCATCCTACATAGGTACTACATTCTATCTTCTTGATTCTGTCAAATTTTAAGTGATTTCCGGTGAACAGAAGTAGCACTATTGGCTATTTCCGATTTGTAAGAAAACCATTAAAACAAATTTTACAGCACTTTTGGTTTGCAATTCTTCTTTCTATGCAATTCTATTTTATTTAAAGTGCATATAATGGAGTGGAGAATTAGTGCTTTATAATGGGGTAATTCGCCCCATTTTCAATCTCTAAAGCATATTCTAAGAAATTTTCACTTCTAGATCTAGTTTTCTCAAAAACTGAGCTGTTAGTCACAAACTTCTAGATCTATATTTCTATAGCCTAATTGCACTAAAAGTGCCATCTTCCTTACAGTTATAAAAAATATATGAGGAAGTTTAGGGGTGATCACTCATGCTTAATTTGTATTTTTCTTATATGATATATCTGACACCATTTTTTAATGCAAGTAGGCCTACCTATATTATATATAATTATAGTACTTCTGATAATCTATGATATAAACGGCCAATTAGTCATCGCTCTGGAATCTAGAAACATAAAAGTAAACAATAACAAATGTTGTGCATTTTATTTGCATCGCATTGTCTTATTGTAAGTTATGGAGTAGGGTCTATTAATCACATGTAACAACTTAATTTTTTTTATTGTTGGCTAAGTTTTTTTTACAAAAATATTAAATACACACACATTGCTAAAACATATTAAACTGATCAGTGTCAAATAATATTTTCACTTAGGTTCCTAGAAAAAATTGATACATTTTAATGACAGTTTTTAAATAAAACAATTTAATTAAAATGTTTAATTATTAAGCCAGGGGAGGTAACTTAAAAGAAATTCAAGTCACGTAAATACTGCTATTAAGATGAGGGCACATTGCACAGAAGTTCATGAGAAGATTTTTGTTGTAATGCAAAACCATTTGTTTGATAAAGCCTTTTGCTGTTTGTGTTTTCTTTTGTGTTTGCATTTTTGTTTGCATGTTGTGTGTTGCATTAGCATTTGTGTTTTCATTTGTTTTGTTTTTTGTTATTGTTTGCATTTTAGTTTGTTTTGTGTTTGAATTAGTGTTTGCATATTGCGTTTGTGTTTTCTTTTGTGTTTGCTTTTGTTCTGTTCTTAAGCTGGTACATTTAAAAAAGATTCACTGTGGCGGAGCACAGGTATGCAACTAGTATATTATATGTGGGCCTATATATTATATATACTTTCTCTGAGCCACACTAACATATTTTTATCACAAGCAGACAATGTGTGATCTCACTATATTAAATGTTTATAATTTTATAACTGATTACATTATATAATATATAAAAATATTTTAAAATAACCTCATTTTTAGCATTTTCCCTCAGAAGCTGACTTCGTCTTCTGATGTAAAGTGTTCCTGTAAATTGTAAAAGTAAAATTCATTCATAAGATTAAGATACCACTATTATTATTCACTACTGATGATTGACTAGTTTAGTAATTTAAGTAATTATAATTAATTTTAGTAGCCTAAATTACTTAAAATTACTAATTTTAATACTAACACCTACTGATTTTTATTATATTACTTTACTAAACTTTACTTTAAATACTTTTACTTAGAGTGACTTAGAATTTCTTTACTTTTAATAGTTTATTTTTAGTTTAGACTTTAGACTAGTTTAGACTAGACAGACCTTATAACTTATTCAATTCTTATTTAATATTTATTATTATTTAGGCCTATTATTTTTAAAATAAAATTTTTAGATTTTAGGGGCCTACTAAAATTTTAGATTTAAAATAAGCCTTGGCCTGTAGAAATAGATCTAGATGATTTCTCTAAGGGAAAAAGAAAGAAAGGTTATAGATCTAGATATTTCGAGGAACATACTGAATTGAGGGTTGTTGGGAGATCTGTATGCATTGAATTTTGCATCCAATGCGAGTACCTGTTGCCACACAGCCATTCTTGTTTATTTTTACCCAACTACTCGCAAGCCTAGTTTTATACATTACTCTATGAATACAGTGTGTCGCTTACAGCTTTAAAAAATGTTATCACTAGATCGATTTTATTAAATTAAACGAAAACTTGATGTAAAATATTTTAATTTTTGAAAATTTAAATAAATTTATTTTAGGAAACTTTTAATCTAATCGCAAAGTGTAAAAATAAAACTTTAGTTAGATTTACTTCCGCGTATAAGCTACGTAGTAAGCATAGTATATTTTAGTAACATCTAAAATTAGAATACGTCGGCCATATAAAAACTTCTGACCGGAGCCATATTTTGTTGGGGCTCTGTAACAGGTTACTTTGAATTTCCAAATTTTTGGATTCATTGAAGATGCAGGCTATCAAATGTGTGGTTGTTGGCGATGGGTAAAGATATTTATTAATATTTTCGTTTGTGTGAGGAAAACTGTTTATATTTGAATTAAACGGACTGATTAATTTGAGAAAAAAACATCACTAGACTTTCGTCCGACGAAGGAATAAGTTATGACTTCCTCATTTTGCAGTAGACATTACACTTACAGCTACTGACTAGACTACTTACTTATTACCAACTTACACCCACGGCACTTGTATTATTTACTGCCACTTGTTTTACCACTAACTTGTACTAGATTTAACTAGATCTAGATACAGTAAAATATGACATGTAGGCTCAGATCTAGTGAAATCTAGTCTACTCACTCTAGCTAGTCTAGTGCTAGTGACCACTACAGTACAGTAGTAAAAAATCAGTAGTTGACTTCAGTGTATGCCTGAGTCAGTGAGTGTTATACAGTCATAACCAATTCATTATTTCCTATTTAATAGGCCTATTTCTATTTGTTAGGCGTTAGCCTAATAAAAATTGAGAAATGAATGAACTTGGGCCTTAAAAATTGAGGCGACAGAGTCGACAAGAATCCTTCCATCTCATTGTTGATATGGATTTAAAATGTTTTTGTTTTTTTAAATTTGCAATCAAAGCGACCATAAAAATAAAAAAATAAATAAAACTCAGGCCTAAAAATAATTCAGAAAGTTAAATATTTTTAAAATCAATGTTATAAAAGTGTATGGTTTTTAAAATATTTAATGGGCCTCTCGAATACCTTTGAGACTTTTCTCGCTCAGGTTCATTAAATCTGATTAGGCCTTTAAATACATTTTTTCTTTCAAAAATATAAATTTGCCTACCTACAACTCTGTTTAGTCAATTTACTATTCACATCTAGATCTACTAGATTCCAGATCTAATATGTGATTAGAATATAATATTAATTAGATTTACGCCATAATTTTTGTTTAACCCGGTGCTGAAGAGAAAAAACTGAAAAATTTCTAGGATCATCATAATGACAATACATACTAAACTAGATCTATCTAATAAATAATAGTTAAATAGCAGAACTAATTTTATGACATGGTTGACAAGGTATAATTGATTAATTAGTTACCAGTACAGTTGAGTATGTATAGTGTAGTAAATAATTGTCTAGTGTTGTGACATTTTGTACATTTATCACATTATAACATTTACAAGATATGATTAATCCTAATTGTCCTTGCTATTTCTTTCTTACTTACAGTGCTGTGGGTAAAACTTGTTTACTCATTAGTTACACCACAAATGCCTTCCCTGGAGAATACATACCTACTGTGTAAGTAATAAGTGTGCATAAATTTCAGTGTGATATCTATGGTTACCAGTTATTTTATAATTTTGTTCTAATCTTACTTGTATCATAATTATATTTTGGCTTATAGCTTATTTTCTTTGAATTTTGTAAACATTTAATTTTATTACATGAATAAGGGTTTACATATAAATAATGTGACTATTATTCGCAGGTTTGACAATTATTCAGCCAATGTCATGGTTGATGGAAAGCCAATTAATCTTGGACTTTGGGACACAGCCGGTCAGGAGGATTATGATAGACTCCGTCCTCTCTCATACCCTCAAACAGTGAGTAGTGTTATTGATTTGGCTTGGGTGTGGATCTTGTATACACACAGGCAAATATAATCACACATGATCTTCAGTTCTGTAGAGCTGTATTGTTGACTTGCTGGCCATCCAGTGGTCTTTGAAAAATAAATTACTTGTCTTACTTTGTTTGTTTTGCATTTCTATTCATTTCAAAGTAAAAGTTTCATATAAGCATTGAAACAAGTCAGAAATCAGCACATGATTAATTCTCATTAAAATTGTTAGTTCAGATATTTAGAGGTATGCTGCTGCATAATTTTGTTCTTTTCACCTAAAAGCACCAAATAGGCCTACTTTATTAATATAGTTGTTTTTTCACCTTTGAGGGCCATTTTATTTTAGTGTTCAGTCTCACATTAAACATTTTACATAGAGATTTTCAAAAGAAACAAAAACAATGATTAGTTCCGTGCCTCATTAGGAACAGTAGAAATACTTTGTAGCTTTTTAAAGTTGAAATATAAGCTCATCACTTTTAGAGTGACAACTTAAATATATATATTTTGGTAATATAGTCTGAAATTTTTCTCTCATTGTTTAGAAAGGCAGCAAACCCCTTTTTAAAAAAAAACTTTTTAAAGTATTATTTTAAAATAGATACTATGATAATTAAACCACTGATATGCACACATTTTTCAATAAATAGTTGTAATGTAAAAGCCAAAATATACTGAAGAAACAAAGGTATCTTAGTTCTGGTAATTTTGTTCTTTTTTTTATAGGATGTGTTTCTTATATGCTTCTCATTGATCAGCCCAACAAGCTTTGAGAATGTGCGGGCTAAGGTAAGGTCATTTATAGGTTGAGGCTATTCAGAATCTTTTCATTAAATATATTGTATAAACATGTACTTAGGCTGTAATGAAGCTCACTCCTTAAAATCTATTGTGTATAGTTACATATAGTAAATTATTTTTCCAGATCCTAGATGTTAATTATTGCTTTTTATTTATTTAAATGGTTCTTAAAATAGCCTTCCCCTTCCTAATTCCAAAAAAAATAAATCTTTTTTTTTCAGTGGTTCCCTGAAGTAAGCCATCATTGTCCTAATACGCCTATCATTCTTGTGGGCACTAAGCTGGACTTGAGAGAAGATAAGGAAACTATAGAGAAATTGAGAGAAAAGAAGTTGTCACCCATCACATACCCACAAGGATTGGCCATGGCTAAAGAGATCGGCGCTGTTAAGTACCAAGAGTGCTCAGCTCTGACACAAAAAGGGCTAAAGAATGTATTTGATGAGGCTATCCGTGCTGTGTTATGCCCTAAACCAAAGCCCAAGAAGAGGAACAAATGCAAAATTTTGTGAGCAGTAATTTCTTAAACATTGTGTATCATTTGGTCAATTAAGATGTATCAAATTTAATAAAGCTTTTAGTAATGGCACAAACTTTCTTTTGCCATGAAACCATTGGCCTCAGTCTGTGTATGTATACACATAAAATGTTTTTTAAAATTCTTCTTATCACCATTCAATTTTTAGCTGTTGACAATATTGTATGTATATGACATAAATTGAATGATTCAAGTAGATTGTTTGAATGCTATTTCTTCCATATATTTTCTTTAGTTTGTCTTTTTAAAATAATGTAAATTGAACTTTTTTTTATAAAAATACTATCGCCAGATACATATATCATAGAAGTAAGATTTCTGAGAGTCTATTTCGTGTTCCAGTTGCTCCTTGCATGGACAAATTTTATGGTTTTTGTACACTTTGTTCTTGTTTCAGTTAGAGCTTAGCAGTGTGTCTAGTATATGCTTGACACAATACTACAGGTTAGAAAATAAACTTCAAACACAAAAACTAAAAAATGTATACTATACTACATTTTAAAAAAAAGACACCACACTAATATTTTTTTTTCAGTATTTATATTTCAGTTTAAAAATAAATGACAAAAAAATGAATGGCTAAAGTTTTTAAAAACTTGACAGTACTACAAGATGGCGAAGAGACTTGACACAGACCAAAGACTGAAATACAGTTTCGACCAATACAAATTACGATAAAAGCAATTCCAGGGCTGTGTGGTTGGGGTCTTGATAGGTGGATCAGACTCTAAACATCTATTTTAATTAGAAAATGATTTCATGAAAAAATAATCAAAGTGGATGTCTACAGTGTTAACATTTGTATTAGGCCTAATTTAATAACATTTAAAAATTCTCTAAAGATAGGTATTTATTCTATGGCACCAGCTCCACAGCCCTGCATAATACAAGTTAAGAGTTGGGCTTGACATGGCAAGTCTTCGAGATTTGTACAGTATGAACAAAATTCTTTTAATTAAAAGTAAAAAAAAAATCACTTGTACACTCTATTATCTAAATTTTATTCATACGCTGTGTTTAACTATAGATGATCTTGTCATTAAAAGCATGTTTTAAATTATTTATTTTGTTGTCATTTTGTCCTACTAAAGTATAAGTTTACTAAATTAAATTGTCCATACAGTAGTTGTTTTTTTATAGCTACTTTGCAGTTTGCTGAGAAGTCTAAAACAAAAAATTCACAAAATCTTTATCAATGTACACAGCAGATCAATAGAATTTAATGCATAATACTTTTTGTGATAGGACACATTGCATTCTAATTCGGTGTATCAATTTTGCATTAGGAGCAATTTGAATTGTTGATAAATAAAAAGTTTAAAGTCTCTGAATTAAATATTGGTACTGCCAAAACAGATATCACTGTAAACAGCTATTTATAGGCATAAAGTTAATAAAATTTAGATCTAATTTTAAATTGAAACAAGATAAATAATCAACTTATGCATAATACTTAAGCCTAAATATTACTAATTAATAAATAAAATGTCAAACACTATAAAAGTAAAAATAGACAGGCCCAAATAATAATATAATTCAAAACCACATTTGAATATTCTTCAGAAAACATCTTTAGTGGTGGTTTAAATTGTATTTTAACATGTCAGATCATTTATATGATTTTTAATACAAGTATGAGGAACCTTAACAATAACAAGCTTTTTAAATTAAATGCATTGAAAATGATATTAAGAAAAATTTGCTTTCTTTATACAAGTTTTGATAACTCTTGAGATCTTTAACATATTTTAGAGACCAAAGCTTTTATAAAATAAAGCAAATTAGCTTTATTTTCAAAGAATTTTTTTAAAAGCTTGTTATCTCCCCTTAATTTTAAGATAGTTTTATTAATTTTTTAAAGACTAATTAAATAAAGAATAGATATTCTTGCATTGCCACCCAAAACTAATGTATCTACATTAGAAGTGTGTCAAAATTGCCACAAACCTAAGAACGGACATTGTAAACTCAGTAAAAGCTTGTAAAAAATCAGCTTATTTTGGAAAATGAAATTTCTTTGAAAGAGGAGAGAGTGACCCGCATCAAGATTCATGTCTGTTGGGATTGTAATTACAGTGGGGTAAACTCAACTCAACCTGTGCTGAAAAATAAGGAAAATTACAGCATTAATAGAAAATCGTTTGCTAACCCTTCATTTGATACAGTTGTAAAGTCTCAGCCTTGGGCCTGCATCATATAATTACTATCTATCTATATATATAATTCTCTTCTGTGAGACGCTAGAAAACAAGCTGTAAACGCGCTCCCTACCATCCCCACCCCTACATGGTCTTAGTGAGCTGTGGTTCACGCTATGTTTACCTTCGTGGAGTCGGGTTTAGTGACGGCTATTAGGGGCAGATAATTTAGTTTGAAACGATTTTAAACGTTGGGGGGGGGGGGGGGGGGGGTATGGTCCTTAACGAGCTACCTATAGTGTTTTAAAGAAATATTTTCAGTGTCAGCGTTGGTACTGTCGAATTCACAAATTATGAATTACTGAAAAGAAGAAAAAACATTAACTAAATAGCGGCGTATGTTATGCGGGCCGGCTCGTATTATATAATAGGCCTAGATTCTATCTAGATCTATACTACATAATAATATAATATATTATATTATTATTATAGGGGCCTATTTATTAAATTTTTTAGCCAACCACCTTCGACCCAGTTTTAAATCAAAATCATTAAAATTAACTTATTAACACAATTTTTAAACCCCTCCCACTTCCAATAATATTTGCACGATCTCTTATGAAATAAACGCTTCAAAAAATTTATTTACATTATTTAATATTTACTTGTAAGATTTTATTTTTATTCCCAGCTCCCAACAAATTCACTACAGCTGAGATATTTCAGTTGCTTTAATAACGTTTGGGAGGTTAGCTTAACAAAGGGACATCATTCCAAAAACAAAATCAATAAATGTACACAACGAAGGTTGATAAAAAGCAGCAACATAGTTAAAATAAAATGTCTTGCTTAAAACTTCCGTATGATAAAAAGTTATAGATCTAGATGAAACATAGATCTAAATCTAAAATGTCTTAAGTAATTAAAATCAATTATTTAGATCGAGATCTAGAATTCGCGAATGGTAAGTTTAAGTTTAGTTTTTGAAATAAATAAATCGAGATAAGGCTGCTACCTTAGTACCTAGTCCTACTGTCTGAAATCAGAAGTCAATCTTGAATCTTGACTAATTTTATTTATGGTTAGAAATTGGTAGGACTAGGGTTAGGGACAGGGTTAGCAATTGACATTAGCCAGCCATGTGTATTTTAATACTATTTAAATTTACTATTTAGTTAACTACCAGTAAGTTCAGTAACCTAACAGTCCTAACACCCCCTTTTTACTTTCTCGTATATACGTAGTATAGAGAAAGTATTGTAATCGTGCAAAAAAAAAAAATCGAGATTTTTACAAATCTCGACGTTTTACACCTCACTGATACGGAAAAACATAATTTTGCAATCTTGTCCGTATGTCTGTGTGTGTGTGTGTCTGTCCGTGTGTGTGTCTGTCCGTGTGTAAACACGATAACTTGAGTACCGTTACAGCTAGGTTGATGAAATTTCATATATAAGTATTTTATCAAAATCGTAGATCCGTATCAACTTTTGAGCGATTTCCGATAACCGGAAGTGGTACTTTTCCTACTTTGAATTTTTCAAAAGCCTATAACTTGAGTACTATTTCAGATAGATAAATGAAATTTCACATGTAAGTAAAAGATCTAATTCTCTACCTTCTGTTCAATTTTGAGTAATTTCCGTTGACTGGAAGTAGTAATTTACGCTACTTCCGATTTCTCAAAAACTAATGTAAATTTTAAAAGTACTAATAATATTGCGCACTATTATGCGCTTTTTTTATTTGCGTTCACTTGGTGTGCAATTAATTTGTCTACGAGATTTTATTCTATTTTTAAAACTTTAAGTATTTAAAATGGATTAAAAATCATGTCTATGCCCGAGTTTCCATCCCCTGTTATTTTATATAAGAATATTCGAGAAAGTTTAGGGGAGATCACTCCCGGTTTATTAACTTAAGGAAGATTCGGCATTATCGGATACCAGTATAAAAATTCCCCTGAATCTTTGACAGATTTATACATTAAAAAGTAGATAGTGGATATTAAGTTTGATTTTTAATCTACTTATTCTTATTACTTACACATGACTATATCTAGAATAATCTAGATCTACTTACTTTGGTTTAATTATTATAATATTTAATTATTTACCCTCACTTTGGAGGCGCTTGTAAAAATCACATGGATCTTTCTTTTCCATCAAGTACTTGAGCACTAGATATAATGATTTCTAATATATTGAATATCCTGTTTATAAAAAGTCATTCTTTTAAGTTAGTGTGACCTGACTACTTTTGTTAATTTCATGAGAGCTCCTTAAATCGGCTTAAAGTCTTTCATAAATGATATGTGTTTCAAGGCCAAGAAATCAAATTACTTGAAAACTAGTTAAATCTAATCAAATAGTAATACTTGTTAGTCTCAATCCCACTACAACATAATAATAATCCATTGTGGGTGTAGCCAAATGTTCATGTGATGTAACTATGACTTATGGCTTATCTTATGACGCCATAAAAAATCAGTAAACCAAACAGGAAAGGGTGAGGGGGCAAGATGGACCTAGTCTGCAATAAGATTGGGCTAATGTGATAAAATAACTTTAAGCAATCTTTTAATTAGGTTTTTTGAAGCTGTTTATTAGTCCTGGTAACTTTTATACATTCATTCCTAAGATATGTTATTATACTTTTGTAAAGTTCTTTTCAAACATTTTAGAAATAAATGAGAAATTCAAATATGAATTCATGTCACTTGCCAAGTAGTTTTTACCATGGAGATAAAGATAGACAAACTCTGATTTTGGAATTTTTTTCAGGGTAATAATGACTTTGGATAAAAAGTCAGTATATGATCAATTGACTTGGCATACTATACAGTGATTGACCTAAAATAATTTTATTATTGCAAACTATTTTGATATTTTTATCAGAATGCTGAAATAAATGGACCTGAACTGTTGTAGTCAGTAATGAGATAATGTTTATGTAATTTAATAATTTGAAGTAGTTTATTCAGCCTGATAACTTTTAGCAATGCACATTTATTCCTGATATTTTTTTTACTCCTGTCAAGTTCTATAAAAATGTTATAAAATATACAAATTCAACAATGAAGTGAAAGAAAGCTGGTCACATTCTTAAAAGCTTACATAATTTACTTGTAAGATTTTATTCCCAGCTTCCAACAAATTCACAACAGCTGATAAGTTATATATATATATATATATATATATATATATATATATATATATATATATATATATATATATATATATATATGTTACGGTCAAAGCCCGAGGTCGGCCAATGCTAGGATTGGCCGGCCAATCCGCGCATTGGCCAATATCGCCTCCTATAGGTCGGCCAAAGTCCGAAACTTTGCTTGATTTTGGCCTTTGGCCGGCCAATCCGCAGACTGGCCGTGGTGGACCGGCCAAAGTCTGAAATAGCTCTTGATTTCGGCCTTCGGCCGACCAGTCCGCGGACTGGCCATCGTGGACCGGCCAAAGTCTTAATTAGAAGATCATATGGCTATGGACGACCGGCCAAAGTCCGAATTAGAGGATCATGAGTAGATTTTGGTTTTTTTTTATGCCGTAAGGATCATGAAATTAAGTCTTTATTGATTATTAATTAAAGTAAATGACAGAAACATTCAAATTTTTTATTGTACTATAGTCTCAATCTATCAATATCATCATTTGTTTCAACAAGTTGAACTTTTATGGCATTTAGAATTACATAGCAGCTTGTTATTTTTACACTTGCAGCGATTTGTTGAGCACTTAGTTGTGCAATTGCAGCGAGTGTAGCCTTGGCCCCCAGTCAATGATTGTGAAGAAGCGATGGTTCGTAGTGATTTTTCCACAGTGCCAACTGACGACAATAAGAGCAGTTTTTCGTGAAGAATTGAAAACTCACTTCTAGCATACAGTTGTTTTAGAACACCATGTTCCGTTCCTAATTTGTAGAAACCGCCCTCGACGCTCATGACAACTGCAATCACGCTTCGGGGATCACCGTGACCTCTGTCAACATCTGGAAAACGGATGCGTACATTGTCACCCACTTCACCATCTTTAAATTTTGTATTTGATGTTTTAAGCATCTTAGCACCTTGAGTTTGCTAGCCAGTATGAGCTGCTGATCTGTGTTCCATGATGTCTTGTTTGTTGTGACACAATCTGCAGGTAATGTTCCCTCCGTACCCTTCGTCTGCTTCATTGAGTATTCCACAAATAGCATGGACATCGTTGCCACAGGATCCAAAAGAATGAGCTGCACTACAATGTTTTTCACAAACTATATAGAATCTGTTGGCCACATTATTGTCACGCAACTGGTCTGGACGTTCCACAAGGCAGTAGATGTGTTAGCTGAGGATGTCGTTGCATTTATGGCAACCTCCATTTTTTGTTCAATGTTCTCAAGATCTTCCCCAGTAACTATTTTATCGAGAGCCCATATATGGAAACTAACATGGATTTACATTTTTTTCTTTTGACAGCCATCTGCTATGTCTGTCTCATGGTCTGACGGTCCTTTTGATCCATGTCGCCTTGCATATAGAATGCTATACAAACAAGAGCTAAACAATACGTTACTATCAATACAAACGCACCCAGAATAATGAAAATGCGATCACAACTTAGTCTAGATAGAACATTGGCCAGGACATCCCGGCCAGTGCGCGCATTGGCCGGCCAATGTACAAAATACGCTGTCAAGTTTAAGCGCTTCGGACTTTGGCCAGTACGTCCCGGCCAGTGCGCGCATTGGCCGGCCAATGTACGAAATACGATCTTAGTGCTAAGTTCTTCGGGCTTTGGCCAAGAGAGCCGGCCAATGCGCGGATTGGCCGGCCAATCCGCGGTTTGGCCGGACTTCGGGCTTTGACCGTAACATATATATATATATATATATATATATATATATATATATATATATATATATATATATACATATATATATATATATACATATATATATATATATACATATATATATATATATATATATATATATATATTTATATATATATATATATATATATATATATATATATATATATATATATATATATATATTTATATATATATACATATATATATATATACATACATACACACACACACACATTTGTACATACTAGAATTGATGGATATAACTATTTAATATCTGCAATCAGATGAACGCAGATAACCCTGAGGAGAAATTACCTTGGAGGAAAACTCAGCTGCTTGGTCAAGGTGCCTTTGGCTGCATACATTTATGGGAGAATGTTGTAAGTTAAAATTTTCTTTGAAAATCTCTTTTAATTTTAAATTCACACTTTAAAATAGACACAACAAAAATCCACTATCCCATAACTAAAAAACACAACAAAAGATACATTCAGCTAATGACCTTGATCGAAATGTAATCTCTTTGTATATTTATTCATATTACTCTTGGAATTAAAAAATCTTTTTCTATAAATATGAAAGTTTTCTCTTTGTTACTAACATGCTTAGTTTTATTTTTTTTATTTGTAGCAATTCTGATTCACTTTTGTCCTTTTCTACTAAAATTTCACTTGTGATATCGTTGCTATTTCACAGGAGACAAAAGAAAAACTGGCAATCAAGACATGTAAGCATAAAGAAGAGATGTCTGATAAAACATGGGAACGCTGGAAGATGGAGGTGTACATCATGGGAAAGCTGAAGCATGAAAATGTTGTTCGGGCTGTTGATCTTCCAGAAAAGCTGAGCCCTCAAAGTGGTCAGCCACCAGCATTAGCCATGGAGTACTGTGAAGGTGGAGACTTAAGAAAGGTCTGGCACCTTCTTTTGGATGTGGCTGAATATTATCACTGATTGTTTTACTCAAAAAGTTCTAGTTTTCAATTAGTTCATGATTTGTAAAAACAAAACTTGATTGTTCTAATTGTTTCAGGTTCTAAACCGGCCTGATAATTGTTGTGGACTGAAAGAAAATGAGATACGCCAACTTTTAACTGGGGTAGGCAGCGCCATTGAATATCTACACAGCAATCGAATCATCCATCGAGATCTAAAACCAGAAAATATAGTCTTAAAATGTTTGGATGAGAACAAGGTGATTTTTAAAATTTATTTACAGTCCAGTTCATACACAAAGTTGGGCATGTTGTTTAAATCCTCTATCATATACTTAATTAAGAACGAAGAAGAAGAAGAAAATTCATTTTATATGATATACAAATATAATATAGTCAGCTCACAGTACTTCTTACTTCCCTTAAATGGCTGTACTACAGAACAGAGTGGGTCAGGTTTTTTAGACTTAATTTAATAAGTTAGTCATTCTCTGGTGGTCTGTGTGAAGACTAAATAGTCACTAAAATGATTAACAACTTATGATGGCAAAACAAATAATTGGCTGAATCTAAGTAAATAAGTTAAATTAGCATCACTTTTCATATATTTAAAAAAAACCTAATAAGCAACAGTACATTATTTAGTTGGGTACTCTGTTTGTATTAATCTTATACATTTTTCTTTTCTTTTAGATATTATATAAAATAATAGACCTGGGTTATGCTAAAGAACTTGATTTGAGCAGTATCTGTAACTCATATGTTGGAACCATGCAGTACTTGGTAAGAACAGAATTTTTGCATTGTACATGAGAGGTTATTTAATAAAAATTAAACTTCTGTTACAAAAATCAGCACTAAAAATAAGTATAAAACCTCACATAAATATGGCCAATAATAAACATGCTCATCGCCCGCAAAGTTAAAAGGTTTTTTTAATTAATTTTTGCAAAGTTTTCTTAGGCGTTTAATTAAGATATAATTATTAATGTCATATTTGTTGCTATAAAACCCCACATGCTATTTTTCAAGGTGTGTGAACCATAAAGGATAATACTTAAAAAAAAGGCTTGTGAACAATATTTAGTCATATCTGATTACATGTTATAGTAAGTTCCTTAACAAAACTAATTCATGATTCTATGTGCACAACTTATTATTACAGGCTCCAGAGTTGTTTGTTACTAAACCTTACTCCAAGACAGTTGATTACTGGTCATTTGGATGCTTGGTTTTTGAGTGCATTGCTGGATTTAGACCATTTTTACCAACATTACCACCAGTTGAATGGTGAGATAATTCATAAATATTCGTAATAGAGACCTGTCTTTATGTTTCAAATCTTAATTTCTAAACTCAGATTTAGGCATGTTGCTGAAGTCAGGTGAATGACAGTTATGCCTAACCACATTGCACCAAGCTTTTTAGATACATTCTTCTATAGGACTAAGACAAGAGGCATAACTGCTTACTAACCTCAACTTCCTTTCCCAAATCATTTACAAAATACAACAGAAAATTGTAAAGAATTATTTTATTTTACAAGACAAAACAAAAATGCTTAAATTCCTTTAAAAGAAGTTTGAATTGTTAGCTGTGTTAGACTGCACAAAGCCACAAGATGTAGCCAAATTACTCATTGACTGTTTTGTGATGTTAAAAATTTAATTGAGCTATAACAAGTTTAAAAATATGTACACATTATACTCCAAGGCACAATGTTGTCTGTAAAAAATCACCTGATGATATCAATGCCCAGTATGATGAAAATAAAGAAATAAAATTTTCAAAGAAGCTCCCTCCTAATAACCAGTTGTGCAGGTAAGATTTGATTATTTATACTTTTTTCCTTGTAAACAAAAGCTTCAATTACCACAATATAATCATCCTTCCTCCTGGTGTATAAGAACTACTTGATGATTTATGATCTCTGCCTTATACATGTGATTAGACCACTCCAGAACTACCTAGAACAGTGGCTGAGACTTATGCTTAGATGGGATCCCAAAGCCAGAGGAGGAGGAATAGTACAGGCACAAGGGATAGAGAGGCCAAAGTGTTTTTGTGTGTTAGAACAAATTATGGCAATCAAGGTAAAGTAATTTTTATGAATCAGAATTCATACAGTCAGCTATAAAAAGCTTTGTATTGTATAATGTGTGTGTTTTCTTTAAATTCACCCACGGTTTATTACTGAGGTAATGAAAAGAAAAAAAATGAACAAATATTACATTTTTAGAAACCGTTAAAGTTCTCACTCTAAAAGACTGAAACAATGCTTTATAGTGCACACTATTTGAGATCTTGTTTGAGAATGGGTCACTAACTGTTTTTTTTTTAGTCGGGTCTAGTCCTGGTCTAAAATCTGTTACCAGACTTTTAAAAAAATAGCATTAATTTTGCATCTGACAAATGGGTTATTACTCGCAAAAAAAAGTGTATTTTGAACTAAGCATTTAGCTTTATCATGTAAAAAGCACCAATATTTTTAAAATATTGAGAATGCATTACATATTTGTATATATTTAATATATACTCTCTTATATTTTTATCTTGTTAGATTTTGCACATTCTGTATGTGGAAATGAACAGTATTCTGTCTTTCAATGTAAATGAAACACACACAATGAAAGAAGTTCATGCAGCCATTGAGCTAGAGACTGGGATACCACCTCAACAACAGTACATTATATTAGCCAATGGTGTCAAGCTGGAGCCCACAGACACAGCTCTTCAGGGCTGTTCAGATCCAGTAAGTCATCCAGTGTTGTTAGTGATCCAGTGTGGTAAGTCATCCAGTGTGGTTAGTGATCCACAGTGTGGTAAGTGATCCACAGTGTGGTAAGTCATCCAGTGTGGTTAGTGATCCACAGTGTGGTAAGTGATCCACAGTGTGGTAAGTGATCCAGTGTGGTTAGTGATCCACAGTGTGGTAAGTCATCCAGTGTTGTTAGTGATCCAGTGTGGTTAGTGATCCAGTGTTGTTAGTGATCCAGTGTGGTAAGTGATCCATAGTGTGGAAAGTCATCCAGTGTGGTTAGTGATCCACAGTGTGGTAAGTGATCCAGTGTTGTTAGTGATCCAGTGTGGTAAGTGATCCACAGTGTGGTAAGTGATCCAGTGTGGTTAGTGATCCACAGTGTGGTAAGTCATCCAGTGTGGTTAGTGATCCACAGTGTGGTAAGTCATCCAGTGTTGTTAGTGATCCAGTGTGGTAAGTGATCCAGTGTGGTTAATGATCCACAGTGTGGTTAGTGATCCACAGTGTAGTTAATGATCCACACTGTGATTAGTAATACATAGTTAATGATCCACAGTGTGTGAATATTAATTTGAAAAAAAAAAAGCTTTAAAAAATATTATTAAAAGTAAAAAAAAAAAAGTTTCAGTTTTACCCAATATTCTGAAATCTAAAACTAGATATTTTATGTTAAATAAAAAATATTTTGTCATCTTGAATGTTTTCTATATTATTTGTTTATTTTGTAGAATACAGAGGAGGTAATTGTCTTTTTGTTTCGGCGAGGAAATCTCCAATATCAAGCTAAAAATAAAAAACTACCACAGCAGGTACAAGCTATAGCTAAAGAACCAAGTACCCTTCTTCCTCCTAAGGTAATCCCCATTTTATATTTACCTATTTTATAAAAATGTGTTGTTAGGAATAGGCTATGGATACTATCAAGAACATGTTAGGGTTTGCTCATTGTGTGGCCTGTAATGTATTTCATCTGCAGACTTAGATGTATTGTATATTGTATACTTATTTGAACAAATAGTGTAATGTATTTTAGAATGTTTATTTTACAGTTACATGTAAATTAAATTAAAATTAGTTGTACATATGAACCTAGGTTGTAAATTCAGGTGTAAGCGCTCACTGGTCTGTAGAAAAATCTTGTAACTTAAAAAACAAACAAATTTCATTCTATTTTTAGGACCATCGTAAAGCGTGGGCACATGCTGTCCACTGGTGTGCAGTAACAAACAGAGACTATAAAAGGATAATTCTAAGTCACAGGGCAGCTCTGTAAGTTTTCAGTTAGTCACAGTTTTGACTTGTCAAAACTTTGATTAAGCTGTTAAATGTTTTTTTAGCTTATGCTTAAATGTCTAACTACATTTTTTTAGCCCATTAATGAATAATTCTTTAGCTCTACTTAATGAATGTCTAACGCCTAGATAGAGATTAAATTTTATAAACTGACCAACCCAGGTTGAGCCTCCTACGTAGCAACAGTTTAGTCTCTAAACAAAAGTGGCAGATGACGAGTGAGATGGGTAAGCTTATGGCCTGCAAGGATCACTTTCAAACCAGGTGAGGATATTTTTTTCTGAGTTCAAATGTAATTAACTGCTGATGTTTTCATTTTGTTTTTAATGTATTTTTTAAATATTATGTTCACATTTTCAGTTTGGACTTTGATCTCCAAAAGTGTAAAGAAAACATTGAGAGTAGGTAGATTGTTTACTAAAAATAAGTCTTCTAGACTCTTTCTCTCTACTCTTTCTCTCCCCCCACCCCCCTCCCCGTATAGAATTAAATGCATGGCCTCAAGCTTGAAAATAACTATTCTTTTAATTTATTTCCAAATTACATATGATAACAATAATAAATAGCTACCCTTCTTCCTAGATGATAAAGCTAATGTCTGGAGAAGTAAAATGTATGAGGTGTGGACACACATGGCCAGCCAGTTGAATGAAATAAATAACCTAGTAAGTTCAGATTTCCAGTTTTTTTTTTTTTTTTTTGCCTTTTAAGCAGTCACTTAGTTCTATTTCCCCCTCTCCCAATAAGTAAAAAGTAGTTTCCTTTCCTAATGGCCCATGAGGCAAGTGAAATATAGTTCACCTGTTTCTGTTACCTCTGTCGCCTTTACTTTCCATATCGTTAGTCAGCTATCCATCAGAGTTGAGTGGACTCAGGGATGTTCTACGGAATAGACCCCCTATATGAACTTGAGACTTTTGGCTTGGCAGTGTGAGGTCTATTATTTGACCATACTGTCCCTCTCTCCCAATAACACAAATAAAAGTTAACGGATTTTGTACAATTTTATTTTTATGAAATATTACTTCTCTGCTAACTCAACTTTTCTTAAAGCCACCTCCCTCACCACCTTTCATGTAGATCAGTAAAGTATCCTACCCTCTAAGTGTGTCTTGTTATTGATTGATGACCCCCTATTGTATTCTTAGTCAATATCCAGAAATGTATTGTTATTGATGATATCCTTTTTCCTATCAAGTTGTTAGAGGTGGCAGTCAAATTTCACTGACTGTATTTGGCATAGGAGATACATCTTTTCTTTTATAAGTATATTTCTACATGAAAATTATGGCCTTTAATTTTTAGCAAGACAGAGTAAATAGTATAGACAGCAAAGCTACTGCCATCACAACAGAAATTGTGGAGCTGCAACGAAGCCCCAGTGGGAAACCAAAACAAAATAACGACCTGGATGAATTGTAAGCTACTTATTAAGTTGCTTATTAATTTACCTAAGACTATTGAAGATTTGAATATTATTATAAAAATGTTCTGTTTTAAAATGTTGTTAGCAAACTTTTAATACAACTTGCAGTGAAACTGGATCCAAAAAACTGTATTCAGAGTTGATTCGTGCCACTCAAGGTAAAAACAGATGTACAATCATAATGCTTTATCATTTCACTAACAATTTACAACATATACAAGTTTCCTACAAGGTAAATGTGCAACCATAATGCTTTATAATTATAAGCATACACACATTTATGCACCTTCACCACACTTACCTGCATTTCTGATCTCTACTTTCACTTTATATCGTTCAGTTATTGTGTTTGTTTTGTGAATTCATAACTTGAAACCTGAATACTTAGTTTTTACCTGTAAGTCATTGTATGTGTTTTGTGGTATAATGAAAAAACTTGTGTGATAAAATGGCGGCAATATTGTCTAGGTGCTGCAGGAGATGGAAGTCATGAAATGATGGATCATTACCCCATGGTGGATCTGGTTGGCAGATGTTTGGTCAAAAGGGAGGAGCAGACCAAATTATTATTTAAACATCTGAGGTTAGTTTGTTTTAACTTTAGGAGCTGACCAAATTATTATTTAAACATCTGAGGTTAGTTTGTTTTAACTTTAGGAGCTGACCAAATTATTATTTAAACATCTGAGGTTAGTTTGTTTTAACTTTAGGCGCTGACCAAATTATTATTTAAACATCTGAGGTTTGTTTGGAACTGGCAAAATTGTTATTTAAACATCTGAGGTTAGTTTGTTTTTACCTGAAGAAGACCTGACAAATAATTATTTAAACACTTGGAATTAGTAAAGTCTGTCTTATCCTGAAGAAGACCAGTCGAAAATGGTATTCAAATATCTTTGTTTGTTTGTGAAGATATGTTATGTATAGGAATAAGGATTGAGAAATGTGATGCAAAATTTATTTTGTATTTCTTAGTAATAAAAACAGTAAAAATCAATCATCTAATTTTTAAAAAAAATTATGGTTATTTTGATGAAACTAGAACTTATCCTACTATAACACTTTTATTTCACAGCAAAGTTTTAGACTGTCAGATGAAACTAGAACCTATCCCGCTATAACTCTTTTATTTCACAGCAAAGTTTTAGACTGTCAGTTGAAACTAGAACCTATCCTACCAGACCTGGACAATGCCTGTAGTGAGATTGCAGCTGCTTCTCAGCAACTCAAGACTATGCAGTTGCAGAGACAGACTGATATGTGGAATGTATTTCACTGGATGGTACCATTTTAAAAAAAAATGTTTCATTGTAGATGTTACTTTTTGTGCTGTACTTTATCAAAAGCTTCTAACTTATAACATTCTGCTTATACTATTTTTCTTAAACCCTATTCCATCGTGCACTTTGTTTTATAAAATAATTAGTTCCCTTAATTAGATTCATGATTTCCCTTACATAAAATTTTACTTAAAACAACTTATGTATAAGTAACTATGAGAAATATGAGAAGTGAACCATAGGGATCTGGTTTTATCTTCTAAACTGCTAGAAACAAAATCTTCATATACAGAAAAGTTGCTGGAATCAATTTATGTTCATTTAATGAACATGATTCAAAACCATGTTACATTGAAAAGGTGTCAACAGAATAATGACACAAAGAAATTTAAGGTTAGAAAAAAAAGCACACCAATGAATTAGATTGTACAATGAGCTGTAGCATCATTCAAAGTTGAGTTCTGAAATTCAAATGTTATTGTGTCTTGTGCAGGAGGCATGTAAGTGATAGTGGTTGTTGAAGCACACTTGATAGAATGTCATCCCCACTGTTGGTTATAAAATTAGTTGAAAAATCAAATTTAATCAATAATCAAGTCAATGTATTTTACCAAGGACACACCCTTTCATATTTTCATAAAAATTGCAAGGAACAAGAGTTTAATAAACTAATTCTTTATTAAAGAAATAATCAGTTCTGTATAACCCAAAAAAAAATTTGTATCACTTTTATTTAAGTAGCAGTTTAATTAATTCACTGCTGGTTTTACCATATATTTATTGATATTCGGAAATTGTAGTCATTTTAATAAACCGGGAGTGATCTCCCCTAAACTTTCTCGAATATTCTTATATAAAACAACAGGGGATGGGAACTCGGGCTATTGACATGATTTTTAATCCATTTTAAATACTTAAAGTTTTAAAAATAGATTAAAATCTCGTAGACAAAATAATTGCACGCCAAGTGAACTAGTGAACGCCAAATAAAAAAGTGTACAATAGCGCGCAATATTATTAGTACTTTAAAAATTTACATTAGTTTTTTGAGAAATCGGAAGTAGCGTAAATTACTACTTCCGGTCAACGGAAATTACTCAAAATTTAACAGAAGGTAGAGAATTAGATCTTTTACTTACATCTGAAATTTCATTTATCTATCTGAAATAGTACTCAAGTTATAGGCTTTTGAAAAATTCAAAGTAGGAAAAGTACCACTTCCGGTTATCGGAAATCGCTCAAAAGTTGATACGGATCTACGATTTTGATAAAATACTTATATATGAAATTTCATCAACCTAGCTATAACGGTACTCAAGTAATCGTGTTTACACACGGACACACACACAGACACACAGACATACGGACAGAATTGCAAAGCCCAGTTTTTCAGACTGGATTACGCATAAAACCTCTTAATTTTGATAAATCTGGATTGATAATTTTTGCCCGATTAAAATAAGTCCTCTATACTTCGGATGTGATGAAGGACTGAGGTGTAATACGGTGAAAATTGTTAAAATTTCAAGTGATTTTTGTGCACGATTACAATACTTTCTCTATACTTCGTATATACGAGAAAGTAAAAAAGGATATAATTTGTTAATGTTTACAGTGTGGAAATGGAAAAGATCCAGCCAATGACTTCCCACCGCTGCCATCAAACATCTTGTACACTTCTTACAGCTCCAACCTTGAATCTATTCAACTCATGGATGATTTTAAAACTAACGCACTGAGGTAAAATGTTTAGCAGATCCGTACCCCTCTCTTCTTCAGGATATACATTAAAATTCTTTTCTTCTTCAGGGTACACATTATTATCCTCATTTTCTTCCAGTCAGGATTATCCTAGTCTTTTTCTAGTCTATCGATCTTTCATATTCAAAATTAATACTTACCATCTTACAGATACAATTTTCTTAGCACACCTTACATAAAGGTGTTAAAATTTTAACTATTGTTTTTTAGGCTGCATGATGTTTTTAACTGTTGTCTGTTAGGCTACACAATCTTTTTAACTGCTGTTTTTTAGGCTGCAAGATGTGGTAGAGACAATGCTAAGAGAACAAGAGGAACATATCACTTCACTGGAAAATTGATGTATCTGGCCAGTATTGTCTGGATTGAGTGTTGATTTAGATATTGCTGATTAGGGGTCATCCATTTAAGTTGCCCACACAAAATATGAGTCCTCTCAAAACTTATTTCCAATTCACTAACTCAATAACACCCAATGTGTTTGTGTACTTTACAGTATAATATATGGTGAATTATTCTTTTTGGTAATGTCGGTTACTGAGTATTAAAGACTGAATCTATAATGTGAAAATCTAGAAAAATGTTTTACAAATTTTAACCTATGGTGAGCTTTTATTTTATAGTAAGGATTTTTATTTTCAAATTTAATATTTTAAAACTGCAAACCTATATAAGCATTTATTTTTTATTATTTTTATTTCTAAATCAAGGAACAGCTGGTGCAGGTATTAAATACATTATTATTCTATCAAAGTAAAGTTCCTAATAAGTTGTAAGGCCACATTGAGTTCCTAACCTCTATTTCTTTTTCTGCATTAGTACGGCAAGGTAAACATGAGAGGTTTAAAGCAGGCACTGTGAATGAATAGTTCTGCGAGGTACTAATTTTATAAATATACATACTGTGATGTAATTACCTGGTGAGTTGTTTAACATAAGTTTTAACATATGTTTTGTATGCAAGATACAAGACTTTTTTCTTGTTATAACCTGTCAGTATATTGGTGTTAAATGCAACATGTCCTTAAACACACACACCCCACCCAGTCCATATGCATTTACATAAGTCGACTTTTGTCCGACGCCCACCCCTCCATGTGGACTACAATGGATGACTCCTTTTTTTATTAACTATTTGTAAGCCTTTAGTGCTGTAGTCAAATTCAATGTGAGAGTGAAGTTAGTTTGGTTTTTATCAGCCGGGTGAAGGTAGCTTTAGCATGTAGATATTTGTTACTCTGTGTATGAGTGTGTTGTCAGTCAATGTGCTAAAGTATGTCTTGTAACAAGGAATATTAAAAAGGGTCCATACTTATTAAAATGACGTCATGTTTTTAAAAATGATTTTTTTTACCTCCCATTATCACTCATCATCACAAAATGGACAAACCCACTAAAATAACGGCACACCTCAGTATCACTTTCTTGGCATTGCTATTTTTGTGTGTTTTAAAACAACAATTTCTTTCTAAAATATTTATTGAGCTCAGTCAACATGGAGTATGTCGATCAATTTTTACTACAATTTACAAAAAAGTCTTATATAAAATGAAAATGTAAAAGCTAAAATTTAGTTTCCAACATTACTTTCAAAAATCCAAGTGTTTCCTCACTTTCTGAACACCTCCCCCTTATTCTTCATCACACAATTCTCACAATAGCACAAACTCTCCCCTTATTTAATTTATGAATGACCCCCCCCCCCCCCCCCCTTAATTGCTTCCTTTTAAAATGTTACCATGCATTTTAAATTAGTCATTATTTAACTAATTATACAAACTCATAGAATTTTATTGTCTGAAAAAGCTTGTGTGAGTACTATTATATGTTGTTTTGTTATTTTATCTTTAGCTATTCAGTTCATTTCACAGAATGTTCATAACATCCTCTTCTCACTTTACAATTATTTATACTTATAATTTTTCACTATAATCATATGTATAAAAAAGAAAATTAAACACAATTAAATTCTATTCCAACACAAAACTCATTTTGTTTTGTTTTTTTGCTATAATTATATTACAAGCCTTCTTGGCAGACAATGCACAAACTATTTTGAGAAAAACATAATTTTTATGATAAGTGCCTGTGAGTCGTGACATGTGAACATCAAGGCTGATGGGAAAATAATTTTAAAATACAGATGTTACTAAATAGTGCCAGTCTTATGTTGAGAATCATTTATTCATGAAATAATGCGAATTTTCAGATTTCATCAATGCATGTCAGATTTGTAATAAAATACCTATTATTTAAAAATTCAAAGAATAGTTTCAGTAGTATTTATAGTAAAAAAAACTTAACACAAATTTAATATTTTTTCCTAAATTTGTTATATTGGGTGATTAGTAATTAATATTTGTAACTAATATTTCACAAGCAAAGCTAGAGGATAAATTGTGTAGCTCTCAATCTGAAATTCAAGAGAACGTATTTTAAGGATTGATAAATAAAAATGTTTTAAGTACATCATGTAATAGCTGTTTTTATTGTAAATACAATTATATATTTGTATTCTCTCTTAACCCAATCAACCCAAAGTTAATTAAAAAGAGAGCAATTTTTATGTGTGCAATATTTAGAACATGGTGGAGGTGGGGAGATATTGCCTCATTCAAAGTTAGTAAATATTGAAATTATAACAAAACTAAATGTAGTAAATGTAGACTTCATTAAATTATGACATGATTGGCTACATGTTATTGGTAAGCTACTATCTAGTCTGACATGGCAAAAGCTTAGTTCTGGATATCTTGCATAGCCAACTGAAAGAACATAATAGGGGAGGTTTAACTACAGTTAAGTGGTCGTTTATGAGAATAGTAGTGCTTTTATATATATATATATATATATATATATATATATATAGGCATATATATATATATATATATATAGGCATATATATATATATATATATATATATATATATATATATATAGGGAGCGCCAAATTAGAAGTTCGCCCCGGGGGGGGGGAGGTCGCTACGCCTCTGTCAGTCGGCCTTTTTTTTTACTGCTGCCAGAAAAATTAAAAAGCAAGGGCATTTCGGTTAGTTCGCGAAATGGCTGCATTTCGGGACTTTGACTAGGCAAAATGTCAACGCGGTATTAGAGCGCTATCAGAGCTGGGAAACACGATCTTAACAAAATGGCAGCTGCCGTTACTACTGTATACGTTTGCCCTTTTTATTGTGTAGGCTTTTACTTTGTATTATACACGTCTATTTTTATAAATTGCTGTTCAGGTCATTCATCATACAGATTCTTTTCAACTAAAACACCGTATGAATGGGTTCACAAATCTAAAAGCCTCACAACTGTAGATGAATGGTACTATTTACCAGAGCTGAAAGGGTCAAGTTGCTCAGCTGTTCATGCAAACGCCGTATTGAGACATGGTGCTCGATTTCCAGGTTTAGATGACGTTCATGAAATATCTAACATTCACGAAAAACTGTTAGTTTCACTAGAGCCTGATGTTAATCCAAACCTATACAACTGGATTAATAAATTTCCATCCAATAACAACAAAGCACTCTCACACTTGGGAGAAGAAGAGCAAGAAGCCCTTGGTAAAAGAATTGCCCAGAAGCTAACTTCTCTTCTTGCTGATGAAGACTTAAGTAGTTTCAGATTTATTGTTTCTAGCCAAGAAAGAACAAAACAAAGTGCATCATCATTTTATGAAGGATTAACCAATGTGTTGAACAAAGAAGAGGATATAGAAGATGAATTTGATTCAGAAGTTAATGATGAATTATTAAGATTTTTTAATCTTTGTGAAAAGTATGTTTTTGCTGTTGAAAAAAATAAAACAGCCCATAAAGAATATTACAGTTTTCTCCAAAGTGATCAAGTAAATGAAATCAGAAATAAAATTCACAAAAAACTGAACATGAAAGATGATGTACTAACTACAGGTAAGGTAGTGTATTACAGTATTACTAATTATTAACTAACATTATTTAATGTCTTATATTATAGGTCTATTTAATATATTAGATTGCTTAGCTGTACCTAAATATGAGGGTATAGCTTACTGACATATGGAATGATATATATATGGTATAGTGTTGGAGCTCTTGTCACCTTTGAAAATGTGTAAAGAGATGCTGAAGAAAATTATGTTCTTTTTATAATGTTAGGGCATTTAGTATGATTTAGAAGCTTGTAATTGTTTTTTTTTACATTCTTGTTTTATTTATTAATAATGGGATGGCATGTTTGGATACAACTGCTAACCCAGAAGTCTCTAGTTCAGATCTTGGACTTCAGTCATTAGACATCCCTGAGTCAACCCAGCTCTGATGAGTACCTGATTCACATTAGAGAAAGTAAAGGCAGCTGGGCATAGTGCTGGTCACACTATCCCTTCATTAGCTGAGGTCTCATAAACAGGTGTACTCTACTTGATCTGCCCCTTAAATTCTATAACTTACCATAACATGGTGTTGAAGATAAAGATATTGAAAAACTTTATATTTCAGGAAATGTAAGGCTTATTTATTTAATGTGTGGTTATGAAATGGCAGCCTTTAAGGAATCCCCATGGTGCTCTTTGCTGGATGAAAGTGATATGGAGATTTTAGAATATTTGGGAGATCTAAAGGTATATACTAACATTTATAATTAGATTAAAAGATTTTAAATAATTTTATAAAGAAACCAGCATACACAGCCTCTGCTTAATTATTCTATTAAATTTTAAAATATAACCCTCTGAAAACATGGTTGTAATGTATGTTAGTTTGTAACAAGTCTATGTATATCATATTGTTTTGAATTCTTTTTCTAATGGAACTGTATAAATCTATTAGACTCAAACATTGGTATAATTTTATTTTAAAGTATTCTCAAATGTTACATTATTGATAATAGTTGTAATAATGTTTTGTATACTTAAAATTGAAATTATTTTACAGCACTATTTCAAAAATGGCTATGGATACAATATAACATGTCAGCAAAGCTGCCCTTTGGTGTCAGAGATTTTTCTTACAATGGATGAAGTTATCAATGACATTGAAAACTCCGACAGCGAAGATGAACAGGATGAGTAAGTAGGAAGTGTCTCTGTTATAGTTTAATCCCTAATGGTATTCAAAATAGGCCATGCAGGCTTAAAATGTTTTTTTTGTGTTAAATATGACCCTGTTAACCATACCCACCAATTATGTGCCCTAAGACTATTATTTCTCTTTCTTTTACAGATATATTGTTGGGCAATTTGCATTTGGTCATGCTGAAACCTTGGGGCCTCTTTACTGTGCTCTTGGTTTGTTCAAGGACCAAGAGGGATTAAGAGCTGATAACTTTGATAAACGTCCTGATCACAAGTTTCGTACTAGTGAAATCTTGCCTTTCTCTGCAAATATTGTATTTGTTCTTTATGAGTGTGTACCAGAGGAATTAGGAGAAGATGAAGAGATAGAAGAAGCTGACTATTATCTGAAAATGTTCATCAATGAAAAACCTCATGTCATACCAGGCTGTGAAAAGCTTTACTGCCCCTACAAGCAAGTCCGACAATACTATCGAAAACTTGTAGATGAATGTGACTTTAAGGGTATCTGTAAGAGATCTGCAGAGCGAGATGAGTTATAAAGCTTTGTGTTACATTTTTTTTTAGTGTTTATACTTTTGGTAACTTTTTTAAAACATGGGTTTTATTTTTTACACTTTTGTTTAATTAACACTCTGAGATACAAGTTTTTTTATTTCTTGCATTTAATTTATATATTTGTGTTCAAGCTGATTATATAAACATGTTCATACATTTAAAAATAATCAGTAAAGTGTTAATTTAAAAAAATCTTTTAAGTATTAGCACTTTTAGTTGTGCTTTTTGATTTAGTATTTTCCCTAAGGTTATTAGTTATATACTTTATTTTCTTAACATTGAAAGTTTAATGAATGCAGGAACAAATTGGTACATGTACCATAAAGTATTAGAAATTCTAGTAGTGGTACTGCTGCATAGTGAAAGTTTGGTGCTGGTAAAAATGATGTTTATCTAATTTGCTGGTTGTGTTCAGTTTGTATAGATGTCACTGTGTGATAAAGTTGGTAACGAAATAATTTTACATGTTCAGGATGAATGGTTAAGTTGCTGCTGGTAAGATGCCTATGACAGTTTGTTCTTTAAACTAATAGCAGCCAGTGGCTGTGAAGTTTGATTCAAACATGCAATTAGATTAAAGGAAATGTTACAATATAGATCTAAATGTTACACATTGGTTTCAGGATGAAATGCTTAAAAGGGCATTTTTTAATGGACAGTGAAAAAAGCAATTTTAATACTAACTATGATAAATATTGTTTTTAACATTTTTAAAATCCTTTTAACCACCAATCAGTTCCTGTACCTATAATTATGTTACTATAACTAAAACTTACATCCATTTGCCTTAATGAATGGAATATATTTGAAACTTATATCTCTAGAGCCACAATTTTTATAGTAAAAATATATAATAGATTACACTACACAAATCCTTAGCATGAACCTTCCAAATTCAATTAATTGTTGTCCAATATTTTAACTTTTTGTTGTAGTTTGTAGTCATCCACTTATTTTGTTTTATTATTGAAAATTGGTTTTACCAAAAGATTGTACTAGTACAATGAAACTTGGATGCAGAAAATTTATTTTGTTCTAGTCTGTATGTCCATCACAACTTTAAAAGGTAACTAACTCTTATTTATATTTTGTTACTTTGTTAAAGTATACTCATGTGGGTTTAGTAGAGTATAGTTGTTTTAGTGCTATCCATTACAAACCTAAAAACAGCCTTGATGTGCACCTTTTGAATATCTCATCTTTTTTCCTTTTTTGTTGACATTTTATAATTAGTTGGTAAATAAATTGTTTAAAAAACAAACAGTGTTGTTCATTTTATAGCAGCTAAAATACATAAAAGAGTTATTTAAAATATGAATCTAGGTTAATTATCCTTAACCTGTTTTTGCTCCACCTGACACTTTCAAACCATATTGTGAATATTCCCAAGAGCACTTTCAATTTATGGAATAAAAATTTTGGGACGAAAATCTTTACAGCAATAACACTGACAATTTCATTAATACACCATTTACACAGATTACAAAGAAAAAGTCTTATTACAACCTTTTTATTTTGCAACGCCTTTTGTACCTCAATTTTGACCCACTTATATTGCGTTTCATTCAAACTTTACAGATACTTTCTTCTTTGTGGACAATGCATGAATATCATTTTTAAAATTTGATTAGAGAAAGTGAAAATTTACTATAATAAAATTAAAAGGGTAGCCAATATATATTAGATTCAAATATTAGCCAGCCATAGCTTGATCCGAGGGCCATTGTGAGTGAACTGTCACTTCAAGTTTGGATTATTTCACAATGGAGTTGACTCTAAGCTAAGTTAACTATCTATAGTAGAACACAAGCTATGCAAAATATTTAGTCTTAATAGGCATGAAAAGTCTACGCAATCATACTAAATTTTTGAAAGTCTTAAAAAATATGGCAACCGATAAAATTACAGTTATATTTGTAAAAATTAAAGCCGTTTGGGAGCCATTATATGTTTGTATTGGTTATAAGCCGTTGAAAAGCCGTTTAGAACTATTTTATAAATTACATATTCAAATATTTTCAAAAACTGACTTCTTCTTCTCCTTGAAGTTAACCGGAATGGCCATGGAGAGTAAAACAATAAAAGTTAGAATTTCTTTTACTATTTCTAATGAAACCAGAAGTAATTTTTTTTTATAAAATATTCAATTTTGGTGGAAAAATATGCTTTCTGGCAACAAAAATTTGAACCATTTGGAACCAGCTTTTCAAGTCTTTTAGTGTCATCCATGACAAGAGTTTACCATCTTAGAGCTGAGTGAAGTTAGTAAAGGCTATTAGTATTAGTAGCAGATAAAAGTTTTAAAATGATTTGAGACTAAGCGGAGGTAACAAGATTAAGAACTAGCCATCACTTTATCAGTTGTCGTCTGTGAATTGCAGTTGCTTTCATCATTCATGCCCCAGAACGGCCATGTGTGTTGCAAAAGGGCAGATAATTGGCTTTCAGAGATCTTGAGCTAATGATTGTGTTGTAAAGCAAAAATATTTAGTAGAAGCTTTATGAATTACTAAACAAAAAATAAATATAACAAAACCTTTTTAACTAATAATAATCATTAAAAAGTTTTAAAAAACCCACGTTTTCTGATTGAACTAAAAAGTAGAAAATAAATACTATACATCACAATAATGCAAGCGATCACTCTACTATAAGCGATGAAAAACGTGGGGCGCCGAAGTAAAAGTTATATTACTATTGATTAGATAATACTATTGACTTTATTAGGGAGCTTGTAGAGAGTCAACAGTATTAGAAACTGTAAGAAAATCATGGCGCCCCACGTTTTTCATCGCTTATAGTAGAGTGATCGCTTGCATTATTGTGATGTATAGTATTTATTTTCTACTTTTTAGTTCAATCAGAAAACGTGGGTTTTTTTAAACTTTTTTAATGATTATTATTTTCTACTTTTTAGTCTTTGTCTGTTTGTTTGCATTGAAATCTTGCTATCGATTTTATCTTTTCACTTTTTTTTGGGTAAACGAAGACAACTCGTAAAAAACGAGAGACCCTTTCTTCTTCGGTCTCAATCGCAAGTGAATGATTGTTAGAGGTTAGTTGATAGCGGTTAGGACGAGGGCTGGTTACTGACTAGAACACATAGATTTGAACCCGTGTCCAGTGGGATAGCAATCGTGTGCCCAACCACTCGACCATATCGTCTCCCCCAAACTGGCCACCAGTGGTAATAGTTACCTCCTGTAAGTTTAAAGTCGGTTCAAACTAAATTATCTGCCCCTAAGCCTGTCGCGACGTGGGATCGTTTGCTTCACTGCGCGCGGCAAGAGAGAGGCGGGCTACGCGTCGCTAGTTTTTTTTCTAATGGCTCGCAGAGGAGAATTATATATATAGATTATATAGCGGTCTAAAATGCTCAATAAAATGTTTCCATTGATCAATTTAGTAATAATAACAATTGAATATTCTATGGTCATCCAAAAGAAAGCTTCCCTGAAAATTTCAGCGCGCTAGCTAACTGGGAAGTGCCAGAAATTTCGATCGCAAGATTTGATTGGAGAAACAAACAAACAAACAAACAGAGAAAGCAAGTTAAAGAAAACGTGGGAATAAAATAACATGCTTTTAATTGCACTGAAAATAAAACTACTTACTTTCATAAAAAGGCAATGTTCGCTAAAATATGTAAAAGATCTCATGAGCGACCTAAGCTTTTATGATAGAAAGAAAACTAGTTTTATTTTCCTATTTTCAGTGCAGTTATTTGAAAGGTTTTTAATATTTGTGTTATTTGACTTCTGTTGCTAGTTTTTAATTTGAGGCTGTGTCATGATAGTTTAATATAATAATATGCATACATTTTTACAGATTTCCATGTGTTGTCAGAAATAAGATTTAACATAGTTAACAGAACATTAAAAATAGCTGCTAAATTTGTGACACACCTTAATCCCTTGTTTCTTTACAACAATATTCACAGGATTTAATTTTGCTAGCTAAATAAAATTTAGTTGTGTCAAAATAAAGCCTGAAGAAATGGTTGTGTACTAAACATTTATAAAGCTGATGGGTACTAAACATTTATATCTGATGGGGCATCTGAAAGAAAAATTAACACTAACTCTTAACTTAAAGCTTGAAATGAACCTGGAAGGATGTTTACAACTGTTATACAAGGCACATTAATATATTTCAGTAAAAAAAAAACAACAAATATTTTTGTTTTATTAGATATTTTTTTATTTATATTATATTGTGTTATAACATTTGGTAGGTTTTTACATCAACAAACAAATAATTCTTTAGAAAGTGTTGTTAGGATACTGTGTGGGAAATTGGGATTGATGATTGCTGTTATTTGAAAATTGTGGTGGTGGATATGTGGGGAAAAACTGTGGGGGTGGAGGGTATGAAGTAAAAAATTGGGGTTGTGGTGCTGGTGGAGGTGGAACATTCATTCCTGAGAAACATGCTCTAGGCCCATTGTTGAAAACTCCAGGGATAGACTTCCAATCAGGCATTTGACCAAAATGTGCAGGTGGATACATTTGTCTAAAGTTCGGTGGGGGAACAGACATGTCAGGTAATGGTGGCCCTGAAATTATAAGACGTTTTAATCTCTTTAATAATTTTAAAAAGGGAGAAAATTTAGAAACACTATACATGGATCAATATTAAATAAATGTTTTTAAGTTTACCAAAAATAAATGAAAAAAAAACTTACTGTTTGGGGGCCAAGAAGTAGGATTATAGACATGTGACTTGTTCCCAAAGGGATTTTTGTTAAGATCACCTTGTAACAAGCCTGGGGTCTGATCACTTGGTAACCGTGCTGCTGAACATGAAAAAACATGAGTTTCAATACAAAGAAATAAAAGAAAACAAAAGATTTTAAGATATTGTGGTATACCTGGGGTGAGTAAGGATTAAACATTCATATTATACAATTTTCATATGATAAGGCTTACCTTGATTCCTATCCACAAAAGCTTTTTTTCTGAAAGATAAATAACTTTAATGAATATAATAATTTATTCAATAGCTTTATGATCTGCCAGTCCATCACATCCAATGGGTGATCTATGGGGGGTCTTTAAATGTCAAAGGTACCAGTTTGTTGGAGGGAAGGGGCAAGGGTAAAATATGAAGTCTTATATTTTGTAAGTATTTTTTCCTTTGCTGTTCATCTGTCTGCTTTACTAAGTTTTGTGGGGAGGTAAATGGCAGTGAGAGAAATGCCAGAGACTTGATGACTTTAAACAAACTCTATTAAGCTTAATTCTATTAAGATTCACAAGTGACTGATTCTCATCAGTAAATATAGACTCATTCAATTGGTTGCTTTGATTCATTGCATATTGAGTGTTTTTTCGTTTGCCTTTTTCTTGATTAGAATATAATAGCTGATTATCATACATGAAACTAAATAAAGTTTTTGCAAATATAAAAACAATCAACCAACTTCTAGCAAGATTGTGAGTAAGGAAATAAATTTTAATATTGTGTAAATTGTAAACAGAAATAAAAGAAAATGATAAGAATATTGTTTTCTAACCTTTTTTTCTTTGAACACATTTGCCTTGGTGTTTCATCACTTTGGCCTTCAATGCCACGAGCTTTATTTCGCTGGCGTTGCTTTGCTTTTTTTTCTTCTTCATCATCAGAAAACTCTATTTGCTATAAAGAAGAATATTTCATTTAAAATAAAATAATGAATAAATAGAAACAAAATACTTAAAATATATGGAGCCAAAACGTTTACAGAATTTTTTAAAAAGTGTTAGTCTTACTGTTGGAGGAGGTTCATTATCATATTCCCATGACGCATCATTATATTTTAATCTGAAATATAGGATTTGATGCCATACTAATTACTTAAAACAATTTACATTTTTAGATTATCCCTTTTAAAAATATAAAGCACTTTTAAAAAACTAAATGACTCACTTTTTTAGCTCGGATATAAAAACATATTTTGTCAAATTATCTGCTTTAGGTGCATAAAAAACTTCATCCCCTATGTGTATATTTCTTTCTTCAATATCTTCAGGACGGTTGAATCTTACTGAATAAAAAGGACGCTCCACTGTTCCAAAAGTTTCAAAGATCTATAAGAAAAAATAATTCTTTGTATTAAAAAAATGTAATGCCATTAAACAGAGTAATCACTGAAGCAAAGTTATCTCTTTGTAGTCCTATGCAGCCACTATCACCAGAAAATTTACTTTGGTGGTATAAGTATTCGTGAAAGCTGTGTATTACATTTATTTACACATAGTAACTCTGGTAACAAAGTTTTGAAGATATCAACAGAAGCAAAAAATAGTAAGTTTTATTTAAGTAGTTTTCTTTTAAAGACATTATTAGTGAATAGATTTGAATTTATTTCTGCCTTGGGTTAAAGAGCTTTAAGAATAATTTCTTAATATAAGTTTCCTAAGATATTTTAAATACCTAAAATATTTTTAATAACAAACTTAGTAAATACCAATCCTAAAGGTTGTCTCCCTTTTAAAAACAACACAGTGTCATCATATAGGGCTGGGCTGTCAAACTTTGCTTTCACAACAACTGTAAGTGTAAGACATAAATTTAAATAAAAATTTCAGGAAAGCATTTTGAAAAAAAAAAAAAACTAATTTAAAAAACTCATCTAAAAGGGTTCTATAATGTTTAAGAAAAAAAGCATACCTAATACATCAACTATACCAGACACAGCTCCCACAAGCTCAAGAGATACCTCTTCACCAGGGGAGATTGTAAGGTACTCAATTGGTGGTAACTCCTAACAATAACAATAGCAAACTTTTTTAATACAGTAAATTCTAAGTAATATAAAAACTTCTAGGCATGTAAAGCTGTACAGCTACATAAATGCAATGGGCATCAAACAAATGATTATAACTTGTCAAACTACCCACCTGGGGTAAATACAATGGGCATCAAACAAATGATTATAACTTGTCAAACTACCCACCTGGGGTAAATACAATGGGCATCAAACAAATGATTATAACTTGTCAAACTACCCACCTGGGGTAAATACAATGGGCATCAAACAAATGATTATAACTTGTCAAACTACCCACCTGGGGTAAATACAATGGGCATTAAACAAACGATTATAACTTGTCAAACTACCCACCTGGGGTAAAACTTCTCCCTCAGTCCTGGTAATTGCGCACTTGGGAGTGGGCAAGATCTCTGTTGGCTTTTCTACACTGCCTCACATTTTAATAAACAAAATAGGTCAATAAAAAGTTTGGGAACATTCAAACTGAGATTTTTTAAAATTATTTCTTATTACTTAATATTTCTAAGGATAATAAGTTTTACTGGGAGTCAATTTTGTTACCTGCATTTAATGATTAACTTTGTCTAACACAATTTATAATTAAAACAAGTTTAAATGTATAAATAAACTTAACCTGTGTTACAGGGGATTTTAATTTTATTCAACAATTAAAATATATAGGCCTACATATACTTACACTTGAGGTTGTAGAAGCTCCTCACCATCAGAATCACTAGAGCTACTATCACTGTACACCACAATAGCACCACTACGGTAGATCACACATGAACTATCATAATCATTATCTACTACTTCTTTCTTTATTTCAATTACTTCTTGACCATTAATGTCTTGTAAGGCATTTTCTACATTGGTATTTTCTATAGGATGTTTTTTTTGGGCGTCACTAATAAGGTCTGCTACACGACTACCATTGGTGATTTCCTGAGTTTCTACTGAAGAATCTATTTTTTCTGTATCTGTCCCATGTGTGTCTTCTGTAAGACCTGTTTTATAGGTGACTTCTGCAGAATCTGTTTTACTAGTTTCTTTAAGATCTAGTCCATGTACGTCTTTTGTGGGATCAGTAATATTAGTGACTTCTGTAAGGTCTGTTATCAGTGTGTCTTCTGTGGACTCAGCAATATTGGTGTCTTCTGTGGACTCAGCAATATTGGTGTCTTCTGTGAGATCAGTAATATTTGTATCTTCTGTAAGGTCTGTTCTCTTTGTGTCTTTTGTGGTATCAGTAATATTAGTTTCTTCTGTGGGTTCAGTAATATTAGTATCTTCTGTAAGGTCTGTTCTCTGTGTGTCTTCTGTGGATTCAGCAGTATTAGTGTCTTCTGTGGGATCAGCAATATTGGTGTCTTCTGTGGGTTCAGCAATATTGGTGTCTTCTGTGGGTTCAGCAATATTGGTGTCTTCTGTGGGATCAGTAATATTGGTGTCTTCTGTGGGATCAGTAATATTTGAATCTTCTGTAAGGTCTGTTCTCTGTGTGTCGTCTGTGGGATCAGTAATATTGGTGTCTTCTGTGGGATCAGTAATATTGGTGTCTTCTGTGGGAATAGTAATATTTGAATCTTCTGTAAGACTCAGTTCATGTGTATTTCTTCTTGTGGAATCAGTAATATTAGCATCTTCTACAAGATTTTTTACAATGAGACCATCTTTAGGATCTATTACTTGAACTTCACCGGTAATGTTTTTTACATTGTTATAGCAGGTAACAAGAGATGTCAAGTTCTCTTCAGAAGAATCTGGAAACTGGTTGTCATTTTTAGTATTTGGTGTAAGAAAGTTTTGAGCACCATTTATTTCACAGACAACTGTAACATAATCTGATTCAATAGTAGAATCTGCATAGTCATCAGTTTTAAGAACTTGATCTTTTACAGCTATACAGCTGTCTTGTGTTGACTCTGTTTCTTGGGTCACTCTGGTAGGATGTACCAAATGGCTTTCCTTTGTAGGGCCAGTCATGCTATAATTATTAAACCAAAAGTAAATTATAGTTATTAATTGTGTAAGATATGATATACTAAAATTAAGCCAATCTTTTAATTTAGTTTTTTTGGTTAATTATTTAAACATTATTATTTCAGGTAATTACTATTCCACAAACTGTACTTACTTCTAACCTATTATAATTATTACAGAATACAACACATCTGACTTCTCCAGCTTCTTGTTAGCTAAGGACTTTTAATATTAAATCAAATATTGGACTCTTTGAATCAAATGAATAACATCTTTAAATGACAAGTTACACCCCCCCCCCTCCGAATGATAGTGGTGGGATGTTTCTCCAGTTGACAAAAAAAACAAAAAAACTAGCATAGTATGTGATTTTTGGAATAATGAAAATGTGCATTAAAATAAACTTGAATATAACATTTTTAAATTCTTCAGGGCTTTAAATATTTTTTATTAGGAACTTATTTGTTCACTCTTTAAAAATGTTTATAGGCCTATAATATTAAATAACACTTCACTAATGATTTTGATGTCTACTCATAAATTAAAAGCAGTTTCATAATAAATAGAACTACCATTTCAGTTCTTAATTATTTTTAAAATTTCTAGTTTAGTGATTTAGACTACTAGCATACCCGTTGCAAGTAGGCTGCGTTGTATGAAAGCCCTAAGTGTACATTAATCACCTTGGCGACTATTCTCTGAGCCACAGGTTACACTACTCTGCAGGGAGCAACCCTTGGTGGTTGGGTTTTGAGTTTAGTCATCAAATGTAGTAGCACACGAATATAGGCACCACAGATTTATTTTTTAAATATTGTAACTTTTAATAAATTTATTAAGGGGCCCAGGCCTAATATTAAAAATTAAAAGAAAATTTAAGGCCGATTATAGCTGGAAAAAGATACGCATGCGCAATGGAGAGAAACTACGACTTGGTGGTGATGTTTTCGATGGTACTACACATGCGTGTGTTTACAACCCCAGAACCCTAGCCTTAACCCTAACTCAGCTATTAAGGTCACTGCGCATGCGCAGAACTATCTTTTGCCGACCAAGTGGGACGCTGGGGCGAAAAATCTTTTACCGAGTAGTCACTTCAAAAATTTAATGTAGGCCCGATTTCTGGACATGGTCTAAGTAAAGTGTAATCATTTTCAATTCACTCAATTCCAATAGATAGTCTAACTAATATCACAGCATGTTAGTTTACGTGTTGTTATACATGTCAAAACATTGAGCTAGAGTTTCAGTTTAACACGACATTACCTATGATCGATAAAATACGCTGACTAATGCCACTGGCGTACTTTCCTAAGGTAGAAAGAATTAAATTGTGGGTGGCACTGTTACTGTTAAATAAACTGATCAAGTTATCTAATGAAAACGATAAGTCTAAAGCTTAGGCCTACATTAACTACTAACTAGTGTTAAGCATTTCACAGATATATACTAACTACTACTACGTACTACTTACTAGTAGTAATTATAATCTAGGCTTATTTATTTTAATTTTAGCCTAATATCATTATTATACAATTTTTACTAGGCGAACTTACTTAATAATAATTTATAACTTAAGCTTAATTAACAATTAATATTTAATTAAGGGCAAAGGCAGTGAGGATGATTATAGATACCAGTGTCCGATAATGGAATCATCTTTAAAATAGGGGTGCTGGGTTGTTAGTAGTATTGTAATCTCGACTAATTTTATGGTTAGAAATTAGGGTTAGGCGTATGGTTGGACCAGTGTTGGGGTTAGGGACAGGGTTAGCATTGACTATTGACATTAGCCAGCCATGGGTGTATTTAGTTAGCTACCAGTAACCTAACACCCCTTTTTTTAAAGAAGATTCCATTATCAGACACCAGTGTAAACTACTGTAAACATTCTCCCGGCAGTGAATTATTGAATTGACAAGTAAAAATAAAATCAAAAGACAGATTTAGAAAATTTAGATCTATAATTTCAAATAAGCTGAAAGGCAGGGAAGCTGTTACTCCTTTTGATGTGGTACAACCAAACACTTAGCTTAATAAATTTTTACAAGAACTTTAAGTAGTTCAATAGAGCCCCTCCCCCCCCCCCCCCCCCCCCCCCCCCCAACTAGGCCTACAAATCCGTTTTCACTTTTCTAAAATTTAGGTGATATTTTTTATTTTAGTAAAATTTTTACTCAAAACTATTTCATACCTTTTTATTATTTTGAATCCAGTCTAATAGATCTACCTTTTTTATATCTAGATCTGTTTTTATTTTATTTAGTATTTTTTTAGTTCTAGAATTAGATCTAAGTCTAGATCTAGATCTAGATCTAGATACTTTATTTATTGTAGTGATACAACACACACAACACGAAGCATGCTGTTTATTTTTGTTTGCCAGATCAAAATTTATTAAAAAGAGAAAAATTCGAAATTTTAAAGATTTTAATAAACTTTGAGAATAGGCCTAGATATCATTATCTACGTTAATTTATTTTTAAATTCATGTTATTATTTTAGTGCTTCAAAATATTTGACTATTAGGCTACAGAGTATTTAAAAATAAACTTAGTATTTTTTGTGATAGAATTGAAATTTGTAATATTACAAACCAATTAGCGTATGCTAAAAAAAAGTATTTTATGTTGTTTTTGTTGTTGTGAATTGCTTATACCGTCTAATGGTGAGGAAATAAACATCGGATTCAAATTGGTGAACAACTAGAATACTATAACTAAAATAACTTATCCATATTCTATTGCACTCTTTAAAAAGAACGTATGCGCCATAACGCTCACGTGAAAGCCCGGGTAGCCAAATAGTACAGAGCGCGCCTGATTCGATTTAGTGAGCAACCCAATTGTATCCATAGCCTATCTCACTCTTTAAAACAAACGTAGACGCCATAGTGCTCCCGAGAGAGCCCGGGGCGCCTAATTGCCATCCTGTCGGCAGAGTTTCTTCCAGGCGTCTCTACGAAAAAAGTCTACCGCCCCCCGATAATTTCAAGTGCCCCGGAGAAAAAAGTCTGGAAGAAACACTGCCTGTCGGAGCGCCTGAGGACGCCTCTGATTCGATATAGTCAACGATGATTGATGTTCATCGTGTCTTTAATGTATAGTTTTTTTTTTAAAACGAACGTAGGCGCCATGGTGCGCACAGAGGTAGCCCGGGGCCCTTTCGGGTCACGCAATCGCCGGGGCGCCGGCGACTGCGTCTGTTGCAGTTTTACTGTTGAATATAGTGGTAGTAGTAAGGGTCAGGGATAAGGGTTAGGGCTAGTCTAATTTAAAACATAGTTTTATGATTTTAATCGGAGGAAATATTAAGAATTGTAATTAATTGATGCAATAAGCATCTTTTGTATTATCTACGCATTATTTAGGCTTGTTTTACCCCAGACATTTTTTGCTATTATAGAGGAAATAAACAAGCATGAGTGGATTAAACGTATTTGTGTATTTCATCTATTGTTGATCGCACTAGCGTTTATTTTAGGCCTACGCGTCGTGTATTTTAAAAACGCGAAATCCAAATTAAAAAAGCGCAACACTTTTCAATCTATAAGGCGCGGAAAGTATCTTAGACTTCATCCAAAATCTAGTCTAGAATCTAGTAGTCAAGTTTCTGCTAGCAAATCTGTAGATCTAGATTCTAGTAGATCTACTTAGATCTATAACTTAATAATATTTACGTAATTTACGAAAGCCTATTATTTATTGAGTCTAGTTTCCCCGGTTAACTCATGTTTTCTGACGACTGTACTACTGTACTGTACTGTCATACACCCAATGCCCAATACACCTAGATCTAGATCTATCACTTTACTGTCGCTGTATGACTGTATGCAATGAGACTAGTCTAGATCTAGTCTAGAGTGTACTCAAGTCTAGTTACTAACTTAAGAGTCTAGTATGAGTGTATGTTTCAGCTGTTCACTCACACTATCTATTTAGTCTAGACATTTAGTTAAAGCAAGAAATTAGATCTAGAGTCTAGTTCAGAGACAAAAAAATACTAAAATAGTTATTAAAGTAGTACATTCACACAAATGAAATTTTAATGAAAGATCAGAGATTTAGCTCTAGAATCTAGATCTAGCTGAAAAATACTAAATAAATAGCTAGATCTAGTAAATTTATTATCTAGTAATATCTTTATCTAGATTTGTTTTAGATCTTGAGATCTAGATTTTAGAATCTAGATTCTATCAGTTACCAGGACAAATGTATTCCTCTACGGTCACAAGTAAAATATTAAAACAAAAGCCCAATTCATCATTAGGAGTATATAACAGAACCCAAGGTTCTCTGGAATTTAATAGCACATTTGTGGTAAAAAATAGAAATTTCAATAGACAGTATGCTCATCTGTATGCAGAACGATTAATGAAAATGAGGACCAGGTTAACCCAAGCTGCTCGCAGTAGATGGGGTAGGCTTTAATCAATATTTAGTAGCAGGTTATCTACTTAGTAATTAGTATAAACCTACTTGCTTTGTAACTGGAAACTGCACATTTTAAGGGAAGACTACCTACTAACCTAATAGTTAATAGTAATACTGTTAATAAGTAGAACTTTAAATTTAGCTTTTATACGTGACATTGAGTTATAGTATCGTTGGATTGTTAGAAGCCTTACTAACTAATAGATGATTGATTATAGTTAGGTCTATACTAATTAAATATTATTATAATTACCTAAATAGTTTCCAAATTTCTTCATAGGTGACAAATTTCCTCATAGACATCTTCACAATTTGAAAAGTGATGAACGTTGCATTGTTATTGGAACCTTGTTCAAACACATGGAATTTCAACCCAGTATTTTAAAGGAAGTTAGTGAAGAGGTAATCACCACTACCTCCAGCTAATTTGTGTTTTGGGAATTTTTAAATTTAGTTGACACTTGAATTGAAAATTACAGCATGGAAAAGTTTTTAAATAATACCTCCCAACATGATGCATACTCTCGCTGTTATTCACCAAACTAACAATAGCCTATTTTTTATTTTTAAAATAGTTATTATCTATTCTAGCATAATCTGATGCCACAGCCGATAAAATCACGGTACACTGATGCTGGAGATAAATTAATAATGGAGGATGAGCTGCAGAGAATAATACTACTGGGTGAACTCACTTGTCAAAGGAATGTCACTGGTAAGTGATTAACTGTTGACATGTCTTTCATTTACTATTTGTGTACAGGCAGCTTCAACAGTACTAGGTCCTATTAGGGGGAGAAAACTCTTAATAGTCTTATTCTTGAATGATGGTAGTCCTAGCTGATTCATATTCTTGACCATATTGTTTGTATTTTTTTGTAATATTTAGGTGTCATTGTTGCTGTTATGGGGTTTGAGCCTGAAGATAAGAAAGGCAAGTTTCAAGTGGAAGATTACTGTTTTCAAGAATTACCAGTTCAGATTGAAAGACCACAGTTACATTGCAACAAGTATGTATTTAAAAGCAATAATTGTCTTGATAATATATTGTGTATTTGTCAATAATAAACCTATATTTTTGTTATGATTTTATTTAGTTTTACTTTTTGATCTTACTTTAGTTTTTATTGATCTTTAGGCTTTGCTTCATAAAGTAACATTTATTGTGATATGGCCTATTTGTTCATTTTATAATGTACTTTGACTACATAATTTATACAAAATGTGTCAGTTTTCTTCTTACATGTTTTGAGTCTAACATGATATTTATTACTTTCAGATACGTCTTGTTTGTTAGTGGCCTTGAGTTTGGCAGCAGAGAGCAGCGTTGTTTTCAGATGCAAATGCTGGCTGATGTCATCTGTGGTCAGCTTGGTGCTGATGACCAAATTGAAGCATCTGCAGATATATGCCATGTGATCATTGCAGGGAACAGTTTAAGTGAATCAACACAGGACAGAGATAGTATTACTAAGGTATGTTTATGGTATCCAATTGCATGTTTGTTTAATATTTAATATAATAACTTAACCCAATGTTTTGTTTTTTTACATCCAAGGCCAAGTATTTATCTAAAAAGAGTTCTGCAGGGAGTGTTGAGGCAATTAAAAGCCTAGATGATTTCCTTCTTCAACTTGTGGTAAGTGTCTTTTTATTTCATGTCTGCCCAAGTGGGCTTAGTTCAGTTAATAGTCTGTTGCCCTTTCTTTTAGAAAATTACACTGGAAATTTAATCTAATGTAATGCATTATTTTATTACTGCTGTTTACTGAAGCTAAAACCTATTGTAGAGGGTAAAATTCCTACATAAATAGTTTTATCCAGTTATTTGATCATAGCTTATATTTTACTGAATGTAATATATTCATTTTTCACTAACTCAAATATGATTATGTGTATGCATCATTGTTTTGTTTGAATTCAGATGTATTTCTTTTCATTAGAGGTTTTTATTTGCAGTCATCTGTGGATGTGACCTTGATACCAGGTCAGTTTGACCCTAGTAATTACACTTTACCTCAGCAACCTCTTCATCCATGCATGTTGCCTCAGGCAGCAGAGTACAACACTTTTCACTGTCAAACCAACCCGTGCCAACTGTCAGTTGATAATATCAGGTCAGTTTTTACCCTAAATTAAATCTTAACTGCTTACTTGGTTTGAAAAATAACACAAGACTGGTAGAAGTAGATTTTAAAATAATTTCAACAGCATTATACAAAGATTTGTGTCAATTTTAAAAAATGGTTTGATGTCAAAATGTAAAAAAGTAATTTATATATTTTGAAAAAGGCATGTAAGAAATTTTTTATTTATTATAACGTGTTAGTGGAAACATTTTTTTAGACTTGGTAATTCTGTTGTTTGTAGGAAACAAAGACTAGTTGGGGTAAAAATAGCTTTAAGAATGTTTGATTATCAACTTTCAGAATACTAGGAACATCTGGCCAACCAGTAGAAGACATTTTACGTTACAGTGAGATTGGGCACTCGCTGGAGGCTCTAGAGAAAACATTAGAGTGGGGACACCTGGCTCCAACAGCTCCAGATACGTTAGGTTAGTGCATATTTTTTCTTCCTCATTTACAGTATATACATTAATAATAAACTATCATAATTTGGCAGTATTTAATGACTAAATTGAGGTGTGAGGGTAGCTTAACTTTATCTTACATTATATCTAGTCTATTTTGAGTCTGTTCAAAAGTGAAATTTATGTTTAGAATAATTATTTAGGTACTCCAACTTATCAAAATTTCTGCCAAACATTCAAGTCTTTTTTTTTTTTTTTTTGCCAATGCAGTGTACATTTTTCTTAATATGCAACCTTTATTTAATGACATGTTTTTTTCCCTAGGGTGCTTTCCATTTGTTGACGAAGATCCATTTATATTGTCAGAATGTCCACACGTGTATTTTGCTGGCTGCCAGCCAGAGTTCAGTCAGAAAATCTACAACGGTAAATGCCATAGTTAAAGAATAGTTCAACCATTTCTTTCCCCCACATAACATATTTTAATGAGAATTTTTTTACTGCTAGGTGCTGCTGGCCAGGAAGTATTACTTTTGACCATACCAAGATTCTGTCAAACAGGGACTGCTGTCTTAGTAAACCTGAAAAATCTGGAGGCCTATCCCATCAGTTTTTATGGTCATTTCCCACTTAGTGATGTAAAATCAGAAAATTAAACATTTTCATGGACTTAAAATGAAAAGCTACTTCAATTGCATTTAAGGAGCATTGTTTCACACTTAACTCTTTCATGATGATTCTCATTTATAAAAGCAGGAAGTAAAAATTACCTATTATGTAAAAATTGTATAATGCACATTTAGTGTTACAAAATGAATATGTAGCTTTTTCCTGTACAAATAATTTTTGTCCAATATTTTTACCTTTGTTATTAGCTCCTGAAGTAATTACTAAAATTGTATTTTTAAACAGATTCACTGACAAATGATCAGGTACATATTAGGAAGCACATTTTTGCAAATATAAATAATTACACTTAAAAAAATAGCTATGTATTTTTTATAAAAAATAATTTTATTTATAAATTAAAATTTTAAAAAATCTAACTATTGGGCTCAGCATCAATATCTTCATGGTCTGTTGTTAGATGCAAAGCTTTTTTTCACACAAAAATGAATATCAAAATCATTTCTATAAATAGCTGGCAATATTTTACAGAATTAATAGATTTCTTTCCTCTATTTTCATTTTTGTCTTACTCAACAAGTCACAAGTTCTGAATGATGGAATAAGGGTTTCTGTAAGGTAATGGTCTGTTGAACAAAAATGCAATAAAATTTGCAACAGCCTGAAATGCTGTCAGCTTGTACGATTTTGTTTTCACATCTGTAAAATAAGCTGTACATCCTCTTGTGACTAGAAAAAACTGAGTGGCAATGATGTTTCCTACCCACACAGCCGACACAAGATTTAAAACAAACAGGGACAGTGGCCAAGCATGGTGGTGAATCAACTGTACTGCAGTTACACTAAGATGTGTATGTGGATACAGTGTCCATATGTATAGACCAAATGCTATCATGTAGGAGCACATGTTGAACACAGCTATCAGCAGCAACCACAGAAAGTGGGCATGATTGTTGGCAGCTATACATTTGAGCAGAAAAAGGCAATGATGATCCATGTAGAGATAGCATTTGTCACACAGCTTGCAGTGTTTGCTCACATTTCTTGTAATTATCTGAAGAAATTTATGGCTACATGAGTTATTGTATACAAGAATAGGGGCATTATAAAATGTTCTATTTGATAACAGTTTAAAACATTTGCAAATTAAAAGCACTTATCTCAACAAGCTATGAAAACTTTTTAATGCAGAATCCAGCCAAACATTTGTAAGAGTGGTTACTTTCTGTTTTAAGTTTTTGTTGAAAATAGTATAAAATTATACTCACATCACATATAGGACAATAGTTGTATTTTGGGTTGCGCATTGAGCATAGATCTACAAGTGTTAAGGGTTTGTCTAACTCCTCTACTGAAGATGTTACAGCTCCTAAAAAGTTTTGATTGAAAGTTAGTATACATGTCCACTACATTTTTAACCAGGGGTAGATATCTTTAAAACATTTGTGACAAAATAAATGTATTCTAATGTTTACTACAAGCAATTTTGCCCCCATAAAAAATATTTGGGGCTTTGGTTTGTCTTTGAACAATAACACATTTAGTCAAGATGTATTGTTTGGTAACTTAGACAAGATTGAATTAATGTAAAGTAGTTATTAATCAATCCTTATAGACGCTTAGAACCCAAATTTACAAGTCCTTTATGATGCCCTGCCTTTAGCACATTTACTCAATCACACTTGTTATCTACCTATACCAGTCTACTAACCTGGATCTTTCCTTACAAGGGTCCAGAAAGTGAAAAATAAAGCAGGACAAACAATGAAGGACACTATCATCATGATTCTGCTGCTGTTAATTACTTTTTTTGATGAGGAAATATATGGTTGTTTAACGTAGAATAATAGCAATAACACTAAATAAAATTTTTAAAAAAAACTAGATTATTATGAGATTTTACTGTTAATTTTTAAATTTTTGGTTGATTTCTTTCTTAAAGCAGTTTTTTTTTTCAAATTAGCAAAACATTATTCAACTGATGGTAGACGATATAAGAAAACATGAATTAAAGGATACCTGGGAAAATTAAGTAAAAGTAACATATAGTTGTGTGAATTATTCCTGCCGCAAATACGCCAGTATAAAATGGATTGGGCCATCTGAAATATATTACCGTCGACTTTTTAAAATGATTATACTCAAGTTCATTTACAACTAGTAAACTGAAATCACAGCACACTTATTGGTTACTGATAGTCATTTGCTAAGTTATAGAAGAAAAAAATCCTACCTAGAAATATGGTTAATGCGATGAGAGAATCCATTGACATGTAAAATGAACATCACTAATACTGCCAGGTAGACGAGAAACTGGTAAGATTCCATACACTCTGACAGAAGCACAATTGCCAAGTACAGTGTAAATGGATATAATAAAAGTCCATACCAAAGTTTAACCGGCCCAGTTACAGGTTCAAATTCACTTTGTTTTGCATAAGATTTCAATATGGGAGCTAACTCTTTGTGTCTGTAAGATACAATGATAATTTATTTTAATTTTTATTACAGCCAACTGAAAAACAATACTTAAAAAAAATTATGTTAGTTACTTACCCATACTTATCACCTTGTGCAACAAAATCTAATGGTGTTAACCCAGTGTTGTTGGTTTTTTTCAAAACACTAACTCCTAATAACCGCAACATACACCATGTCATGTGGCCAAAACCATTTTTAGATGAAATATGAATTGGTAGATTTCCATCAATATCCGCCTGGTTGAGATCACTTCTCTGCAGAAATAGTCTTTAATAAGAACCATATCCCGCAAATATGTGCAGGAAATAAAAGCGTATAATAAATTTTTGTTGTAAAACATTTAATAATTTGGTAATTTCTAGTGGTCATTACTTTACTGTTATGGTAATAGTTTAACAATAACAGCCATGGCAACATGAAATTTAAATAAAAAGATACACAATAAAATACATCAAAACAGCACAATTTACTTACATCATGTTTAATAAGAAAAGTAAATAGATCCAAATGTCCACATGTACAAGCAATATGAAGTGGGCTTTGTAGCTTAGCATCTAAGTCTCTCACATTTAGACCATGAGTTTCTTCAAAATATTTTATAACTTGCCTAGACAGATGAAAATAGTTATCATTATTTTCTCTATCACAAAACATTTTATACCAATCTTAAATTAATTGTTTTTCTTTCTAAAAAAGAACAATAAGTTTAATTATTAACAAATCAGTCTAAAACATTGCTTACGCAGATCCTGTTTCTGCAGCAAAATGTAAAACACTTTTCCCACTTAAGTCTCTAGCATCAATCTTGGCTCCACACTGAATTAGCAAGTGAACTATACTGGGGATACCTCGCCGACTAGCATAATGAAGTGGTGTTTCTTTGTGTGCTGTCAGAGAATTGACATCTGCATTAGCTTGAATCAGCATCAAAACAATATTGTAATCTCCAGTTAGACAGGCTCTGTGCAGTGGATTTATATCATGCCAACCTAAAAGAAAAATAAATAAAAAATAGTTTTATACTAGTATCGCTACCATAAACTTCAATGTGCATTAATAATACTTGCCCCTAGCATATTCCTAATACTGGCCCTAACAAAAGTGTCAACAGAGATGCAGAAACAAACTTGATATTGCCAATTTGGGCTATACTTACTATATTACTTAATTACTGTCCCACATGGACAAGGCTATACCATACCAGACAAACAATGAGGGTAGATATGGTGTACATTTGTATATGTAGAGTTGATAAACAACATGACAGGCCTAACTGTAGATCAGGACAGACACGATAAATTAAGAATGTTTTAGGGCTACAATAAGAATGGGTTAAAGTGCTTATGCAATTTGATTGTTTGTTGTGATAGAATATTTGAAATGACACAGTAAATGCAGAATGATGTAGCAGACAAATTAATGACATGGTAGAAAAGAATTGCATGGACTTAGTATAATGGTTGAGGAATAGGACAAATAGTTTGTAATTTAGAACTATGTTACTAATAAATGTTGTGTACTGAATGATACATTCAAGCTATTTATTGAATCAACAACTACAGAATCTGGATTAAAGAACAATTTTATGATACAACTTAACTTTTTAAATATTTTGCAGCAACAATCATTTAAGTTTACAAACCAATAAAGACAATTTCAGCACCAAAACAGGGGGCCCCTTCAAGCACGGGCCTGGGGCGGCAGCCCCATTTGCCACCCCCAAACGTCAGCTCTGATTATTAGTTTCTTATAGGCCTACTACTTCAACATTCTATTATTTGCAAAACAGTGAAAAACTAGGAATAATTTCAAAATATATTATTTGACTTAGTAGCCATGTGATAAGTCAAGAACAGGGTGGTCTGGAGTTTGTGTGTGAAAAAAGTAAAAAAAAAAGGGTTAGGGGCAAACATGATGAGAGAGTGGTTTATGTGTCATAGTGCAGCTAATATAATAATTGGACTGTAATAATGAAAAAAAAAGCTAAAAAAAAAATAATCAACATAACTAATGACAATGACGAATGCAACAAAAAGTGGTCCAATAAAAACTTCATGGAGAAAACAGCAAAAGTAATTGATAAATTTCTTTAATTTTACCACCTTGGTCCTTTCAAATTTTACCAAACCTGCTAATAGCTGAAGGGCCTTTTAGTTAGTGGTATAATAATCATGTGACCAAGGTGGATAAAGTCGACAGGCCCTGAGCTGTTTAAATAAATAAATCAAGCCCTTGAAACAACTGACACGTTTTGAAAATTATTTGCTTATTGTAAAAAAAAAATCTTCATATACTTAATAAGCTGCTGTTGGTGCAAAAATTTAATAGATTTTGAAATTACGACCAGTTAAAATAGGAAGGTTAAAACGAGGTTGTATCCTTAATTTGAGCTAGAGAAAGGGTTACTTATTTTGCAATTTTCAACAACATTTACAATTCAATTGTAGTGTTGTGCATAGTACACTCTTATATCAATTTAGTTTTCACCATCTTGGTTTAAATCTATAGCATATATTCTAAAACAATTATAAGAAGCTAATAGTTATATAGGGCCTATTTATTTATATAATGAATAGCAAACAGCTATTTTATATAACTAAGTAGGCCTAAATAAATTTGGAAAGAAGTAATGAAATATTTTACAGAACTGCATAAAAGAGTTTTACTTATTTCCCATGCTTTTGATATTGATATTTGCAGATCCGATTACAACAAAAACATGCGTTTGTTTAGTTAGGGCTTAAGGGGGGAGGGGGAAAGGGTATGGACCCCAAACTCTTTTAGGATCCATCTGCTGATCTATTATATGCATTAAATTAATGCTACTGTTTCTATTCCTAGTGTAAATATTATAAGTAAAGAAGTACCTTTCATATGAACAAGGTGTGGATCGCTGTTTAGCAATTGCTGAATCACATGGCCTTGGTTATTTAAAATGGCATTAAGTAGCATTTCAAATGCAGCTGCTTGTAAGCCGGAACCAGCATAGTTTTTCATAGTATTTTGAACACCCAAAGACATTATTTATTAAAAATTAGATCAGCTATTCGCAGCTATTGACTCATTCTCATTGAGCTATCGACTAGTGCCTAGCTACTAGAATAACTATTAACTAGATCTAGCTAGAATATAGATTTAGATTATCTGTAGACTAGACTAGTAAAAAAAAGCCTTTTTTAAAAAGGTAGTAAAGTAAGTAAAGTTGACTAGAATTCATTTTCTCCACAGTCCGCTCCCATCAAAACACTCACTACATACTGTAGTAATAGAGCGAGTCTAAAGTCAGACTACACTAAAGTGTAAAGAGGTCAACTATACAGTTACTAGATTTCTAGATCTAGATCTAAGTGTTACTGCTGGGCGTTATCTGATAATCTGTTCTTTTCTGTAACTGACTTCTTAGTCACACTCACAAGTTCAAGTGTGAAAAATAAAATTTATTAGGTAGGCCTAATAAAATAAATTGATAAAAATCTGTCAGTTAGCATTGTAGCCTACACACAATAAATTACTTATTGTTTAATATTCCTTATTTAACAATTTTAAGGCCTAGATCGGGGACTAGGTATTTATTTATTGTATTTCTAAACATGATTTAACTTGGTTTGGTGGCCTAACGACGTCTAAACTAGAATCCATGTTTTAAATGTTTTGTTTGTTTATTTAACGTCTCGCTAAATACCCAAACAAAAATAAACGTAAAAACAAAATATCAAAGTTATAATTAATTATAATATAGATATAGATCTATATTATTATTATTATTATTAAATAAAGTATTTAAAATAGAATATAGATAAAAAGGGCAACATCATGTATATTATAGGCCCATATGGGTATTATAATAATATTGTTTTATTCAATATCTATAGGGGCCTAGGCCTGAACTTAATTTCATAAAAATATTGTTAAACTACATTTTCAAATCAAACAAATATAGATCTACTATATTTAATATAGACTATAGGCCCTCTATGTAGGCCTACTAACATGTATGTTAATTACTTTATTTAGTGCTGTCATCAAGTTCGATGGGAGCATTGGGAGGACATCGATCATCAATATTACATTTAAAACACGATTCCAGTTAATTCACATATTACTTATAAACCTAACAGCAAGAATTGATAATAACTTCAATTTTTGCCCCGTGGTCACCCATAAATGACATGGCGCTTTTTAAATGATTTTATTTAACCTCCCTTTCTCCTCCGTCACACATCTTCACAAAAAGCCAGGCCGCCCCTCTTTCTAAAATGATATCAGACCTCAGCCTAACACTCCATCTCAGAATTACAGTACTATAAACAAAAAGCCATCTATTTCTTTTTAGAAAATTCACTGAAATCGGTCCATAGTCTAGATCTAGATCTAGATATATAATTTGTCATATTCTCAGTTTTCACTAGGCCATGTTTCTGCTATTCTGAATTTTTTTATCTGCATAAATTTACATACATTACTGGCTCACAGGCTGTTTTTTTTTAAGTTTGGAGGCTATAATGCTCTTCAAATTGATGCGATTCTTAATTATCTGTATAGAGAAAAAACATTTAATAAATAATACAAAATATTTTGGATACAAATAATTCAAGTATGTAGTATGTTGTGTTTTTACTGTTCTATTTTTAAAATAGCTAGTTATATATCTAGATCTAGAGAATCTATGTAATAACAATAACTAACCAGTGAAAGTGGCCTGAGTGAGTTGATTCCTCATATTTTATCTTTTTTTGTTTTTAAAAGTGAATAAATTAAAAAAAAAATTATTTTGGAAAATTAACAAAAAAATAATAAATTTATCTGGCAATACTGGACAGCTAGCTACTTTTTATATATTGTGAATGGTAGGCTAAATAATGTAAATATAAATATACAAATAACAGTAATAACAGTAGAGTAGTAGTAGTAGAGTTACTGAGTAGGTTTTTAAATAAATGTTTTGATCTAAAATCTAGATAAATCTATACTGTAGTAGATCTAGTAAGTAGGCTATATATTATATAATCTCTTGATCTATTTTGTTTTTTAAATATTGGCTTAACTTTAACTTTAACTACTAACTAGATCTAAATCTGAAATCAGTAAATCACATTCTGGTAATCTATCGTTTTGGGTACGTAAAATCGCCCGCGGCTAGTATTAATTTAATGTACGAAAACGTTACCTCATTGTCAAGGCTGTAATAGAAGTAGATCATATATTGTGATATGTTTGTGTCAAATATTATAGACACATGAATAATATTGAATAATGAACCTAAATCAATGGCTAAATAATACTAAATATATCAATGATTCAATATATATAGGCCAGAAATTGACTTTAAACTTTAAACACTATAAACACATTAAACAGCAGTGTCTGCAAGCAAGATTTGCTATATATATATAATAATATATATAAACAGCAGCCATTTGTAAAATAGAGTGACTTCCGCCTGAATCTTGGCTATAAGTTCTATAAGTCTATAAAAATAAAACTAACAAGATGTCTGCTATACTAAATGAGCATGGTTGCATCTGTTGGAAACATCGCTGGTGTTCATTTATTACTGAAAAGTTTTAATTCAATTGTTTAAAAACCGGTACATAAATGAAACAAGGAAATATTTTGGTATTTTTCAAAACATAAATCCTCCTCAAAATGTGAAATAATTATTAAAATGTAAGGAGTCACCTTTTTTTCACATTACTAGTCGCGGGCGATTTTACGTACCTAAAACGATAGATTACCCACATTCTAAATCTAGGCCATTTTTTGATAAATCACTGCACTCTCATGACTCTCTTCTGCAGCAATTTTTATTTCAAAATTCATAGCCTTTGTACTCGGCAGACTCTGTAGTACTTTGTAGTAGATCATGATCTAGAATTCCAATTAGATCTAGATCTGAATTTTAATTTTTAGGCCTAATGAATTTATATATTTATTAGGCCTATACTATAGACTAGTATAGACTATAATAGGCCTATTTGTTTAGATTTAATCCCTCTATCTTACTTTTTAGCCTAATCGGCGCTAGTAAGTGGTAAGTAGGGGTAAGATTTAATTAATAATTAAGATAACTAATGAATATGGCCTGTAAATAATAAATATGAATAGGCCCTATATTTAGCATATTGTTCTAAAAAATTAAAGATAATTGAATATTAAATTACAGATAAGGCGTTACGGGTTAAATCAATACAATTGTCTTGTTTTAATATACAATGCATACGTTTTTAAAAAAAATTCTGCCTTTAACAAATGTAATTATTTATATTATGGTTTTGAGTTTATATTTAACTCAATGACTCAATGCAACAAGCCTGAGTTTATTGTTAAAGTTTCTTTGCTATTTTCAATTTATGTTTGTGGTTTCTTTCCCTCTAATTAAAGATTTAGGTGTAAATGATATCACCTTTTTGACCTCTCTTCATCTTAATCCCCCCCCCCCATCTTATTTTGTGGCCACAAAATAGTTATTGTGTTGAAAAATACCTTTTTGATTTTGCCGTCCCTATTAAGAAGTCAAGCATGATGTCATTTATGGTCGATTTGTCAGGCAAAATTAAGTAAAAGTCTCACCGGCGTAGTGCTTGCTTTGATTTTTAAAAAATTACCTTACCTCATTCTTCAACATTGGCCTAGCGGTAAATGATGTTACGCGCGCCGTGAACTTGGTGACGATGTGTTAAGTGGGGGGAGGGAGATGTATGAAGATTCAAAGATTTTTCAGTATTGTTCAATACCATTAATTAATTTTTTTCCTTGCCTACTCTTAGCACATATTATGACTAGAAAATCACTAAAGAGAAATTTTCCTGAGGAGGATTCTGAAGCCTCTCAACCATCTATTAAGTTGAAGAAGACAGAGGAATCATCTGTAGATGGCTCCACTTCAGAATCAGATAGGAGAAAAAGACAAGCTGAAGACTGCACATCACCCAGCAAAAAAGCTAAAACTGATTCCACCCTAAATGCAAGTGGCAAAAAGAAACATGGGAGAAAGAGGATGAAGTCCCTTTTACATTCAATAGCACGTCAGGTGAGATAAATTACCACCTTATGGTATAGGCTGACTAGTTAAATTCTATTTTAATAAATTTGTAATATAATATATTTATAAATATAGTGGCTATCTAGTAATTAAAGTGAGATAGTTCTTTTTTTAAAAATAGGTATATAGATATTAAAACTTGCACTCTAATGATATAACTAAATTGCTGGATTTTAAAATGTACTTTTAGATGGAATTTTACTTCAGTGACTCAAATTTGCTGAAGGACAGATTCTTGAAAAATCTCATAGATCAGACAGAAGATGGGTGTAAGTAATTTTATTTGTAAACAGCTCGATATAATTACTTAAAAAAAAACTAGTTTAAAGATTCATGAAATGTAAAACTTACACAATTCCACAAGATTTGATTGAATTTTTTAGCAAGCTAATATACATGTTACAAAAAAATGTTATGTAATTTTGGTAAAAATAATGATAATGAAAAAAGTGCAGGATATGTGTTACTAATTGTTAGGAATAAAATAAATCATTTAAAAAATTAGTTCTAGTTTCTTAGTGGATAAATATATATAAAGGGCCAAGACTAAATCTGATTAATTTGACTAAATTGGTAACAAACATTATGCATAAAAATATGGCTTGGCCTAGTAGTTGCACTCAACTCATGCTCTTGAGCCCTTAGTACCTCCTTGAGTCCACTGAGCTCTATAGAGTACTTAACTCAAGTTTGGGAATGTAGTGATGCTAGCCACAAACCCTTCAAATGCTGTCAGTTCAGAGAAAGACACCCTATGTGCCTGTGGACTGTCTGATCTGAAAAGAAAATTACTCGACTCAAATCTACAATAATGAAACAAGAAAACAGCCCAGAATTATGGTTAACATTTATCCATACTTTTAATATACAAAGAGACCAGTACAGTTTTAAAGAAAATCTCACTCCAACCACCCAATAAAATCAAAGTGCCCTACACTATCACATCACTTGGCTCATGTGGGAGAAGTTCACACAGAGAGGTAGATATAAGTTAGTTACATCTATTTTTATCAACTAATACAAATATTTCTGCTTTAGATGTGGATTTAACCATCTTTGGAAAGTTCAACAAATTACAGTCACTGAGCAAGGATGGAGTCAGTCAAGCTGTTTTAGTAAAAGCTCTCAAAACTTCAAACTTACTGGAGGTAAAATTTGCATATTAGGAAAATTATGTTATCAATCTCATTCTGTTTCTATCATTCATCTTTTGAAGACCATTGTTTGTTATACAAATATTACTTATTATTTTTACCAAGCTTACACTATACACATTTTTTCCCCAGGTGAATAAAGAAGAAACAAAGGTTAGAAGAGTTACTCCCATACCTGAGATTACTCAGGAGGAAATAGACAGCAGGACAGTCTATGTTGTAAGTCAAGTGACAACACATGTTTTGATTTATAGACAGCAGGACAATTTCTTTAAAATTTCTTGAGCAGACACTTACTAAACAGAAAATCATGAGTTGTGTACCCTGGCTGAAGATAGTCATCTCCCCTACTTTATAATCCAAACCAATTGAAAACAAGCTTGCTCTAGTCTCTTAAAATTTAATACGAGAGATGCTTGATTCTAATGTCTCATTTGTCTGGCTTAAATTTAAAGTGTTGCTTGAACCAGATATATCCATACAAGCTAAGAAGAAATAATTTTCAAGAAACATTTAAGTTATTTATAAATTAAAAAAATATATATAAAATAAGAATCTTTTATTTAGAATGAAACAAAATTATGAACTGATTTCAGGAACACCTTCCATTACATGCTACCCATGCCTGGATCTCAAGTATTTTCTCCAGATGTGGGCAAGTGGTTTATGTTAGTTTACCAGTGTACAAGACAAGTCAACAAATCAAACGCTTTGCTTTTGTGGAGTTTGATACTAGTGAGGCAGCTAATAGGGCATGTCAGGTGAGTGTAAAGTAACATGTCTAGTGTTTCAGGTGAGTGTAAAGTAGCATGTCTGTTGTGTCAGGTGAGTGTAAAGTAGCATGTTTAGTGTTTCAGGTGAGTGTAAAGTAACATGACTACTGTATCAGGTGGGTGTAAAGTAGCATGTCTGTTGTCAGGTGAGTGTAAAGTAACATGTCTAGTGTTTCAGGTGAGTGTAAAGTAACATGACTACTGTATCAGGTGGGTGTAAAGTAGCATATCTGTTGTGTCAGGTGAGTGTAAAGTAACATGCCTGTTGTGTCAGGTGAGTGTAAAGTAACATTGTGTCAGGTGAGTGTAAAGTAACATGCCTGTTGTGTCAGGTGATTGTAAAGTAACATGTCTGTTGTGTCAGGTGAGTGTAAAGTAACATGTCTGTTGTGTCAGGTGGGTGTAAAGTAATGTTGTGTCAGGTGAGTATAAAGTAACATGTCTGATGTGTCAGGTGAGTGTAAAGTAACATGTCTGTTGTGTCAGGTGAGTGTAAAGTAACATTGTGTCAGGTGAGTGTAAAGTAACATGCCTGTTGTGTCAGGTGATTGTAAAGTAACATGTCTGTTGTGTCAGGTGAGTGTAAAGTAACATGTCTGTTGTGTCAGGTGAGTGTAAAGTAACATGCCTGTTGTGTCAGGTGAGTGTAAAGTAACATGTCTGTTGTGTCAGGTGAGTGTAAAGTAACATGTCTGTTGTGTCAGGTGAGTGTAAAGTAACATTGTGTCAGGTGAGTGTAAAGTAACATGCCTGTTGTGTCAGGTGATTGTAAAGTAACATGTCTGTTGTGTCAGGTGAGTGTAAAGTAACATGTCTGTTGTGTCAGGTGAGTGTAAAGTAACATGTCTAGTGTCAGGAAGATGTTATAATGTAATAAAATATGTGTAAGCAATTGAGATGCAACTCGAGTGAAATGACGATTAGTTAACTAAATCTGTTTGTAATGAAAGTACAGTATTTTATTGAAATAATGACCTGTTTTTTTTTACTAGTCTGTTTGAATAATTCTCAGCTATTAGTTCTATGTAGAATTATTCAATTAAACTGTCTTTATTTTTCTATCTTAATAATAATTTAATTTATCTGTCAAAACTTACCTACTGTTTTATTGCTTTAATTTTAAATTGTCCCCAGCTTTTGAATAATCCACCACCATCTAAAGTACAAGAAAAGCCTGGTCTGTTTCCTAAAACTAACAAGACAATAAGTCGATTACACAAAGTTGTTGGTGGGTTCTAATTTATCCCTTTTTCTTTTCTTTATTTGTATTAATGTGGTTTCAAAAAGTGTCTTGTGAACACCATTATTCTCATGTTTTTCAGAACATCTTTAGTTTAGTCCATTTTTATAGCTTAGGATAACATTAGACACATTGGGTCTCGTTTTTTTTATTGGAAATATTTAGATAACTGTCATTTATAAATGTAGATATACTTTTTTCCTAGATCCGGCCATTATAAAAGATGAATCTTCAAACACTCAAGCAGAGGAAAATTCTTCTGATAGATTGAATGAAATCAAAACAAAAGAAACAGACTCCTTAGATAAGCAAAAGGAAGAGAAAGTCTTGGGCCAGTTAAGTGTGGAAAATTTATCTGGCAAACTTGAGCCCAAAGAGCAAAGTGTGGAGTCAGGAGCAGCGCAGCCTACACAGAAAAAAAAGAAAAATTCCAAGAGAAAATTGTGTTCAGACGATGGGACCATTAAAAAAGATCATTCAGAGAGGAAGAAGAAAAAAATGAGTATTGAGTCAACCGACAACAGCAGCAAATGTGAGAGAACTGATGAAGGCAGCATACAAGGGGAGGACAAGAATCAGCAGACAGATGGACCAGGAAACAACCCACAAGATGGGGTATGTAAAGGCTCCAAACAGAAAGACACTAAATCTGCTCCTGGTGAAGAGAGGTTAAAAAAGAAGAAGAAAAAAAGAAAAGCAGAAAAAGAAGCAGCAAAGAAAGTTGAGGTGCCCCAAGAGCCTGCTAGTCATACACCAGGTAGAGTTTTTTCTTTTTGTCAGACTGCTCCAACTTTTTTTAGTTGCTGCTTTTTTGGGTGTAAGGATTTGATTTGTATGGAATAATTTAGAATTTTTGTGACATCTGACCATCAGAGCTTACAGGTTATAAAAACAAATGACTTATTTTTGTTAACACTTTTACTTTCAATATTTAATAACAAACATTAATAAAAACAATTCATTGTTTAAATTAACATTATTGTAATGTACATTGTCACAATATTGCTATTTAATTGGTAAATTAATAGTGAGATTAAAGAGTCATTAAATTTAGTGTGGATTTCTACAATTGGGTGAGGGTTTCTCATTTATGAGAACTGAATCATATTTATTGACATTATAGATGGATGGCCCCTTTTGGGTGTCACATCTTGAAACCACTTTTAATAGTCAGGAAGCATGTTATATCAATGACATGCTTTTCTTTGAATTTCATCTGTGTTTAATGTTCAGAGGTCAAAAAAACATAAGCTCTACTACAGGTTTTAAAGGGTAATTTATTTTTACTGCCAGTTTTCCTGATCTTGACAAAGAATTTTGCTTATTTATATTAAACACAATTTTACAGGTGAAAAACTTAGCCGTAAAGCAAGGAAACTTCTGAGACAGGCAGATATTCGCAGAAAAAAGATGGCTGCTGAAAGCGAGGTGAAGAACCCAGCACCAGAAACACAAGAAGAGGACAAAAGCCAAGTGAGCACTACAAGTGCTGAGGAGCCTGAGAGTGAAAAAATAACATCTATACTCAAGCTGAAGAAAGGTCAGGAGAAGAAAAAAGTGGACTTTGACCTCGTGCCGAGGACCACTGAATTTCTCCAGGGTAGGGAGATGAGAAAGAGGAAAAAGCCCAAAAAAGATGAACTACATTTGCGCGTGATAGCAAAGTAAGGGAACTTTCACATATAAAGGGAGAGTATTGGAGTATGGTTTTAAAAATGTGTAACTAGACATTATCCCATGGTGTGTTGTTATATCACTTGAGTTCACTGGATGACTTTGGTGTATGTCATGTATGGGTTGGGGGCACTGAAGATGGAGTTGTTTGTTCCTATTAAAGCTAGTTTACCTTATCCACATCAGTCATAGGTGACCATTTGGTTTTTGTGTGCCAAATTTTGCTTAGCCTGTTTTCCCTTTTTATTTTTACACTGGACCCTGATTCATTTTTGTGTATCATCAATATCTCCAACGGCTTTCTGAGAAATGTTTTGTTTGTAATCTAGAAAAGAGTGGCTGTCTCTAAAGGCTGAGTACATTGCCCAGCAGAAAACTCATGTGGCTGCACTGAAAGAATCTCTGAGAGAGCTCAAACAACAAGAAAACACTGATAAACCCACAGGTGAGAACTTGGCCAAACAATCCTCTAACATATTGCATTTGAAACACATTTAAAACAAAAATCTGAATCATATGTGAAGTTTAATTTTGTAGCTTTTATTTTCCTTGTAAATTATTTTTTAAAAGAATTTTGTATCTATCCATTTGATGGTCATATGACCTTTTGAGCAAATAAACAAATTGTATTTGCTAGTTTACTTTAGGTCTACTGTTTCAGAAACTCCTTTTTTAACTTTAAAACATTTGTTACCTTTAAAACAACTGAATGATATTTTTCTTGATACATCTTTTCTTGTAGGCAATGGCCATGTGGATTTACAGGATGTATTTGGTACAAAGCGACTGAAGGCTAGTCATGAAGTTAAAATGGCTCATGTTGAAGCCCTTAAGTTTACACCTAATGTTATTGTCCAGTGGAAGTGTTCTCATGAGGTTCACAGAGACAAAATTAAGGTAGGTTATGTCTATTGTTTGACTCACTTTACCTGGGGAATATACGGATCAGTGTGAGTTTTGTCCATTGTTTGACTCACTTTACCTGGGGAATATACGGATCAGTGTGAGTTTTGTCCATTGTTTGACTTACTTTACCTGGGGAATACATGGATCAGTTGAGTTTTGTCCATTGACTTACTTTATATTGATCAAGGTGGGTTATGCCCATTGCTTGACTCACTTTACACTGACCAAGGTCCATTGCTTGGCTCACACTGATCCATGGGCCAGCCCAGGTAGCTTTTTGTTTGTTTTATTTAACTGATGGCCAGGATGTCACCAGGTTGTCATGGTTCTAATGATGTTTACTTTCTGTTTGATGTTTTCAATATGATACAAGTTAACACAGCTAATGATGTTTACTTTCTATTTGATGTTTTCAATATGATACAAGTGAACACAGCTAATGATGTTGCTGTTAAAAAAGCAATTTGAGTACATTTTATCTAACTTGATGCCAATATGATAACCATCAGGATTATGTTCAGATCACATTGATGCCAATTTCATCATGTTCCATGATCACATTGATGCCAATTTCATCATGTTCTATGATCATTTCTCTTGTAGACCATGTTTAAAGAGATGAGTGGGGATCAGATAGCTTACATTGATGCCAAAGAAGAAGCCAAAACAGGCTACATAAGATTTAAAGATGCTGACAGTGCTGAACAGTTTGCTCAGATGTCCAGAAATTCAACATACTTCATGGCCAGAGTTTTGCCAAGTAAGTCGAGTACCTTCTGTCAGATTTCTTTATCACAAGTGTGCTCTTAAATTGATAACTTGTACACACGTTGATGTTTTTTTGTACAACTTGTACATTTTAGTGGAACAGCAGGAAGCTTACTGGGTAAAAGCAAATGAAGACAGGATGAAAAAACTAGCAGGAAAGAAAAAAGAGAAAGGATCCGAAAAAGTAAGTAATGGTTTAATTTTAGTGACCTGTAGAACAGTTTGTGAGGTAATGATGACATACCCCCCCCCCCCCCTTTTACAGTTCAAAAACTTTATTTTTTTATGATTTATAAAGACTATGTTTTATTTCTTCAACAATGTATGTTCTGATGTGTAACCTTCACAATACATTATGGGTGAAATCTACCTACGTATATTTTTATAGCAAAAAACTGTAGAATAAACATTGCTTATATTGATAATTATGGTATTATTAAAACATTCCCACACAAACATTATACTAGCACACATATGGGTTGTACATTAAAATCATTAGAATACTGAGGGGAAAAGGGTTTTGACTGACTATTTTTTTACCTTTAGAAGTGGGTGGGGGTAAGAAATGTGACATAAAAACCTTTTGTATATAATTGTTAAAAAAAAAGATTAAAAAAACATTATTTTCATTTAAATTACATATACATTTAAGGTTAGGGTATGAGGGACTCTGGCCATCTATGATGATAGGTGCTGAGGGAGAAAAGCACCTAAATAATCATTTATGGACTATCCTAAAGTTCAGTCTAAAAAATTAGGAAAATTAACATGCCTAGGGGAGAAATACTCATAATGTATGGTGAAGTTTAAAAAGATGATTACTTCAACTGAAATATCCAATAGTCTAGATAAAACAATGTCTGCAAGATATAATAAAGTTCATATAATTTTGTTTATCATCCAAAAACCTTTCTTGCTATCCAGAACAAAACATTTTTTAAAAAAATAGCTTTTGTCTGTTTGGTTTAGATATCAAGAAAAGTTTTTGAGCGGAACAGAGCAACATTTCACGAAAAACCCACAAGGATTGTTTTCAGTGACGAACCTGTTGAGTCTAAAGAATGAATTCATGTTTTTGTTTAACTGTTGATTTTCTGTACATCTGTGTTTATGTTAAATTGAATTTCAAGTGGTAAAAACAATTTTATACATCTTTATGTTGTTTTTGTTTTTTATTTATTGTCAAAAATGTTTTAATTGAGAGTGTATGGGGTAACTTGGTCTACAAGTTGCTTAAATCACATAAGTATGACTGTGTATTTGCCTTGATTTGGATGATGGATGGATGGGAGGGGGGGGGGGACGCTTCTTCCCCCCACCCACCTTCCCAGCATATTTACCACTCCTTAGTCAAACTAGAAATTACTACTAAATTTAATTACAAAATATTTTACTTAAACCATAATCATTTTCCCCCCTTCCCCCACCCCCGTTTTCGTAAAGAAGCCCTAATCAACACTCCCACCTACCAATAAATCCTGCAACGAACCTTTACATTTGTTTTAAACAAGAAACCCCTCTCTCTACTACAATGGATAGTAGGCCTATGTTACCATTAAAATTGTATAACCATTCAATTTACTGCTTGCAATTGAATTAATCAATTTTGTTAATGTCTATACATTCTGCGGGTATGCTGATCTCACATTTACATTAACGGATGGTGGGGGAGTTTAGCTATTCCAAAATAAAGTGTGGGTTCTGACGTTTTATGGGGGTTTGCTACGTAAGAGGTAGTAGAAAATAAAAATTTAAAAGCAGTTTTGTTTTGTTTGAATTGTGGTTTCTTGAGACTGGGGGAAGGGCTGGTGGAACTCTCTGACGTAATTGGTGTGGGGGTGACTTTTTTGTCAAAACGTGCTAGTTTTTTAGCAGACCTAGATCATTTATTGACGATCGATGTGTAAGTTATCAATGGACAGCCCCGGCACGTCTTTAGCAGTATCAGCACCTGTTGGCGCGACTATCACAGTTATACCCTTCGAATCGGCTTTACTTTATGCAAATAATTGTAGGCGGCCGGGAGATCAAACTTTTAGCGCGGCCTTTTTGTTGGAGACCAATATGGCGGACGTGTCACCCTTTCAACATTTAGAGTTGCTAGTTGTGCTCTGAGCTATATGCCTTTAAAGCAGAGTTTCTTCCAGTTTTCTCTCCCCCCACCCCCCACCCCACCCAAAAAAATAAATAAACAACGCCTGGAAGAAAGACTACAGATCTAAAACGTAATAACCAGGGGGTGGTTTTTAAAGTTGTTGGCTATTTACTTGATGACTTCTTTATATAGGCCTAGTACTAGTATTCACTATTTTCCCAAATATTCCCTCCCCTTAGTTACGTATACCAAAAGCTAGTTATCTCTTCCATTCCCGATTTACTGGAGGATCTTCCTTAAACGACGTCACTATTAAATGGGGGTGGAGTGGGTAGTGGTACGGTCTTTATGTGTGGGGGGGGGGGGGTAAGAAACTGAAGACACACTTGCATTTCAGCCGTTATATCGCGTATTTCTAAGACATTTTTTTTTACATTGTAATTAAAGGATCGATGTTTTTAAAAAATGTTGATGGGGGTGGTAGGCTGAGATAGGACGTCATTTTAGGGAGAGGTTTCGGATCTTTTTTAGACGACGGGGAGGGGCGAGGTATCGTTTGATAAGTTCGATGTCGTCTATGGACTCCTTTCTCACTTCTAGATGTGAATTTTTGTAATGTAATCATAATTTGTGTAATCATAACGGTTGATTCAATGTTCAAGATTAAAATCCCATTACACATTCATTAGGACGCGGCTTAATAGAATCTTTGTGCGTGCCAAGCCAAACGTGACAACACGACAGTTTGATCAATACTTTATTGTGGGCCTAATTATTATGCTGGCCTATACATATAGCCTCTAATGTATAGCCTAAACTTACACAATGTCTACATAGGCCCACACACAGAGGGTCGAAGTATAGCCTAAAGGCCCAAATCGGTTATGTAACGGCATAAGCTTTAGAATGTTTGTGTCTACTAAAAGTTTAGCAATAATATAAGTAAATATAAATAGCCTACCTAATAGTCAGCCTATTATACTCAATATGAAGGTCATTAGATCTAATCTTCAATGCGTGATACACAATTAGATAACTTCCATACAAAGCTAAAATTTCCGATACAAGCTTAGTTTACTCATTAAACTGGATTAAAATGGGTGTCAGTCTAAAGTTAGGTACTGAACACTTGCACTTGGTTTCTTGCTCCCGAGAGGGGGGGGGTATTTGAAACTGAGGGCGTAGTTAAATTTCAGAAGGACACTTGTTTAAGTATATTTTTTTTTCTATAAAAATCGTTTTTTTTTTTCTTTTTATTTCGTTGGGGGAGGGGGTGTGTGCAGTGCTCCCAAAGAGATGCCTGAAAGTGCTTTTTGGCAACACTTTATATAAGCCTAATAAAATAACCTAATATAGCCTAAGCCAAGAGACATGACATCGCATAGTTTGACACGTTAGTGACACTGTCGGTAACGCCCTAACATAATCATAAAAAAGTGTAATGACTAAATGAGTCATTTCCTATTCACTATTCCATTACTCTAGCACTTTATATAAAAGATATAGAATCTATATCTAGGCCGTGTTTAAGAAAGTGTAAGTGCGAGTTATTTTGAGTTTGTTGACTAGAGGTACACACAGCCTGTACGTTCGTCTGATACTGTGTAAGGTTATTAGCAGTTGGTTTTAGACACAAACTTTACGTGCCCCGCCTCTTGTTTGGCGTTGCTATTGACAACGACAACGATCCATATCGGGCCTTTTAAAAGTACGAACTAGTTATTGCTACACACCCGGACTATCAAGTATGAAAAGCTTCGATCTTTTATAACACAATGCCGTGGCATTTATTTTTAATGAAAGTTATTTGAAGCATTGTGGATCTACCTAGCTTATTTATTATTTCCTACATAATAAAAATAAGAGATGTTTAAACTACTGACTCGTGTGTGTGTGTGGTGTGACACAGTAACCTACACACGTAGAACAGTAGGTTCTTTTTCTTCTAAGTCTTCAATGAATCAGCAGTAGTTTAATAGATCTACGTGTTGGAGTGTTTATTTATAGTGTTTATAAATAGTTTATAATAGACACTAGATTAGATATACAGTAGATGTAGGTACTAATAAAATAATACACATATTTCTGTTGCTTTAATAAATAAACTTTAAAACAAAACCAAGGCGAATATATTAATTAAATTTTTATTTCATACAGATTTAAAATTATAGGGTAGGTGTTATTTTTTTAATTTAAAAATGAGTGAGTGTAGACCACAAATTTTTAATCTGTTGAAGAAAAAATCACATTGATATAATTATAAAGAGCTATAATCAATTTAAAAGTGTGTATATAAAGAATATATGTGATTGTATAAAAAAAACACATTAAAAATGCCGACTGTACCCTTATCACAACTTGTGGATTTGGCGCTTGGTTCGCCTGAGGTTGGTGCTGTTAATTTCAATGTGCTTCACACTTTACTTCATGCAATGCTGGAGAAGCTTAACTTACAAGACGTAAAAGCAGATATTGATGAACATGACAGAGAACTTCTCTCAACACACCCAAGAGCTTTTTCTGCCATTTCGCTTATTAGTGCTGATAGTGGCAAAGGAGAGGATTCATTTTCTGAAGACAACAGCTTTAGTGAGAAGTCAGCTTTCGATAGATCTAAACATTCTACACGAAGCCCGTATCACAAATTGGAGGCTCAGGTGGCTAACTTAACAAAAATGATGAATGATTTGAGTAAACTTCCCAGTAATGAAGAGCTTTTGAGTCGGACTCAAGGAAAGGAATCAGAAAGACCTGTTTCAGACATGTGGCAAGCAATGCAGCTTAAAAAGAGAATTGAGTCCAATGAAGAAGGTGTTAGCAAGGTGAGCAATTTACTGACTTATTGAATTTGTTAAAGACTGATTTATTTTGTTGAGATTCAGTCTTTTTGTACCCTAGATTTGTTTGAAAAAAGCAACAAGAATTTTAATACAGTAGAGTAATACATTACATACATGTAATATGTTTCACTATTTATAAATTACTTGATAGGTACCAAAGTGTTATTTTGCTTGTACATATTGAAATTTGTGGAAAGAGTTATATCAAACTTACATTTAAACAGATTGACTAAGAAGTTGGCATACTCACATCTTTATTTAAATTTTTTTGAAAAGTCTCTACTAATTGTGTTAAAATCTGCAGCTGATGTCATTGGTTGAAGACATGATGAAAGAGATGAAGAACTTCAAGGACACACAGAATGACATAATGAAGAAAATAAAAGCAGTACGTCTCAAATGAATTTTTATTAATAAGTTTACAGATTTTTAAATTAATAATTTTAACATTTTAGAACGTATGTTTTTTATGAAGGCATTAGGTCAAAGTTTGTATGTTATATCATTGAATATTTCTCTGTATTGTTTAAATAGATGTAAAATATCTTAGTTATTAATTAGAATCAATTTGAAGATTTTGAAGATTTATGTTTTAACATTCTATGCCATGTGATCTGACATGAACTAAATTTTGGAATAGTTTTCTTATATTATAGTTTCCCTTATATTTGAATATTGAATGACAAAATAATTTGCTTACTAATTGGAGAGTATGAATATTAATGTAATTATCTTTCCTTTGAACCCTCATAACTTTTTTTCTTTCTAGATAAACTTAGACGAGGTCAACAGCAGATTAAATGCCATTGATGATTTACTTGTAAGCATAATGAATTCTCATCTTTTAAACAAAAAAAGTTTGGAAGTGAGCTATTTTAGCCCTACCACTGTTTAATTATTTTGTTCAAGAGAGTAGGCTTCCTTTATATAAATAATAGAACTTTTGTTTTGCTGGATTAAACTGGTGAATTGGAATGTCTAGAATTACCATTTAATTTTAATTTAAAATTGTTGCTGTAAAATTTAATAAAATCTGTTGAAGCATAATTGAGAGGTTTAATTTAACAGTGCATAACTACTTTTTTTTCCAGAAAGAATTAAACAACAAATATGCTGGAATAGCAGATAGAATTTCAAAACTACCTCCTGATTTAAATGAGCAGTTGTCACTGTTTGTCACATGGCCTGCACTAGAGGATGCATTGAAGGGAATCCAGCAAGACTTTGCCAACCTTCAAGTTGCCCCTCAAGAAAGAGTTGTCATAGAATTAGGGACACAGACAGCAACTCCTGTAAGTTCTTCTAAGACAGTGTTGAAACTGTTTCTATTCTGTAAGCCAATTTCTAGTAGAAGTTTCCGATTGAGTAAAAAAATTAATGAATATTTTAAGTATAGGCCAAAAACTTTTACCAGGAAATATATATAAATGAAGAAAAAATAATGTTTATTACAAAACCAAAATAAAAAAAATAATGGGTTAAATGCTGATTACTCTATACAATAATATTTGAAGGAGCCAAAAAGTCGACCAGTGTCTAGAGCGTCATCTGCTGGTCCAAGTGCAGAGTTGCTTGATCTGCTGGAGAAACTTGGGAAGTTGAGCAGCGCACACGATGAGTTGAATTTACGGATAGACAAGCTTGAGGTGAGTGCTCGTTAGCTAACCACATTCATAATTAAATAAGCTTTAAACTATGTGTGGATACTAGCAAAGTTATCTGAATGAAATAATAGATAAATTAAGCTTTCATTCCATATTTCTTTATAAATGTTCATTTTAACGTATTTTATTTTTTATTTTTTATTTCAGGAATTGATTAACTTAAAAGCTGACAAAGCAGATCTAGAGGGCATAGGTAAGAATTGAATTACGAATTTGAAACAAATTACTATTATATTTTAAAAACAATTTAAAACATTGATTTTGTTCTTTCTTTTTAGGCATATCATCTGAACTTATGTCAACATTAAAAGATTTGGAGTCTGAATTGAATGCTTTTAGGGAAGGGCATATTAAGGTATACTTTTTGAAACTTTAAAGTTACATTTCACTTAGTTTTGGATATAAGACAGAGTAAACAAATTTAGCATCACATTTTTGAGGTCGGGTTTCTGCTAAATTCAGCTTTAAATCATCCTGGTGTCAAATAATGTCATTACTGTATCAAGTTAAGTGAAGCCTAAGGATGTGTTTTTAAAATTATCAAATTATAAAGATGTGTAGAGATGTGTTTTTAAAATTATCAAAATATAGAGATGTCTACAGATGTGTTTTTAAAATTATCACATCAATAAAGAAAGCATCTAACATACCAAGTTTAAAATAAATTCTATGACTTTCTCACAAGCTAAGGTAGCACCATGTTTTTCAATGTGAGGTTTCCTTTGTCCATAGTTTATACTGTATCAGGTCAACAGTTTTTGTAGTGCATTAATTGAAGTCAGCACAATTATTTAGGTTGCCTCAATTGCTTAACGATTATGCTGTATATTATGCAGAATGAAGCAGCTGTTCGTAGACTACAGGAGGCTTTACAAAAACTAATGACAGAGGTTGAGCATCTACAAAACTCAGTCCGCACACTTCAGGAGACTGATCTGCAGAGAGAATTAGAGATTCAGGTATTTTTACAGCAACAGGAATTTATTTTTTACACTAGGCTTTCATATATGAGTTATCCTAGTAATGAGAATATATAAAATAAAAGAAACTGTTGAATTTTTATAAATATATTACATTAGGGCACACTGTTTGGAGAACAATTCATTTGTTGTGGCACTGTCACAACAGTTAAAGACTGATTTATTTTATTGAGAGTCAGTCTTTTTGTACCCTAGATTTGAATGTAAAAGATCATAAATAACAAGAATTTTAATTCAGTAGTGCATCAAACTTACATCTTAAACAGATTAAGAAAACAAATTATAATTTGTAATATCTATTACATTATCAGAATGTCAAGAATGTGTGTGATGGACTAAAAGAGACAAAGGCAGACAAGGAGTATGTTGATATGGAAGTTATTGAGGTAAGAAATACTCAACTTTCAAAAACATTTTTGGAAGAATTCATACTTTTATTGAATATATTTACGCTTTAACAGTTATCCAATCTTACCATTGTTTTAAAATATATTTGATACAGAAAGCAGACAAACGACAGTTGGAGAGTAAAGTCAATCACAGTCTTTTTGACAGTACAACCAATGAGCTCAACAGAATGATAAGAGACATTTTAGAAAAACTCAATGGAAAAGTAAGGTCACACAAGATTTTAAGTCTTTAATTATGTATAGGGATAAATTCATTCTATTCTACACAAAAAATTACTGTAAAATATCACTCTAAAAATTGCTTGAATTTTTTTAATGAATCAGGAGGAGGATTGGAGATCTGCTTTGTCTAAGGCCATGGAAGAGTTGGATGGTAAACTGGACAGGAGAGAGTTGAACAGCCTCAGGTCTTGGCTGGAGGAGCAGCTCAAGGCACTCAACAACAAGATGAAGGCAATGGGATCAGCATGGCAAATAGACGAGGAGGCAGCTGGCATGAAAAAGTGAAGATTTTAAAGTTTTTCTTATGTCCAGTTTATTAACAAATGTATACACTAGAAAAATATATTTTAATCTAGATAGGGATTTGCTAATTTATTAAAAGTTAGAAGTAGCTGTTTTTAGACATTAACAGTGTATGTTTCCTAAAAACCAGTTCAAAACTAAACCGAACAACAGTGAAATGTTTTTTATGGAGCAAGTTATGCTTTTATGTTTTGCTTTTCATCAGCAAGTTTAGTATAAAATTTTGATTTATAAAATTTAATCTCTAATAAATGTAGCCCACCAATAAAACATATAAATATTTCAATGATATTTTCAATATTTTACTCAAACTCTGTTTAAAAAGTTCCAAGTTAAAAGATTTAGAATAATCTACGCCTACTCATAATATTTTCTGCATTAAATTAAAAAACAAAATTTTTCTTTCTTTACATAGGCAACTTATTCAACGCTTCCATTGTCTTTCTTGTGATAAGCCTTTAGATGTCATGCCCCATCCGTAAGTACACTTCACTTTTACATTTCACAAAGCTAGACTTCATTTATCAATGTATAGATGAATATTATACTTATATATCATACTTTGAAATATATTCCTAGACCCATTTCATCAATACCAGCCAGTTATGGTCTACCAATGTCAAGGTCACCTGGACCATACACAAGTCTACAGCTGGACCTGATTCGCCAACAGGCTAAAAGGTAAAGTTATTTGCCAAAGTAACTTGTCATTTGTTGTATGACACCACTTCATTTCAAAACACTCACTAGATTTCTGACATCATACATTCATATCCATTGTCTACACTTTACTATTTACAACCACTCCATTTATTGATTTATTGACAAATACACCAATTTGTTCAATTAAATGATTACTTGTTTTCTTGTATCTGACATCGTTGGGTCTCAAAAATGAAATGTTTGATGTTCAATTTTCCTCTGATGTTATGTTTTAGCTTAACTTCTCCTGTTTTATTATTTTTGCTTATTTAAAATTTATTTATCACTGAGAATGTTTTCCTCAGCTTTGCTGGCAACAATGAATGGCCAGATTACTACAGCACTGTCAGACAATGTGGTGGTAGCCACACACTTACATTGCCACATAAACGCACAACCAAACTAAATTTAAGGTTAGTTGTCTTATTTTACTTCCATAATAAAATGGATATTGGAACAAAAATCTTCAAAATGTTGAAACCAGTTCTCCTTGTTGATATTTTATGATAGCACTAATCTGGAGTTACTATATTTTAAAATGTAAAAGAATAGTCCTAATCAAAACTTTTTTTGTAGTCAGTTACTGAAGGAAGAAGAGACAGTTGTTCCGTTGTACAAGTAAGTTTTTTGAAATTCTAAAGACATAAATTTACTGTGAGCATATTTAAGTTTAAATAGGTGGCACAAATTTACTGTGAGCAAATTTAAGTTCAAATAAGTAGCACAAATTTAATGTGAGCATATTCACAAATAAGTGTGACGTCTTTAAGGCTTAGTGAAGATGTTTTTTTGTTTGAACAGAGAGGAAGTTAATATACAAGGTGCAGATGGGCATGTTTATAAAGGCAGGATGGACTCATCAAGACAGAACGCTATGTTTCCTGGGTCTTTAACTGGACAGCACACCCAGCCAGCATACATGGAGGTAAGAAAAGTCAGGGTAGATGGCTGAAACTGAGTAGTCACATGAGTATTCCTTATGTTTAAACCACCCTCAAGCACTGACATTTTTTATAAATGGTTATAAACAACTTTTTCGGTGTGGCTTTTGTTAAACTGATGTGCATTCACTTTGTAAAATAACATTGTACTAGCCATTTCATTGTGTGCCCATTCATCATAAATCCTTGTTCCTTAGAATTAGAAGGAACATTGATTTTAAATTTAAAAAATAATTTCAAATGTAAAATTGGTGCAGCTGGTCTTTAAAGAGTTATAATTTGTTTTATGTGTGCATGCTCTAGTAATGTTAAAGTTGTTTTTTAATGTAATTACTAAATAGGCCAAGCCAAATCGTCCTGTATCTGCATTGCGCCCCAAATCAGGTCGTCCAACATCTTCAAGATCAGCTCAGAAAAGTTCTTCTGAAACAGAGGAGCAGGTAATTTAATCCTCTTTTGAGCTCAGATAGGGCAAGTAATTTAACACTCACTTGCTGAGATAGAGCAGGTCATTTAATCCACTAATTAGCTGAGATAGAGCAGGTCATTTAATCCACTAATTAGCTGCGATAGAGGTCATTTAATCCACTAATTAGCTGAGATAGAGTGGGTAATTTAACACTCTCTCTAGCTGAGAGGGCGGGTAATTTAACCCTCATGTTACTTCATCTGGCCTATTGATTGTCTAGTTTGAAATGAGTTTATTTGGAGAAAAATAACAGATAGCTTAATACAGTCATGAATGATTTCAGATAGCAATCAATAGAAGATATGAAAACTCAATAACAAAAAAAATTATTTGTAATAAATGAAATTTTTTTTTCTTTTCTAAAAACGTTATAAAATAAATTAAAAATAATTTGCTAAAAATAACATTAGATAAAATGGACACATTGAAGAGCAGAGTAGGTCAGAAAATTACAACTAAAAGAAGATGGAAAACAAATATGATACATAATCTTCCTTTTATCTTAGCTGTCTTAAAAGTCAATCAGCTAAGCCTGCTAGCTAGGTTAATATTGTTTCTTCTTTGCGGGGTATTTAAAGTATGTATGCTTAACTTTCATATTTTCAAACTTCTGTTTTATATTCAACTGTTGACATTAATTCAATTCTTAGACTAAGAGACCAGGGACACCTCAAGACGTTCCAAATGCTGAAGAGAGGAATCAGCCTATCGTTGACATTACAATAGATGTGAAATAAACATTTTATCCTGCACATTTAAAGTCAAATTTATTTTCATTGGACATTTTACAAAGCTGCCTTATATGTACTCCGGCCAAAATTTTAAAATCTTTATATTTATTTTTCTGCTGAATTGTTGGGCTACAAGGGATATTTCTCATTTTAATATTTTTAAAGTGCCTATTGATTTATGTAATGTTATTATGTCTGCAAAAATTATTAAGAGTATATATTTTTACTACAGCACAAATATAATATGGCCCTATTAGCCAAACATGTTAAATGATTACTATCTTGTTGTGCTTGATTGTAAAGTTTTTAGCATTTTCTTGTTGGAATACAGTTTTTTTATGAACTTTTAACACTTGTAAGAGTTTAAACTTCTTTCAATGACCTTTTCTGCTTTTGACATCATTTACCATTGACAGTATAATAATGACAACATAATACTTGTAAAAAATTCTACTTTTAAATCTTGTATTTGTAACATTGTTCGAATCTTCTACTAATAACATATTCTACTTTCAAATCTACTCATTGTAACATCTTTCAAATCTACTACTTGTAACATCTTTCAAATATTCTACTTGTAACATTCTATTTTCAAATCTTTGACTTGTAACATTCTATTTTCAAATCTTTGACTTGTAACATTCTGCCTGAGACATCCAAAACCACCTGTAGCTTCTGTCACTAGCTAGTGAAAGCGCCATCTGTGATAACTTGTGCCTGTGATATGATATTGTATTCATTCACCTCCTACACATTTAACTTTCTTCAAGACTATTTATGCTCTGTTTGCTAGTTGTACAGTATTATTTGATCTGTTTTTCAAAGTGGTTTTGGAAGAAAATGTGATCTTAATTATTTTAAACTACCATTTGCAATAGTTTTGCAAAAATTATTACATTTTGTTTTGTTTAAAAAATAATTTGGAAGTTTTACTAAAAAGGATTAGTGAAGTTGTTTTTATTTTGCTCTTTAATTGAATTAGATGTAGCAAAGTAACAATTTATGTTAACCAGGGTGCTGAAAAAATAAGGGAAACTGTTTTCTTCAAGCTTTATTTGTTTTGCAATATTGTTCATAAAAATTGCTTGCTTGTCAAATGTCTTATTTTTAGACAATTAAAATTATCTTTTTAAAAATAAAGTATTAATATTTAAAAGAAGAAGACAAAGCATTTTGTGTTATTTTCTTTATTTAAAAAATGTTAACAAAATGTACAAAACTTGTATCAAGCTTTTTGCTTACTTTTCGAATCAACCCACTTTCACGCACTCCACCAACCCAATGCACATTCTCCCTCTTCACCCGCAAACCCTTCCCCCAAATGGAATCAAATTTAAACCCATTTTTATTTTCTTAATCAATATCCATTATTACTGTCCCATCAAACTTTTTTTACTGAAACAAAAGTTGAAAAATAATAGGCCCACTTTAAACAAATGGTTGGTTTATTATTTGCGTATCGTGGTTTAAATGGTAATAATGGGCCTATCGAACAGAAGAAAAATCTAATTTCTGGTTACTAAATTTGAAACATCGATCATTAATGTCACTTTTGCTACTGTGTATTGAATGGGCTGCAACCTCGAGAGTTCTCTATCCTGGCCCATTTCTCCCGTGATTGATCGACTTTCCTTGAAAGCTATAACTTGGATTCAGATTTTAGACACCTCTTGTTACATTTAAGTTCCACTTTAGGGCTTGGTGATAATGATTGGCCATAGTAGTTTCGTTTGCCCTGTCTATCTGTATCTCACACAGATTATTTCTACACCACTTTTGGTTGGTCTTAGGGTTTGTTGGTTGGTTAGTCCTATAGTATGGTGTCTGAGATTTTCCGTCGAGATAAGACAACAACAATACCCCCCCCCCCCCCCCCCCATGTCACTTTTGTCGATGTCTGAACCTGACCCTCAACGCAGTAGAACAAAGGATATATCACTTTCCTCATTAAATTTGCCTTTTCCCTTGACTGTCACGCTTTGCGTGATTTGCCGACCTCCCACGTCCCCTCTCCCCACCATTGTTGTCAAGTAATAAAGGAACAATGTACTGGTTTTTTCCATATACTCGCGATTCTCTCTCCTTAGTTGACTTTAAGAAAGTTAAAGCACGGTATGGTGAAATTGAAGTTTAGACAGAAAGGTTCACTGCATTAACTTAATGTAATGCTGACTTTTGTTGAAATGTTATAAGGCTATGTGTATCATACGCCATAGCCTACACTTAAGCCACGATTCCAAAGTATGTTCACACCACCAATGACCATTACTTAATTGCCTTGCGTTGTTTTATTCTGGTCCACATTTGTCTCTACCTCCAGTGTCAAGCTCTTTGATTCTACTTTGACATCTCAATTGATTTTTGTCACATCCAAGCGTTGGCCAATCACCCGCGTGTAATTATTCATTGAATGGTTTACCCAAATGACGATCGTCTCAAGATTCAGAACTGTGTATCAACGTTTCTTAAAGTTGAACACAGCCTTATAGACAACTCGGAACTGTAACTTAATCTTAATTAGTGTTTCCTTCATGCATGTTGAGGGGGGCACATTTCCCACTTTAAATTAGTAAAAAAAAAGTCATTTTTTAAAAGCCTGAAAGAAACCTTGAGCCTTATACTTGCTGTCAGACTTGCTAGCCTGATCAATGTAGGCCTCTAACCTTGTGCTGCTGTCTAGCAATCAACCCCAAGTAATAGACTTGATATACTGTACTGTCTGAGCATAAATCAATCGCCCACTCAGAAAACTACTTGTTTCTGGCCTTTAGATGGCAATAAATCTCTGTGACACTCAACAGATAACACCGGCGCCTGCCACCTATCATGTCTTACACCTACCACTATCGACATCAACCAGTTCCCGCCAAATAGCTCTGTGCATAAATTCAGTCATGTTGTTCCCGACGTATCTTTTGTAGTTGACAAACTCGCATGCGTGGGGCGTACTCTCGCTCCATTTTGTGAAACCCCCCGTCATGATTCGATCAACTCCGGCAACTGAGGCTAGTATTCCCGTGAGAAACGCGTCCTCTACTGGAATGTATGGAAAATGTGGAGACAACTTTACTATTTTATCTACCGCATCAATTGATAAAACATAAGCATTTCCAGCGGCGTATATTGGATATTTGTCTATGGGAAGGTCAATTTTAGACACAGCCCATTTGCCTTTTCTTTCTACCCAAGAGTTGGCATAAATATGTCCATAAATAGAGTTGGGTTTTCCCGATTGTTCGAGGAAAGTGATAAGCATTGGAATGTTGACGAAGACGTCTTGATCGACTTTGAGAACGTAGCTGCACTTGCATGTGGAATGAAGAAGCCAATTGAATGCCAGGATGAGCTTACGTGTGAGGTTGGCGTAGGAGTCGAGGAGTTGGAACTGCAGAATGTCGTGAAAGGAGTCGGTCTCTCGTGTCAAGCTTTCCTCCCATTCAAGTAACTCGTCCAAAGTCGGCTCTTCTGTTGTAGAAACTACATTGTTATCAGCCTCGGTCGATCCGTTGTACAACTCGGTTGAATTGGATAGAAAGTTCGGTATAGCAGTCGGCGTCTGCTCCTGTTGGTCCTCTGACGTATTATGATGAGTGACGTTGCCCGCCTGACCGAGGACAAAGATCAACTGGATATTATAAATTGGGTCAAGGTGAGGCCAGGATTTCCCCCTAGCCATCGACCCCCAAGTTTCGCGGATAGCCATTCTCTGGCGCCCCGACCTCGGGTGTGAAGGTACGAAGATGACCAATCCATTGGGGATGCTGCACGCATTAGGCTCGACCAGAACGCTGTTGTTGTAATACTGAAAGTTGTGCGAGCTGGGTAGAAAATAGAGGTCCTCTAGCAAGAGTTTGGAGGGAGTCATTCTATGAAAGGGAAGTTTGTGTACGGCCCTTAACAGAAGTTTAGCCCTGTCAGGCACCGTCTGGGGTGGGGGTGGGGGGAGCTGGTGGATACTTTTCATGGCAGGCGACCACGTCGTCAGGTAGATGACGACGGATGTGAGGGAAAGAAAACCAACTGTCACGGCAACCACTTTCCTGGGGAGTAAAAAAATTGTATCAGGTGTTGAATGTTTGGCTAAAACCACAAAATAATTGTTGTAAATCTGTAAAGTCAGTTTCTCTTCAACTTTTATTGGCGAGTATTAAAAAAACAACAACGATCAACCAGCATAAGCTGTTTTATATAGTTGGCTTCACGAAAACTATAATTGTTCATTTCATTTAGCCTAAAATTGGACACTTTTCAAGACATTTATAGTCTTTCAGGGGGTCATCCATAAATGACGTCACGCTTTTATTGACGATTTTTACCCCCCTCCCTCTCCGTCACACATTGTCACAAAAAGCCAGACCCCCCCCCCCCTAAAATGACGTCACACCTCAGCCTACAACCCACCTCAAAATTGCAGTTGAATTTTTTCAAAACATCGAGATTTTTTGCCAAATCTTGTCTGAACTCTGTCAAAATAGAGTATTTTAATCAATTCCTATTACAGTTTATTAGAACAGTTTCTAAAACACGAAATAACGTCTAAAATTCGTTTTCTAACATTGCTTTTTTATAATGCAAAAGTGTGACGTCGCACCATCTGACCCCCCCCCCCCACCCCTCATCACACACCGTCACAAAATTACGGACCCCCCCCTCCCCCCTACGAGTTTGACGTCATTTATGGACGACCCCCAGGCATATTGTAGTAAAGGCAATCTACAAAAACAAATATGCATAGGCTACGTATATATATATATATATACTAATATGTGTCTGTATGTAGGTTTGCACAAATCCCTAAAACAAAAGCCTATGTGTGCTGAACGGCAGACAAAGACATGAAACTTTATTGTTGGCCAGGTAAACTTGGTTGCTGAATGTAGACACCAGACACTAATAATGTTTATGATTGTTTACGATAGACAGGAATGCTGTTCACTTTTCATTCCAAATGCCATTACGTCATTACACACTATCAAGTATTTTAAAAATGAACTTACGATCTACTAAAACTGTTTTTTTTTTTAAAGTTGGATATGTAATCGTTTTGTTTATTTTAGACCACATAAAGTCGAATAGACCCACGTTTCTTGGTTTACTATCTAACATAAATATTAAAATATGTTGTAAATATTATATAGGGCTAGCCACGAAAGATACTGTTTGTTTGTCCTTTATTAAAATTATTAGATAAGTCTACACGTAATTCCCTACTAGGCATGGGGGGATGGGCTTATAGGTTTAAAACTTACCGACTCATGATGAAAGCAACACAGCAGATCTCCGCTCACAGCGTGTTCAAACCCTACACCCATGAGCGCGTGTTGTGAAAATAGGTCAAGTTTATTTGGAAAGGCCAGGTGTAGGTGCAGCAGGAAAGCTTGGTGCTCACCCATGTTGTACACGAAAGGGAGGGGCGGTGTGGTATGTCGACTTGGTGAAACTTTTAGACAAGGTTAAAAATTAAAGCTATCGATGAAACATCTTAGACGCCTTAACTTTAACCCTTTATTTACGGAATTATGTTCTGAATGAGATTTTTACTTAAACAAGGTGTTACTATATTGCTTTTGGCACATTCAAAGCATATGTCGAAGGAAACTTTGTTTCATAAATTTTTAATGGCCCAAACAGATATTGGTACTTATAAGTACCGTCAGTAATCTAGGACATTATTTTTTTCAAAAATTTTTTTTTTACAAAACAGGAACAAACGATACAATTTATTAACTAATAACATGGCAATCATCATAACAATCACATTTTGTAATTTTCACACATAAATACAGCACAATAGTATATTTTGAGTACGATTTTTACTGGATTTTCTATGGGAACACATCTTAGACCTCATACACAGCAAAAGTGATCGACATGTCATGCTCCCTCAATCTTGTCTGTGGTCTTTCTGGTGTAGCAACGGTTGCCGGAATGAATATGCTTTTGCTGGAAGCTTCCAATAACTAGTACAATGAGCCGCATAAACAAACAAAAGCCTAGTCATTCAGCACACAACTACTAGTAATACTAGTATAATTGTAGCCTACTAGAATGTTATGACAATTCTACACTACAGTGCAAAGTTCATATATAGAAGTGAGCTCAATGTGTTTAGGATAGCCGTAGTGGATTACTCTTTTCTGTTTACTGATTAAAATTTACCTTATAGATCTATACCATATGCAGAAGTATCGACTATTACTAGTCTACAGGTATACATTACGTAAATGCTAGTTATTGTTGGCAAGACAGTTTATTGCAGTAAATATAACTAACAAATTAAATCTAACTACTAGAACTAGGCTTTGGTATACAAATGCAGTAAACTAAACCTTGTAAACGAGCCTGCAACTGATACCTTTATTCTTGTTATTTTTTACTAATAGAAATTAACATGTAATTACAATATTTCTTAGGTAAACCTTGCTCAAACCTTCTTATAAATGTGTAAATATAATTTTTTGAGTACATTTCGATAATTTATTATCAAGACAATATTTATGTAACTCCACCTAACAGTTCTGCCATTTTCTAAAAATCCTAAAAAAATGACCGTGTGCCCTGACGGTACTTATAAGTCCACTTGTAAACATCGATCTAATACAAAGACAATTTGATTAAAATTGTATAACTAGAAGTTAAACGCGTCTGCCTCACTATTGAAGGTGCCAATAAAACATATTTGGGGTTGAAAACTTGAAAAATAAGGTAAAACAAAGGGAATTCAGGAACGTGTGTGAGAAATGTACAGAAAAATTGAGAACTACCGATATAGCAAGACATTGAAAATGGCGCCACACCATTAATTTAAAAAAAAAACATCGATACCTCCGACTACCGGCGACTCAGGGGAGATAATACTATTAATTACCTCAATAATTTTTAAAATTCGTATTAAATTAAAAATAATACAGGCACTTAATTAAAGTGGTACTTATAAGTAGAAATAGGTTTGAGGTCAAACAGATAAGTTAGAATAGCTAGCAGATGAGAAATATAGATAAACTGTAACATACATGCAAATGGGACTTGGGTCAATTATTAAGTTCACATCATAAGGCAGTAAAACGGTCAATCTCCTACCCTGAGATAAAATAGATTTATATACATTACGGTGATTTATGAAAACATCTTGCACAATAAACAGTAACAACTCTTCATCCTTAGGGCCTGAGAGTTTAGTTATAAGGGGGGCATGTCTGATAAAACTATTAACTGTATAAACCATGCATCATACATGCAAGCTAAAGCCACTTTGAAACATATCCGTAAATAGTTATGTTAAAGTGATTAAAACAATTGCTTGGCCACAAGTATTCAAATTTCATTACAAATCTAGCTCAAATGTATGTATAACAATCTATAAGCCTACTGGTCAAAAATAATATTTGATTCTTATGTAATTAGTATTTTTTTGTCATTATCTTAGGATCGACAACAAGTAAAACAATTATGAAATTTGCCTTTCTAAATACATAAAGCCAATGAACCAGTACCTCCAAATGGTATAAAATTGGGTGGCCCTTAGAAGGGCCGGTTTAGAATTTAAGTTTTTAAACTAAAATGAACAAACACAAATAAAGATTGTGCAGCAAAAAAAAAAAGTTGTCCCCTACACGACTGTTAGATTTTAAAAAGCAATCAGTTTGTGATCAGAATAAAAACATGAAGAGACTCATTCATTAATATGAGCAAGGAGCGCATAATTTGTGGACTATACAACACCTGCAGAAAAGAGCTTATAAAATGCATGAATAATTTATTGAATAGAGAAAAGAAATGGGACTCAGTCCTGAAGATGGAGTACACAAGCGCACATTGGGAGACTCAGTCCTTAGGATGAAGTACACAAAGGCACATTGGTATGTACAACCTCAGGATGTAGCTGCCAATGGTTATTTGAGGACTCAACAGCCCCAGAAAGGAGCACACAATGCTAAATTGTGGACTAAACACCTGCAGAAAAGAGCTTATAAAATGCATGAATAATTTATTGAATAGAGAAAAGAAATGGGACTCAGTCCTGAAGATGGAGTACACAAGCGCACATTGGGAGACTCAGTCCTTAGGATGCAGTACACAAAGGCACATTGGTATGTACAACCTCAGGATGTAGCTGCCAATGATTATTTGAGGACTCAACAGCCCCAGAAAGGAGCACACAATGCTAAATTGTGGACTAAACACCTGCAGAAAAGAGCTTATAAAATGCATAAATAATTTATTGAATAGAGAAAAGAAATGGGACTCAGTCCTGAAGATGGAGTACACAAGCGCACATTGGGAGACTCAGTCCTTAGGATGCAGTACACAAAGGCACATTGGTATGTACAACCTCAGGATGTAGCTGCCAATGATTATTTGAGGACTCAACAGCCCCAGAAAGGAGCACAAAATGCTAAATTGTGGACTAAACACCTGCAGAAAAGAGCTTATAAAATGCATGAATAATTTATTGAATAGAGAAAAGAAATGGGACTCAGTCCTGAAGATGGAGTACACAAGCGCACATTGGGAGACTCAGTCCTTAGGATGCAGTACACAAAGGCACATTGGTATGTACAACCTCAGGATGTAGCTGCCAATGATTATTTGAGGACTCAACAGCCCCAGAAAGGAGCACACAATGCTAAATTGTGGACTAAACACCTGCAGAAAAGAGCTTATAAAATGCATAAATAATTTATTGAATAGAGAAAAGAAATGGGACTCAGTCCTGAAGATGGAGTACACAAGCGCACATTGGGAGACTCAGTCCTTAGGATGCAGTACACAAAGGCACATTGGTATGTACAACCTCAGGATGTAGCTGCCAATGATTATTTGAGGACTCAACAGCCCCAGAAAGGAGCACACAATGCTAAATTGTGGACTAAACACCTGCAGAAAAGAGCTTATAAAATGCATGAATAATTTATTGAATAGAGAAAAGAAATGGGACTCAGTCCTGAAGATGGAGTACACAAGCGCACATTGGGAGACTCAGTCCTTAGGATGCAGTACACAAAGGCACATTGGTATGTACAACCTCAGGATGTAGCTGCCAATGATTATTTGAGGACTCAACAGCCCCAGAAAAGAACACACAATGCTAAATTGTGGACTAAACACCTGCAGAAAAGAGCTTATAAAATGCATGAATAATTTATTGAATAGAGAAAATAAAGGGGACTCAGTCCTGAAGATGGAGTACACAAGCGCACATTGGGAGACTCAGTCCTTAGGATGCAGTACACAAAGGCACATTGGTATGTACAACCTCAGGATGTAGCTGCCAATGATTATTTGAGGACTCAACAGCCCCAGAAAGGAGCACACAATGCTAAATTGTGGACTAAACACCTGCAGAAAAGAGCTTATAAAATGCATGAATAATTTATTGAATAGAGAAAAGAAATGGGACTCAGTCCTGAAGATGGAGTACACAAGCGCACATTGGGAGACTCAGTCCTTAGGATGAAGTACACAAAGGCACATTGGTATGTACAACCTCAGGATGTAGCTGCCAATGGTTATTTGAGGACTCAACAGCCCCAGAAAGGAGCAGACAATGCTAAATTGTGGACTAAACACCTGCAGAAAAGAGCTTATAAAATGCATGAATAATTTATTGAATAGAGAAAAGAAATGGGACTCAGTCCTGAAGATGGAGTACACAAGCGCACATTGGGAGACTCAGTCCTTAGGATGCAGTACACAAAGGCACATTGGTATGTACAACCTCAGGATGTACCTGCCAATGATTATTTGAGGACTCAACAGCCGCAGAAAGGAGCACACAATGCTAAATTGTGGACTAAACACCTGCAGAAAAGAGCTTAAAAAACGCATGAATAATTAATTGAATAGAGAAAAGAAATGGGACTCAGTCCTGAAGATGGAGTACACAAGCACACATTGGGAGACTCAGTCCTTAGGATGCAGTACACAAAGGCACATTGGTATGTACAACCTCAGGATGTAGCTGCCAATGATTATTTGAGGACTAACAGCCTCAGAAAGGAGCACACAATGCTAAATTGTGGACTAAACACCTGCAGAAAAGAGCTTATAAAATGCATGAATAATTTATTGAATAGAGAAAAGAAATGGGACTCAGTCCTGAAGATGGAGTACACAAGCGCACATTGGGAGACTCAGTCCTTAGGATGCAGTACACAAAGGCACATTGGTATGTACAACCTCAGGATGTAGCTGCCAATGATTATTTGAGGGCTCAACAGCCCCAGAAAGGAACACACAATGCTAAATTGTGGACTAAACACCTGCAGAAAAGAGCTTATAAAATGCAAGAATATTTTTATGGAGAAAGGTAGACTGAATCGGTGAATCCTTAAGAAAAAAGTTAAAAGATTAAAAAGATGGAATACACAAGTGCACATTGTGAGACGAACAATTTTAGTGTTTTAGTTTCAGCGCGTCTTTCGTTTGGACATAATCCAAACGAGGACAAAGCACCATTGTAACCTAAATCTAGATTTAAGTCAGAAGAACGGTGCCTTGTAACTCAATATGTTTTTTGTTCTTTATTATTTTCTACGCGCGGACGGTGCAGTAAGCTTCTAAAGAAATACACTTCCGTCAAAAGTCAAAGGGCAAGGGTAATTTCAAATTTTCAACTGAAGTGTGCGGACTTTACAGAAAATCAATGTAATCATGGTAAACTATTTTGCCCTTAAATTGATTTTTTTTGGTCAGGAAGATATTTTACTAATTTTTAGTTCCTTTTATTTCCATCAGTGATCATTCACATTTTCTATTCTAATCAACACGTAGGCCTATACTATGTAGTAGAAAGCAAACCATAACCCTTCAAGACCTTACACTTCAAATGTAGTATCGGGCAGAATGAATATTCGAAGCAGGATAGGCCTAGGCCCTAGAATATTTTTGTTTATTAGTTATTTTTAACTTCATTTCGCATTTAAAATAATCTTAATAATGTAACATGGTGATTATTTAAATGATTTGTTCTCTATGATTGATTTTTAGCGCAATTTCCATTCTGGAGAATTGCGTTTATTAATTCTTCTTTTCTGGGAATGGATGGATGTGTGTTCGCAGCTTTAAGTCGTATCTCCTCCTCAACGAAGCAATATCGAGGACTAGTTCCAAAAGCAAATTTGTTAAGCAAGTTCCGAGGATGATAGTAGGCCAAAAAAATTCCGGAATTCATTCCTGGATTTCATGGAAAAGCCAAAAAACCTCGAAAAATGCAGTTTTTGGCCCATATCTCGACAACCAGACCACTTAGCGACTTGAAACATTTACTAATCGATTCCTGCCATAATTTAGAACAAAACTAGCCGGCCAGGCTCTGCTCTGGCTTCTGTGAAAAACCTTTCTGTTAAAGACCATTACCTGTGTGTTTAGTAATCATCATAAACCCGGCACTGCCCACCCAAACCACAACCAACCAAAACCAAAACAACAAAACGCAAACATAACGCTAACACAATTACAAATACAAACAAAAACAAAAACCTAACAACAAACCCAACCACAAACACCAATACAAACTCAAAGAAAAAACAAACAAAAAAGCAAACAAAAACCTAACAACAAACCCAACCACAACCACAACCACCAATACGAACACAAAGAAAAAAACAAACGAAAAAGCAAACGAAAACAAACCAAATCCAAACGCAAAACCAACCACAAACACAAATACAAACACAAACCCAAAGAAAAAAACACAAACGAAAACGAAAAAAGAACGAACAAAAACAAACCAAATCAAAACGCAACAACTAACGCAAACCCAACCTAAACACAAAGAAAACACAAATCTCAAGTCACACTTTTTGCATTATAAAAAAGCAATGCTAGAAAACGACTTTTAGACGTTATTTCGCGGTTTAGAAGACTGTTTTAATAAATTGTAATAGGAATTGATTAAAATACTCTATTTTTACAGAGTTCATACCAGATTTTAGAAAAATATCGATGTTTAAAAAAAATTCAACTGCAATTTCGAGGGGGTTTGTAGGCTGAGGTGTGACATCATTTTAGGGGGGGGGGGGGGTGGGTCTGGCTTTTTGTGACGACGTGTGACGGAGGGGAGGTAAAAATCGTCAAGAAAAAGCGTGACGTCATTTATGGATGACCCCTGCCACGTAAAGTCTAGATTTCCTTATTAAATTTAATTAGAATAATTTAACAAAACTTAAGACTATAAATAAATATAAGAAACGAACAAACAAGTACTTTAAACCAATGGCGTAGGCAGGGGGGGCTAGGGGGGTCATAACCCCCATAGACCCCTCGGTATATATATAAAGTATGAGGGGGGTGCAAATCGAAAGCTTGAGGGGGGGGGTGCAAATCGAAAGTTTGAGGGGGGGGGGGTGCAAATCAAAAGTCTGAGGGGGGTGCAAATCGAAAGCTTGTCCCCGGGTAAAAATTGGAACCCCCCAGCCTTGAGACGCCACTGCTTTAAACAATGGGCTAAGGAAACAGCTGAGTTTTTTTTTAAAACTTAACAGATTGTCTTGTCCAATGCAAACTCTCATGGTAACTGTTTTTTTTAAAATGTACTTTAACTTTGGACTTAGATGCATGGAGAATGTGAAAATCCTGTTACCGCTTCTTCTTTCTTGTCATCTGTTGTAAAAATTAGTATCTGGTTCATTTAATTGATTTTAACTTAATTAAACGAAGATAATCATCACCTTTTTAACAAGTGACAAGACTTATAACTTTTGCAGGCCTACGGTGCATAGTTTAACTTTATTAATAAATGGTTACTTCAATGTCGTGTTAGCTGTTAAGGGATTTTTTAATCATATCAATACCTGGTGTCAGTAAATAATTGTAAAGCCTGATCAGAGTTAGGATAGTTTGTGGATGGAGCAAATGGTTTGAATCCATGATATATGTTGTATCTTTGGAATAATTTTAAATATAGCTGCTTCCAGCTTACTGGTGCTGGATCTGTAGTTTTAATACGATTTGACTGGAAAATGAGTGATGTTAATTTAAGAATTAAAAAAATTTAATTTAAGAATTCTTTTAAGAATTTTATTCATACTCAATGCAGTCTGGGAGACAGATAAGTGTGAGCAGCCTGAGATCTGGCTATTGTGAAGGCTGATTGGTTGTTACTTTTTAGGCAGTAATATTCAATTAATGTTTGTGGCTACTAAACTACAAGCTAATATATTACAAATGGATGTGCATCCCCTTCTACACAAGCTAATATATTACAAATGGATGTGTATCCCCTTCTACACACCCGTCGCAGATGTAGAAGCGAACATGATCTTCTGGCTGTAACAACTCAACAACATCAACATATGCTGCGCAATTAATCAACACAACATGCTTGATCTAAAACAGGGTCAATGAATATCCATATGCAAAAATGTTTATTACTATAACTGACTAAACTATCTTCAGTGAAGAGGACAGTTATCGAATCAAAGTGAAAGAGTAACACGTATTTTGCATTGTAAGAGGTTAATACATTTTTATCTATTCATTACTTTGCAAGTAATAATTTATTATAATTGTGAAAAAAAATACCAACCCCTTCAGCATTTTCCAAGAAAGCATTTTCCAACCCCTGCATGCCATCTACTGGCACAATGGTATACAAGACTTGATCACATTGAAATAAATACTGAAATATAGGCCCTACAGATTACTTAATTTTATGATTAATTTACACATCAGCAATTAAAATATGATGAGAAAACTTTCAATACTTTCATGCTCCATTTAGTAAATTAATGCAATCCAGTTTGCATTTCTCATCTTCAGACCTTCACATAATAAATAGCTTAGACTTTCAATTAAAACATTACCTGCAAAATTTTACAAGCACAATAAGCATCAACATAAAATGCAACCAGTACTAACACTCTCTGCAATGAAAAAGTAAAAAAATCATTACAGAGTTATCCTACATCAATTAGTAATTATTAGCACAAATTTTTCACAGATAAGATCAGACGCATAGCGAGGGGGCGGGGCAGGGGGGTGGTGGGACATATGTCCCCGGGCGCCGAACCTAGGGGGCGCCAAAATGGGTTGGAAAAACAAATTGAAAGTTTGAAGGGGGGTGCAAATCGAAAGTCTGAGGGGGTGGGGTGCAAATCGAAAGTCTAAGGGGGGGGGGGGGTGCAATCGAAAGTATGTCCCCGGGCGCCGTAAGGGTCGCTACGTCTCTGGATCAGATGAAAAATGGCATACTGGTTATTCCTAGTAGACTGTGAATACCCATCTGACTATCCAATTACCACTTTTACATTAAGAAAATATATTTATTTTGGGTGAAAAAGCATGCTGTTTGAATTATTTTTTTTAACAATTTAAATTCAGCAAATAACATGGATAATTCAAATCCTATCAGTTACTCTACTTTTGTATCACAATTTCAGTTGTTTTTTTTTCTCTCAGCATTTCTGTCAAAAATCTAGCGGACATGAGCTTTTTTCTCTTTGTAAATATGCTCATGATTATATTACAAAAGAGAAGAAATAAATACACTTCAACTGTCGCACTTTGCCATTAGCACAGTCAATTTTTTTTCATTTTTTCAATTCAAGAAAGTAAAGGTATCCTTTGGGTACTAACAGCCAAAAAATATGTGTTGTAAAAATCATATAATTCCTACAATTGACTTTGATACTCTATGGGTCTAAACCAGTGGCATAGCCAGGATCGTCTAAGGGGGGGAGGGGGTTCAACTTTTTTCCATCAAATATATATATATATATATATATATATATATATATATATATATATATATATATATATATATATATATATATATATATATATATATATATATATATATATATACAAATATGGCCTGTCCCGTTGTGGTGAGTTGGGGGGGGGGGGGGGAATAACCAACTCAAAGTTAACATAGCATTATAACCCCCCAATACCACTAGTCTAAATCCTTGCAGGTTGAAAATTGAGCACTGGCCAATTGAAAGGTTGAGGGGGGGGGGGTGCAAATTGAAAGTTTGAGGGGGGTGCAAATCGAAATCTCGAGGGGGGGGGGTGCAAATAGAAAGTTTGAGGGGAGTGCAAATCAAATCGAAATCTTGAGTGGGGGGTGCAAATTGAAAGTTTGAGGGGGGGGGTAGGGGCGCAAATCGAAATCTTGAGGGGGGGGTGCAAATCGAAAAGTTTGTCCCCGGGCACCGGGAAGGGTCGCTACGCCTCTGAGCCCCCCCCCCCCCCCCCGGAGAAAAAAGTCTGGAAGAAACACTGAGCGAACCCCTTCCTGGAGAGGATTGTAGTTATTCACAGAAGAGTATTATGACTAGCAATTATTTTGTGTTTCTCAAAGTCAAAATGGGATGTAAATCGGTTCAAATCACGTGTCCTTATTTATGGTGGCCCTTAAAACCATAAATTAGGTATGTGACTTACATTCAGAGTTTTTTTTTTTAGGCAGGAATTTATATATAGAAATATATTCTCTTACCAGTGTCCCGTCCCCCCCCCCGAAAATGTCAAGTGCCCCCCCCCCCCCCCCCCCGAGAGAAAAAAGTAAAAAGTCAGGAAGAAACACTGCATAGGATCAGTGGCGTAGCGAGGGTGGGGGCGGGGGTGCGGATCGCACCGGGTGACACCATTTAGGGGGTTGACACCAAGCCAAAAAATAGCAAAATATATAGAGAAAAATGATAATTCCACTTAATTTAGTAATTAATCCGAGTGTTAAATAGTCTTTTAAGAGGTGCAAATCGAAAGTTTGAGTGGGGGGGGTGCAAATCGGAAGTTTGAGTTAGCGGGGGAGGGGGGGGGGGTGCAAATAAAAAATTGGAAGTTTGTCGCTACGCATCTGGTGGGTGACACCATTAAGTGCCACACCGGGTGACACCCGACCCGACCTCGCTACGCCACTGAATAGGATATAAATCGGATACACTGAAATTGAAAAAGAAGTCGTCCATAAACATCACACTCTCCAAAGGGAGAAGGAGGGATCGAATTATGTGACGGGAGGAGGGGGTGAGGGTTTACACTTTTAAATTTTTAAAAGTATTATTTTAGCCGCTTTTTGCGTTTTTAAAGCTATTTTTGTAAATTGTAATAGAAACCGACTATAATATAGCCTACTCGAGAAATCGAAGCTATTAGTTATAAAATACAAAAGCTGCAATTCTGAGGGGGAATATAGAGAGGCTGAGGTGTGATGTCATTTTAGGGAGGTGTGATGTCATTTTAGGGAGGGGGGTCGCGATCCTGACTTTTTGTCATGATGTGTGACAATGGTGAAAGGGGAGGTAAAACTCGTCAAAAAAGCGTGACGTCATTTATAGATTGATGACCCCTGATAAAGAATCTTTTTTCGAAGTGTCCAGTAGACTGTGAATAGCCGTATTGGGGCTATTCACAGTCGGCTGGGAATATCCACAATACGGCTATTCCCAACCGGCTGGGAATAACCTTGGCCATCTTTTTTAGGGCATTGTAAGCTCTTTAAAAAAAATGATAACATTTACACTTCTTACTCATAGATATAAAACATTTTCTTTTTTTTCGTTAAATCAACTCAGGCCTCAGGCCCAGAGGCGTAGCTAGGGGGGGGGGGGGCGGGGGGGGGGGCGGCCGCCCCGGGCGCCGACCCTATGGGGGCGCCAAAAGGGGTGGGAAAATTTTTTTAAAGCTGATTTTATGCTGCAGTTTTGAATTATAAACTGTCTAAGTTAAGAAACGTAATGGCTACACGCATTTACATACTGATTTAACTGTTTTCTATCTTGATTTCTTAATGTAAAACATATACTCTTAAGAAACAGTGACCAGTAAAACCGCTTTGAAGCTTTTCCTAGATGGGGGGGGGGGCGCTTTTTCGAGACTTAAAACGGAAGAATTTACACTAGATTGTTGAGTCGATAAACGTTACCACTATTAAAAGAAACCAATTGTATTAAAACGTATTGTACGATTGTTGAACTGTAAAATACGTTAGTGACTTTTATCAAGATGGTGCAGGGGGGCGCTTTTAGGCTAAATAAAATAGCAAAATTACACAGGATTCTGAGTAAACAACCTTTAGCTCTCAGAAAGAAACGAATTGTACTGTGCATTGTATAATTGTGTAACATTTTTTTTTTAAAAAGTTAGTTACGTTAAAAACCGCTCTACAAACTTTGTCCAAGATGGTTGTGATGAGTGTGTGTGGGGGTGGGGGGGGGCGCTTTTTTCGCTAACAAAAATCGCAAGTATTTGTACTGGATTGGTGAGTAGATAACTCTCTTAACACTTAGTAAAGAAACCAAGTGTATTAACGCGTAATGTACAATTTCAATAGCCAGTTTTGTAAGATTCTTACGATTCTCTCAACTTCAACGTGAGAGATCAGATACTTTTGATCAGTGTTTCTTCCAGACTTTTTTCTCCAGGGGGGCACTTGAAATCTTCGGGGGGAGGGGGGAGGCGGTAAACTTTCTTCGGGGGGGGGGGCGGACACTGTTAAAAGTATATATTTTCTATATATAAATTATATAAATTTCATTTGGTTCGGGGGGGGGGCGTAAAAATTTTTCCGGGGGGCTTCGCCCCCCGAAAAGATGCCTGGAAGAAACTGTGTGCGAGAAGGCAGGGCAAATCTGCGAAATCCAAGACTACGAGCTGTTAACATCCGTTGGATTCCAGTTTGTTTTCTCTAGCTTATTTTGTCATACCATCAACCAATCAACGAAATACCCATGTCGTATTCCAATGTGAACAATAAATATTTCTGATAACTTCTTCTTGTATGTCACTTGTGTGTCCTTACTCTAACAAACTTCGAATCCAACTATGTACCATATCACAACAGAGATCGTTCAAAACTAGAACATAAAAGGCTGGTCTAAACATATTAGCGTTAGCTACAAACTACCCTCTAACACAGATCAGGCTTATTTTTTTTACTGACATTACTAATCTTTCGCAAAAAATGTTAAACGCATCTTAATGGGAATTAAATTGTCGTAAAGTTTTAAGGAATGAAAATCATACAATGTAATTATTAAACCTTGTCCGGACTGTAGCATACACGCTTACACACACGCTTACACACACAAATACACTCTTACCCACACACAAGCTTATATATAAACACACTATCACACACACATAATTATACACACACACACACACACACACACATACATATATATATATATATATATATATATATATATATATATATATATATATATATATATATATATATATATATATATATATATATATATATATATATATATATATATAAGCGGGGGGGGGGGCGCCAAATTGAAAGTTCGCCCCGGGCGCCGGGAAGGGTCGCTACGCCTCTGCTCAGGCCTAGATCGAATCTGTTTTAAAATAAATAGTACACCTTTCATTTAGAAAATCTACATAACTCAGTAGGCCTACTGTTGATTGCTCACAATTTTTTTTAGCAGTATAATAATCTGCTTACTTAGAAAAAACGAATAACGCTTCGAATTTTTAAGTTGCAGTCTTCCTAAATGATTAGGGAAGAAACGAAAAAAGAAAACAACAACCATGGCGGCTGTTTCAACAACGGCAGACGAAGTTTGCAAATATGCGTACGAAGGAAATTATTCTCTTTTAAAATTAAAAGTTGAAAGCAACAACGAATTAGCAACAAAAAAAGACTCGGTAAATTTTTAGCAAAATTTTCTAGCTGGCTAATTTTAGTAATTTACTGAATTTAGATTTTATTCGATTCGCATCGCCATCAATCAACAACAACAAAAGTCACTGAACAAGACAAAAGTCAACTCAAAATCTCAAATCAAGTGCCTACTCGTTAATTAATAAAATTATTATAGTTAATACACACAAGAGTGAAGAAGCGAGTGGCAAGAGGCAACAAAGTCTTGTAAATTAATTAAAGTCAGTCTCAGTGATGAGAGAGAGTGCTGCTGATTCATACTCATTACATTACTCACTGAGTCATTACTCATAGAGAGTAGAGTGCCGTAGAGTCTATAGAGTAGACAAGTCATAGTGACTCTGAGCGCTTGATAATTTAATTTCTAATAGTAGGCCCTAAGGCAGGTTGTCGATATCGGCCGAGATCGCGGTAAAATCATGACCCGAAATCTCCCATTACTTTTTGATACCGAGCGCACGAGAATAGGTTTTGCATACTAATAAGTTTTTAATTTATGGTAGTTAATTAAGTTTAAAATTTAAAAGGTCATTTCCTAATGTTAATAAATGAAAAGTAGAATGGTTTTCCCATTGTTTTGATGGCTTAGCGATCTGATTTCGCGCTGTCTCTGCTTTGGTCTTCCCCCTGTATGAAGGCTAGTTTCAAATACGTTGGAATCACGATTTTTTAAAAGGTTATTCTAGATAAGAGACATATCTTATGTATATGGAAATGATATTTGTTTTTGGATATTTTGACTCCGACATTAGATATACTCATCCAGAGGTGGTCACTGTATGTAGGTCGCGTTGCCACCGTTGTTATATTTTTTCATCCCGATCTTCCGGCCTTTAAGTTTGATCAACTAACAACAGCATTCTTATGGAATGTGCAAACAAATCTAATTTTTGTTTTCAAAATATATTTACATACTACATACGCATCTTTAATTTTTTCAGCTCTAGTTCTAGTTCTGCAGAATATGTTTTTCCTAAAATCCAACTTTGTCAGACAAGAGTCAGACCTAGGTTACCTGTCTGTTGCTATACACTAGCATTGTGCTAACTGTAATTTTAAGTACTCAAGTTCTACTTACCCTTAGATATAGTTATATGCTGAAAATCAGAATCCATACACAATTCACACATTAAAAAATTGATCTGATAACTTCATTTCACTTATAACAAAATGGCTTATATGGGCTCTACTTCACCTGCCCAAAATAACAAGGCAGTTATATACACATTACAGTGTTCAAGTCATTTAGATTTCTGACTTTCATTCACTGTAATTATATAAAATATTGCTTTAGAAACATTTTCATATTTGCGCAGCAGTTTCATAACAAAATGGCTTAAAGATGGACTCTACTTCATCTGCCCAAAATAATGAGGCAATTATAATATTATATGCACATAACAGTGTTCAAGTCATTTACTTTAGATTTCTAACTTTGTAGTTCTTTCATTTGCTGTATTTATATAAAATATAGCTTTAGAAACATTTTCATATTTGCGCAGCACACAGTTTTTTGGGGTTATGGGAGGAAGCCAACACAAAAATATAAGTTCTGTATTATTTTTATTCATTTCAACAGCATTTACAAGTTGTATATATCATTCTAGCTAAACTCTGCAAATATGAACACAATACAACTGCAAGTAAAATAACTATGCTCAATTTATTCAGGTATACCATGACTTGTCACAATTGGCCAATGCAAAAACAAGGGGATTCCACCCCTCACAAAAAAATGTGCTAAAAAAAAACTATTTGAGCTAGACAAAAAATCTTTTTTGTTTTGTTTTCATATAGTTGAGCTCTACAAGAATATGTAATTTTTATTTTATATGATGATTAGTGCTTTATTACCAAAATCCCTACATAGATTGATTTCTTCCTAAATCGAGTTTCTAGATCTACTTCTATCTAGATCTAGATTTGACTTAGAGAATCTGTAGTCTATCAGTATCATTTTAAGACTTACAATTTAAGTTTAAGATTTTAAAATCCCGGAGTTAGTAATGTGAAAGAAAGGTGACTAATGGACAAGAATGGTCCCAAAATAATTCGAAAGATGCATTAAGTATTTTAAAACTCATGTATGATGTTTTTAAAATAAATATGGTTAGGGCCTATATTAAAGTTATAAAAATTTTACTGACTTTTTGTTGGACTTTAATAAAGAAAACATCAATTAAATTATGTTTTTAGTATTTTCAGTAACTAAGCAACAACAGCTGTTTATATAGTACACCTTGCTCTCAAATACTGCTGTTTAAAGTTAATTTCTGGCCTATATTGATTGTGTTTGGTTTATTATTCAATTGTCAATTATCCAGGGGCCTATTATATTTGGCTATTTGGACACAAATATATCTTAATATACTATAGATCTAGAGATCTACTTTAAGTCATATTACTTAGTCACTTACTTTCACATTACTAACTTCTGAGGGTTCGGCGTGGTGGTGTCTGTAAAAGCTCATGGTTGCTAAACTGATACGTCTTGAGTTCGAACCCTCGGGTAGATGTAGCCGGATAGCTGGGGACAGCAACTGTTCTAGGAGAGACAACTCCAAAATCAAACAACTGCTGCCTTGTAGTTAGTCCTTGGCTGGACAAAGGCTATAAAAGCAAATCCAAAAAGAAAAGCAGGCTCTAAACGGATTCAGCTGCCTAAATGGCGCATAACCAGTTGACATGTATTCTTGATTGTGTTGGAGGGGATCCCTTCCAACACTAAAATTAAGAATGAAGAAGAAGACTAACTTCTGCCGATTTTATTTTTACGGTCCAAAAATTATAGATTACTTTTGATTCTAGATCTACTAGTTATTATTTTTAAACATTCAAGATTCCAAATTCAAATTAAATCTGAAATATAGCTATTGAAAATGGATGTATTACATGACATTGTATGTCATCATCATATCTTTATTAAATATCATATCACTAATGTTTAAAATGCATTATACAATAATTTTGGGATTTAAAATGCTTAAATAGATCCTTTTATTTTTAGAGTTCCCGGACACCATTGCATTGGGCTGCTTCTGGAGGACATACTGATATTGTTGAATACCTTTTGTCTTTGCATGTTCCAGTTGATGAAAGAGATGAGGTAAGAAGAAACAGCTCATAATATCCAAATGTTAAAATGATAAAATGACATTTTCAGTAGTATATTTGTAGTATTTTAGTATAACAGTATTCTGATCTAGTTAGCCATGTCTGTTTACATTTACGCAAGTGGAAAAAATATAAATTGTTTAGGCTTTTTTTTTTATTTTGTTTAGTTATCAATAATATTAAAAACAACAAATATGTCAAATCTTTAAAAAGTCAAACAGAAACTACATGATCAAGTTTTCATATATATATTTTAATAATACAGCACACAATATTAAAATATTTGATTGTCCTTTTGAGGGTCCAAACTGTTAAAGTGGCATAAAGAAATAACTAATTTTTTTTTTGTCTGAGGTAAATTTTCCTTTGTTTAAACGAGCGATTCTACCTAGTCTTGCGTGGTAGTTTAAAAGTTTTAATGATCTAGTATGTGGTATTGTTGAAATTCTGTTATTATAGACCCAGTGGACGCCGCTAATTATTGCTTCATCAGCTGGTCGTATTCAGATTGTAAGGGACCTGCTTGCTCATAATGCTCAGGTTAATGCTGTCAACAGTACAGGTCAAAGTTCTCTACACTATTCTGCATCAAAAGGGCACATAGAAGTAAGGCTGTAAATATTTTGTACCACTGATCAATTAGAACATATGTAACTTTATTATGACTTCTCCATCTTAGTAGTCATTGTTATTTAATCTTCATACTTTGAAAAAGCTAAAAGTTTTATAGTAGTTAAATATATTGTATTTTCAATTTTCAGCATTAATTTATTTGGTAAAATAAATCCTGAAAACTCACATTAATTTTTTATAATGAACTGAAAACTTTGTACTGTACAAATGTGTCTCCATTTCAGATTTCAGAAATCCTTCTCCAGCATGGTGCTGATATTGATTGTGTTGATTCCCTTGGTCACACACCACTCCATCGAGCTGCTAGCAAAGGCAACTTAAAAGTTGTCCAGCTTCTCATATCCAACAATGCACACTTAGATATCAGAGATGCCTCAGGATGTACACCCCTGTAATTAAATTAGTCACTTGTCTATTTAAAAAAATCTATATATTAAAATGCTATATACACATGAAATGAAGTAAAACAGACATTTTAAATTTCTTAATAATTAAGAATAGTTGAATTTTTATTGCCATCACTATGTAAATATTTTAACCTTCAGTTCAGAAAACACCAGCTTCTTATATTAAAAAAAAACATTTTTTTTCAGTCACTTGGCTTGTGAGGATGACAATGGAGAAGTTGCCAAAATGTTAATAGATCATGGAGCCAGAACAGACATAACAAATAATGTAAATAGACATTTCTCATTTTCGTCACTCTTCCTCCCATCATTTATAAGTATGTAGTCATCATGAAAGTAGACTTGAAAATTGTTTACCTTAAATTATTTGTTTTCATTTTTTAATATTTTAGGATCACCAAACAGCTTTTGATATGGCTCCCAGAACTCTGCAAAAAAATTTGAAGAGTGCTTTAGATCGATGACCGTACATGTTGTAATACAGAAATGCTTATAGTACAATGTTGCAGTAACTATATTTCCACCTGAAGTATCTGCATAAGGGAATTACCATCTTGTGTATACACATACCATATTTTACCATCTTGTACATACCATTGTGTGCACATGTAAATTATCACCATCATATGTCTATACATGTGTTACCTTATGTACTGATACGAGGTAATGCCATGTGTGTAAATCTGAATTAAAATTTTGCATATATCGCTACCTTGTGTACTTGGTATTGATATGAGGCAATATGATCTTGTGTTTATTGTTGGGTTTATTTTTTGAGTAGCTTCCCCTTGGTTAGAATTTCATATCTTTGAAAAACTTTTAAAAATTAATTATTAGTTAACCTATCAAACCTGCAATGTAAATGTAAGGTCAAAATTAAGGGTTGTTTTAGTTGTTAAGAAGCTACCCAAAATCATATAATATTCTTTTATTATATAAATTCTAATTTTGTCCTTTAATTAAATGACAACTAAAAACTGAACAAAAATTGCTAATTATTTTTGTAATTTAGGAATGATTACACTTCAAAAGCAATTTGTATATAATTACTTAATATTCTCTCTTTTTTTTTACTACTACAGTACAACAGTCTAACTAATATGTTGTTAGCTGTAATAAAATTGTGTTCTTGAATGACTGCTGAGTACCTGTTTATGTTTTGTCCAACAAATAGCGATCCCCTTTATGGGTATTGTTTTAATCAGGTAGGCCTACCCATTAATTTTCATTAAAGCTTTGATATCCCAGTTGGTTCACATTTATGTAGATCTAGGCTTTTTTTTTTGTTAGTTATTGTGTAGTCTACCTAAAAGCGACAAGCAAGCGTTTGGTAAAATTTAATAAGAATTCATTATTACTTAGTGAAGAGAAATAATTTTTGCAAGATCGAACAGCAGTAGATAATTAAATTTTATTGGTTATATCCCCTTAGTTCAGGGGAAGCAATTAATTTTTTTGTTATAAAAGCATTGATTAAAATTACATTTGAGTGTTACGTCGTTTTTTGGATGATACCTTTTACTTTTAAAAAAAAAATATTACTTTGATATAAAAATTGACGATTTCTAAACGGATAGGACTATTTAATGTTTGGTGCTTGTAATTTAATGTAATATACAAATAATGCCCTAATAATAATCTAATATATAAAGCTCAATTCTGTAACGCATATGTTTGTCGTTGGGATTTCTACGGATTTAAGTGTTAGATCAATTATCGTGCGCGTTTGTCTAAATTTATGAGTTAAAAAATTACTATTAAAAGTGTTGGGAAATCATTTTCATTTTTCAAATTATAGTAATAATTGTCGGCATGTTCATTAAACACAAGTTTAAAAAAAATATCATCTTTTACAAAAATTCTAATTATGTTTTTATTTAGTCCTATAGCGCTTACTTCCCTTTGATAAATTAGGCAAAACACAATTACTTCCCTTTATGAAACCATTGCATTAGTTGAAAAGCATTTACTTTTTAATTACTTTGTTTTGGTGTTGGGAAAAAAATAATTACATAATTAGCGGGGATTGATCAAGTGCAAATGTTTTAGGTATTTTACGGATAAGCTTGGAGTATTATAATTGTTCATTAAATTGAAACAGGCGCGTTCGTTTAAGTGAGTGCAAAAACTATGAATAAGTTGGGGTACTATAGTCGTTTATTAAGCTAAAACAGGCGATTCTGCCCCGGGCGTTTATGTTCGCGTTAGTGTTTTCTTTGTGTTTAGGTGGGTTTGCGTTAGTGGTTGCGTTTTGATTTGGTTCGTTTTTGTTCTTTCTTTTTTCGTTTTTGTTTGTGTTTTTTTTTGTTTGGGTTTGTATTTGTGTTTTTGGTTGGTTTTGCGTTTGGATTTGGTTTGTTTTCGTTTGCTTTTTCGTTGTTTTTTTTTGGTATTGGTGTTTGTGGTTGGGTTTGTTGTTAGGTTTTTGTTTTCGTTTGTTTTTTCTTTGTATTTGTATTGGTGTTTGTGGTTGTGGTTGGGTTTGTTGTTAGGTTTTTGTTTTCGTTTGTATTTCTAATTGTGTTAGCGTTATGTTTGCGTTTTGTTGTTTTGGTTGGTTGTGGTTTGGGTGGGCAATGCCGGGTTTATGATGATTACTAAACACACAGGTAATGGTCTTTAACGGAAAGGTTTTTCACAGAAGCCAGAGCAGGGCCTGGCCGGGACGGCTAGTATGCCAATAATTGTACCTTCAACTTCAAGGTAGTAAAAAAAAAAATTGGTTTTGTTGGAGGAGTAAGCTCCCCTTATCTTTCTCATAGATTCATCGGGCCGGGTGACACTTCCAACGGAATCGGAAATTCAAATATAATTTTGGCGATGTAGTATTTTCTAAACTACAAGCTACATTTCCATTATTAAGGAAAAAACCTTTTTTTTTAAAAAAACAACCCAACTTTAAAAGTTTTAAAATGATGTAATTATATACTCTGGCTATGTAAGAGCGGGTATTAAACTCTTGAAATGCTTATGTCATAACTGAAAGGTAGTTATTTAATTCCCCTTCCCCCCCTTCTTCAGTTCAAATACCGAAAGAGCCGATGCGAATCTATTGACACATAAGCTTACATAGAATTCTGTTGATGACGAATACGTAACCCAATGACGTGTTCTGCATTCATTCATATTCGTGGAATGTTCGTGCCTGATAGAAATTAGATTCGCTCTACTTGTGCTTGCAAACATTTATCAATGCATATATACTGCTGCCACGTACGTTCAAAATAGATCTCGGAATCAATGGGCATTCTCGACACTATATATTACAGGAATATGTCTCTCAACTTTAATGCGCAGTACACAGCATTGTTGTATTCTTTGTAATGCATCGTCTTGTCACTAGCTGTACTACAACAGACACGGATGTGGCGTAAAGTGACAAGTACTAAAAATGCTGCATGAGTTGCTACACACACACACACACACACATATATATATATATATATATATATATATATATATATATATATATATATATATATATATATATATATATATATATATATATATATATATATATAATTAAAAAGCAAATGTGCCTCTTTCCCAATGCCGAGTACATACTTCCACAGGCCTGTCCCTCCATATCATGATAAGATTAAACAACATCAATGGTAAAGCAGCACTATTGTAGTATAGCCCAGACTCATGGAGGGTTACAAACCAACAAGTCTACAGTCCATCACTAACAAATATATATGACTCCCGGCGTTCCTGAGATTCATAACCATCTATCCTTTATGCTTTATACACCATCCAACCGATCGTCATGAAACTGTAAAGTAACTGACTATACACCCGCGATGATTTCTGGCACTAAAAAGTTTTAATATAGATGGGGCAGCGCTCAAGCATCAGTGTGTGTTTGGGTGCCCCGAGTTCTTTTTTTGGAAACCCTGGGGTCTGTTGACTGGGCTACGTGTACAGAGGTTCAGGGTTACTACTTGACTCAAGTCATGTGATCCCATTAGCACTGTTGCGCATACATTCGTTTTAAAGAGCGCCCAACATAGTAGGCTACTACAATCGATGACAAAACCCAGCTAGGGGCGGCACGCGGAACCCCTGCTGAAGTGTGACCAGTGTCTACCAAGAGCGTCCCGCGACGTCCCTCACACCCGGACGGTCCCCGGGGAATGTTCTACCTCGTCTTAGCGAAAGGTGATCAGTGTACGCTCACTTCTGGCAGGCAGTGTGAACAAAAACACAACAGATCCAAGGAATGAAGTGCCGATATTGCTTTAATTATTTAATACACAAGTGTAAATCAACTGAAAATTAATTATAAATTTGGTATCTAGAAATAGCTTAAAGCGCAAGCTGATACCTCTTGTTGATATTTTAACGGCACGTCTCAAATTAATTCAAATTCAAATTTAATTTATTAAATTAAATTAATTTATTCAAAAAATGGTAACAATTGTAGGCACGAAAGCCTTTTTTTCACATTGGCCGTTTAAACAAATAAAACAGTAGTGGGTTTATGTTTATGGGGTCAGCTAGGTTATTTTTTTTAAACTGAAATTTAAATGCGTTGGGTTAGTGTGAATGGGTACGGTAGGGCGGGGTAGATTGGGTTAGGGTAGGGTGTTTTCCAGACTGTTATATTAGACAAGGCGCAGTAATGTGAGGAAATTTGACACTGTTACACTGAGTAGGAATGGGTTTTTAAAAAAATCGATAGTTTTTAGTCACCTTGGTTTTTTTTTTAAAGAAATTATCCCGCCACTCTAATAAAACCCTCTTTTCTTCCTATGTCACAATTTATAAAACAGGATACACTCCTCCCACTCCTATACATCTCTCATTATCTCATATCATGAGGTGCAGTGTTTCTTTCAGAGTATTTTCTCAGGGAGAGGGGGGGGGATGCGACTAGATCTTCAGGGGACACTGGTAAAAGTATATATTTTATATATAACTTCTATTTCAGGGGGGGGGGGGTAGTCGTACTTTGGAGAAAAGGGGGATGAGTGAGATGCCTGAAAGAAACTCTGCTTAGGTGAGATTTGCATATTCTATTGCATTGTGCAATGTTCAAAATATTCGAATCGAATTTTCATTATGTTCCATCAAAATACAGCACATGGGACTTAATGTGGAACTTTTAGTTTCGATTAACCGAGATAAAACATGTGAGAATTCAACTCAGACAGTTATTTGTTTTGATTCAATATGGCTGTCAAGAAACTTCTCGGACGCCTTTTTTGACTCGTCAAGTCTGCTCTTTTGAGTCGCCAAGCCTACCGACTCGACATAAAAACCTCGCTTAGAAAAAGTTTCTAAGGGGGGTAACTCACCTCCCTGCAGACAAAACAAAAACCCTGGGAATTTTTTCGCACAATTTTTTTTTCCTACTGTTTGAAAGCAATCCCGTTAAACGTGTTTACAGCATAGAAAAAAAAATTTCTAGAAAGAAAAAAAAAGATTGCATTTAGAAAATTTAAACTTTAAAAAAAAGGCCAACAACACACAATTTAAAAAAAAAAAAGGCAATATAATTCTCATGTGTGCTTCAAGTCTTTAGTCGTACAAATACCAAGCATTGGAGTCTCACTTATTCACTATACAGAATACTATACAAATACACAAAAGTCATAAAAGAAAACAACATTGGAAATTCCAAAAGACTTTTTTTTTCTCATTAGAAAGTAGTTTTCATCTGTTGGTAATTGATTTTTAATTTCTGTGCTATTTAACGATAGGGTTAAGAAATTTTTTTAGGACATTGTATTTGTAACGCTGTCTTTATTTTCCTCGTGTCCAACCTCTACTTGTTAGTGTGTGGTAACGCTGTCTTTAGTTTCCTCGTGTCCAACCTCTACTTGTTAGTGTGTGGTGTGGTAACGCTGTCTATAGTTTCCTCGTGTCCAACCTCTACTTGTTAGTGTGTGGTAACGCTGTCTATAGTTTCCTCGTGTCCAACCTCTACTTGTTAGTGTGTGGTAACGCTGTCTATAGTTTCCTCGTGTCCAACCTCTACTTGTTAGTGTGTGGTGTGGTAACGCTGTCTATAGTTTCCTCGTGTCCAACCTCTACTTGTTAGTGTGTGGTAAAGCTGTCTATAGTTTCCTCGTGTCCAACCTCTACTTGTTAGTGTGTGGTAACGCTGTCTTTAGTTTCCTCGTGTCCAACCTCTACTTGTTAGTGTGTGGTGTGGTAACGCTGTCTTTAGTTTCCTCGTGTCCAACCTCTACTTGTTAGTGTGTGGTAACGCTGTCTTTAGTTTCCTCGTGTCCAACCTCTACTTGTTAGTGTGTGGTAACGCTGTCTATAGTTTCCTCGTGTCCAACCTCTACTTGTTAGTGTGTGGTAACGCTGTCTTTAGTTTCCTCGTGTCCAACCTCTACTTGTTAGTGTGTGGTGTGGTAACGCTGTCTATAGTTTCCTCGTGTCCAACCTCTACTTGTTAGTGTGTGGTAACGCTGTCTTTACTTTCCTCGTGTCCAACCGCTACTTGTTAGTGTGTGGTGTGGTAACGCTGTCTATAGTTTCCTCGTGTCCAACCTCTACTTGTTAGTGTGTGGTAACGCTGTCTTTATTTTCCTCGTGTCCAACCTCTACTTGTTAGTGTGTGGTAACGCTGTCTTTAGTTTCCTTGTGTCCAACCTCTACTTGTTAGTGTGTGGTAACGCTGTCTTTAGTTTCCTCGTGTCCAACCTCTACTTGTTAGTGTGTGGTAACGCTGTCTATAGTTTCCTCGTGTCCAACCTCTACTTGTTAGTGTGTGGTAACGCTGTCTATAGTTTCCTCGTGTCCAACCTCTACTTGTTAGTGTGTGGTAACGCTGTCTTTAGTTTCCTCGTGTCCAACCTCTACTTGTTAGTGTGTGGTAACGCTGTCTATAGTTTCCTCGTGTCCAACCTCTACTTGTTAGTGTGTGGTAACGCTGTCTATAGTTTCCTCGTGTCCAACCTCTACTTGTTAGTGTGTGGTGTGGTAACGCTGTCTTTAGTTTCCTCGTGTCCAACCTCTACTTGTTAGTGTGTGGTAACGCTGTCTATAGTTTCCTCGTGTCCAACCTCTACTTGTTAGTGTGTGGTAACGCTGTCTTTAGTTTCCTCGTGTCCAACCTCTACTTGTTAGTGTGTGGTAACGCTGTCTATAGTTTCCTCGTGTCCAACCTCTACTTGTTAGTGTGTGGTACAGCTGTCTATAGTTTCCTCGTGTCCAACCTCTACTTGTTAGTGTGTGGTAACGCTGTCTATAGTTTCCTCGTGTCCAACCTCTACTTGTTAGTGTGTGGTGTGGTAACGCTGTCTTTAGTTTCCTCGTGTCCAACCTCTACTTGTTAGTGTGTGGTAACGCTGTCTATAGTTTCCTCGTGTCCAACCTCTACTTGTTAGTGTGTGGTACAGCTGTCTATAGTTTCCTCGTGTCCAACCTCTACTTGTTAGTGTGTGGTAACGCTGTCTTTAGTTTCCTCGTGTCCAACCTCTACTTGTTAGTGTGTGGTAACGCTGTCTATAGTTTCCTCGTGTCCAACCTCTACTTGTTAGTGTGTGGTGTGGTAACGCTGTCTATAGTTTCCTCGTGTCCAACCTCTACTTGTTAGTGTGTGGTGTGGTAACGCTGTCTATAGTTTCCTCGTGTCCAACCTCTACTTGTTAGTGTGTGGTGTGGTAACGCTGTCTATAGTTTCCTCGTGTCCAACCTCTACTTGTTAGTGTGTGGTAACGCTGTCTTTAGTTTCCTCGTGTCCAACCTCTACTTGTTAGTGTGTGGTGTGGTAACGCTGTCTATAGTTTCCTCGTGTCCAACCTCTACTTGTTAGTGTGTGGTAACGCTGTCTATAGTTTCCTCGTGTCCAGCCTCCACTTGTTAGTGTGTGGTAACGCTGTCTATAGTTTCCTCGTGTCCAACCTCTACTTGTTAGTGTGTGGTGTGGTAACGCTGTCTTTAGTTTCCTCGTGTCCAACCTCTACTTGTTAGTGTGTGGTAACGCTGTCTATAGTTTCCTCGTGTCCAACCTCTACTTGTCAGTGTGTGGTGTGGTAACGCTGTCTATAGTTTCCTCGTGTCCAACCTCTACTTGTTAGTGTGTGGTGTGGTAACGCTGTGCTATAGTTTCCTGGTGTCCAACCTCTACTTGTTAGTGTGTGGTGTGGTAACGCTGTCTTTAGTTTCCTCGTGTCCAACCTCTACTTGTTAGTGTGTGGTAACGCTGTCTATAGTTTCCTCGTGCCCAACCTCTACTTGTTAGTGTGTGGTGTGGTAACGCTGTCTTTAGTTTCCTCGTGTCCAACCTCTACTTGTTAGTGTGTGGTACAGCTGTCTATAGTTTCCTCGTGTCCAACCTCTACTTGTTAGTGTGTGGTAACGCTGTCTATAGTTTCCTCGTGTCCAACCTCTACTTGTTAGTGTGTGGTGTGGTAACGCTGTCTATAGTTTCCTCGTGTCCAACCTCTACTTGTTAGTGTGTGGTAACGCTGTCTATAGTTTCCTCGTGTCCAACCTCTACTTGTCAGTGTGTGGTGTGGTAACGCTGTCTATAGTTTCCTCGTGTCCAACCTCTACTTGTTAGTGTGTGGTGTGGTAACGCTGTGCTATAGTTTCCTGGTGTCCAACCTCTACTTGTTAGTGTGTGGTGTGGTAACGCTGTCTTTAGTTTCCTCGTGTCCAACCTCTACTTGTTAGTGTGTGGTAACGCTGTCTATAGTTTCCTCGTGCCCAACCTCTACTTGTTAATGTGTGGTGTGGTAACGCTGTCTTTAGTTTCCTCGTGTCCAACCTCTACTTGTTAGTGTGTGGTACAGCTGTCTATAGTTTCCTCGTGTCCAACCTCTACTTGTTAGTGTGTGGTAACGCTGTCTTTAGTTTCCTCGTGTCCAACCTCTACTTGTTAGTGTGTGGTAACGCTGTCTATAGTTTCCTCGTGTCCAACCTCTACTTGTTAGTGTGTGGTAACGCTGTCTATAGTTTCCTCGTGTCCAGCCTCTACTTGTTAGTGTGTGGTAACGCTGTCTATAGTTTCCTCGTGTCCAACCTCTACTTGTTAGTGTGTGGTAACGCTGTCTTGTGTCTATAGTTTCCTCGTGTCCAACCTCTACTTGTTAGTGTGTGGTGTGGTAAAGCTGTCTTTAGTTTCCTCGTGTCCAACCTCTACTTGTTAGTGTGTGGTAACGCTGTCTATAGTTTCCTCGTGTTCAACCTCTACTTGTTAGTGTGTGGTGTGGTAACGCTGTCTTTAGTTTCCTCGTGTCCAACCTCTACTTGTTAGTGTGTGGTAACGCTGTCTTTAGTTTCCTCGTGTCCAACCTCTACTTGTTAGTGTGTGGTGTGGTAACGCTGTCTTTAGTTTCCTCGTGTCCAACCTCTACTGGTTAGTGTGTGGTAACGCTGTCTTTAGTTTCCTCGTGTCCAACCTCTACTTGTTAGTGTGTGGTGTGGTAACGCTGTCTATAGTTTCCTCGTGTCCAACCTCTACTTGTTAGTGTGTGGTGTCGTAACGCTGTCTATAGTTTCCTCGTGTCCAACCTCTACTTGTTAGTGTGTGGTAACGCTGTCTTTAGTTTCCTCGTGTCCAACCTCTACTTGTTAGTGTGTGGTAACGCTGTCTTGTGTCTATAGTTTCCTCGTGTCCAACCTCTACTTGTCAGTGTGTGGTGTGGTAACGCTGTCTATAGTTTCCTCGTGTCCAACCTCTACTTGCTAGTGTGTGGTAACGCTGTCTATAGTTTCCTCGTGTCCAACCTCTACTTGTTAGTGTGTGGTGTGGTAACGCTGTCTATAGTTTCCTCGTGTCCAACCTCTACTTGTTAGTGTGTGGTGTGGTAACGCTGTCTATAGTTTCCTCGTGTCCAACCTCTACTTGTTAGTGTGTGGTAACGCTGTCTATAGTTTCCTCGTGTCCAACCTCTACTTGTTAGTGTGTTGTGTGGTAACGCTGTCTTTAGCTTCCTCGTGTCCAACCTCTACTTGTTAGTGTGGCAACGCTGTCTATAGTTTCCTCGTGTCCAACCTCTACTTGTTAGTGTGTGGTGTGGTAACGCTGTCTATAGTTTCCTCGTGTCCAACCTCTACTTGTTAGTGTGTGGTAACGCTGTCTTTAGTTTCCTCGTGTCCAACCTCTACTTGTTAGTGTGTGGTAACGCTGTCTTTAGTTTCCTCGTGTCCAACCTCTACATGTTAGTGTGTGGTAACGCTGTCTATAGTTTCCTCGTGTCCAACCTCTACTTGTTAGTGTGTGGTAACGCTGTCTTTAGTTTCCTCGTGTCCAACCTCTACTTGTTAGTGTGTTGTGTGGTAACGCTGTCTATAGTTTCCTCGTGTCCAACCTCTACTTGTTAGTGTGTGGTGTGGTAACGCTGTCTTTAGTTTCCTCGTGTCCAACCTCTACTTGTTAGTGTGTGGTAACGCTGTCTTTAGTTTCCTCGTGTCCAACCTCTACTTGTTAGTGTGTGGTAACGCTGTCTATAGTTTCCTCGTGTTCAACCTCTACTTGTTAGTGTGTGGTAACGCTATCTTTAGTTTCCTCGTGTCCAACCTCTACTTGTTAGTGTGTGGTGTGGTAACGCTGTCTATAGTTTCCTCGTGTCCAACCTCTACTTGTTAGTGTGTGGTAACGCTGTCTTTAGTTTCCTCGTGTCCAACCTCTACTTGTTAGTGTGTGGTGTGGTAACGCTGTCTATAGTTTCCTCGTGTCCAACCTCTACTTGTTAGTGTGTGGTGTGGTAACGTTGTCTATAGTTTCCTCGTGTCCAACCTCTACTTGTTAGTGTGTGGTGTGGTAACGTTGTCTATAGTTTCCTCGTGTCCAACCTCTACTTGTTAGTGTGTGGTGTGGTAACGCTGTCTTTAGTTTCCTCGTGTCCAACCTCTACTTGTTAGTGTGTGGTAACGCTGTCTATAGTTTCCTCGTGTCCAACCTCTACTTGTTAGTGTGTGGTAACGCTGTCTTTAGTTTCCTCGTGTCCAACCTCTACTTGTTAGTGTGTGGTGTGGTAACGCTGTCTTTAGTTTCCTCGTGTCCAACCTCTACTTGTTAGTGTGTGGTGTGGTAACACTGTCTATAGTTTCCTCGTGTCCAACCTCTACTTGTTAGTGTGTGGTAACACTACGTCTTTAGTTTCCTCGACTTGTCACTCAGATTCAGTTGATGAAGCTTTAAACTTTAAATAACTTCATTCTGAAACAGATGTATTTCTTCAGCCATCGTCACGAGTTGGCTTAAAAAGCCACCCTTCCCCTCGCTCACACTCCCTTAAAATTATTTTTAAAGTTCAACATATTTTTTGTTCCAAATGACCACGTCACGCTTTCTTAGCTCGCACCCAGTAGCGTAGCGATGGGGGGGGGGGGGGGGGGGGGACGACGACATATGTCCCCGGGCGCCGACCTTAGGGGGCGCCAAAATGGGTTGGAAAATACATTTAAAGGTTGACGGGGGGTGCAAATCGAAAGTTTGAGGGGGGTGCAAATCGAAATCTTGAAGGGGGGGGGGTGCAAATCAAAAGTTTGAGGGTGGGGCGCAAATCGAAAGTTTGAGGGGGGGGGGGGTGTAAATAGAAATCTTGAGGGGGTGCAAATCGAAAAGTTTGTCCCCGGGCGCCGGGAATGGTCGCTACGCCTCTGCTCGCACCTATCCTGCTTGACACAAAAATTTCCCCAGGAGTGACGTCACAAGAAACCTCTAAATATTGAGATAATAATATGACCATTTACCATTATATTTTTCCAGATGTTGCTATGGTTCCCCCCCCCCCTCCCCCTTTTCTCCCTACACACACACACGAAACAAAGATAACAAATAAGTGTCCTCTAAAAATGCCTTGTACCACTCTATGTGTGGGCATATAATATATATATAGGATTTTTAAAAATAAGTCTTATCCCTTAGAAAAGCAGCATTAGGAATCACCCGTCTGAGTTTCTTTCAGATATTTTTCTCCGGGTCAGGGGCACTTGAAACTTTCGAGAGGGGGGGGGGGGCTTAAATTACCTGGCGTAGGGGTAGACATGGGTTAAAGTAGGCCTCTAATTTTCTGTACAAATTATATTTTTCCCATTTAGTTTTCGTGGGGGGGGGGGGGGGCGGGGGGCGGAAATAAAAGTTTTGCATAAAGGTAATCGGTATATAAAGCTTAAGGTTATGTTTCCTTTCCATTTATTTGGTTTTACAAGCACACTAGATCTAGATCCATTATGTATCTAGGCGGGCGATGGTGCGGGCAGTGGGAGAGAGTGTGGAAATGAACATTTCATTAGGCCTAATTATGGATGCTAAAAAAATTACGTTTTAAAATATAATAATGACTCTTTGTTTAAACTTTGAGCTTTGTAGTTTACTGCTTTAAACTGAAAGACAAAGCCAACTTCACGGAACAAAATGCGCTAAATGCTAAAGTATAACCGATAGCATATTTACGTTAACTTTTCCTACATCGCCTGCTGGCTTGCACCAAAATTGCCTACAGTTGTACAAACCACCGCTAAAGTTCAAGGCACGTCTCAAGTCGGTTCACAAAGTCACGTGACGAAGGGAAAAAAATTATAGAAACGAGGGTGTGCTGGAGTGTTTACGTTCAGGGGTGGAGCGGAGGAACACTTGTTGCTTGAATCTTCAGGTGGTACACGGCCCAGTAGCAAGCAAGCACTTCAGTGTTGACCGTGTGAAAATTTTTCATTCTTCCAACTCTTGTTGTGTCACATACCGTGTGAAACCGTCTTTACATACATTTGCTGAGCTGCTAATGGATGCATTAGTAGCGTTTACACCTCCGTGTTTAATAGTAGTAGTAGCTTATCATTAAATTTTAAAAGTTTTGTTAATGATTTTTTTTCAAAAGTGTGTGGAGTAAGCGCAGTCAGTCAGGTGACCTAGCATTCCAGTTATGGGCCATAACTAATGGGTCAACTCCCGTGTGAAAAAAAACTATAGCCAACATTTTGTTTTATTCACAAGTTCAAACGGATTTAACAACAATGAATGACAAGCGGCTTTGATTTTGGATTATGAACTGATTAAGCGTTAAAGTGTTACACTAAACTACTGGGAAAAAAAGGGGGAAAATATAAGTATATAAGCATCGCCTTTGCCTTTGCTGCTTCGCCGCTAGCCTAGGCTAAGGCCTTAGCAGAGCTGTTCGCCTCAACGTAAAGTGACCTAAGTCACAAGTGATTATACTACATTCATAATGATGATGGGATATCTGCAATTCGTATGTGTAGGCCTGTTTGTTCTTATGACTGGATGCCTAAGCAATTTTGTGTGTGACCATTGCAACTGTCAAATAAGGTAAATATAATTAGGGTCTATTAGGGGGCCTATTATTTAATATATTATAATAGTAGGCCTATATATACTAGGCTATAGTAGGCCTATAATATTAATATAGGGCCCTATTATGTAGGCAATAGGCCTGTACTCTATATTATACTGCCTAATATAAAATTTTAAAATTGTTAATATAATTATTATAATAGCCTTTTTGGCTTTGCAAGGCATCGGCCTTTTTAATTAACTAGATCTAGGTCTAGATAATCTAGACATAGTCCAGCTTATGATCTTATAAAGACTTAACATTATACATTGAAGTCACTAGATCTCTAGTGGTACACAACATATTAATTAGTTCTGTTTTACTTAAATAAGTGAATCCCAACTTTTTAACATCTTAGTCTTAAGGCCTGTGATATCTGGTCCTAAGTTGGCTACTGATAGTCATTTGTCACTGATGATGTCATTATCACTGTATAATTTTTTTTCTCCACCAGCTCACAGAACAAGCCCCAGGCCGTGTACAACCTTGCATTGGTGTGCAACACTGGAACTGTCACTTGGTTTGATGCCTTTGGTGCCATCCGCCTCAACATGACCCCTTTCCTTCGAGGGATGTTCAAAGCCTGCTTCTTGGCTGAGTCTGAAAACTCTTACGTTCAAGTTGCACAGGAAGTTCTTTCACGAAAATCTAACAAAACTGGAACTCTGAGATTCAATCCCCTCGTGAGCTCAGGTGTTAAAAGGCAGGAAATGTGCTTTAAGTGGAACACTGATCGGAAACTTGTTCTGTATTTAGAAGCCATTAAGATCCCTGGGGTCAATGCTGTGCCCAAGATCAACTTTCATTATGATTTGGAAAAGTTACAATCTCAACACTTGTCTGATGGTAAGATTATAAAATTAGGCTCACACACCAGTTAAAAACTTAGGTTCACACATCAGTTAAAAACTTAGGTTCACACATCAGTTAAAGACTTAGGTTCACACATCAGTTAAAAACTTGGTTCACACATCAGTTAAAGACTTAAGTTCACACACCAGTTACAGACTTGGGTTCACACATCAGTTACAGACTTAGGTTCACACATCAGTTACAGACTTAGGTTCACACACCAGTTACAGACTTAGGTTCACACATCAGTTACAGACTTGGGTTCACACATCAGTTACAGACTTAGGTTCACACATCAGTTACAGACTTGGGTTCACACATCAGTTACAGACTTAGGTTCACACACCAGTTACAGACTTAGGTTCACACATCAGTTACAGACTTGGGTTCACACATCAGTTACAGACTTAGGTACACACATCAGTTACAGACTTAGGTTCACACACCAGTTACAGACTTAGGTTCACACACCAGTTACAGACTTAGGTTCACACACCAGTTACAGACTTAGGTTCACACACCAGTTACAGACTTAGGTTCACACATCAGTTAAAAACTTGGTTCACACATCAGTTAAAAACTTAGGTTCACACATCAGTTAAAAACTTAGGTTCACACATCAGTTAAAAACTTGGTTCACACATCAGTTAAAGACTAAGGTTCACACATCAGTTAAAGACGTAAGGAAGGTTCACACATCAGTTAAAGACGTAAGGAAGGTTCACACATCAGTTAAAGACTTAGGTTCACACATCAGTTAAAGATGTAAGGAAGGTTCACACATCAGTTAAAGTTTGGGTTCACACATCAGTTACGGACTTAGGTTCACACATCAGTTTAAAACTTAGATTCACACATCAGTTAAGGACTTAAGGAAGGTTCACACATCAGTTAAATAGTTTATTGAATATGATGAGATTTTAATTGCAGTTTTTTTTTATTGTTAAAACGTAAAAGGACATCTGGTCAAAATTCAATTTGTGGTTATTATATTTTTATTTTAGAACATATATTGAAAAGTTGTCACTTTCCCTCACGTCTTTCATGAATTAGATCTTGTACCCAATATTCCAATATATTTTATAAATAAATCTCAATACTTTGCTTGAATAATTAGCAACTAGAAATATCGTACATGTTCTGGCAAAAATAATACACAGGTATATTTACAGTTAAATAATTCAGACTTAACAACTAGCAAAAAGTCCGTTAAACTTGTATTTAAAAAAAGTATTACCTTATACAATATGTTAGGTAAAGGCTGATGTTGTGCAAAATATGACCCAAAGTTAATGTTGTATTACTGTTCTTGTGACATAAGGAGAGCAGGTCACTAATGATAAGTTTATTTTTTCAGATTGCAGACCTTGTACAAAAGATGAACTTCTTGATTCCTATTGTTCAATGGACTTTGGTAAGTTCCGGTCATTGAGATTAAAAAAATAGGTTAGGTTAGCCTGTCACCTTCGTGCTGACAGGAACTTTCCAGGCACCTCTGTCCTGTACTTGTCTCTCCAGCTGTTCTCAAAGAAACTATTTTAGCAACTCTATATGGGGTATAAATTGTCTTATTACAGTTAATATTATCATTTTTTACAAACAAAATTTTGAATGCATTTTTTAACTTTTCTGAATGTGTAGATCTGTTTCTGCATACTGATAAAAGAAACAGGTGTTACAGTTTAGTTTTAATTTGTCTGATCTGCTTGACTTTTATACAAGTTGTACCATATTTTAAAACTTTCATTATTATTTTTTTAATCACATTCCATTTTAGTTGTGATTGGAAGTATAGCTGATGTCAGCCATAACCAGTTCTCTGAGGTTTCCAATCTGACCTTAAACATCAAGCAAGTTATCCACCAAACAGAAGAGAGTTACTTCAAGAGAGTTAAAAGATCAGATAAAGATTTGACTGGATTTGTGACTGTGCCCAAAAAATGTCAGATGAATAAAGTTTCGGGAGATTTCTTTGTGACGGGTCGTCATAGACTGAACTCTTTAACGCTAGTGTGCATAACTCACCTCCATGACTGGAGAGCGATACAGCACGAGGTGGAGTGCTCACATTAGTGACATGTTGTGATAACTTGGGTCTTTTCAAACTGTGATGTTTTGTATAGAGACAGGAAATTGAGATGCTGGTCAGATTGTGTCCAGAGTATTTGAAGCAAGTGACAATCTTTATCTGGGCTTGTCATGTTCAATGTTTCATGACTGTAGCTGGTCTGGTTGTGTGATGAAGTGTGGGTAAGGTCATGACTCTAGGTCACATGTATACAAGGGTAAGGTCATGAAACAAATATGTAAACATATGTATACATTGGCTAAGGTCATGACATAAGGTCACATGTAACATGATGTATACAGGGATAAAGCCTTGATACCACAGTCACATGTATACAGGGTAAGGTCATGACATCAGGTCATTGTAAACAAATCATGTATACGGGCTAAGGTCATGACACGGGTCACATTTAGACAGATCATGAATACATCATGATTGTCTAGTAGCTGTCCATTTCAACAAAGCAATTATGCTTTAGATCACCACATATGAACCAGTCATGTTGTGGGTTCTACTCTATGAACTGTTGGTCATCAAATTTGAGTTGTTTTTTTAGGTTAATCCAGGATTTAGTAATGTTGTAGTTGTAGATCACCATATTATGAGTCAGCCATGTTGTGAGCCACCAAATTATGAGCCAGTCATGTTGTGAGCCACCAGTATGTTAACACAAGAGCCAGTCATGTTGTGGGTCACAATTTATGAGCCAGTCTTGTTATATCCTTATTGTTAATCCCTCACTTACATAATTTATGCACACTTACTAAAACGGGAGAGTATCATACTTTGTATTATTACATAATATTATATCACAGTTATTTTAGTGGACATGACATAATTTTTTTTTAAATATACACCATTAACTTACAGTAAAATATATTTACTTTTTTTTCCCCCTGATAAACTGGTTAAAAGGTAGTTTTATTATGTCTAAACAATTGGTCAGTTTGTGTAAAAAGTTAACTTTTTTGTGTCAAAGAGCTAAAATGGCAAAAAGAAATCATTTGTTTCTTTGTGTAAATAATAATTTATTTTTTTACTAACTTTTTGTGATCACTCTATGACCAAATCTGGCAATTGGAATGTGAATTCTATTTATTTATGCAAGCAATTGTATGTATGTTTTAACTTAATGTTTTAATAAACTTGACCAAAACCTACAGTGTAGTCTTTTTATACTTTGACATTGGTGTGTTGGTAGTTTAAAGTTGGGCTCTAAGCCTAGCCCTATGCCTGGGTTGTACTTCTGTGTCGTACAGCTAACATACTCTATGTGTAAGGTATATGTAGGCTATATAAGCATCACATGCTGTGGTATGTTATCTTGCGTTTAGAGAAACCCAACATAAATGTCATTCAACTATTTCCCTTCTAGCAGCTAAATGAATGCATTGTTGTATTGTAGGGAGAGGTGGGGTGGCGGTGGCATGCTTTACGTCTGCAATGTTGAAACCCTCTACAGCATAGTGCACAATGTAGACCATGATATATCGGCTACATTGTTTCACATGCTAAGTATAATAAAGCCTTGTGGAATACAAATGTCATTCAAACTATTTCCTTAACTCCCAACTAAATGATAAATGAATGCTTTGTTTCAGTGGGGGTTGTGGTGCATGTTTTATGTCATTATAAATATTAAATAATGTCTTTAAGTTTAAACACAACACCCAGGTTCTCATGTAAGACATTAATCAAGTCTGCTTGTCTCTCCCACTGACGTCAGCTGCAAAATCCTGCCTCGTTCTCCCCAGCATCAAGGACCACGTAAACAGCTGAGAATCAGCTCAAAAAAAAAAAAAAAAAACGTTTAGCCGGTTAAAAAAAAATAAATGTGCCAAATCCGCCGAAATCTTTCCTCTCGCTCCAAGCTTATCAGGAACAATCACACGGTCGGCGACAATGCTCTTTGTTTACTAGCGAGGGTTATCTTCCCTTGACGTCTGCAATGAAAAGATTCGCGTCGGACAAAAATGTTTTTGTTCTCAACTTCTCACCCCTGGATTTTCTTTCGCTAAGTTTTAAAATTATATTCATCATTCTAGATCAAATTTAAATTAAGTAGCCTAATTTAATTAAAGTTAAGTACTTGCAGGCCTAGACACTTATAGATGTCTAAATTTAGTTTGAGGCAAATGCCTCATTTAAAAAAAACAATTAAAAAAACAACAACACCGATAGACTCTATTTTCAAGTTGAGTAGTTTCTTGTCGGCCGGTCTAAGTATCGAGTTTCCTTAGTCATTCCTCCGTGTTGGAATGTGTTGGAAAGGACTTTTTATCAAATGTGAGAAGAAATGTTATCCAGCTAACAAGAGGCCCCGACGACCAGACGGCCTACACGTGGGTCGTGGTGTGGGTACAGTCACATCGTCTGCACGTGCTGCTGCCCGCGTTCAACAGACTGACTCTTGTTCTGTAGGTCTATCGCTAGTCTTAAGTTGGAATGACTTTTTTTTATTCAAAGAGGGCGACTTATAACCAATGTCCCCTCTAAGCTGCGCGCAGTGTTTCTTCCAGATATTTTTCTCTGGGGGGGCACTTGAAATTTTCGGGGGGGGGGGGGGGGCGGACACTGGTAAAAGTATATATTTTCTATATAAATTTCTGAGCCCCCCCCCCCCCCCCCCCCCCCGAAGAGATGCCTGGGAGAAACTCTGGTTGCGCGGCCGCGCAGTAGTTTTGAGATGCCGCGCAGTCATTTTGTGAAATACATATGCCTTTGTATAAGACTTTAAGAACACCACGCAAACATAATAAACTTTGCACACTAGCTTTTTCCCGTTAGAGGGAACATTGCTTATAACTTGCTCAGTGGGCAGACACGGCTTACATGGACATTCAAGCAGTTTTAAACTGCGGTAGTCTAGATCTATCTTGTTTCACTAATGAAATATTGCGACAGGGGTCATCATTAATCAAAGTCACGCTTTTATAAAAGATTTTTGTCCGCTTGCCCTATCGTTACAAAAAGCTAGACCTCCCTACCCCATAAAATGACGCCAGCTACAATACCATTAAAAAAACTTCGAATTTTTTTTTTTAAACAATGACTTCTGTCTAAAAGTCTTTAAATAAAAACACGAAATAACGGCTAAAATTAAGCTTTTAACATTATTTTTTTAAATGCACAAGTGTGTCGTAACACTTTCTGAAGACCCCCTCCCCACATCACAATATTCCAAGTCCTCTCTCCAAGGAATGTGACGCCGATATAGACGTCCCCCTAAATTTGGGAACGACCAAATAAACTTACGTGGATTCGGGCTTTAGGGATGAGCGTGAGGTAGTCAGAAAGTCTGACGTCACACTTTTAAATTGAAAAATAAAAAAGTAAATATTTTGTAATTGAAATACTTTCGAGTTTGTGTGAAATTGATTGGCACACCATTTGTTGACCCAGCTCATTTAATATTCTAGACCAAATATCCTAGAAACGGGACATAGAACAGCCATTGCCATTTAGTGCGTCCTTTCAGACGAGTTATTACTGGATTCACTGACTTACAGCACACAGAAAAATCAACAAGTTACCACTGGATTTACAAAACATCAGACTGACAGCATACAGAAAAATAAACTGAGAAACATGGAAACAGTTTTCTAGAGGTTTTTCTTTGGAACTTTTATTAAAATAATTTATATTGCACAAATTCCAACAGCAAAAAAAAAAACATCCATCTAAAAGAAGCATTTTGTTACAGACAATATCCAATCTATACAAAATAGATTCTACAACACATAGCTTATGAGTAAGTTACTGATAGGGTATATGTAACCCTGTAGGTGGCAGTGTAAAAAAAACTTTTTATTGAGCGCACTGATTTCATGTAATACACCAGAAAGCATGAATCTTAATAAAGATTGAATGCTTTATCAGAAATATCAATCTTTGTAAAAAAGGATTGTGTGTGCTTCAGATTGCACCAAATCAAACTGTGATAGACACCCAACCAGACCCATCTGAGGGTATTCGTCATGTTCAGCCCAACACAGTTTATTGTTGTCTTGTCTTAGATTGTCAAAAGTTAGGACCAAAATATTTTTTCCCTCACAGTGAAAGACGCCAGTTGAAACACTGAGGTGGGCAAAATACAAGCTGGCAAGAGTATTTCAAGTTCAACAATGATGTGCTCGGCCCACTAGTTGGCCCAATAATGATGTGCTCAGGGCCACTAGTTGGCCCAACAATGATGTGCTTTAACTAGGGCCACTAGTTGGCCCAACAATGATGTGCTCTAACTTGGGCCAGTAGTTGGTCATTGGCCCAATAATGATGTGCTCTAACTTGGGCCACTAATTGGTCTAACACTGATGTGCTCTAACATTGGCCCATAACGTTGTGCTCATACTGAGCTACTAGTAGGTCCAATGATGTGCTCTAACCTCAGTCCAAGAATGAGTGCTCTAACAAGCCACTAATTGGCCTGGTCAGGAACTAGCCAAATTTAAGTCCCTGACTACTGGTCAGTAAGGGCCAGCATAGCGGCTTGCTGTTTGTAAGTGACTGTGATGCTTGCTGGGTGCTGCTCCCATGGTTCTCCGTCAACTTGCATGGGGGCGTTCTTGTCCAGTAGGGTTATCTAAGGGACATAAGCCAAAAATTGTACAGAACTAAGGGAAATAACTCAAGACTAATAGCGTGTAACTGACAGGTTACTCAACATTATTATGGACTACAATGGCCTTACTAGGTCAAACGTTAAGAGTGTGATTACACAGGGTGTCATCCCCATCAAATATATTTAATAATATTAAGACTCAATATTAAGTAGACCTATATAAGGAACAAATTAAAACAGATGTATTGTTCTATTAATTTTTAAACTCTTATCATAATGAATAAAGCATGTTTTCAAATAATTCGTAATCTAATGCTTACATGTTTTTTTAATATAGTGGAATATTTTTTGATGGATGAACTTCCATCTTAGATATTTCTCAGTTCCATGGAGTTAAAAAATTTAAGTAAGGATGGTAACATTTTTTAGAACATCCTTAGCTAGTTAATGTATCTTTTTACTTAGTATTTCCTTTTGTTGCATTACTGTTTACTCAATGCTTTGTCAAACATTACAGCACATAGGGCTAACTTAACATTGCAGTTCCCACATATTTCTAGTGGTATGACTTTAAGTTTTACCTCATCACCACTACACCATGTCTTCTATGAATGCAGTGTTGTTTCATGAATACTTGCTGCATTACTCATCAAGAGAGTTGTTAACCTTCTGAGTTGCTGACACTTACCTTAACTTTTTTTGCCTGCCCAAGCCTAAGTGGAGTGGCCAGACCAATTTGCAGTTGGGCAATATGAAATGAAGAGAAGAGGCCCATAACCTCCAACATCCCATCGTCATACCTGTGGCAGTACAGAGAAGATGGTCAAAGGTTAATTCTCATTTCTTCTAATATATGCAGGAGAATGTGCTAGCTAGACCACTCTCTGTTGAAGTCTTGAGTTTGGTTCTCTGGCACTCATACAAAAGGTGTCCCTGAGTCCACCGAGCTCTGATGGGTGCCTGACTTTTTTGGTAATGTAGATATGTATCTATACCACATAATTTTACCTAAATTTTTACCTGATAACACTATTTAACTATGTAGGTATAGCTACATCTCATCATACAATTAAAAAAAACATGGTAATCTGACCTTGGTTTTTGAAACTCCTCAGCTTGACCCCATGGTCTACAGCCCCCACCCCAGCAGCTTATGTTAAGTACAACAATCCCCTCCAGCTCTGGGAGACTAATTTCTTTATCATCTAGTTCCAGCTGAAAGTTGCAGAACAAAATCTATCATTATTTAGCACTACTGTAATTATTAGTTTCAAAGTCAAGAAGTTTTAAATAAAAGTTGCAGAACAAAATCTATCATTATTTAGCACTACTGTAATTATTAGTTTCAAAGTCAAGAAGTTTTAAATAAAAGTTGCAGAACAAAATCTATCATTATTTAGCACTACTGTAATTATTAGTTTCAAAGTCAAGAAGTTTTAAATAAAAGTTGCAGAACAAAATCTATCATTATCTAGGTTACCTGTTCATTGTCAATGGGTTTTTTTTTTAAAAGTTGTGGAGAAAAAAGTTTAACGACTTAAAAATAATGTTTGTCTGTCTTCACGTTATGTGGGGAAAAAACTTCAGAATTTCAATATAATAAAATATTGAAAAGCTCCAGTTTAATGAAAATGAAGTTTGTGTTTTTAAACTCATTTAACTTACCTGTATTCTCTTGTGAAGGTCCTTACATTCTCTTTCCAAAACATCTTTTGTTCCATACGTGAAGTAACAGAACTATTTTTTTAGAGAAAATATTTTTATAATGGTATAAATAGTAGGTTATTATTTTTAAGAATCTTTACTCATTTTTATTAAATACCTATAAAAAAACAATTATTTCAAGTTATGAAATAAAAACAAGACAGATTTACCTTGTTTATTAGACGATGAGTAAAGAAAGCTGGCCAGCTCTCACGTTTCTTGTGAAATTTTAAGGTAACAAGTGCATCCACCCCCACAGAAAGATAGTTGTTCATAGTGTATGTCTATAGACAGATAATACAAAGGTTTTATCATATCTGATAATGTATTCATACACTATGGAAACATAAATGTTAGTTTCAACAATATAAAGTCAATAAGATACAGTTTGACTTTTTTAGTTGTGCAGTTTTGACACATCTTTTTTTTTTAAGTAAAAAAAAAAAATTTCTCAATAAATAGTCATATTCTACCATTATAATTTCAAATCAATATATTCGTAGGAAAAAAGGCTAACTTCAAACCTTGGAAGGTCTAGATATGCCAAAGTGTTTCTTGTGTAGAATTCTGACTGTCCATCTGTCTAACTCAACTGGTTTTGCCTTTTCCACATTTTCTAAAATACATCTAACATTTACATTCCCAGAATATCCTTCACCCCAGCCAAGCACTTGAGACAGGTCGTTCCCAGTTCCAAGAGGGAGAATACAAACACGTGGAGGATTCTGATGAAATGGTTTTCAAAATTATGCAGGTTACATTGTTCAAAGTTTAATTTTTTTTATTGCAGGTAATTTATATATTGCTTTCCAATATTGTGATCATAATAATTAATCTTATTGGAACTATTAGACTACAAAAGACTATTTAGCAGAGTCTTTAAAAATTAAATGTTGATGTGTTCTTAACTTTAATGAATGTTTCAAGTAAAAGACTTTTTCTTACTAGAATGTTTTAGAATATAAACTGTGAATAAAAAACTAGTTTCTTACCATGATTGAAAGTTTTTCTATAACATTCAGTACCCAGCCAATGGTCCCATCACCACCACAGACTAGAAGACGACAGGTAGGTAGTAGACGACACCATTCTAACGCTTGCTCAGGCTGGATATCCTGAATATCTATCACCTAAACATTGAACATTTATTTAAAATTTGACAACAGTCCGTCTAGTCTGTTTGCCATATTTTCTTGAATACATTTAGCAGTATGTAAGAACTACCTATACTGAGCTTGCTCAAAAAACTTTTTTTTTAAAATGATGGTCAATAAGGCAAATGTAGTTCAATTTAGTTAGACCTCCGTTATCTTAAAGGCTTAGTCAGCATTATGCCCATCTGCCTTTACCTTCTCAGACTCAAGTATACATTAGAGCTGTGTGGACTTAGAGATGTCCAACAAATTGTGAACCGAACTTGAGACTATTGACTTAGCAGCACGTTGATTAACCTTGCAATACACCACCACCTACTCATCAGATTTAAGCAAAATTGAATCAAGTATTGTTCAACTCACCTGTGCAGGATTTAAGTACTGCCTAAAGTGTCTAAGAATGAGCAGTCCGTCATTGCTGCCACTTTTCCTATTGGCTATAACTATGAGTGGACTCCAGTCTTCTATAGGTGGACGCTTAACATTCTCAACCACTAGATGTTTGTTTCCTTTCACTCCCACCCATTTGACTTGAATACAATTAGGAGGTATAATAAACTTTTTAAATTGACCCAGATCACAAATGTCAGTTTTCTCAGCACAGTTGTCGTGAGCTGTGTTTCTACACCAAGCACACTGTAGATCAACAAGTGCCATCTCCACCCCACACTCCTGTTTACACACCATACACAGGCTGAAAGCTGGAAGATTGCCTCGCACCCAGTGGTGGCGAACTATTGTTTCATCTGTGGATGCTGCTTTACATGGAATTTTTTTATTTGCCTCGTTCATATTTTTATCTCCAACACACACCCCACAAGTATCACACTGGGCTCCATGGGTTAACGCTATTTCCTCAATGTTGCAATATGTTCTTGAGTTAAACATGTCTACCATATAAAAACGATGGCCTTTATTTGATTCTCTGATAGGCAGTGAGTAATGCTGCAGCCTATTTTGTCGAAACCAAGACATTAAATATGCCACAAGAACAAGCAATGATATCATGATGAAGAGTGACCATATGAAATCATCCATCTGAAATTTCATGAAAAATAGTTTTTGTATTTTATTTACTTTTAATAATTTAACTTTTTAAAAACATGACAGTTTCATATGTTTCAGTGTTGTTAGTAGATTAACACTAATAAACTAATATTTAAATAAAATAAATAATATGCTAACATTAACATAGACAAGGTGATTCCCCAAGTATGAAAATTTGTGAAAACAGGAAAAATTAAGATGTTAAATTTAAATAATATTGAATATTTTGAACACCTTTTAATTTCAAATAGGCTGCTGATTGTGATGAGTTGCTTTCAGTTTTATTTATTTCTTATTTTAAAAATATTTTAGTAATGTAATAGTAATAATAATAATAATATGTCATGTACGCTTAGATCTAGATTCTATAGAATCTATATGACTTGTGACTAAAGTTTAAGTTAAGTTTAGGCTACTACAAATAAACACTGCAGGCTTTACTTCATAAACAGATTACTGTTGCTGGACATCAATGAGGTTATATTTTTTTGCGCACTCTGACTCACGTTGCTGGCTCATTCAGTAACTCCGGCAGTACTCAACTTCATGTCATGTACGGGATCTAGACTTCAGCTTGTAGTGCTGCTTGTAGTGAGTCATGTTTCAATTCAAAGTACCAAGTTAATGCTGTTTATTATACTTGGTTAAAATGTCTTAAGAATAAATGAATGAAAAATACTAAGTTTATTTTAAATACGGTTGATACTTTATAAATCAGATCTAAACGTTTAACAGTTAAACTTAAATGTTTACAGTTTACAAATACCACGGATACGGCAGTTGGTCCCGCTAATCGCCGAAATCCTAAAATTGTCTAGATTTAGATCGATATCTATTTTCCTCGATTTTGTTTTTTGTGTTATTAATTAAAATAATTTGTAAACTTATACAATAGATTAGAATCTAATTTAGAATTTAGATAGTATTAGATACCAATATCAGTATCTTATCTCATGGTAACATTTTTTTAAAAGTTGTACTTGTAATTCTCATTTTGGATTCATGTTATCTCATCTGTGAACGTTATTAATATTATTATTAACTTAATAATTCACATTTAACAGGGCAGTGTTTCCTCCAGACTTTTTTCTCCGGGGGGGGGGGGGGGCGCGGACACTGATAAAAATACTTTTTTTTTCTATATAAATTCCATTTCGCTCGGGGGGGGGGGGGCGGAGAAACTCTGGCCCAGGGTTTCATCCAGCCAGGCATCTCTTCGGAGGGGGGGGGGGTCCACCTCGAAAAACTACGAAATATATAGTCTCTACTTTTACCAGCTCCCCCCTCCTGAAAATTTCAAGTGCCCCCCCCCCCCCCCCCCCGAGAAAAAGTCTTGAAGAAATACTAGTTAGTTCCTATCTATTAAAATGGTAATTAGGATGTTATAGGCCTGTATTGCCAGAACGATGTTATGAAAAGTTCTTAAATAGATCTAGAGGTAAGTTCCAATGAGGAAAAGGGTACACAATAAGTAACGTACATAGAGTTACTTCAAGATATTATTATATTCAAGATCCATATAGCGGAAATTGCATACATAATCCCACTTTAAGATTAATTTAAGATGCCTTTAAAAAAACTTTAAAGAACATTTTAGTGACTCGATACGTCGACATTTTTGCAGTTTACTCAGTAATCCAGGTCTAATGTAAGTAACCTACTAAGCCGATGCACGAGAAGCTTACCTTTACTTTTAAACAATAAACATCATTAGCGACCAAGCACTACTGTTCACGCCGATTGCTCTCTGTTAAACCAACTTCAGACCAGGGTATTTATAGTCAACATTCATTAGCCGGGTAGCGCCTGTCGTAGAGCGCCACAAAAACTAAGAAAGATCGGAGAATGATATCCTAAACCTATCGCTATTGAGATGTGTAATTCTATGCGTATCGGCGCCCGCAGTAGAGACCGTTCAAAAAGAATGCCAGGCGATTTTTAAATTCCGAAATAGTGCAGGTGCCGGTGATTATTTTATATATCTAAGTCTGATATTAATGATAGTGTCAAATAATTGTAGCTTCAAAAAAGTATAGGCATCTTCTTGTTTCCTTTAATCAATAGTGGCAGAGGTTTTTTTCCATGCTTATCCGGGTGTGTTCGTGTGCTCTGTTTTGTAGATATTCTCTTTGTGATATTATTGTACAGTAACGTTTTATATTGCTTTCGAATTAGGAACACCTTAAATGGGGATGATAGTATTTAATATACAAAATCCAAAATTCTGTCTGCAAACAGCTACACCATTAATTGTCCTCTTGCACGAATTTTGAGTGACGACGAAGACATGTCACTGTGCCACATAGGCAGTGGCGTAGCGAGGTCGGGTGTCACCCGGTGCGGTACTTAATGGTGCGTACGCCCCCCCCCCCTCAAACTTTCTATTTGCACCCTCCACCCTTGTCGGGATTTGTCAAATTTGCTCTTAAAAGACTTTATTACACTCGAATTTATCACTTAATTAAGTGGAATTATCATTTTTCTCTATATACTTTGCTATTTTTTGCCTTGGTGTCACCCCCCTAAACGGTGTCACCCGGTGCGGTCCGCACCCCAGCCCCCCCCCCCCACCCCTTCGCTACGCCACTGCACATAGGCCTTTTTTATTTTTATCAATTCTATTTTTATAAAGATAACATACTGTGATAAGGTTAGACAATCCAAATTTAAGTTGACCCTTGTACATAGGCCTACTTTATTATCCGTTTCTCGGACGGCGTCCGTTGCCTGAATATTCGTAAATTAAAAAACAATAGGCCTACTCAAGTTGAAAAGTGTGTAACAATCAAATTCCAAAATAAAAAATAAATATCCGGTGTAACAATCAGTTTCTTTTATTTTTTTCGAAATAGGTGGGGGCTGGAAGCACGTGAAATATTAGGGGGTTGCACATGGGAAGGGGGCTGACACAAGTTAGCTATATATTTTGAATTAACATCTAGGCTATTCATTGCATGGCGGGGAAGTGGAGTGCTCCGGGGCATCCCCATCCCACCAGTGTTTCTTCCAGACTTTTTTCTCCGGGGGGGGGGGGGGGCTCTTGAGTTTTTAGAGGGGGGGGGGGTGGGCGGACACTGTTAAAAATATGTTTTCTATATAAATTCCATTTCGTTCGGGGGGCGGGTCCTTCCAGATGCCTGGAAGAAACTCTCCATGTCTCCATCCCACCCGAAGATATGCCTGAAAAAAAAAACATTGGTAACAACTGAACGCTCCAATGCAGTATTTAGCTTGTCAGCGGCCGGTGACCCTATTAACCTTGTCAATAAGGACACTCGGCAGGCGGTGAACCGGGACTTTTCTCACCTCCCGTTTCAGTCTGGTCTTGAGTTATTTGCTCTCCAAGCTATATACAGTCTAGAAGCTTTCATAATGTGTAGTGTTCTCAGCACAACAGAATAAAGCAGCTCTGGGATCTATCTGAAGGTCAGATCTTTATTGTCATGCTGAAAAAATAAATTACAGGTTAGGAAAAGAATAGAAAGAAAAATATAAGTGGGGAGAATTAAGCCCTATGTGACTTTAATTGTAGAGAGTTCTCCAGTGTTAAGGATTTTAAGATAGGCCTTCGCTGATCACACGGCAAGAAGATAAATGTTGGATACACCGCTTGAATACGTTGTTTGATATCCCCCCCCCCTTTTTTTTTCCTCCCAAATCACAAATGTAAATAAGTAGATAATTCAAATTTTATAGCAATCATCTCTAAATAAATATAATCCATTTTAACTGAACAACAATCGTTGACCGAAAGCTTTGAAAAGTTTTTTTTTAGAAAATTGGGAGTTAGCCCAGCTGGAAATAGAGAACTGAAATTTAGCTCGTGATTACCAGATGATTGTGTGGGCCGCCAGCTAAAGATCTCCAACAAGCTTTGTTTTACAGGTCCGGATTGTTAGCCCGGAGTCAAATAATGGGAATCCCATTTCAGCTGCAGATCTTGGTCCACCCTGGTCAAACACAAACACAAATAGCCTATTTATAGCATATATATATATATATATATATATATATATATATATATATATATATATATATATATATATATATATACATATATATATATATAGATAGATAGATAGATAGATAGATAGATAGATAGATAGATAGATAGATAGATAGATAGATAGATAGATAGATAGATAGATAGATAGATAGATAGATAGATAGATAGATAGATAGATAGATAGATAGATAGATAGATAGATAGATAGATAGATAGATAGATATATGAATATATAGATACTAGCTGCATCCCGTGCTCCGCCACGGTAAATCTTTTTTAAATGTACCAACTTGTGAACAGAACAAAACTAAACACAACACAAACGAACGCAAAAAAAACAAACGAAAAAACAAACATAACACTCATAACATAAACACAATTTAAATGCAATAAAAAAGGCATATTGCTCACAGTCTAGCCCGTAGCGCCAAATCGCGCCCTTCCCGAGCGCCGCCGGACGCGTCTGACACAGTGAATGACTATAAAACAGAGGCGTAGCGACCCTTTCCGGCGCCAGGGGAATAACTTTCGATTTGACTCCCCCCCTCAAACTTACGATTTGCACCCCCTCTCCTCAAAATTTCAATTTCCACCACCCCCCCCTTTCCGCAAATTTTTTCCAACCCATTTTGGCGCCCCCTCAGGTCGGCAACCGGGGACATATGTCCCCCCCCCCCCACTCTACGCCTCTCCTATAAAACCCCCAGCAGTATTTAAAATATCCGTGTTTTACCTACCATATTATATCACTTTATCAATTCACGCATTTTTCCCCCAGTACTTTAAATTTTAAAAATTTACAATAGTTTCATAACTAAAACCATTGCGCACCCAATGAACGTGATGACGCGTCTATAATAGTGCTTAATAGTTGATTAAAAATTATAAGTAGTAGACATTACATTCAGTGGATAAAATAAATAAAAGATAGCCTTTTATCAATCAATTCTAATTATAATATTCCAACAATAATGTACTCTTACACGTCTGCATAATTTGTATTCACATTTTTAGATTGAGTTCAATTTATTTTTAAAATACCTCCCTTGGCATTATTACTAAACAGTTTAATTTGATTTTTCTACCGTACTGTTATTATGTTATTAAAATGTATCCACTTTTTCAAGGAATATTAACAAAAACTATATTTGACATTGATCCTTTTAATATGTTTTAGCAATGTGCGTGTATTTAATATTCTCTTTACGTTATGCAAAATTGTACAAACAGTGGAAATTATAAAATAGCTCTATGCCACTATATAAACAAACCCTACTCTATTAATTACAATAAGACACTGCGGTGCACTGAAAAGCACTGCGTGGTGCGAATGTTTACTTTTATGGTTCTAAAAGCTATAGCGATAACAGAAGGAAGGAAGGAAGGACTGACACACGCTCAGCCCGCTTATATTATAGACTAGCTGCATCCCGTGCTCCGCCACGGTAAATCTTTTTTACATGTACCAACTGGGGAACAGAACAAAACTAAACACAACACAAACGAACGAACGAAAAAAAAAACACAAAAGAAAAAACAAACACAACACTCATAACATAAACACAATTTAAATGCAATCATAAAGGCATATTGCTCACAGTCTAGCCCGTAGCGCCAAATCGCGCCCTTTCCGGTGATTTGCACTCCCCTCAAACTTTCGATTTGCACCCCTTCCCCCCCCCCCCCGCCCTAAAACTTTCGATTTCCACCACTCTCCCCCCCCCCCTCGAAATTTTTTCCAACCCACTTTGGCGCCCCCTAAGGTCGGCACCCGGGGACATATGCCCCCCACCCATCGCAACGCCTCTCCTATAAAACCCGAAAGATAGAATAATAATTAGAAAACAGTATAAATAATAGGCAGTATCTATAATATATACAATATTTCACTTTATCCATTCACGCATTTTTTTCCCAGTACTTTAAATTTTAAAAATTTACAATAGAGTTTCATAACTAAAACCATTGCGCACCTAATGAACGTGATGACGCGTCTATAATAGTGCTGAATAGTTGATTAAAAATTATAAGTAATAAACAGTAGGGCCTACACTCAGTGAATAAAATAAATAAAAGATTGCCTTTTCTCAATCCATGCTAATTATAATTTTCTAACAATTTCCTCTTACACATCCGAATAATTTGCATTCACATTTTGCTAATTATATTATTGCAACACTAATTCCTTCTATGACGAACGTATATTTGCATTCACATTTTTTATTAGCGTGAGTTTAATGTATTTTTAAATTACCTCCTTTGTCAAAATTAGAAAAGAGTTAAATTAATTCGATTTTTCTACCCTACTGTTATTATGTTATTAAAATGTATCCACTTTTTCTGATAGGCTAAACGAAAATGATATTTGACATTAATCTTTTTAATACGTTTTAGCAGTTTGCGTGTATTTAATATTTTCTTGACGTTATGCGAAAGAGTAAAAACCGTGACATTTATAAAATAGCTCTATGCCGCTATATAAACAAACCCTACTCAACTACTTATAATAAGACACTGCGGTGCACTGAAAAGCACAACATGGTGCGAATGATTACTTTTATAGTCCCAAAATCTATAGCGATGACGGACGGAAGGAAGGAAGGACAGACACAGCCCGCTTATATTATAGATATTGATATATAGATATGTATACAGCCAATGTAAGCGACGTATATAGGCTTCATAAAACATTTTTATATGTGTTTAAGAAATCAAAACAGCTATTACAAATTAATTAAAAGATTACTGTATATTATAATAATCGCCTACCAATTAATTTATTATTAGTTTTATAAAAATAACAAAAGGGGAACAACAGATAATTTGGCCAGTCACGTGCAGAGTTTCTTCCAGGCATCTCTTCGGGGGGGGGGGGGGGGGGGGGGGGGGGCGGCGCTCTGCCCCCCCCCCCTCTCCGAACGAAATGTGGAATTTATATAGAAAATATATACTTTATACTTTTAACAGTGACCGCCCCCCCCCCCCCCTTGGAAATTTCAGCCCCGAAAAAAGTCTGGAAGAAACACTGGTCACGTGAGCTGTGAGAGTGTGAGACGATGTGGACGCTAAAATGGCAGATAATACTTTTTTTTTTTTAGCAAATAACAATCAATTTATATCTATGGAAAGGTCTTTGCTTTTAATTTTTAGTGCATCTAAAAAGATTTGTTTATGTTTTATTTTCCAAAATAAATAAAATAAACCGGAAGTGATCTCCCCTAAACTTTCTCGAATATTCTAATATAACACTACGTGGGATGGCAACTCGGAATATAGACATGATTTTTGTTTACTTAAACTTTTAAAAATAGAATAGAATCTAGTAGAAACTGAATTGCGCACCAAGCAAACGCCAAAACAAAACGTGAATAATAGTGCACAATATTATTAGTACTTTATAAATTTACATGCGTTTTTTGAGAAATTGGAAATAGCGTAAATTACTACTTCCGGTCAACGGAAATTACTAAAAATTTGATAGAAGGTAGAGAATTAGATCTTTTACTTACATGTGAAATTTTATTTATCTATCTGTAATAGTACTCAAGTTATAGGCTTTTGAAAAATTCAAAGTAGAAAAAGTACCACTTCCGGTTATCGGAAATCGCTCAAAAGTTGATACGGATCTACGATTTTGATAAAATACTTATATATGAAATTTCATCAACCTAGCTGTAACGGTACTCAAGTTATCGTGTTTACACACAGACAGACACACACACACAGACAGACAGACATACGGACAAGATTGCAAAATTATGTTTTTCCGTATCAGTGAGGTGTAAAACGTCGAGATTTTTTTTTTTTTTTTGCACGATTACAAGACTTTCTCTATACTTCGTATATACGAGAAAGTAAAAAGCTCCCAACCAAGTTTACACAACCGTGAAAATGTTAGGCGAAAAATGATTGCGGTGTTGCATCCCCTTAACATGGTAAGTTGTTTGGCTATATCGAAAGAATAAAAAGGTCCATTGAAATTAAAAGATCATAATATGACTAATGAAAAAAATTATGTTTAAAAAAACAGTGCTGATAGAACATAAGAGTGAAAATGTTCGACGGTATCATTAAATAAAATTAAAAGGTCGGTTTTATAAAAACAATAAGCGCGGGTCAACGGGGTCAAACAGTAGAGCGCAGTCAGAAGTGAGCAGAGTTTCTTCCAGGTAAAAATTTTTACCGCCCCCCCCCCCCGAACGAAATGAAATTTATATAATTTATATAGAAAATATATACTTTTAACAGTGTCCGCCCCCCCCCCCGAAGATTTCTAGTGCGCCCCCCCCCCCGGAGAAAAAAGTCTGGAAGAAACACTGGAAGTGAGTCCGTGAATCTACCTGACACGGAAGGCAAAGTAAAAGCGGCTGAGCATAATGCTGCCACACAAGCCTTTTTATATAGTGGTTTATATATTATATATCTAAAGAAAATCATTTGTTTTCTACTTTTTATTGCTTTTGTTAGTAAAACGTTTATTATTATTATTATTATTATTATTATTATTATTATTATTATTATTATTATTATTATTATTATTATTATTATTATTATTATTATTATTATTTGTTTTAACATAGACATTTGAGCTAAATAATTTCACGTGTAATTTATGGCTAGAGATAGCTACACTGCTTTTCACTCATTTGTTTCATGGTCATAAATATTTTGTATTAATTAAAATTTAAAAAATCCTTCTGATTATTATTTAATACTACTACTACTACTACTACTACTACTACTACTACTACTACTACTACTACTACTAATAATAATAATAATAATAATAATAATAATAATCATCTCCTCCGCCCCCCCCCCGGAGAAAAAGTCTGAAAGAAACACTGCACATAAGTGAAGGAAGTAAAAGATTTATTATTAAGGCAGAATTGTCAATTATGAAGGAGACTTGCACCGCTGAAATTAAAATACTTTAAAAATTTTTACCGGGGGGGTGACACCAACTGCAAAATTTACAGATTAAAAAATAAGGGGGGGGGGGGTGACACCATGAGGTTGCCGCACCGGGTAACACCCGACCTAGCGACGCAACTGGATAGACTACTAGGAGAAATGGAAATGGACGCAGTTTCCAAAGTCGAAAAAAATGGGACTGGATGCGACACGTCCTATGAATGAATCCAGATGATATCGCAGGAATGGCGCTAAACTGATCGGCTCATGGAAAAAGAAAGCAGGGAAGGTAAATATAGACGTGTATATTATATATATATATATATATATATATATATATATATATATATATATATATATATATATATATATATATATATATATATATATATATATATATATATATATATATATATATATATATATATATACTTTTTTCTTCGGGGGGGGGGGGGGAATGACATCATGTGGTGTCATGCTGGGTGACACCATGACTTGTCGTACTGGGTGACACCCGACCTAGCGACGCCATTAGGGATCATCCATAAATGATGTCACGCTTTTTTGTCGATTTTTACCTCCCCTCCGTCACACAGCGTCACAAAAAGCCAGACCCCCCCCCCCCTAATGACGTCGACACTCGGCCTACAACCCCCCCCCCCCCCAAAAAAAATTGCAGTTGCATTTCTTAAAACATCGATCTTTTTCCAAAATCTTGTCTTAACTGTCAACGTAGCGTATTTTAATCAATTCCATATTACAATTTATTAAAACAGTTTTCTAAAACGCGAAATAACGGCTAAAACTCGATTTTTAACATTGCTTTTTTTATAATGCAAAAGTGTGACGTCACACCATCTGAACCCCCCCCCCCCCTCCCCTTCATCACATGCCGTCACAAAACTAAGGATCCCTGTTCTCCTTCCCCCTCTACGAGTGTGACGTCATTTATGGAGACCCCCCTTAGGAGGACACACACACCAAGATGATTTGATGCCGGCCAAAAAAAACAAAACACATTATAAGGGGAGTTGACACCAACCAATAGAAAAGGGTGCAAAATTTTACAGAGAAAACAACGTTTGACTAGCTGAATATAATTAACACACCACCCACTGAAAGCGGATTTGGGTAACTACGTTGAGAAATTGAAACTTGTCACAATAGGTAAATCGCTGTCTCAAACTTTCGATTTGCACCTCTAAAAAGACCATTTAACACTCGAATTAATCACTTAATTAAGTGGAATTATCATTTTTCTCTGTATATTTTGCTATTTTTTTGCCTTAGTGTCATCCCCCTACACGCAGTGGCGTAGCGAGGTCGGGTATCACCCGGTGTGGCACTTAATGGTGTCACCCCCCCCCCCCCAGAGGCGTAGCGACCCTTCCCGGGGACAAACTTTCAATTTTTGATTTATACCCCCCTCAAACTTACGATTTACACCCCCCCCCCCCTCAAACTTTCGATTTGCACTGCCCCTCAAACTTTCGATTTGCACCCCTCCCCCCTCAAACTTTCGATTTGCACCTCTTAAAATACTATTTAACACTCGAATTAATCACTTAATTAAGTGGAATTATCATTTTTCTCTATATATTTTGCTATTTTTTGCCTTGGTGTCACCCCCTAGCTACGCCTCTGCCTACATGGTGTCACCCGGTGCGGTCCGCACACTCCCCTCCCCCCCCCCCCCTTTCGCCACGCTACTGGCGGGGGAGGTGGTCAGACACTACATAAAATATGTATTTCGTGTTTGTGTGTGTGGGGGGGGGGGGACTTCGAAGAGATGCCTGAAAGAAACTCAACCTCTTCAACTTTTCGTTGGTGGGCGCATGACACACTGAGTTACCGCACTGTGACAAAACGAACCAATTTGCTTTTTAGTCAACTTACTTTTATTATTATTTATGCCAATAACATTTCAATTGATTATCGTTGATTATTTTTAATGCAAGCCTAGGCCTGTTTTTAAATTTGTTAGCCTATAAATAATAATATTAGCTAACTATTAAATTAAATGTTTTTGTTGTATTGAGGGCGACGATGGGTAAGGCATATGTAACTAATACTAATAGACTAGATCTAGATCACAATCTATAATGACAAGAATCTAGACTAGAGTATATCTTAATGACAATGATGTTCCTATCTATGACACTGCACACTGGCTTAAGTTCATACTAAAGGCCGACAATAGCCAAAGTAGGCCTACATAATATAAATAAAGTGATAAGCGTTTGATTTTGACTTAGTTTTTACTAGACTTATATTTAGATCTGGATTCTCTATGTCTAAAATCGTACCTCAAAGCTTTTGCTACTAAAAAAATTAAAGTTATTTTCATTGTCGGCGTAATAAACTACAAATTATGGGCCTAAGCAGATATTATTTTTATAACTAATCAGTATAGTTTCCATCAACCAATCGAATCGCGCAGTGTATCGGTACAGCCCAGCTTGACGCATTCTCGAAGGCTAAAAAAAAAGATAAAGTAGGTCAACATACATCCTATGAATGAAATAGTCCTTGGAGTATGCATTGATTTGTCAACTTTTGTTGGATCTGACATATTCTTATTTATCTTGTATTTAAAATGTAGCTGATATGTATCAAAATTATAGTGACTTATTTTTCACTTAAAATAAACACTTTGTTGCGAAGTCACATAGATCTATTCACAGTTATCTCGGAGAGTTTGGCAGCCATGTTTGATTTAAGACGGCTTCATCGCCATTATGAAATGGCAAAAATTATCGAATTTTCAGCAAACGCTTAAAACCTGTAGATTCTAGGAGACAGGTAAGACCTTCAAAAATTAGATAAATTACAAATGAACACGTCTACACTGGATTTGCATGGGATAATCTTAGTGCGAACTGGAATTTTTGAATAGTAGTAGCTTAATTTTGCGCGTCTTCTTGAAAAAGAATTTTCAACCCTGGTTCACCGCTGGAAACAACAATAAAACAGCAATGCCTACTTCGTTGAAGGGGTAGAATTATAAATATTAGAAGATTTTGGTGTGTAAATAATTGTGTTAGAGGTGTAGCCCTACCCAAAGTACACATTTTATTCAATAACATGTCGCTTCTTTACACATGCCGCCTCTTAGTGATTTTTTTTTGCTCAAGAAATATCAAAACAACTTGATTTTTTTCATAATAAAAAACAAAATGTTGGCAAATTATCTGATTTTTTTGTGTAGATCCTCTTACTCCTGAATAGTCTTAACTATGTTCTTACATAAAGCACACAAATAATATTACTGTGATTGCATTTTGTAGGCCTATCTTAATTTTTAAAAATATTTTCAAGACTTAGATCTAGAATCTAGAGAATCTCTAGACTAGAGATTGTAATCTAGAGTAGAGTCTAAGTCTAGATCTAGAATCTAGACTAGACTCTACATCTAGATCTAGCTAGCTAGACTAGAACATAGATTCTAGACTCTAGAATTATTCTAGCATATAGATTAATAATACGTTCTGGTTAGGTCGACTTAGGACTTAGATCTAGTTTGTTATAGTCTAGAATCTAGATTCTCTATTCCTAAATCTAGGATCTATCTCACAAGTTTCAAACCAATACTTATAGTTCTAGATTGAGAAATCTAGTTACGTAGTGGGGTGTCCGGTGTTGCATGGGATTTTAAACTTCTTATAAATTAAACTACATTTGTCAGGGGCCGAACCTTTTGTTTGATATTAATTTAACTTGATTATAAATACCGTTGTCCGATAATAGACTCCTTCCATAAAATAGGTGTGTTGGGTTGTTAGTAGTATTGTAATCTCGACTAATTTTATGATTAGAAATTAGGGCTAGGCGTATTGTAGGACCAGGGTTGGGGTTAGTGTTAGGGACAGGGTTAGCATTGACATTAACCAGCCATGTATGTATAAACTACCAATAACTTAACACCCTTTTTTTTTAAAGAGAATTCATTATCGGACAAGGGTGTAAAAATTCTCCCTTAATTTCTTTATCAAAGTAAATCAGTAGCTCAGAAAATGTTATTACAACTGTGTTTAACTAAGCTAATTGTTAGGAAGTGAGATGATGAGACTGGGTTCGACGCTTGAAGGACAACTTGACTTTATATAAACAATGATTGATGATACAATAAGAATCGCTTTACAAGACCACAATTAATTCCCTCCATAGTTTATTGCAGTTACACGAAACATATCCACAACGACAAATGAATAATACATCTGCTCACTATCACAACAGGACGAAGACTGATTAAACTATTTTCCAAACAACAAAACCTACTCTCACATGTCATATCCTTCTGTGCCTCAGAATCTTCTATTAATATAAAACATTGCACAACACACATACTCTCATACCCATACAGTACACTAAAATACCGTTCACAACACTAATGTTAAAGATTTTTTTCAGAAATTTTGCATGTGTTAAAATTAGTGATGGGTCAAATCTAGTTTCAACTGGTTTTTAAAGATTCACACCCACACCTGTGGTAGCAATTGGTGCTAGTAAGATGATACAATTTTGTGATTACTTTTTAAATGAAATATCACTGACTTGAGCTAATATATCTATTCTCACAAATGTTATTTTTGTGTTAAATGTGCAAATTGTGCTGTTTTCAAATGTGTTATTTTTTTAATTTGTAAATCATTTCTTTTTATTATGTTTGCTTCATTAGTAAAATAAACCTTAATATTTATTTTTCAGGATTGGCAATGTGTTTCTGGTTGAAATAATTTATTCCTGTATAACTTCGCAAAGTTTTTGACCGATATATTTATTAAAATGGTTAAAGAAAGTGATTCAAATGTAGAGGTAAATTCTACATACTTGGATTGGATTTTAGAAGCCGTTCATAAAATAAAACACCAGAAACAGCGACCCAATAAAGAGAGAATTATAAATGCCATAAGACAAAATCATCAAGTTACAGAAGATTCTATTGTTGAACAACTAGAATTATCTGTACAAAGTGGAAAACTTTTGAGAGTAGAAAACAACAATGATTATACTTACAAAGACCCTGCTTTAATTTCTCAAGGTAAATCATTACCTCCAAGTAAATCAGCATCTCCAGGTAAATCAATGTCTCCTGGTAAACCGCTGTCTCAGGGTAAATCAAAGCAATCAGACAGCAAAGATGACTTAATGAAACTTGTTGTTCAGTGTTTAAAACAGTCTCATGATCCTAAGGGTCTCATGCTAAGATCCATTGAAAAATATGTCAATTCTAAATTAAAGAATAAGGATGAAGGGAAGCTAATCAGCAACCTGCGTACATTCATACGTAGAGCTGTACAGCAAGGTCAACTTAAACAGGTTGGCAAAATGATAAAGTTACCTACTACAGAAGATAGAAAAGGCAACAATCAGCCCTCTCTTGGTCTTGGTGACAGTAATGTGGAAATAGTTTTACCATTTGAAAGGAATAGGGTAATTATACATTTCTCATTTTTAGTGTATTTATTTACTTCATTTTTCAAGTGAAATTTTACCCTTTCACATTTAACATCAGTTACTATAAAGTATCAGCTGGGATTTTGTTGTAGTTTTTTTTTTTTTTTTGGACATATTATTACCTAGACAAAATTGTCCAATTTAGCCTTGATCATGCAAGTGAAACTTTCTCGAAAATTTCAGAAAGGGGGAAGGTTTAAACTAAAAATGCAGATTCTCTAAATAACATCTTTTGTTCAGTATTTTAATTGCTTTTTTATTGCATGATTGGCAATGCATGAAGCAAACCAGCTGGCTTCTTTTTCTTTATTGGCAGAGATGACCTTAATAAACATTCTTTTTTCTAGAAAAAGGCAACACCGCTAGTTTTGTGTAGTTTTTGCTTGGAAGGTGCAGATTCCAATAGAGAAGGAAAATGGGAAGATCTTATTTCTTGTGCTGATTGTGGTAATAGTGGTAAGTTGTTCAGAACTTTATTCTTGCATTGAACATTTTACCCATTTCACCCCATATAATTATTTATTGTAAGTGTGTTTGTATTTCATTGCTCTTTTCAAAAACAACCTTAGTGTTTTTTTGTGAATGAAGATGTTGTGTGTGTATACACACACTCGTAAGCCAATATAAAATATTTGTATATAAATATTATCAGTAACATATTATGTATTGCTATCCAAGATAAGTAGACTTAGATTTCACTTTATTTCATTTTGCAATTTTCTGGTTAGCTTATTGTGTAATCTGTTATTCCATGCACCTGTTAAAAATTATAAAATCTTTAACAATGTGTATAAGCTCTACCTATAACCAATACCTCTCACAAAATTAATTTTATTGATCTTCAATGATTTAAATAAATAATTTATTATTATATTATAATTTTTTGTCATATTTGTTAAGGCCACCCATCATGCTTAAAGTTTTCTGAAGAGTTGACTGCTAAAGTTCGTAAACTGAGATGGCAATGTATCAATTGTAAAAAATGCTCGTTTTGTGGAAAATCTGGAAAAGAGGTTTGTTTGAAAAAACTTTGTTTAATCTCATCAGACTCTAAAATTTAAAAACACTTTAGTATTTGTATTTGATAAAGCCTAAAAGAACTTTTTAAAATTGATCAGGATGACATGCTGTTTTGTGATTTCTGTGATCGTGGCTTCCACATGTCATGCTGTGATCCGCCCATTTCTAAACCACCAAAAGGTTAGTTGTCTGAATTTATTTATTTGCCTTAAATTAAGAAAACTAAAAGTGTCTAGATAGCTTAATTAATGTTGAAGAAGCATTACAAGTTCCAACCACTATCTAAAAATAAGGTGCAGTTCTTTTAGAATATGGTTCACTGATCATAAATAAATGTAGCATGCGTAACAGGGCTAATTGTTATTGTTAAGACAAAAGTTAGGTGATTATTTCCATTATGCTTACTTTGTATGTAAAATTACGGGCATTATTAAATGTGTATCAATAACTGAAAATGTTTTTGGTTTGGCAGCCCTGCTTAGTGAATTACTTTTTTGTCAAAATAAAAAAATAATTAAGCAGGGCAATGGAGGAGAAGCTGTTAAATTAGCCAAACCTGATGTCAGGTTTATCTACGTTACTAGGGTTAAGAAATGAAATTTCACTGATACAAGTCTTCTTATTAGGATTGTTTTTATTTCGTTAAGTTATTAGCATGCTTCTCAGAGACGTGTAGTTTTTTCATTTTTAATGTTTTAAAGAAATTTTTTTATATCATAGTAATGTAAATGCAAACTACACTATTTTTATTATAGCTTAAGAAAATATTTTCTTGTTTCAAAACATAATTTTTCAGTTGAACTTTCACCACTGCTTTTATATAAATCACAAACCATTTTTCTTACCTCATTTTGTGATTTCTATAGGTGACTGGAAATGTAATCTTTGTGATCCAGAACGTGGAAATAAAAAAGGAAAGCAATTTCTGGAAGCAGCTATGAAATATACATTAAAAATTAAGTCACAAATACATGCTACCTCCAAACAGAAGCTTAAAAAAGCCAGGTAACTATTAACGTTAAAAAAATAAATACATTTTATGTGTTTGATGTGTAGCTAAGCATTGTTGTAATGTTATAAATTAGAATATTCTTGAAAATATACATTACTAGTCTGTATACATGTGGTAAAAGGATGTTACTTCATGTTTCGTATGCTATTAATTAGTGGTAGCTTATTCAAATCATAACTTCTTATTTGCCATTTATGAAAAAAATGCCTCTTGCATATAGAACACTTAAAGCAATGTAGGTGTCCATGTTAAATTCTGTTGGTTATAGAGCCTCAAAAAACTGGAGATCAACTTTAAGTATGAGACTAGTCAGAATATGCTAGACAACAGCTTGTAATTTCAATGCATTTAAACAGTTGCACAAATCTAGAATAGCACCATAAGTGTAAATCTGCATACGTGTTTAAAATCTCCCTATCAGCTTAAATATTGGCTCCATGACTAATTATTTTTGCCCTTACACCCCGACATTTTTATTTTGTTTTCATCAGGTTATTCCAGGCTGCAAAACAGAATAAGATGAGAAGCAGCAACAAAAAAAAGAAGAGAAAGTCAGAAAGTGCTGATGAAGATAGTAGTGAAGATAATGAAACAATGAAAACAGATCTACTTTCCCCTAGTGAGTTTACACTCAATCAGGGGACTTTAGAAGCACTTAGTGTTCTGCCTGAAACCAAACATTTGGTTGATGGCCTTTCTCACTTTTTCACCCCCTCAAACAAGCGCTCATCACGTGTGTCCCTTTGTGCAATTCAACCTCCCCTTATTGGCATGGGTGAGGAAATAGTGAAAAAAAAATCAAAAAACAAATTAACTAATAGAAAAGATGTTAAGAAATCACGGAATTCTCAGCGCAGCACTCAAAAAACAGCTTGTAGGCTTATCAAACGTTCTAAATTAGTACATGCTTCAAGGGTGAGAAAGAAGAGTGGGGCACCACCACTTAGTGGCCAATTGCGGGGACTATTTGATGGTCTCTCTCAGTTTTTCAATGCAACAGGTGAGCGCAAGAGGACATTACCGGTGTATAATTGTAAAAAAGAAACTAGTTTGTCTAGCTCTAGTGCGAGCTTTCCACTATCCTCTTGTACTCAACACAGCTGTGATAGTAAGGGTTTGAATGTGTGTATAAGTGACAGGCAGGGATCTGAGTCTATTCTTTCATCATCGCGGCGTCAACTCTCCTGGTGGGATGAGATGAACCACCTCATGCAGATGACATTACAGGAGTTTCGACATTATGGGTCCCAACTTTTGGATGGTCATAATAGATGCTGGGCTGGTCGAAGGACGTGTATAGCTCAAGGCAGGGGGAATAACAGCCATTTGTTTAGGGGTAAGCTCTCGTCTCCCCTCCCAATCATCTGTAAGTGTGAGAATCAGTGAGTGACAAAACGTGTCCAGATTTTGTTAGCAGTAAATTTTATGTAGTGCACCAAAATGTCCTCTGTAGCTCCTGTTGTGTTGAATAGTCCATCCAGCAGATGGCTTTTTATTTATTTTCTATAAACTAAAATTGCTACTAACCAACTACATTTAACAATATTTTATATTAAATAATATTTTTTGGATAAAAATAGTATTGCTAATAAAATAAACATTGTCATTGTAAAACTAACTTAATATTAGATATATTTTCAATAAATTAGGTTGTCATTCTATGTGAAGACCCATTTGGTATAACTGAGTGTGAGAGTTCTGTCCAGTTGTAGCATTTGTTTTTGTTTCATGTACATTAAATAATGGCAGAACTGGTTGTGTGGTATTAACCTTTCTGTAAAACAGCCTTTTCTTACATTAACATTTTTCAGATACTATACGTACAAAAGCAGGAATGGTTTTACCATCATATGTGACAGAAGAGGATGTGGCTTTATTTAAACAAGCTCAAGAACAGTCACAGAAGGAATTGGATAAGGTAACATATCTAGCTTATTTTTCTCTAGCAACTTAGACACATTAAAGTGTTTGGTAAAAAGTGTAAAGATCAGTGTGTTACTTGTTGTGATTTTTAAATTTGAAGTATTAGTACTAGTCATTCAAGAAAAAATGTTTGTAAATGCAATTGTCTTACAGCAATGTACTCAAGAAGCTAATGGCCTAGAATGCAAAGTAGAAACTGGTCGTTACCCTCCTTGTATTGAGATGGGTCAGTACGAGATAGAAACTTGGTATTCGTCACCTTACCCACAGGAATATGCCAGGTAAGAGATACGAAATTAGTTTAGTCAACTTAAGATGTATTTTGTTAATGGTTTCCATTAGGTAGCTTGACCTACTTTTTTTACCATCATCATGATAATGATGACTGCCGAAAACGACGATACAGTGATTCCGTTTCTTTAACGTTTCATGGTGATTTCAGAAATATACTAAAAATCATTATTTTTGCATATTATTCAACGATACCGGTCTAGTTTTAACAATGGATGATTAGTGTGATGCAAACTTGCCATTTGTACATTTTTTTGGTCTAATCGCTGAGAATATCGAGCAGAACATAATAAAAGTAAGCAAAACGTGAATTGCTATATTTAATATTGTTCTAACCGTACTGAAAATATATTCTAAACTATAGAAAATTATAACTTGCTTTCTAACTAAACTAATGTCATTAATGTTTTTAAAATCATGCAGGGTAAAAAACAAAACCTATAAAAAAATAACTTGATCGAGACAACAGCTAACTAAGTCCGCCCATTTTGCCCGCCATGTATTTGCATGAGGAGAAATCTTGCAGGCGACACATTTCTGCTGAACGGTCAATCGCATCATAACAACACTCCTTAAAACCCACCGATTCACTGAAAATCAGTCATATCATCCTAGCCATTTAAAAACAAACGCCTTTTTTCACAAGTCATTTTCTAGGCTAACGATTAAATTTGATAAATAAAATTGGTATGAAATTAAAAGTAAATAAATGTAGTTTTTAATTGTTGTCATCTTGAACAATAATGAAGTTTAAAATCTTAGGCGACACCCTACCATTAGGTAAGTTTAAAGTTTAATTTGTTATAATTTATATTGTTCTATTTGCAGCTTACCAAAACTTTATATCTGTGAATATTGTCTAAAATACATGAAGAGCCGAAATGGACTTCATAGACATATTGTAAGTACAAAATGTGCATACATTTAATCTTAATATATTACATTTTTACTTTCTTGTGTACGAAGTATAAAGGAATTGCCTAAAGTAAAAATTGAGATTTTAATAAATTGCGCTGAGTAAAAAAAGACCACCTGGTTTTTTTTTTTTGCAATTTTGTTTGTGTCTGTGAACACATTACACAGGGTACTATTATATTATGTTGAAGACATTTCTTCTACTAGTATTATGCTGGAAGTGGTACTTATTCTACTTCCTGTTTCTCAAAAGCCAATCATTTGAGGACCGTTTAATTGAGGTAGACGAAATTGAACATATAAGTATTACGTTGTATATGCAGATAGCAAATTTAAACACTTTCCTGTAACTGCAAGTGGTATTTTATTCTATTTCGGTGGTAACTTAGTGCTGTTTGATTTTGGTAAAAGAAATTTCATGTATGTGTCTAAGATGTTATACTGAATTACTCTCAATTTTGAGTGACCTCAGATATACGGATGTTGTACTTTATTTCTGGTTTCTTAGTGTTAACATAAGTACAGTTTCAGGAAAATTGCATACATAGGTATCATATATTATTCTGTGGTTTCAAATTTTGAGTGATTTCTGGTGAACGAAATTACTTTATACTGTTTCTGCTTTCTCAGAAAACGTAAGAACTTATTTACGTTGATTCCTCTGTTTACAGTCTGTCATGGATGGGAATTTGCGAGCAAAATTTTATACAACTTCTACCAGACCGATTTCTTTCAAACTTCTCTTGTAGGCTAAGACTCGATAACAATGTATAAATTGTATTGAAACATAAAATGTTCTTAATTAGATGTTTAATGAACTTTTTAAAAATGAATCGTTTCCTTTTTAAAGCTCTAATTTTATACACTCATCGTTTTTATTCATTTGGTGCACAATTCTTTTTTCAATGCGATAATACTCTATTTTAAAAAATGTAATATACTTGAAAGTTTAGGAGAGATACTCCTGCTTTATTTATTCTTAGAACATACTTTTAAAGTAAGAAATTTGCATTGTCTTTGTAATGAGTATTTGAAAAAATAATTAACTAAATTAAAGTAACTGGTACATTGTTTAAGTTTTGTAAATGTTAAAAATGTAACCATAGGTCAAAATTCAATGTTTGTGGTAGGTAAGTTAAAAGAAATAATGTGTTTTTTATATTATTATTTTAAGGAAACACTGTTACTTGCACCTCAGCCAATGTTTAGTTGTGTATTACATATTAACCAAGGATGATTTATAAATCTTGTCTATTTCTAGGAAAAATGTCAACTAAGACATCCACCAGCAGATGAAATCTACCGTTGTGGTGAATTATCTGTATTTGAAGTGGATGGACAATCCAGCAAACTCTACTGCCAAAATCTTTGTCTGCTTGCCAAATTGTTTTTGGATCACAAAACTTTGTATTATGATGTTGAGCCTTTTTTGTTTTATGTGTTAACTGTCAATGATGAATATGGTTCTCACATTGTTGGTTATTTCTCAAAGGTAAGTCTAATAATTGTAATCTATTTTTTAAAAGTCTTATTCTTCTTTACCTTTTTTTCAACTCACAGTGGAGCATAGGTCATTTACACCATCCTTCCATGCTTTTCTGTATTTTTTCATGGCAACTAATGCCAAAAAAAAGGTAAAAGTCTGTAGTTAGGCTTCCTTCTAGGTTTGACTGATCTGCCTAATAGTTCCTTTTACAGGACCTCCTATCTCTGTTTACAATGCTGTAAAAGTTTTTCTAGCACTATTTTTTGCTCTGATGTATTGCATTACTAATCCAAAGCAGAAACCTTACAAACAAGTAGTTTTTATCTCCTAGAGAGCTTGTTTCCCACAGCTAATGAGTTTTATCTGCCTGGGGGTTCAAACCCTGGGCCTTTGGTTTAGTGATCATACATTGCTAAGATTTAGCAGTAATGCATATCCTTTTTTTAACAGCAAGAATTATTTTTCAATTTGTTATTTGGAAATTCTTTGTTATATGTAATAATTTTAATTACATTCTTCAGGAAAAACACTGTCAACAAAAGTACAATGTGTCATGTATAATGACAATGCCACAGTATATGCGCAAAGGCTATGGGCGTCTACTCATAGATTTCAGTATGTTCCCCTTTTTTAAAACTATTTAATAAAACAATTTTCTTATTATAGTTTTTGATCTGTGTGATTAAATGAATACAATTTTGTTTTTTGTTGTTAGGTTACTTGTTGTCTAGACGTGAAGAATGTTTTGGATCACCAGAGAAACCTCTATCAGCTCTTGGTGCTGTCAGTTACAAAGCTTACTGGCGCAGTGTCTTATTAGAACAGTTTAAACAATCTCAAACAAAAATCACAATTAAAAGTAAGATTAAAAAAAAATACAGGCTACTGATCTTGCAGAAACCATTTAGAACATTTCCTTTGTAGTTTTGTTTTACATAACATTAATGGTTATCAGAAAACAAAGAAAACATTTATAATGTTACTACAAAATTAAGCACCCAGATCATCTTGTTTATATAAAAAATTGTTACATTTTACTTTGCAGGTATCAGTGAAAGAACAGGAATTTGCCCCTTAGATGTTTTGCAGACATTGAAAGATCTAAAATTCTTAAAGCAACAAGGTGAAAAGTAAGTAAAATGGTTCTTTTTGTAATTTTTTTTAATACAATTCACTGTAACTTAGTAAAAAAATAATTCTTTGGTTCAGAAATATAAGTTTGCTTTTTTTTTTGAATGGAAATGGTCAAACTATATTTTCTTCAGACTTAATTCAGTCTGAAGTTTTTCCACCAATTCCATTTTTCTTCTTTTTATTTAACAATTTTTTTTTTACCAGTTTTATGTTAACATATTGCCATAGGTGTCTATGCTCTTTCTAAATTGTGTGTGAAAATAGAACATGACCATACATTTATTTTCATCACATTTACATATTACTGGTTTTTATGAAGCTCAGGAACACTGTTTCATCATAGTTTTGAAAAATATAACATTCCTAGTTTTTATTATACATTTCAAACAACTTCACAAAAAGTTATATTATTGATTTTAAGCAAAAAAACATTTTCTCTTATGTAGACCTGTGATAGCAGTGGACCATTCCATGGTAGAGGCCTATGTTGAGAAAGTAAAGGCTAAACCACATTTAACTTTAGATGAAGACAGCTTGCACTGGACACCTATCATTAGCAAGTCTTTTTTGACAGAGGAGGAGGAAGAGGCTGACAAACAGGTGAGTCTATTGAGTGATTTTTATTTCTATTATTCTTGTTAGAACTGACTCAATGAGGATCCCCTTAATCCAACAGGTTATACCCACCTGTTACTCTTTTCAATGCAATAATGGAATAATACATCCCTGATAGTTTCCCCTTAAATCACATTTTAAAAAAAAAATCCCTGGTATTTGTGAACAATTGAAGGAAGGGAATGAGCTACCAGAATTTATACATTCCTTAAAATTTGCATTTGAATTCTTAAACTATTCTAAAATAATTTATCAGTCAAATATTTATAGTCAAATTAAAAAAAAATGGTGATTGAAAAATATTTTTGTCTTTTGTTCTTGTTGTAACAGCAATGTTATATCCATTTCTGAAACCTCATCCAATTCTGTGTGCCTTGGTATTTTAAAAATTATATTAATGTTGATGTACCTAAAAATAATTTATCAAAAAGTGCATGCTATGAAAATTTTATAACGAGGATGTAAGAGTTTTTGGAATGAATAACATAATTTAAAGAAACAAATAGATAATTTTAACCTGACGTTCATAGAAGTCATTTTAAAAAGTTCTACTATATGTGTTATTAAAGAATATATTTTGTAGGTTTATTTTGAATATCAAGTATAAACTGTAGACTATTTTGAAATTGCCACTTTAAAAAGTGGTAATTAAGTTGGACATTGTTTTGTATTTTTTCCCTTAAAATTGTACATCTCTTTATTCTTCACTATTGAATTGTGTGGACATAACTGTTTGGTTTTATGTTGCATGAATTCAGTAAATATTGTGGCAAATTACCATTAATCAATATTAGAAACCCATTTGATATTTTAACAATTTCATAGCATACTTTTAGAAATTATGCAACAAGTGGTGGTATTTAGAGTAAGTATTACAATGATTTTTTTGTAAAATTTGTTGTGTAATGTACTGTTGCACTGCTTGATAAAGGTATTTGTGTCAGCAAGATATGGCAATCATTGTTTGATTGTATTTGTTGTAGTTGGTTGAGATGCGCCATGTGGTTGAGAGTATAGTGACAGAACGTAAGAAAATATCAGAAGAGCTGAAAAAAACTCCAATAAAAGATGAAGCCAAGATAGCTTCACTGTGTTCCCCTAGCACACCTGAAGAAGATCAGACTGATAAGGTAACAATATTTCCTAGTCCACCATTTTGGTAGAATTCTTCCACCACTATTTTTATATCTGATAGTCCTGACAGAATTTTAACCCTTACAGCCAAGACATTCTTTTAGCTCCCTATTCCCTCTGCCAGCATGTTATTTACAGTTTGTCTCCCTCATGTCTGGAGATTATTTTGCTGTACAGACAAATCTCATAGAGTTAAAATGTATGAGTTTTGTTTGGAACAACTGATGTTGGCATGTATAGAATTATTACAGTGAAATTGAATAAAGATTTTGAAAAAGTAACTCGTGAATGTGCTAACAGTATTAATTAAACACAAATATTTTATCATGATCTGCATCCAGAGTCGATGTCAGATGTTTAGAATAGGTATGTTGTCCAATTTACGTTTGAAATATTTACACCTAGATTTTGAGGTCTTGTTTAGGGTATTAATGTCTGGTTAACTAATATGTACTGTGAAGAGGGAAGGAAATTTAAAAAAAATACTCTCTCAGGACTGTAAGGGTTAAATATTCCAGAACTTTTTTTAAAACCATTTAATCCTACCATGTAATGTATCTAAAGTACAATACTGTAATATAAATAAGTTTCTTTATTTTATATGTCTATAAAGATTTAATTTTTTTTTTAAATTAACAACACACAAATAAATTAAAAATAGAGAAAAAATAGAAACTATAATAGTCCAATATTTCATGTCAAAAATAAAACTGCAGTCTGTAAAATGTACTTGTTTGGCGCATTTTACATTTTTACAGACACAGAAATATTCAAATAGTATAAATTATATTTCTCTTATGGATTCAAATAGAAAGAAATAAGTGTTCCAATCATTTCTATTATCTAATAAGCTACTGTTTTTCTGGATACAAGGGTTTGTGACTAAAATGTGTTATGCAATACAATGTCAAACGCTACCCATTTCTTTTATCTGCATCAAAGCCTGTGTATATTTTAATAAATTCAAGATAAAATAATCTTGAATAGAGATTCTCATATTAAAATAATTTTGTTCTATGATTAATAGCTACTCATAAATACCTACACCTTTTTCAAAATATAGGATAACAATTAGAAAATCTAGTATCTAAAAAGGCCTGTTTAAGAAATAGTTCCATTAAAGAAAAATGTTTCTAGTTTGTCAAGAAATAAAACATTCACAAAATATTTATTAAGCCATAATGTCATTAAGCAAAAAAATCTTTAAAAACTCTTTAAATGTTGCATATAATGTCTTGAAATTTTTAAAGATTTTGTGTTGTTACATATGCATGCAAATTGTGTGTGTATATTTATATATAATTTTTCATTATATGCACTTTTTTGGAAACACATAAAATAAAATTCTATCAAATATCAATGCATCTATCAACCTATTTAAAAATGTATTTTTTCAGTGGCCAAGAAGATTTGGACGTAAGAGATTTCCAAGCATGACTTGGGGAAACTCAGCTTTAAAAAGATTTAAAAATGATGGTATGTTGTGTGAATATATTTTTTTGATAATTTTCTTTTTTTTTTTTAAATGACCCAATCCCAAAATAGAAAATCTTTGCCTTAACCTTCACCAGAATACATACACTTTAATTATAGGTTTTTAAATATTGACAGGAAATCACTGCCTATATAGAAGTCTGCTAAACTTTTTTTCCCCAGGAGATCCTAAGTGTCCATTTGAATTTGAAGCTGATGAAGACATGCCTCCCCCACCTCAACTTCGTATGGAAAAATCTCCTGCCAGGACATCATCCCCTCTAAGTCCCATAAGCCCGTCACCTTTCCGCCCCAGCTTTGACTCTCCTGTTAAAACTCCAGATAAAAAATGGCCAAGAAAAGCAGAAGAAGTTGTGAGAAAAGTTCAAGGGAAAAAGAAAATGAGGCGCAAACCAGGAAGACCACCCAAAATGGATGGTGTTTCTTCTGTGCAAAAGATAAAGAATAAGTTAGGCCGTAAGCCAGGTCGACCTTCATTGAAGGACAACAGGAAAGAAAGGCCATTGAGTAAACAGGGTCGACCATTCAAACGAAAACCAGGAAGACCTCCTAAAAAAGCAGATGAAATGGAAGATTCAGTTGTCAAGAATAGTGAAGATGATGTTAAAAATAACAAAGTGCCTGGCAGAAAACCAGGAAGACCTCGCAAGGTAGGTTGAACTTACATATTCAGGGTCATCCAAATTAATGTATGAAATAAATTAAAATCAAGAAAATCTAATGTTTGTTACAAATTGGTAATGAAGAATGGAGTTTGTAATTTGTAACAAAATCTACTGAAACGAACCAGAATTAGGCTATCAAGCTAAGATAGATTTTTTTGTTGTGTAAATTGTGTGGTCTTACTCAAAAGCTCACTATTATTCCTGATTGATTTCTACTCCTATTTTATTTGTCTCGTTTTTTTTTACACATTACATTTATAATTTGAGACAATTTTTAAATAGTAAATAGTTTTAAAAAACGAGATTTTTTTGACAATCTGAACAGTGCAAAATTGGACTACAAACTATAAATAAGTGATAAAAAATAACATTAGCCTATTTCATCCACAGAACATGACAAAATCAAGTGGTCAAGCGGAAGAAGAGGCTGCTAGTCACAATGAAAGTGATGAAGAGGTGGAAGAAAATAAAAAAGAAGAAACATTAAGCCAAGATAATGACTTCTTGCCGAGCCATTCTACGGTCACTACAAGTCCGAAAAGCAACAAAGTTATTGATGAGTATATTGATTCATCGTCTACTAGTGACAGCAGTGATTCATCCAATTCTGACACTTCAGACTCGGATGATGACGATGATGATGACGACGATGATAATGATGGCGATAATGATGACTCAGAAGATGAAGAAAAGACTAAACCAAAGGTTGTTGAAAGTGGGAAACCAATCGAAAACAATAATAGCATCACCGAAATGACCAGTAAAGTTAGGCGGTTGTCAGCATCATCATCTGATGATAGCGATGCCATTCCCAGGGTGAGTGCTGTCATAAGGCACAGTGTTGAGAAACTGAGTGATGATGACAGTGGTCATGAAAGGAGGGTCACAACACAAATGTTCTCTGATAGTGACAGCCAAGACCAAGCTCAGGCCACTGTAGAAAAGAAAGAGGAGCCTGCAAAGGAGGAGGAAAAATCCCCTGTGGATGTGAGAGAAGAGAGAGAGGAAGATGAGGAGACTAAAGCAGCAAGTGAAAACTTAGCTGAGATCGTTAAAGATTTGGAGCAAGCTGACAGTCCCCAGGCTAGTGTTGAATCTTCCTCGTTTGGCAGCATAGACGAGCTAACTGATGCTTTTAGTGACGCTCAGTCTCCCAGTGATCCCTTGATTCCATCTTCCCCACCGCCGGCCCCTGCACCTGTCATAGTCAACAGTGATGACGAGGACCTCCCATCCCCTGCTGGCAGCATGGGTAGAGCTCCAACCCCACAGAACGTTAACCTACAGTCTGACTCACAAGTGGGCAGGCAGTCTGTTGACCCTCTGCTCTCATCTCCCTCACACATGCATCAACCTATTCAACAGGTGACGTTAATGTCTCCGGCTGTACAACAAAGCATGATGTCCCCATCTGTTCAACATTCTTCAATGATGTCCCCTTCTATTCCACAACAGACATTAATGTCTCCGTCTATTCCACAACAGACTTTGATGTCACCATCAATTCCACAACAGACATTAATGTCTCCTTCAATTCCACAACAGACTTTAATGTCACCTTCTATTCCACAACAGACACTTAGGTCACCATCAGTTCCTCAACAGACGTTAATGTCTCCAGCTGCACAGAACAAAAATGTGACTGGGATGTTTCCAGGGTCACCCATTTTAATTTCAGCCTCGCCTGAAGTTAAGCAGCAGCCACGCACACCGTCCCAGCAAATTCCCACCTCTTCACCGTATGATGACCCATACCACAGTGTAGCCTCCCTAGCCTCACCTGCACAGCTCACATCACCTGGCCAGTTGACCTCGCCCTCCCCCTCCCATCTTTCCTCACCAGCCATGAGTGGGCATCAGGAAAAGCACACAATGGACACATCACCTCAACAAAAAACACACTCTTCCATGGGGATGACGAGGCAAAATAAGTCTGCCTCAGCTCGTTCCCAACAGAGGTCAAGATCTTCAGGTCAAGGTCGTGTGACCCAAACTTACCTCCCATCAGTGTCAACAGGGGCAAATGTTCAAAGCTTGCAGCAGCACCAAGCCAACTTTGATGTCTCTCAGCTGGCCGCTGACATGGCATCAGAACCTAGTCAGCATTCTTCACTCACACTTAACTATGACTGTGCACAAAACATGCAATATTGTAACAATGGTCAGAGCAGGAATAGTTTTATGGACACTGTCAACATGGGTGGCCTGCATGCCCACTCGAGTGGTTCTGGGTACCTGAGCCAGTCAGTGGCAACAACAAGCATCAACTACCACCATCATGGCTCTCCTATTTCTACATACCCACCCTCACTGCAGCAGCAACAACGCACACAGCAGTCACTGCACCAAAATTCACCTCGTATAATTCCAATGGTAGTTCAGCAAGCCATGCTGCAGGGAAGCAATGTCTATCAAACTCAACAACCTAATAACTGTGATCTAATTAAACTCCAACAATTGACAAACCGCATTCATGATATGCCAGTAGATAACTTGCCAGCACAGAACCTCACCCCACCACCACCTTCATCCATCAACATGACCCCACCCCCCACTGTCATGATGCGGTCCATGACACCAGTTCCTCCCCATACAGCCCTCATGGGTCAACCTTCAGCGCCAGTTTACAAACGGCAACGAACATCGTCGTCCACCTCCCGTAAAGCTCCCACCGTAAGCCAAAGCAACCCTAATGTGACAATCAACCCTAACATGACATTGACTCCCAACGTGACCATCCAGCCTGGCACTGGAGGAATGATCCCCAGATATTTCCCTTACAGGATGCCCCAAGGCATGATCAACCCCAGCTACATCACAGCTAACTCACAGAGTTTTTTACAGCCGCAACAAATTCCAATGCAAATGATGAACGTCAGCCCACAGACTGCTTTTCAGCAACAAACTGGCCAACCAGGGAACCCAACCACTGTTTATACCCCTTATTATATTAATATGAATAATGTTATGCGCAGATAAATCATCCATTGGCACTATCTAACTTCATTTTCTGCAATTAAAATTTTTATAGTAAATTGTCTTTCAAGGGTTTCATTAAATCTTTGTGCACTGACCAGAATGTTTTAAGTTTCATTTGTTGATTAACACTACATATTTGTCTTAACCCTTTTAGCTTAGCTTGATATATTCATTTAAATAGGATGATATTTGCACTGATTAATTTTTATTACCTTAAGTAATACAGTACTAATTGTGATTTAAAAAAAAAAAATTTAGTGGTACACATAAGTTGTAGAGTAAGTCCACTAACACTTTGTGTCGTTAATGAATTTAATCCCAGCACTGTTGTGAGGGAGAGAATACAATTATTACAATGCACCAAGTAAAATTGTTTCCACTGCTATACATGTATAATAATTGACAGTCAAGAGAAATCTATTACTAGACCGATAACATTCACTGTCAGAACTAGGTTGCTACATACTATGTTATATACGGCCTGTAATTATTTTGACTTCTTTTATCGCCAGTTTTTTGTTAATATGTATTCAGATCACATTCACTTCTGAACAGTGTTTGATCTTTTTAATGGTTAAAAATGTATTGTTTGTTTAAAGCGTAAAACACATGTATTGACCTCGATTCTAATACTTGTACTATATCTACTAGTAAGTTCTGATTTTCAACCTTACAGGGAAATAGCGTATAAATGATGGCTTTAGGGGGTCGTCCATAAATGACGTCACACTAGTAGGGGGTCCGTAATTTAATTTTGTGATGGGGGGGGGGGGTACAGATGTTGTGACGTCACACTTTTGCATTATAAAAAAGCAATGTTAGAAAACTAATTTTAGCCGTTATTTCGCTTTTTAGAAAACTGTTTTAATAAATTCTAATAGGATTTAATTAAAATACTCTATGCTGACAGAGTTCAGACAAGATTTTGGAAAAATATTGTATTTTAAGAAAATTCAACTTCAATTTTGAGGGGGATTGTAGGCTGAGATGTGAAGTCATTTTAGGGGGCGGGGTTCTGGCTTTAGTGACGGGGGGGAGGGGGGGTGGTAAAAAAGGTCAAAAAAAAAACGTGATGTCATTTTTTGATGACCCCTAAAAAATCCAGATAACAATTAACAAATCAAAGATTTTATGAAAACATTTGCATTACTTAGCAAAATTAAGTCGTCACAACACGTTTGGAATATCTTTTTAAAAGTCGCAGCAACGTTTAATGAAAAAAGTGAACAATTGAAAAAAATTCAGCTAGAAAACCAATGGTATAGCAAGTAATATTCTACTAATATCAACATCCACTCCCAACCCACTGGTATGACGAAACCTCAGGTACTCAGTTTCTTAAAAGGCGTTGATATTTCCCCATTGTTGAGTGAGGCTTTCTTCGCCAAATACTGTTCCATGTGTAGTTTCCAAAGTGACAATAGGTCTCCCATATTGGACGGGAAGGTCAGACCAAACTGACCAGTTACGATATCCGCGCAGTAAAATCCGCTGTCGATACAAATATCCAACGGGCAGCCTTGACCGATTCCAGCTATAAACCCTACACGAATTATGAAAACTGTAATATAGGGTAGCCCACATGTTTAGCTACATAAAGCATTATGTGAACTATTAGTCGTCGTCTTCGTCCCCCCCCCCCCCCCCCACACACACACACATGTGACCTAGCACCAAAGTAAAAACCCTTGTTTCGTGCTTTATGTAACTGGACGAGCATTGCTAAAGGGACCAGTGGCCATTTGCTATTGGAAAAACTTACCTCCAACAAAGGCACAATGAACTCCATAATGATCTACAATAGGGTGTTTTTTCTTGAATGGTGTCTTATGCTTGGACGTTACGTTGGAATCTATGGTTTAAAAATTCAGAATCATTGCGAAAATTGTTTAAATACGGTAATTTTAAATGTTTCAATATTTTTGTTATACGTATTCTGCGTTATAAGTCTGATATATATATATATATATATATATATATATATATATATATATATATATATATATATATATATATATATATATATATATTCCGCTTTAATGTAAAAGAAAGCCTTTGCATGACCTGTAACATAGACCACATTTCCGTTGAATACTACGACTGTGCACTGTTTTTTGGAGAGGGACTTGATCCAGGCAGCAATGTGACTAGTTTGCCTAAGTGTACTCACACACTGTGGAGACATAGAAAATGCTGGGGTGACTCACACAGTAAATGAAGATAGAGTTGCGTGTCCACTTTAGTGCCAAGTTTAGCGTTACCGCACCCATTCAGAGTTACACCTACCAAGTGTCGCACTATCCAATAGTAACAATTGGTTTAAGAATGTCGCTCTAAGCATTTTAAGGTCGTTCTTATCTTCGCAGAAAGGCAACCCCCTCTTCATTTCTACTCCCCCCCCCCCCTCCACCCAAAAATAATTACACAACTCACTGCAGTGTTATTTAAAAAGAGAATGTCACGCTGCAGTTGTCTAATCGTGGTCAACCAAGGTTATATAGCCAACAACGATCTTTTTTTTATATACAATGAACAAAAAGTAATTTGTAAAAGCGAAAAAAAAAACGGTTAAAACTCAGTATAGAAAGTATCCCTACTTTGTAAAAATGCAAATATCACACCTCATGAACCCCCTTCCTATCGTCACCAATGTTCGACCCCCCCCCCCCCCCCACCCTTCCCCCAAATAGCTCCTCTCATTAAAATTAAAGTTCGCGTCAGCTAATAGAATGTCAGTTGTAGGTTAATGTGCCTTTCCTAAACGATTAACACAACACAAAACCAATTAATTATGCCTTGTTTTAGAAGAAAAATAAAACAAGAAATATGAGAACAATCTCAATACTCACCATAAGATTCTTGTTCTGTTTAAAACACGAAAAATTATATATATATATATATATATATATATATATATATATATATATATATATATATATATATATATATATATATATACAGATAGACAGACAGACAGACAACAGAGAGACGGGTAATCGTAATCAGACAAAAAGACAGACAGACAGACAAGCAGACAGGCGCTCAAACAGACGGACGGGCACGTTGACGGAAAATATTACCTAGCAAGTTGATTGTAAACAAACTAATGGTTAAACTTACTGAGATGTTGAAAATCTGCATCAATGCTTTAGCACTCTGGGGAGAATTCAATGAAGTGAGTCTGAATGACATTGGGTACTAGCAAGCACAAGCTTTGTCACGTAGAATCCCGTAACTCAATACGTGACAGGCTATGACCATCTAACGCGTCGGCCGAGAATTTCGAAAATACTTTTTCTACGTTCATAATTTTAGTGTTGGATGGGATCCCGTCCAGCACAATTAAGTATACGTGTCAACTGGTTATGCGCCATTGACTCCGATTTCAGCCTGCTTTTTGGATTTGCTTCCATTGCCTTTGTCCAACCAAGAACAAACTACAAGGCAGCAGTTGTTTGATTTGGGGAGTTGTTTCTCCTGGAAGAGTGGCTGCCCACAGCTAACGAGCCTCATCTGCACGAGATGTATGTCTAAAGGCCTGTTATTGTGTACATACTTTATAGGTTGTACATACATTAAAGACCTACACACAAATGACTTCCTTCACAAATAACCCTAGCTTTCCCCCCCCCCCCCTCCCACTTGTACTTACCGATGCTGTAACGAACATGAGTTTTCGGTTATCTTGTTGTAACACAGCACATTGTAACCAAATCCTTGTGATTTTCGGGAGACCCCCCCCCCCTCACACATACACCACACACATTTTATGAAGTCCAGATACCAGTATCTGCCAATGAAGCTGTTTATAGCTGGTGGGCCTACCCAATGATGACCTAACTTGTCTGTAAGTGTACGTGTGTGTGTGGTGGGGGGGGGGGGCGGGTCACGACTTACCCGTTTATTGAGAAACAAAATGTCCGCACAGTTCAAGATGTCGCACACGTTGAGTTTAGCCCGGGTCAAAATGTCAACGTTCGACAAATTCACAGCCAGGACTTTAAAGCTTGCCGAGCAGTAATAGGAAAACTTTTGAGCTGCTTTTGGCGTCATTAAAATGCTCAAATCCTGGAAGGGAATGGTTTCAGGAAAGATATAAATAGATTAAAGACCAAAGTAAATGTGAAAATAGACACAAAGATAGATGGACTACAGAAAAATGATTACGTTTGATTGGAAGATGGACCTTACAGAAAGAATGTTTGATTGGAAAATGGACCATATAGAAAGAATGTTTGATTGGAAGATGGACCTTAAAGAATGTTTGATTGGAAGATGGACCTTACAGAAAGAACGATAATGATTGGAAGATGGACCTTACAGAAAGGATGTTTGATTGGACGATAGACCTTACAGACATAATGTTTGATTGGAAGATGGACCTTACAGTAAGAACGATAATGATTGGAAGATGGACCTTACAGAAAGAATGTTTGATTGGACGATAGACCTTACAGAAAGAATGTTTGATTGGAAGATGGACCTTACAGAAAGAATGTTCGATTGGACGATAGACCTTACAGAAAGAATGTTTGATTGGAAGATGGACCTTACAGAAAGAACGATAATGATTGGAAGATGGACCTTACAGAAAGGATGTTTGATTGGACGATAGACCTTACAGACATAATGTTTGATTGGAAGATGGACCTTACAGAAAGAACGATAATGATTGGAAGATGGACCTTACAGAAAGAATGTTTGATTGGACGATAGACCTTACAGAAAGAATGTTTGATTGGAAGATGGACCTTACAGAAATAATGTTTGATTGGACGATAGACCTTACAGAAAGAATGTTTGATTGGAAGATGGACCTTACAGAAAGAACGAGAATGATTGGAAGATGGACCTTACGGAAAGGATGTTTGATTGGACGATAGACCTTACAGAAAGAATGTTTGATTGGAAGATGGACCTTACAGAAAGAATGAGAATGTTTGACCGAGACAGCAGTTTGCTGATTGACGGCCTGTCAACGAACGATGTACTGAAGGAAGAATTCGCATCCACAAAGTATAGCTCGCACCACCTGTAATATCGAATTGATGACTTGTTCAGTGATAATAACATCAGTAGCTAACAACTACAGGACAATAGATAATTTAAAACGTCAGTAGCTAACAACTATAGGACAATAGATAATTTAAAACATCAGTAGCTAACAACTATAGCACAATAGATAATTTAAAATACATCAGTAGCTAACAAATATAGGACAATAGATAATTTAAAAACATCAGTCGCTAAAACCTATAGGACAATAGATAATTTAAAAACATCAGTAGCTAACAACTATATAGGACAACAGAGAACAGCATTTAAAGCAACATTGATCAACACTTAAGAAATGACTAGCGAGGAGCATCAGATGGCTGATGTGTAGGGAACATTCCTTGGGGCAGTTGCTGACCAAAAAAAGTGCACGGGGGTTGGGTGTAAGTGGGTGAAGAGAAAAAGGGTAGTACTATCATTTGTGACCATTGGTTGGTCCTACATTGTGAGGCTGTAAAATAAATAAATAAATAAAATTAAAATTAAATTTCCTCTTTTAGACCCAACGATCCATAAGCAAATGAAGTAGAGTTGTTGCATAACCTCGGCATATGAAGGAATGGTATGGTCAACACTATTCCCTGCCGCCTTTACTTTTACTAGCGTGAGTCAGGTAACCAAAGGGTGGATGGTCTCAGCAGGGCCGGCGCTACCTATAAGGCGAACTAGGCGGTCGCCTAGGGCGCCATCCCTAGTTGGGGCGCAAAAATGTGTAATCGCCATTATCAAAAAGTACCTAATAATTACTAACTTTGATTATCTTTTATAAACTATAGATGGCAATATACAAAGGCTTAGCAATCTATTTCGGCGAATCATTTTTGCACCCCCACCCCAAATTGGGCTTTTATAGGCCTACATTTATTCGAGATGGTTAAAATGCACCCCCAACTCCCTACTTCGTATTTTACTTTATTTCAAATGCGTCCCATTATTTTTTTTTTATTTTTATTTTTTTTTTTTTTTTTGCGTCCCATTATTTTGGGGATTTTTTTTTTTTTTTTTTTTCAGTAATAATAATTTATTTGATAGATTTTACACAGCATCAAAGACATGAACATCAATTGCATATATAATAATCAAATGGAGAAAATAAAATGGCATAAGAACTAGACTAAAATAAGGTGTGCAAACTAGGCCTCTCCTGACTGCTTAGTTTACTGTGCTCTGTCCTTAGCTGAGGAGTCAAAAGTTCACATTGTAGACAGAAATAGAAACCACCGTGGGAGAAGTGTCTCTGTAATACACATTACTGATCTATCATTCCAAAACTTTCCATGACACAAAATTGACCCCTGGCAAAGAGGGCACGCCACCCTGAAAAATCCGCCAGTCCGGCTGAGTGGAGGGAAGTGTGTGTGTGTGGGGGGGGGGGGGGGGGGAGGGTGAGGTGTGTATTTCTTTCTACCATTCAGGTTGTGCACTTTTAAAAACTTGGGAAACAGAAGACTGTTCTAATGTTAAATTACTTGAGGGCTGATCGAGTGATGTTTAGCTTGAGACTGTCGATATTAATTATGCATCTAGTTTATTTGCTTCCTCTGTAGTTCCAATTTTAGTTTCCTGTAAAAGTAGGATGTCAATATTGTGTTTATTTATTATGTTGTTTATATAATGTGTTTTGTCCCTAGCCCCCTGATGTTCAATGTTGCCAGATTTAGCATGAATTATTTGGGGTTTTCTTTCGAACATCTGTTTCTGGAGGGCTGGATGGTGGTGGTCTTTTAATTCCAAACCTTCCAGCCGTTGGTTTGCTATCCCGTTGGGCCCTGGTCACGAACCTTTGAGGTGGCTTTACTGTAGGTAATTGATTTTTACTTGAACTGATTGCTTGACTATATGACAGTTGACCTGATACCTTTGTTGCTGACATACTTTGTGAGCTTTTAATTTCCTTTAGCGGTTTCGTTATGTTTTCTGAACTAGAGTTATCTTGAAGAATATTAGTTATTGTTTCGTCGACAGCCTCCAAATTTTCGTGATTCCCATCTTTTTGAGACCCGGTTACTATGGAATTCCTGGTTGCTATTGTCTCCATGGCTTCGGCCTCTATGGTGGTTTCTGTTACGCTTTCGTTAACTTGCTGCGGTGCTACAGTAGTATGATGTGCTTCAGTTTGGCCATCTACTTCAAAGGCATCTTGTACCTCTCTGTGCCTTGCTTCTCTAAGCATTTCATTTTGTCTTTCTCCGTCAACATCATAACTGTTCCAATGCTTTAAGAAATTTCTATTGTTACTTAGATGCTCCCTAACTTCTTCTTTATCATTTGCATCCCCAAGGCTCAATTGCCCTGTACTGTCCATCTACTAGCTGGGCGCCGTCAAGAGCGCGAGTCCTCAAATGCTCACACATTTTAGGCAGGTGCCTGTCTGTGTTGCAGTGGCAACATTGCACCCTCCTCCCATTGAGGATTATAAGGACTCTGCTTTCTTTGTTGGCCTCATTTGTAAGTATAATATAGTGTGGGACACTCTCCACATCTTCTTTCTCCAGAGAGATTATTTTGGGGATCCAAAATTAAATGTTTCTTTAACATAACAGCTCAGTGCATGTGTGAATGTCATCAATATTGACAAGAAGTTTGTTAAAATAAAGCTACTATGTTTATACTTTCAAACAAACTACAGTTAAATAGTCAATTGGTAAAATATATTGTTTTGACAGATTACATAATTAATATTTTTAAAAGTTAGGTATAATGATTATGTAATGAAACTTAAAGAGTTTTATTGTGTTTTTCAAGCATGTCTTAGTTACACTTGGTTAATTTAGCTATTCTTGTGAAAGTTATTTCCCTTGAATGAAATTTTGGTATTAGGATTTCAAAATGGGAGAACATTCGTTCTTTAACTCTATATTCATTTCAAATTCCTGCAACTTAGATTGACTGCTTACTCATAAATACAACTTTAAGTTATTATTTACTATTGTAAAAAATTATATAAAACAAAAGTTCTAAACAAAATAGTTTGGTAGGTTGTTTGTTTTTTTCAGCATTATCAAGTTGAAAAACAAATACATCAGTAGCCGTTATAGGTTGCAATACTTAATATTAGTAGACATATAGAATGAGATAGTGCAAGTAATGCGTCTAAAATCATTTTAGTCGCAAATTGGTCATCTGATTAATTAAGGGTCTTTTTGATATTTTTCACCCTCTCTTAAAGTATTATAATTGTAGGCTGAAATCTATAACATTTATAACCTTTTATTTTCAAACACTAAAATTCGTTACATAATCACACATTTAGACATTTTACAATCATAACTAAAGACAGTCAAGTTTAAAACAGGTAAGTTCCGTTCTGGAACTCACCCTGGGAGGTCTGCAGGCGAAGGAGGCAATTAAAATTTGATTTTGAATTTTGATGTCTACATATTAATTATAACGTTTATGCAATCTGTTATAAATTAATATGCCACCGATAATTCATTGTTTTCTTATACAAACGTTTTAGTAATTAATTTGTGTAAAAGGGGGCGTTTTAATAAGTTTTGCATAGGCCGCTAAATAACCTGGTGCCGGCTCTGGGTCTCAGAGACTTCCTGCAGAAACGAGTCCGGACCGAGATACGAACTCTAGACCTTCGGGCTAGCAGTCGAGCGCTCTGCGGCAGAGGCGTAGCGACCCTTCCCGGCGCCCGGGGACAAACTTTCGATTTGCACCCCCCTCGAACTTTTCCTTTGCACCCCCCTTCGAACTTTTCATTTGCACCCCCCCCCCCCCCCTCAACTTTCAATTTGGCGCCCCCCTAAGGTCGGCGCCCGGGGACATATGTCCCCCCCCCTAGCTACGCCTCTGCTCTACTGGCCAAAAACGCCGTCCCAACAACCAAATAAACTGCGGTGTAAAACTTACTTGTCCTTACAGTACAAGATTACCATAACATTTGTCTTTGATTTGTGGTTTTCTTCCAGCTGAAAACCTAGATGGGACTCCTTGAAGACGTGGACGAGCTGGATGCTCATGTCGTCCAAAGCTTTCTCGCCCAGAAATATGAGAGAACGTGGCGTGTGTACCATTGCCTGAAACGGTTACCAGAATTCGGGGTGCAGAAATAGGTCTTGTTTAAAAGTACTTTAATGATTAATGCTAAACTAATTTTTTACTTGAATAAACTGCTTGGTTGATTGACAAGAATTGTGGCTGGCAGAACTCTTTTGCCTTGGGTTAACAAAAGTAAAAAGAAAATAAACGAATCCTCCCTGTCCTGGTGGTCTAAAGAGCACATAGGGGCCTATGTATCATCGGCATGTGAAGGTAGGCCTACCCATCAGAGCTGGGTGATGTCACACCGACACGACCCATTTCGTTGGTACAAACATAGCCTTACGACATTCAGAAAAACATTTGTAGTTGTTTCCCTTTAATAACAAAACAGAAATACGAGGCTAATAATAAAACATCCTCATCCGTGTTTCTTTCAGACTTCAGACACTTTTTTTCTCGGGGGGGGGGGGGGGGCACTTGAAGTTTTTGGGAACGGAGGGGGGTCTAAATTTCCCAGGTGGGGGGACACTGGTAAAAGCATATATATTTATTTCGTTCGGGGGGGGGGGGAGAGGGGGAAACACTGCTCCTCTTGCTATAAACCAATATTAAAAGTAATTTATATAAAAAGTTATATAAGAAGCTTTGTACCAGAGATTAAATGTGAAAACTGCTTTGCTTTGGCTTATGTAGCAAGGCACAAAAGACGGTCAGTTCTGTGTCTTCTAAAAATGTAAACTAAAAACAAAAGATTGAGTGCTCAAATAAAACCCCTTACCTGTGCTGATCTGGCAATGTTGAGCGCAGGACCCCCGCAGTTGATGTGATAGTCATTTGGAAACTTGTCTAGTGCATCGTTCAAGCTTGTGGACAGAACAACGTAAACATGGGAGTGCAGGTGTATTACAGTAAGTCTAAACGTGGGTTGGAAAACTTTACACTAGACCGAATAATGAGCTTTTGTAATGCTTTAGCTAGTTGTATGATGGCTTTAGCTAGTTCTATGATGGCTTTAGATAGTTCTATGATGGCTTTAGCTAGTTCTATGATGGCTTTAGCTAGTTACATGATGGCTTTAGCTAGTTCTATGATGGCTTTAGCTAGTTACACGATGGCTTATTTAGCTAGTTCTATGATGGCTTTAGCTAGTTACATGATGGTTTTAGCTAGTTCTTTGATGGCTTTCGCTAGTTACACGATGGCTTATTTAGCTAGTTCTATGATGGTTTTAGCTAGTTACACGATGGCTTATTTAGCTACTTCTATGATGGCTTTAGCTAGTTCTATGATGGCTTTGGCTAGTTCTATGATGGCTTTGGCTAGATTCTATGATAGCTTTAACTATATTCTATGATAGCTTTAACTATATTCTTTGATAGCCTTAGCAAGATTTTATGATAGCTTTAGTTAGATTTTTATGATGACTTTATGTAGATTCTTTGTGAGCAAAATAAAATGACACCTCTGTACCGAACTGTACTATACTCAAATGAATGCTACACTTACATGTCTTTCACTTTAGCATCCATCCAGTAAGATTTCCCAAGTTGTAAATCATGGCTGAAGTACAGGGCAAACAAAATATTTAGAAACCAATAAATAGGCCTATACAGAGTTTCTTTCATCACTTCAAGCACCCGCCCCCCCGCCCATGTGAACGATATAGACTTTATGTAGAAAAATAATTAAAATATGCTTTTACTTGTGTTCGTCCCGTCCCCCCATCAAAAATTTAAAAGCCCAACCCCCCCCCCCCCCGCCCACTCAACCTTAAGAAAAAAGTCTGAAAGAAACACTAGGCCTACATAATGTAGACGGATTTAATGTAACTTAAAATTGTGAACTTTAAATCTTTGGTTACACTCATGGTTCCTCATCATCTTTTCCTTTCTGTGCCCAAAACTCACGGAGCCGCCACACTCGTAGTTCAAACTGTATAATGTCCAACTTATACAACTGTTAACAACACGTGAAACGGAAATCTTAGTGTGATGTTTAAAGTATGACTTCGTTGCCCTAGCGTGATGTTATTTATTTTTTTAAACTAGACAAAACATTGTTTTAGCAATAATATTTCGATGTAGCCCCCCCAAATCAACGTCACCCGGCGCGGACCGCACCCCGCCTATGTGACGCCACTGCGTATAGGACTCACAAATGACTGTCAGTGCAAAAATTTTCCTCTCACCTTTTCAGAAATGGTTTGGTCACTTTGATATTGTATGTGAGAAAAGGGTGACCAAACACTATACATTTTCATGGTGCCAGACCTGAAATATGAAGGTTTCACATAATACATTTCCACAAGTTCATAATACATGTACACTATTACATAATACATGCAAGCAATTACATAATACATATACACAATTACATTATACATATGCACATTTAAATAATACATACACACAATTACATAATACATGTACACAAGTACATAGTACATGCACGCAATTACATAATACATGCACACAATTACATAATACATGCACACAATTACAAAATGCATATACACAATTACAAAATGCATATACACAATTACATAATACATTTACACAATTACATAATGCATGTACACAAGTACATAATACATGTACACAATTACATAATACATGCAAGCAATCACATAATACACATATAAAATTACATAATACATATACACAATTACATAATACATTTACACAAGTTCATAATACATGTACACAATTATTTAATGCATGTACACAATTACAAAATACATATACACAATTACATAATACATGTACACAATTACATAGTACATGCACGCAATTACATAACACATGTAGACAATTACCAGGAGCTGAAGGAATGACCTTTGCTTGACGCATTTTCTGGAAGTAGTTCATCGTCGTTAATATGCTGGAGATTTTAAAAATATATTTGCATGGTTGAGTATAAGAATAGTGGTTTTTTTCTTCTTGAATTTAAATGGCATGAAATTGAAGTACATATATTGTGTTTCTACGTACGTATAGGCCTACCGTGTGTTTTTAGTGTGGCTAAACATATAACATACATATAACATCGGTCTTTGTGTTTTAACACAGATACTTTACCTCGTCTGTGAAAAATGACGTCTGGGATGGGTCCACTGAGGTGGAAGTGAAATCTGAAATGCTGCTGCATGGAGTTTTTGTAACTTAACATTTGTAATTTCGTCCTTGGTGGGTGCCTAGAATTATTTGCTGTAAAACAAAACTGGGAGGAGGGAGGGGGTGTCCAGTTAGTGGGACGTCACACTTTTGTATTTTTAAAAAGTAAAGTTTTTTTTCTGTAAAGTGTAATAGAAATTCATTAAAATTGATATTTAAAAAAAAAATCAAGCTTCAATTTTGAGAGAGGTTGTAGGTTGAGGCGTGACGTCATTTTAGGAGAGAGTGTGGCTTTTGTGACTACGGTGGGGAGAGGGAGGTAAAAACAATTATTTAACTGATCATTTAACATAATCATTTAGTCCACATTTTCCTCAAAGATTATATCACCGGGGATGTACACATTTTTTGGATAAATTGTACGAATTTAAGCTAGTTTTTTGGAGCCTACTTTAACGGACGTTAGTATTCATCATCATCTTTTCCAGTTCGTGCCCAAGTCAGATAAAGTAGAGTTCATCTGCTTCAGAGACCTCGCATATGAAGGGTAGTGTGGTCAGCACTGTGCCCAGCCGCCTTTTTTCCCTAACATGAGTTAGGCACAGAGGCGTAGCTTGGGGGGGGGAGACGACATATGTCCCCGGGCGCCAACCTTAGGGAGCGCCAAAATGGGTTGGAAAAAACAAATTGAAAGTTTGAGGGGGGGGGGGGTGCAAATCGAAAGTTTGAGGGTGGGGTGGTGCAAATCGAAAGTTTGAGGGGGGGGGGGGGTGCAAATCGAAAGTTTGAGGGGGGTTGCAAATCGAAAGTTTGAGGGGGGGGGGGGGGGCAAATCGAAAGTTTGAGGGGGGAGGGTGCAAATCGAAAGTTTGGCGCCGGGAAGGGTCGCTACGCCTCTGGTTAGGCACCCATCAGGGATGTTCTACTGACTTGAACCCGTATTCGTATTAGCAGTCTAGCCCTCTACCGCTAGACCACGCTGTCGCACGTTAATATTAATAACGTATTATTCCTTGGGGTGGGGTGGGAGTCTATGGACAATGTGTGATGAGAGCATTTTGAAAAGGCATTTTATAAAATAAATATTAGTTAATCTTCTTTTGAAAAATAAATTGTGTAAACGAATTAAACTGAAACAATGAATCTAACCCTGATTTGCAACACGTGTCGTAGTTCAGTATTGTTAGCGATGTTTCCAGTTTAATCAGACGAACTAGCAGTTGGCAGTATAAGCTATATTGTTTCGTTATTTTTCTTTTAAAAGGAAACGGCTCGGTTCAGTGGCGTCACTAGGTAGGGTGTCACCCGGTACGGCATCTCACGGTGTCACCCCCCCCCCCCTCCACACACACACAAACTGAACTGGCAAAAGGCCTTTTTATTCTATATATTTTCAATTTTTCGTCTTGATCCATTATTCACAATTCTAGGCTGCGAAGATTATAAATTCAACATTGATTGTAGATTAGTCACATCTGCTGTTAGTCGTGTTTCTCTCTCAACTGTCAACATCTTGTGCTTCTGATGAGACTTGTCGTTTGATACGCTTTCACATTCATTTCCCGCGTGTACTGGTGGTAGAGCGTACGACTGCTAACCCTCAAGTCACGAGTCCGTACCCAGGGCTTGAGTCCTGGGGACGCCCCTGAGTCCACCCGGCCCTGACTCACGTTAGTGAAAGTAAGGCGACTGGGCATAGCACTGACCACATTATCCCTTCATATGCCGATGTAAAAAAAAACAGATGAACTCTACTTCATCTGAATTATAGACCGCCAGGTTCGAAAAAGTTAGCTTTAGTTTTTTTTTTCACTTTCTACAAATGCTTGCCCTTCCTTGAAACACGTATTCTGTACGTGCGAGTTCGCGAACTACAGGCAACCATAGCCACCGTCTCTAACTTGCCACGCCTTGTTCAATATTCTAACAATTCCTTTTGGTTTGCAGTTGTATTCGTTCTGGTCTATCCTGTGGTTTATTTTAATATTATCTACCATACAATGAAGCGTTTATGAAACAGCAAGATTAGAATGTGCTTCTCTTTGTGCCGAATATATATGTATATATATATATATATATATATATATATATATATATATATATATATATATATATATATATATATATATATATATATATATATATATATATATATATATATACATATATATATATATATATACATATATATTCGGCACAAAGAGAAGCACATTCTAATCTTGCAATTTCATAAACGCTTCATTGTATGGTAGATAATATATATATATATATATATATATATATATATATATATATATATATATGTATATATATATATATGTATATATGTATATATATATATATATATGTATATATGTATATATATATATATATGTATATATATATATATATATATATATATATATATATATATATATATATATATATATATATATATATATATATATATACAGTGGCGTAGCGAGGTCGGGTGTCACCCGGTGCGGCACTTAATGGTGTCACCCCCCCCCCCCAGAGGCGTTGCGACCCTTCCCGGGGACAAACTTTCAAGTTTTCGATTTGCACCCCCCCCCCCCTCAAACTTTCGATTTGCACCCCCCCCCCCCTCAAGTTTTCGATTTGCACCCCCCCCTCAAGTTTTTCTCTGTATATTTTGCTATTTTTGCCTTGGTGTCCCCCCCCTAAATGGTGTCACCCGGTGCGGTCCGCACCCCCCTCCCCCCTCGCTACGCCCCTGTATATATATATATATATATATATATATATATATATATATATATATATATATATATATATATATATATATATATATATATATATATATATATATATATATATATATATATATATATATATATATATATACATATATATTCGGCACAAAGAGAAGCACATTCTAATCTTGCAATTTCATAAACGCTTCATTGTATGGTAGATAATATATATATATATATATATATATATATATATATATATATATATATATATATATATATATATATATATATATATATATGTATATATATATATATATATATATGTATATATATATATATATGTATATATGTATATATATATGTATATATGTATATATGTATATATATATATATATATATGTATATATATATATATATATATATATATATATATATATATATATATATATATATATATATATATACAGTGGCGTAGCGAGGTCGGGTGTCACCCGGTGCGGAACTTAATGGTGTCACCCCCCCCCCCAGAGGCGTTGCGACCCTTCCCGGGGACAAACTTTCAAGTTTTCGATTTGCACCCCCCCCCTCAAACTTTCGATTTGCACCCCCCCCTCAAGTTTTCGATTTGCACCCCCCCCTCAAGTTTTTCTCTGTATATTTTGCTATTTTTGCCTTGGTGTCCCCCCCCCTAAATGGTGTCACCCGGTGCGGTCCGCACCCCCCTCCCCCCTCGCTACGCCCCTGTATATATATATATATATATATATATATATATATATATATATATATATATATATATATATATATATATATATATATGTATATATATATAAATATATGTATATATATATATATATATATATATATATATATATATATATATATATATATATATATATATATTTCTTTTTTTCTTATTTTTCTCTAATTCCAGTAGGGATGAGCTCATTAACCCTACTATCTGGCGCCCACGTAGCCCCACTTGTTAGATTACGGGACAATGTCTCATCAACGGGAACTCAATAGTGAAGGGAGATCACTCTCTGAAACTATCGGATGGACAATGTGGCGTAACATCACGGTTCCCTCACCTGTTAAAGGTTCCACGGTGCCATTTTTTGTCTAGTTTTGTCAGCAACAGGAAGCTAAATTAAATTGGCGCCTGTCGAAACACTGGTGTCTCTAGTCTCTATGATAGATAGGTCCTTGTCCTTACGTCTTTAATGATTGACATGTGGTTTTATCTAGCTAGTAGCTAGGCCTAGGGTAGAGAATAGATCTCTACTCACTGCGGAAACTAGATCTACTACTTTGTCTATTCGCAAAACAGAAGCATCGTAAACGTCATGCCGTCGTATGTAGATAGGTCTAGACTCTAGATCTAGCTAGAATCTAGAACTACCCTCTAACTTTAGCCCTGTCCCTGACCACAGTTCTCTTACCCAAACATCGATACCTGTAGAAATTAAAATCCTTGAGACGATACCGTATTGTTCTAACGATATTTTGTGTTACATTAAAAAAAACCTAATTAACCAAGGTTATGTGATTAGGTTCTGTAGTCTGAATGCTTTGAAAAAATCCAAATATTGAAGGGGAAAAACGGCACAAAAAAGTGCGCTGTTGCGATTTGCAAATGCGCAAGTGTAAGCATTATTTGGTGCGTACTTTTATAGGTTCCGGGCAAAGCTAGATTAACTGGCAATTAGGCCTGAGCACGTGCTTTGGGCCTCAAAAGAAGGAGGTGCCATATACAACTTCTATAACGTTTGTTGATTTGGGATAGTCTAGAACAGAGCATATTAAAATAAATTGGAAATCCTAATTCGAGCAGCAATCAACAAGGCAGACTGTGTAATTTATCCTAATTAAAATAATAATGCATGCAATATAGTGACCCGATTTAACCAATAATATAACGAACGAAACTAGATTCCCTACGTTTATTTTTCAACCTTCAAACAACAACAACTATACAACGCTCAGCTGTCCGTTACCCTACTTATAACTACATGATCGTCTTGTCTAGTACGTCATACAACTTTCACCGCGTCATTCGCGCACTACACGTTATCTATCACAACAAACAAATCAAATAGCAAATACACCCTTACTCATACCATCCTTCGTAAATACTGTCTTAATGAACTGTATCTGACCTAATGTACTGATATTCCGGTCAAGTTCATCATCAGCACAATTAACCCAGGGGCGTAACTAGTTTTTCAGTGTAGAGGGAGCGACGAGTAAAGAAAACACACACACACATCGTGCGGCATCAAAACGGCTAATGACAAAACGGCCCCGTCAAAACGGCCCCGACATAAGAGCCCCGTCAAATCGACCCCGTCAAAAGGGCCACCGACATATGAACCCCGTCATATAAGCTCCCGTCATTTAGGCCACCGGGAAATAGGCTCCCGTCATATAGGCTCCAGTCAATAAGACTCCCGACCAATAGGCTTCCCTCATTTAGACTTCAGACATATAGCCAGAGGCGTAGCGACCCTTCCCGGCGCCCGGAGACAAACTTTCAATTTGGCGCCCCCTCGGGAGTAACCTTTCAATTTCCTTCAAATATTATATTAATCCACCCAGAAAAAAAAGCATTTAGGGGCCTAACTCTAACAATTATTACTACAATTGCAAACATCATTTTTTTAGTAAGTTATAAAATTTGGTGTCCAGCTGAATGTAGCAGGTTTACGTCATGATGTCCCTCCCCATTACCCTTGTCGGGACTGCTCTTAAAAGTTTATTTAATTCTAATTAACTAATGAATATTTTATTTAACTGGAATGATAATTTTATATTGTAAATATATTTTGCATTTTTTTTGCCCAGGTCACTAGTAAAAGTATGTTTTCTATATAAATTCCATTTCGTTCGGGGGGCGGTTGAAGAGATGCCTGGAAGAAACTCTGGGTCCGCACCCCTCCCCTCCTCGCCTATATATATATATATATATATATATATATATATATATATATATATATATATATATATATATATATATATATATTTATATGACCCCCAAGACAAATCTCTGACTACGCCAATGTCTGACTCGAGGTGTAGGCTAAATACTGATGCTTAGGAATGAAGAAGCATAAACACACATTCACATAAAGCTAGCTTGCGACATTTAGATGGATCGATTCGCGTATCCCGTCTCAAAAACCAATCCCGTCTAAATCTAGACGTAGAACTGAATCCAGAGGTTAGATACTAGATAGATCTAGATTTAATAATGATTTTGACATAGATCTAGGCCTGTTAACTATTAGATCATGTTAGGATAGCTGGTTTATGTATATTTAAAAAATTAGAAATAGCTAGGCCTAATGTATTAATAATTATTAATTAAACTTTAAATAAACATCTAGAGATCTATCTACTATATCTAGTCTAGACTCTAGAGTCAGTCTAGAGTAGAGGCTAGTGACGGCTAGTCTAACTAACTCATCTTTTGTCATAGACTAAGTCTAAGTGACCTAACTAATTGTACTTCTTAGTGTAGTAAAGTTAATAAAAGTGGGAAAGTTCGACCACTAGATTTAAATACATTGTCGAAGTACCGGTAAGTATTAGAGTCTATTAGATCTAATTTATTAGTGTGACAAGGCAGGTACCAAAATGCTTTTAGTTTAGTATTTAAATTATAGTTTGTTTTTTTATTCTAGATCTAATTAATTAATGTAGGCCGTAGGGTATCAAGGCCCCTAAGACGCCCTACTAGATCTACTACTAGTCTAGGTACTGAGAAGCACTAATTTAAATTTTAAAGTAACATTTGACTTAGTGTGGTCAGCTACTTTACTTTTCCTAAGTTCGAACTTGTGACTTTTGGGTTAGCAGTCTAGCCACCAAGCGCTACTGCTGGGCCACTCCATCCCAATTAAGTACTTAAATGTAGGCCTTTAAAACTGCTATACTTAGCATTAGTCAACTAAAAAGTATTTTTGAAAAAAGCAAAGGCAGTTGTGTAAATAATATTATAAATACTAATATATACTATATAGGCTACTTCTTCCTACCTCATTTAATAACAAAAGGAAAATGGCAAACCACTCTGTCCCCATTGGTGCATGATCCCTTAAAAATTAAATGTTACAAGAGCTTGAGATGGTTAAATTTTTAAAAAAAGTGTGATACTTAGTAATATTAAATTTGGGCCATATATATTACATATGATTAATAAAATAGTGGCTTTTTGCTGGTATTATTATGATCTGTTATCCTGACTCTAACCCTAACAATATTTCTGAAATAGATTTGACTATGACCTTAGTACATAGCAGTACATTATAGAATCCAGGTTATTAATTTTAATTCTTAAATGTGTTGTCCTGCTGGATTTAGTAAGGATACACATTAAATAAGGTTTTAAAGTATTGGCCATAGTCAGATATTCATATAATTATGTGTAAACTAGTACTGCAGACAAAAAATAAATGATGAATACATTTTTTTCCTCAGTTTTATTGCCAGAAACCATAAATAAAATGGATAAAGAAAAAAACACCATCTTAGAGATAGATAAACAACAGAATGAAAGTGTTAACACAGCATTGAAAGGAACATTGGCTGCTGTTTTCTATGGCGTTTGCTCAGTATCATCAGCTCTGGTGACTAAACTTTTAATGGACACCTTGAACTTTGACTTTCCTGTGTTCATCATGGTTATCCAGATGCTCTTTACAATCACAACACTAGAGATACTCTGCTTTTTCCACCTAATAGATCTGCCACCATACACTATTAAGAGAGGCATCTCTTTTGCTGCACCAGCATTTTTCTATGGCACAAACTCAGTATTGGCTTTAACAGCTTTATCCAATATGAACATTGCCATGTATGGAGTATTGAAGCGTTGTGTGCCTCTTTCAACAATGATCCTTTCGCTTATCATCCTAAAGACAGGTTGTCCAAAGAGGTTCACCATGTATTCTGTTATACTGTTAACTTTGGGATGTATCATTGCAGGTGAGTTTTATTGTTATCATCTTATCTGTTGTTTAAAAAGTGTGCATTAGTTTTTGAAAAAATATTGAACTTGGATTTTTAACTTGCTATCTTTTTTGAGGAAACAAGTAAACCTATCAGATAAATTTAAAATTCTCCTAGACTTCAGGGTATCAGTGTCATCTTATTGTTTTCCCTTTCTTAATTTTTATACATCTTAAATTCTTACAAAATAACTTGACTACAACATACATTTTTAAATATTTTTATAATTTCAGGTTATGGTGACCTGAGTTTTAATTTGACAGCTTACATCTGTGGTATTGGTAGCAACTTCAGTCAGGCTCTTTATCTGTTGCTAGTGCAGAAGCGTATAGAGGAACATTATTCTGTGATGGAAACTCTGCAGCTCAACTGCTTTAACACATTGCCATTACTCCTAGTTGCAGCTATTGTAAATGGGGAGATAACATCTGTAGCTCAGTACCCAAACCTTGCAGATGCTTACTTCCTGTTTATATTTTTTATGTGTGTTACTGTTGGCATGCTGCTGAATTATTCACTTTTTCTTTGTACAAGTCTGACCAGTGCTCTAACTACAAGTGTAGTTGGAGGGTTGAAAGCCTTAGTCCAAACATTAATAGGATTGTTTACATTTGGCGGTGTATCTTACAACCTGCCAACATTTCTAGGAATATCAATGAATTTGGTAGGTGGGATAGCTTACATCTGGGCACGATACTCTGAGAATCGCTCCAAAAAGAAAAATGCTAAAGAAGTTACACGGCTGCCTCAGTCAAAAAGTGACTTAAGCAATGGTAATGTTAGTTTAGATTCCAGCTTACTGTCTATTAAATCTTGATGGTGTTTTTATTGTAGATGAGCTTTTTACAACTTTGGTAGCATGAGGTAATTTCTGGCCGTTTTATACTCCACAGGGAAATCAATTTAATAATTTCACATTAACATAATTTGTTTTATCACATATGTTACCATTAATCATAATGAATGTTCGCTATTTATTTAGTATTTGTACTGCTGTTTAATCAAGTCTTTCTGGGGTTTTTAAAATAACATTTACATAAATGTGGTAAATGTACAAAGCCCAACACAGCACGTAAGAGTTGATGAAAATTGTATAAAATATGTTAGTGGTGTGTTTTTTTAAATACTGGTGTGTCTTGAACACTAATCTCCACATTACCTTTTATGTACTTTTATCTGTTACTACATTGTAAATAAGAAATCCATAATGAAATGGTGCTATACAATAAAATCCATAGTGTATGGGATTTTATAAGAGGGTCTGTGATATTTCAGCTTTGTGTGAGCATAACCTGTTACATATTTTAAGCTATAGCATAATCATTAAGGATTATATTGCCCCTATGCAGTAGGTTTTTTAAAATGTTGCGGTTTTTTGTGTGCGCATATGTTCAATTGAGGTTCCTTTAACTGTTGTTAGCTGATCTTATGTATAGTTATTATGTTGACTGATATTTTTAAAAAAAGATTTATGTTGTATAGTATAATTTACATTCCTTAAGATCTCCTGATCTTCTCTATACAATATATACATTGTAATTTTACTCCATGTCTGAGGGTTTTGCACAGAAATAAAGCTGATGGTTAAAGTCAAACTTGTTTCTTTTATACTTTAGATATAAAACAAAATATACTGGATTAAAAAACTAGCAAGTTATACATTTCCACACATTTAAATGAACATTACATAATGGACAAAAATGATGATTGTTAAAAAACCTTTTTACTAATGCTACAATAACTACAGGTCTTGATATCAGTTCTGGGCTATGGTAAACATGATGTGTGGATTCAATTATTATTTACAAAAGTTTGAAGTATTTCATCTTCCTTTGGAAGAAGATGAAGCCAGTTTATAGACTGTAAATCCTAAGAGAGCAGCCACAGCCAGACCCAGGCTGACCTGGAGATATGTGTTGGGTGACGACTGGAACAGTCCTCTCACATGTCTGTGAAAGAAATGACAGAAATATAGGAACAAGCTCCTTCTTAAATGTAAGGTTGTTAGCTAAATGAACTGCAAAGGTTACTAAATATTTCACTACAGTTATTTTCAGAACTGCATGTTGTAATTAAATTATACATTTAAAAAAATATTAACTTCATAGACTTCAACTTTATAGAAAATTGACAGTACATAAAAGAGCACCATATTATAATTTAAATAGAGATAACTGTTCTGTAAATGTGAAGATTATGTGCTTAAAAATATAAACCCATTAAAATGGGTTCAGTTTAATTACAACCTACCATCAGTCTTAATGGTTCTGTAGTGTGTACAGAGATCAGAGATAATTACAAAGTATTACAGAAATAATTGGGTATTGAGCTAAGACATAATTGTCACTAAAACTTTGCCAATTAATAAAAATAGCATTTACTAAAACAAAAGATAACAAAGTACAGTGAGAGGTAGTGGTGGTTAGTAGAAAAAAAAAACATCTGGAATGTGCTGGGCTGATGTTAGTATAAACAATTTTTCAGAATTAAAATAATGTTAAGTTTAAAATAATCTGGGGCAAACTAAAGAAACTAAACAACTAGATGCATCAAATGAACAGGTACCAGTTCTAGAAACATCTTGCCAAACAAAGCATAAATGGTTGGTAGGTGACTGCCAATAAATAGACCTTGTGTTTACAGTATTCAGATTAATACTTACAATAACAGTCAGAACAATATAGTCAGAAGTGTTCCAGTAAAATAAAATCTGATTTAACTTACAAAATTACTAGGGCAAATCCTTTAATTTTATTTTATATAATGATGGATGATATACTTATGAGAGAGTGATAAAAGATCAACACACTACATAGTAAGGACAAATTAAACAGTTTCCTCAGAATAACATCAGCCTAAGAAGCAAGTGAGAGAGCAATAGCCAGTGAAATTCCTTTGATTCCTTTGCATTATTTATAATAACCATGAGCGTTATGAAACACATGTAGCATAAACCGGTCATTAAATTTAAGAAAAATAGCATGACAACAATTACAAGGACTAGATTCTGAATCTGAAAAAGACAGATTCAGCATAATCAAGAACTCTTGCCACTAAGGTAAACATACTAATTTGCATGCATAACAAATGTGAAAGTTAAAACATAATGCATTAAATTCACCTACTAATTTTAACTGTTATTGATGATTAACTAAGTATAGGTCCAACTTATTTTATGTTAAGCCTACATTTACATGCCATGGATTCACCCTAAATAAATATTCCAATTATTAGTTATAGTTTTATATGAAAGATTTTTTTATCAGAAGTATTTTACAATTTTACTCTAACTCAATTTTAAACTCTAAGACAAGGTTCTTAAAATGGCAGACAGAATAATAAATGTTCTTAGTTTCACTCACAACTAAAAATATGAAAATATATCAAATGTATGAAATTGCACAAAAGTTTAACTAGTAAGTAGTGACTATTAAGCTTTCTGCAAAAACAGGCACAAGTACCATTTTAACTGGCAAAAACTTGCATACTGACATCTAGTGAACAAGCCAAGCATCAAATAACCAATGCAAACAATAGATACAACATCGAAAAGAGATAGGTGTGTTTAGGGGTGGAGTGAAGTGAAAGCGGCCCTATTTGAATTTTCTCATTTTACTGCACTGTTCCTAGCACCTCTTAGACTTCTGCTCAGGCCACCAATGGGTGTATTACAACATTAAGACAAAATTTGTTACAACACTAAGGTAGGTGAGTTACAAAATCAAGAGATGGGTCAGTTACAACATCATGGGACAGGTGTTTCAACACTGGCTTACAACGTATTTCAGCCAGATGTATGCAAACCTATCTGTTATTGTTAAATTATAACAAAAACAACAAAAAAAGCTATTATTTTACAGCCTTCTGGTACAATGACCATAAGGGAAGTTTTACAACATAAAAATGGCCATCAAAAGATAGTTTGGTAACACAAAATAATGATCATGCAAAGAGACAGATATGGACCTTAATCTTTCTTCCAACCACAGTGGACGCTGATGTACCAGCAGCATATGCACCAGACGCTTCAGGTTGCTGAAATAAAATACACTTCCACTGTCAGTCACTGAAGAAAGTCAATGTCTCATTGGAAGAAAACAAACTCAAACAAGGCATTTTATATTTTTAACAGCCTATACTGATATCACAAGTTTAGTTATTTCTAAGCATGACTCATTCCTAGCAATAGAGAATTATACAAGGCATGTTTGAAGCAATCATTGGCCAAGTTTTATGATTATTTTCCTTGTTGATCAGATAAAACTTTGAATAGTGATAAAATTCATCCCATTATTTGATAATAAGATTTTTTAAATAACTTCAAAAGCAGCAGCCACTTAATATTTTATCATTCCTGTGTAAAATGTCTGGACTAATGAAAAAATATTTCACTCATATTACCTTCTAAATATGTATTAATTCTTATTAAATTTTACTCATCACAAAAATATTCAAAGTAATAGTTTTAACAGTTAAATGGCAGAAAGAAGTAGATATGGTTAACCCCTTTACTGTGTGTTACGAGTTAACGCGTCATATAAAATCTTGGGCTTAACTGTACATCACTAGTTAACTCGTCTTCAGATAAAAAAGTCGTCTGTGTGCCGTGCGTCCCGAGTTAACTCGTCTTGATACGAAAATAGCATTGGAAATCAATAACAATGTAGAGGGAGGCTAATCTAACAGCCAATTCAACAGCGGATGATAAAAATAGGTCATCACGTGATGTGAAAACGAAAGTGGAAAGGAGACATGTACGACAGGTATAAGAATAAATGTAGGAAACAATTACAGTTTCCAAAAAAAAAAAAAAAAAAATTTTTTTCCACGGTAAAGGGGTTAAGGATTTAGATTAGTCCAAAGGTCATTGCATTTGCTTATTCAAAATACGACTTGTATCATTTAGTGGATTTTTAACCATGTCACTGTTGTGTCAAGCACTATGCCAGGAAAATGTTCATGTCATTAAATTTCATTGTAGTTTATGGATGTCTAGCATCAATACTCGCAGCAGTTACAGTAAAATTATCATATTAAGTCAGCCATGTAAGAACAGCACACTACACTCATCCATTGTATCCTAGTCTCACAGAGACCACAAACAATACAAATGTTACAACTCCAGCAATCAGTAATATGCCAAAGGGTAAACAGTCTAGAGATAAGAAATGACACTTTTTACAGGATCTAAACGACATTCAACAAAAGATGGAACCACCAATGATCAGAAGATCTAAGCACCTTTGATCAGAAAATATAACCACCATTGATATGAGGTGAGAACCGCTATAGATCCAAATGCCAATTTAATTATAACAAATTAATCTATTCCCAGCAACAGATTTTCCATGTACTCATTATTGAGTCTAAAGCCCATAATTATATGTATTATTGTAATTGCTAAAATAACAGCGAAAGAATTTACATTAAATGGAAAATCTATCTTCTTTAAGCTGATGCAATTAATTTTTAATTTGTGTTCATTTGCTATAAAAGTAATTTACTGTAAAAATATTTTTCTTTAAGCAAATGTACAAATGACCACATTTTTAATTAGATCATGTAAGTAAAGAAGCTTGACATATTTATGTTAAAAACTAGCAGTCTAATCCACGCAATGAACCCTGTTAGTGAAAAAATAAAACTTACGGGTATGCGGCCATGGTGGCCAACTTCACATAAACATCGTGGTTGACCTTATCTATGCAGGTGAACCGCTGAGCTGGTGGTAATTTAAAACGGCTACAAAATTGTGCTGGAGTCAGCTCATAGTCTTGTCTGACCTCAGGGTACTCAGCTTTTGAGGCCACAATTAGCGTTGGAATCTTACAGTCAATGAAGTGTTTCTAGAGTCAGATAAAAAGTTAAATGTTCAGTAAACACATACTTGCACAAGACAGGATCTTTAGAAATAAAATGTATTTAAGCCTGATGTATATCTTACAAACTAGTCTATATTTGAGTCAATCTAAAACACTGACCATGTACATCCTGGCACAAAACTCAAAGCTGTGTGGGTTGGTCACATCATAGACTAGACAAGCCACATCACAGTCAAGTTCTGTGGGGCTCAACATTTCACTCATCATCATATCAATCTCATGAAGCTGCTCGAGACAATCAAACATCAAATTATATCAAACAATCACATCTCAGTGCAGCTAAGATAACAAGCATGGTAAAACACTCTAAAATTTTGAATGATTTAGAAGCAACTCTTTTATGGCATGTTTGTAAAAATAACACTGGTATGTAAAACCATGAATGAAACACACCATCAAATACTTGTCCTGGCCATAAACCTGGACTGTGTTGACAGTAAAGTTAGATAAATTCTGTCTGTTGAGTGTTGCTACATAGCGCAAGTTTCTATGTAACAATCCCTGAAGAAAGGCAGTCTGTAAAGAAAATCAGTGAAAACATTTAAAATATTTTTATACTGGCCTGTACATGAAAAGGAAAATTAATAGACTTAACATCTGCTGAGAATATTGTTGCACCATAAAGCCACAAGAAAAATTTACATTTTCTCTGACCATCAAAAACTAGAAAGAGTAAAAATCTTTCATACTATTTTTCTTTCGTCCTCTTCCATGTTGAAAACAGTTACATCTAATACATGAATAGAAATTTAAAATGATGTAAACACTAGCAATTGTTACCTTTCCAACCGATTTGGCTCCTAGGACATGACATCTGAAAACATTGCGAGCTGTCTGACGTTTTTCCAAATCTAACTTCTTGTCTCGAGTGACTAGTTATTTGAAAGATCCAAAATGAAAAGAGATTTCAGTATAACTTTTGTACAAGTTGATAGAAGAAAAAAAATGAAAAATTTCTGTTGTGGTGACAGAAAAGATAAAATGAGAACCTTGAATAGCTGTAAGTTGACTCTCATGCTGATAATTATAGCCAAGATAAGCCAGGTACTCTATAGCTCTTGTCACATCAAGTAAGGTTGTCAATCTGTGGGGCAAGAGAAAATATTAGATCATTTTATCAAAAGAAGTCTGTAAAAAAGGAAGACATGAGACATGTTGCCTAGTACTAACAAAACTGGAACTTTAATAAGGGGTAAAAATTTCTCATATTAACACTTTGTTTAAACAATGAGTTAATGACACTTATATTTCAGACAGAAACTTGTTCCATTAAAAGTACTCTCATTTGAAACAGACAATTCAGTTTCTGCAATATTGTAGTTGAGTAATTTTCAATTCAATTATAACTAACACAAGCTGGATAAAAAGAGCTAGTTTGTAACTTACGTCCACTGTGCGAGATAGCCATCAAGTGTTATCCAGCCTTCACCATTAGTACAGACTGTGTTATTGACATCTGGACCCCAAGGCATTAGTGGACATGTGCTAAATACATTTTGTAGTTCTGTTGGAGACAGGCACCCATCTTTGTCCTGCATTCATAAAATAAATACTTAATTTTAAGTCAAAGGTTTAAATTAGGAATTGAGTAAGTAATCAAAACTGTTGTGTCTTCAAAGAATTTTACAATTTCATGAAACTTTAAAGCCAAAGAGGATGCTATTATGAATTTTTCCCTTTGCATTTAGAAGATGAATATTACCTCATCATATTTGTCAAACAGACGAACCAGAAATTCATAGCCCTGAGCTGTCAATTCTGTTGTACTGCCTACTCCAACTAGTAGCCTATAGAAAAAATTTAAAAATGTATAACTTATTTCAGTGAAAAAAGAATTGCAACTTTCAAATTTTAGAGTTAAAATTCTTTACTTGTTAAGAAATTACAGTAATTGTATGATCATAACATAATTTAATAACTATAAAAGTATGAGATATCAAAAGTAAAATCTAATTGCTACTATATATAAAGGTGCTACTGTCTTTTACTGTACATCAATGGCAGTCTACCTACTTGGGAGAAAGATATTCTGCAGTCAACTGTAAACTATCATCATATCCAAATTTTCTAAGCACTGTCCATGTTGTTTCATGCCGTCCTTTCTGTATAAAAAGTGTGTGTAGAAACAGAAAGCCTGAAAAAAAAAAACATCAACACACATATAGCAATTAACTTTTTTTGGACTTAAACAGTTAATTATTTCTGTAGAGTTCATTATTGTGTTAATTAAAAAGTAATTAAAACCTTTAAGTGTGATTCCATCCTGGACACCATCAGGGACATTTTTCCTCACTATGGCCTTAACATCTTCCAGTGCTTGAGGGTGAAGTGGTGAGTTAAAACATTTTAGCTGCAGAGTGAGAGACGGATGAAGGAAGATAGAATGGAATATTTCTCTAAACATGACTTTTAGAACAATAGAGATTATAAAGTACATAACTTTTAAGACAGTAAGGTAATTAGAATTTAGACTGCAATTCCACACAGCCTAACACTCCCAACATTTGACAACATTTTTTCATTAAGCAAAGTTATTAATTTAAACCAGGTATATTAGTCATGATATTGCTAGAATGGTTATTTTAAGTTGGGTTTAGTTCTTGTTATTTGTAGTTCAATTTGTAACATTTCAAAACCCATTTGTGTCTGCAGTGTACTTTCAAAATAGTCAGTGCCTAAAGTAATTTACATTAAGAAAATAATCCTAATACTAATTTAATCCATGATAAAAGCAAAAAAAAAAAAAAAATTCTATGTGCTTTCATTTTCTATAGTAAAAAAAAAATAATAATATAATTTTAAATCCTAATTTTTCCAACCGATATATGTTGTTCTTAATTTTTTTCTTATCTAAAAATAATTTTAAATTAATGTCTGCATAAGGCATCAAATTATGATCATTTTGTATTATATAACATTTACAGTTTTTAAATAAACTGGAAAAATAGTATTTTTGTTAAGTAGGACCTAAATTATAATTCAGGCAAACAATGTAAAGTTGGGAATTAATAATGGGTTCAAATAGTAAATACTTAATATTTTTCTTGAGAGGAGTTAATATACCTGTGTCTATCACATTGCACTTACCTGAAACATGTTGATTTCATTATCACTGAGCACATTGTCATTGTCCATATCACAAATCTTAAAAGTAAAAAAATAATACATTTTTGGGGATACACCTAGAAGAGCTTTATAAGCAATCATTCAGTATTTACAAAGTCAAAAAGCCTTGGAACCCTTAACCCCTGACCACAAAATCCATGTTCCCCTGGACACCTGAGGTAAATGTACCCCCAACACTCAATTAAAAAAATTGAAGAAAGAATATAAAAACAGTGTTATGTTTTTATTTTAATAAACAATTGTATATGAAACATCTGTAATGCTTTGTCGTAGTATGCCAGATCCTCCAATAGTTAAACCCTTAAGAATTTTTATCGTAATTTTCATATACGGAAAAATAAATTCTGTCTGGGAAACTGACATTTAAGACACTAACAGAAAAGTGGTACAGCAGGTTCAAAGTATTATGCAAATGGTACTACTAGTTTTTTGTAGAGAATGAAAATACATACACGAAAAATTCTGGTAAGAGCTTTCTTTGCTTGACTTGTCAGCTGAAAATGAAGTTATTTTTTTAATGAAGCAATTTATGAAAAGATCACTATTTTTTTTTAGAAAAACAGTTGAACAGCTGTTTAATCAATAATAAGGTAAACAAAGTAAGTCCACATTATAGTCCAATCAGCCAGTTAGCTTGGAAATAGCTGTTGAAACCGTAATTTAGGAAGTATTGCAATGTGTAATTTGCTTATTTCTCTTATTACCCAGTTTACCCTAAGTAACCTGGGCAAAAATGTTAACAAATCAGAACAACATACCTCCTTTTCATCAGGATTGTAAACTGGTGCTGTAGGGTGCAACACAGCTTTTTGTGCATAATAAAATACTTCACTAATGTTTTTCAAAGTTCTGGCAGAACACTAAAACAATTTTAGAAAGTGAATAGCAAGTTAGTTTAATACACTGAGTGGTGATAAATATTACAAACAAGGAAGAGTAGTAAACCTGTTAATTACTAAATTGTTGTTTATCTGACATGTATTATAAAACTACATATCTAGCGAATAGGTTAATGGACAGACACATTAAGTCATTAACTGTTACCTCAACACACGTCTCCACTTCACCAAAGTCATTCATAATAGGAAGAATACTCTAAAAAGTAAATGCATTTATGTTAATCTTAAACAATAGTTAGATTGAGTATGTAAAATTGTAGATACATTTCTTGTGACACACACTCAATAGAAAAATAAAATGCACTAGTATAAAGAACAGTCCTTGAATCTTTACCTCTAATGTTTGAATATCTGTAAGATCTACTTTGTTTCCTACAAGTATTACTGGTGTGTGATGATCATCACCAAGGGTAAAACGGATGTAAGGCAGCCAGTATGTTGTTAACTGTATTAAAATAGTGCAGTATAATATAAACTAACAATCACTAATAGATATTGATAATCAAAGCCAACTGTTTGAAGTAATTAGCATTAGAACACTTTGAAATAACTCAATATAAAAATGGGATAAAGCTGTACAAAAATATAATCAGTAAAAATGTAAATTAATCTTAAGTGTACATCTAATGTAAAACAACCCACCCTTTGAATAGAGTCCTCGTCCACTACAGAGTACACTATACACACAACACTAGCTTTTTTAATCTCTTCCTGTAACACATCTTCATCTTGATCTTGGGCTGGTCATACAACAGTTTTAAATTACAGAAAATTAAACTTAAAACTTATTCCCTCAAAATAGTGTACAATATATATAATTTAAGATAGTTTAAAACCCTGGATCAGAGTTATATCTACCTGAATAATCCACAATGCATGTGGGTACATGTTCTGGGGTAACATCTGCAGGAATAGTGATTTCTTCTGCTCGTGCTGGCACCTGGACAAAGGAATTAAAATAAAAAAAAACCACAAATTATATTTTACTTAGACATATAGCCTCATTTTTTAGGCCAACTTTTTAAAAGTAGGAATTTATTAACAGCACCACTGATAATATCAATATTTACAACACTGGAAATCTGATTAGGCTAAAAAGCTACATATTTTTTGTGGGGTGGTGCGGTTGAATGGTACAGCATTTGGCTGCTAGCAACGAAGGTTTTAAGTTTGGATATCGGTTTCGGACTTGTGACTAGGACTTCACCGAGTCCACCCAGCTCTGATGGGTACCTAACTTACATTGGGGTAAGTAAAGGTGGCTGGTCTTAGTGCTGACCACGCCATCACTTCATTGGCCAAGGTTAAGAAAAATGAACTCTACTTCATCTGCTAAATAGATAGCTCGGTCTAAAGAGGAATCTTTACTTTTACATATTATTTAGTATCAACGTTAACATTACCTCCTCTGCAAACTCTTCGCTGACAAGGGAGAGAATAAGTGAAGTCTTGCCCACCTTTTCTGAAAAAATTATTTTAAATATGTAATAAAATAATAGAAAATTAAAAAAAGATTGTCAAGTTATAATTAAAAAGTTCTAAATTGTATTTTTTCAATGCAGGCAATATTATTTTAATGGCAAATTCATTGTGATGTAGTGATATATTATGAGGGATATTGCATATAATACAACAAATATTTGACATTTTCACCTATTTTTAAAAAGGCAGCCATGAGTCAAATGAAACTAATGGCTAAAGAAATCCGATTTATCAGTTAAACAAGAAAAAAGACAATAAAAATAATAAACTCTGCATAAGAAAACAAATTAAATGGACCTTACCATCACCAACAAGAAGTATCCTCACATCACGTTTATAAGAAACCATCTTGTGTTAAATTAATATATATTACAATCGTAAGTCTCATCAGTCACAACACACAATAAATAAATTCAGGAGCAGCACTTGTCACAGAAGAATGCCATAAAATTATTTTCACACCAATACTGTTAATAAGGTAACATTTTCAAAACACTTGCTATAACATTCTTTTTTTTCTGAAATAAAAATGATAGGCCTATTGGTATAGAGATATTTTAAAATGATAACCATAGGTGTAATATTATTAAGCTATGTTATAGGCTACATAAAGTTAAAATAAATTATCCTCTAGGCAGTTTCTTTACTATACAGTTGCAGAAATAAACAGATTAGGCCCATACAACTAATTTTGGCTGTGAAATTCATATTTAAGACCAAAAAGGTTAAGTGTTTAAGTGAATGGCTGTTTTTGCATCCTTCTCGCATTTTACTGCCTTGCCATTCCACATCTTACCAAGACCTGACTCCAGGCTGGGGAGATGTTCTGCAAGGGATACAAATTAAATAGGCCGATTCTAGCTGGAAAAAGAAACTACAACTTGCCTTCGCTGCGATGTTTTCGATGGTACTGCGCATGCGTGTGTTAACAACCGTAAAACCCTAGCCCTAATCCTAACCCTGACTCTAACCCCAATCCTAGCTCTAACCCTAACCCTAGCTCAGCTATTAAGGTCCTTGTTCATGCGCAGAACTATCTTTTGCCAACCAAGTGGAGACGCTGGGGCGAAAAATCTTTTTCCAAGTAGTCGCTTCGAATTAAATAATGATTCAACATTAGGCCTAGGCCTATATTATTAATATATATAACATATAGGGGTCGACTCAATTCTAGCCAGAAAAAGATATGCAAGTGCTATAAAGAGAAAATACCGCCTTCATTCACGGCGATGTTTCTGATGGTAATGGGAATGCATGTGTTTACAAACAAACCGCAGAACCCTTACCCTATCCCAAACTCTAACCCTAACCCTAGCGCAGCTATTAAGGTCACTGCACATGCGCAGAACAGTTGAGTGTCATATTTTCTGCCAAAAAATCTTTTTCCGAGTAGATCTTGTCACAATTTAAAATATCTAGAAAGCTAGCTATAACTGTAAGTACGACTGTCTAGCTTCTAGATCTAGCCCTCTATTTTAATTATTTACTTCTTCTTCGTTCTTAATTTTTAGTGTTGGAACGGATCGAGCCTTATCTGCCAGAGGGTTGAACTTTTTTGAATTTATCAACCATGAGCTTTTGCCGACTCGACCCCGTCTCCATTACAATTAAGGATAAGTGTCAACTGTTTATAAGCCATTGACTTCGATTTCAGCCTGCTTTTCTTTTTGGATTTGCTTCCATAGCCTTTGTTCAGCCAAGAACAAACTACAAGGCAGCAGTTGTTTGATTTTGGAGTTGTCTCTCCTAGAAGAGTGGCTGTCCCCAGCTAACGAGCCTCATCTGCCCAAGGGTTCGAAACTCCAGACTTTTCGGTTTAGCAACCATGATCTTTACCGATTCGACCCCTAATTATTTAGATCTACAACTCAAATGACTTGTTCATGAAGTTGTCCTAGGACCTGGACTTGACTTAGATCTAGAACTTGCTGCTGCTAGCAGCACTCTCTGCTCTACTACTTAACTACTCTACGCTAGACTTACATTGTGTGTTATTAAATCTGGTTTTTTGCATTGTATATGTTGTATTTGTTACGTTTAAAATCAACTAAGATATCGCAATAACTTTTTCATCCAGATCTAGAATCTAGTTTAGACTCCCAAATCTAACTCAGTTATGTTGTCGGTCATCTTTCAGATTCCCAATGCGGTGTTTCATGAAACTTTTTGCCATTTTAATAGATCCATATATTTGTAGATGTAGTAGGCCTAGGTCTATTTCCTGTTGACGTGCGCATGCGCAGAACAGTTACCCAGTCTATGTGAAGAGACTTGCAAAAATTTTCACTTCAAAAAGCTTTCCTAGTTCTAATCTAGTCTATAGAGATCTTGACTAGATCTATGCTAGATTAGTTTTGACAAAAAGAAAGCAGTGAATTTAAAGTAAAGAAAAGAGTGGTAAAGCGTTTACTAATAGATGTAGCAATAAAGTCTAGTAAACATAATTATTTATTAAATTAAATCGTCTACAGTCTACACAGTAGGCCCATTTTTAATAAGATGCTTAGATGGCTGGATTGACCTCTGACCCTGAAACGTCACGCGTCGTTTTTAGACGGTTTTTACGTTTATTTTAGGGGTCCTATCCACGACAAATGAAAAAACTGTTAATCTCGCAAATTCTCATCATTATTTTAATACAGAATGCTAATAAAATGGATAATATGCCTTAGAATGCCAGAAAAAATCGAGAGATTTGTTGTTGTAAATAATGAGAGGATTTCTAGTGGAGCGCTCTCCGTAAAAACTGAACTGCCGCTAAAAACGACCGACCTCCGGGGAAAACGGCCCGACCTCCTCTAAATTAATATATAATTGAGATATTTACCTTGTATATTTACATTATTATTGATTCTGGTTTCCAAAATCTTATCCCAAAATGAGGTACCCACGCTGACATTTCTATCCGCTATTTTTAGTATCATGACGTCATTGCTACGCTAGTTGCCAGACTGAAACAACTAGTTTTTGTTTTTTACGGAATGAACTGTTAAGTCTAGTATTTTAATTATAATTCAATTGTAGCATGTGTGGAAAAAGTAAAATTATGGACATTATTATTGTATTAGTAATTTTATTAGTATATTAATTTTTTTCTTCACTGTGGGCCGACAGTTGCTGCATTCGTGACCGGTGGTTAACCTCGTCAACGCTGCGTGGCCTATTCGTTTATATAATCAGTGATGCTCGTCCAGTGGCCTTTTTCAGAGCTAGGCCTAATTACGGGCGATTTTTAGACTTAATTGATCGGCCGTTAGCCCTTTTCATTGCTGCGTATTTTAAACAAATGCTCGTTCAGCTGCCTTTTTTTTTTTTGGCGCTAAATAATCTGTTTACGGGCATTTTAAGTGTTTATTTTTTTATTTTTTTAAGCTAGACGTAGATCTAGTTAAAAATTTTTTTTATACAGCTGGCTGTCTAGCATGCCTGATATGTGAACTTTTAAAAAAAATGACCGAACTTTAAAAAAAAATGACCAGAAGTAGGGAAGTAGGTCTGTTATTCAATTTGCTTGAAGAAGGCGGGGGGGGGGGGGGGGAGAAGAGAGAGAGAGAAAAGTGAAGACACCGACCATCTCGTGTACGCGTGGTCATTCTATGACGTGTACTATAGGTCACGGTGACCCCGCGACCGTGGTGGGATTTTTCATCCACAGGATAGTAAACATAATCAAGCAATCACGCGAGTGACGATGTTTGGAGATTTTATTTTTAAAAAAAAATCACATACGTCATGTTTTCAAGATGAAAAAAAATGTAATGTAAAAAAAAAAAAAGACACTAATACCATGTATGAACCTCAGCTGCCACACTGTTGACTCAATATAAAGTGATTGAGTGTAAAATGTATTTTTATTTATAAACTATCTTAACTATTACACTATCATATTATTTTATGCATATATTATTTAAAATTAGGATTTGAAATAAAAATATTTATTATGGTCATTTGATTTATGCAGGTGCTCATTATTTCATAAAATGGTATGAATAACATGTAGAGTAGAATTTAATAAATAATAAAATAACTAGATCTAGTTTTATTATCAACCAGTTGCTTTTTGTTCAGTTGCTTTTTGTTATTTTCCGGTGAGTAAATAACCTAAGCTGACGCAATTACCATGGTGGGAATTAATAGCTCGTGTATACACGTCCACGACGTAATGTTATGCCGGTCGAGGGGCTAAAACGCGGTTTTGTCTTTCATTTTCCAATATCGGAAAAATTTCAAATTCTCTCTTTTCTCGTCAACCGAGTAAGCTAGATATTCAAATGTGGTGTCAAATGTTCTCTTAAGGGGTAAGGAACTTAATGGTGTATTTGAAATAACAGAATATTTTATTTTAAAAAATCCAAAATTCAACCTAGTAAATAATAATTATAATACGGTGTTGAGTCAGATTTTCTCTTTCTAGACAGTTAATAATAATAGTTTTATTTGCTACTTTTCAGTAATTCATAATTTGTGAATTCGACAGTACCACTGCTGTCACTGAAAATATTTGCTTTAAAACACTATCAGTAAGTGAAGTCGTTAAGGACTAAGATAAGGACGATAACAGACACCCCCCTCGTGATCGTGAAAACAGCCTCCTCTTAGGGCTTAGGCTTAGCTACCTCCCCTAAGTTTAAAATCGTTTCAAACTAAATTATCTGCCCCTAATAGCCGTCACTAAACCCAGCTGTACGAATGTAAATGTTTAGCATGAACCCCAGCTCACCAGACTTCCTAGAGAGGACTGCAAGGCGCGCTTACAGCTTGTTTTCTAACGCCTCCAAGAAGAGAATTATATATTACGAGCCGACCCGCTGCGTATCATACGCCGCTATTTAGTTGTTTTTTTTTCTTCTACTTTTCAGTAATTTATAATTTGTGAATTCGACAGTACCAATGCTGCCATTGAAAATATTTGCTTAAAAACACTAACCCCCCCCCCCCCCCCCCCCCACGTGAAAGCAGCCTCCTCTTAGTTACCTCCTCTAAGTTTAAAATCGTTTCTAACTAAATTATCTGCCCCTAATAGCCGTCACCAAACCCGTCTCTGTGATTGTAAAATGTAAACAGAGTGAACACAACTCACCAGACAATGTGGGGGCGGGGTGGGGGTGGTTGTGATATTGATATAGAGGAAGAGAGGGGACTGTAAGGCGAGGTTGCAGCTTGTTTTCTAACGGCTCGAAGAAGAGAATTATATATATAGATATATATATAGCCTAGATATGTATTATGTAATCTCATTGTTTAATAAATTAGCTAGGCCTAAGTAATTAATTAAATATTGCTAATGATAATGAAGTGGGATTATATTGGTTGAGGCACGGCAAAGAACACAGCGTCTTAATGGCCTGATTATTGATATTAATTAATTACTAATAGTAGTATACTAGTATACTAAGTATAGGCCTAATAATAATAAATATAAATATTATGTAGGCCCTATTAGGTCCAAGGCCTAGTAATAGTAGTTATAGTTTATAGGCCTAATTAGATCTAGAATCTATATATTTAACTCACTCCTTGCAAAAAGCCTGCCTAACCCTAATTTCTAACCATAAAAGTAGTCAAAATGACAATACTACTAACAACCCAACACACCTATTGTATGGAAGAGTCAATTATCGGACACCGGTATCTATAATCATCCCAACAGTCCACCCAGCTTTGATCGGTAGGCTACGTTATTCAGTAGTTTTCAACCTGTTGGAGTCATTTGTTATTTTGTAAAATACATATATCCTTTTATAAGATTTTTAGTACACAGCACACACAAAATGCATGCTTGCGCTCAAAACTTTTTCGCAGCGTTGGTGCTGACTACATTATCCCATCATGCAAGGTCCCTAAAATGGGTCAACTCTACTACACCTGCCTTTTAATTTTACTTTTGGAACACAAGGTCTATTGGTATATTATCAAACTGTTGTCATACGATGTAAGAATGGCATATTAATTGATAAAGTTAGAATGTAAAATGTGAAAATCTGAACTTTAAAAAAATATTGCTTTAGTTTTCTCTTAAAAAATATTGCTTTAGTTTTCTCTTGTTCTTTATTTCAGAAATACAACTGTGGTAAAATGGCCAGAAGAATATTGGAAGCAGAATTGTTAGCGAATCATGGCATTGGTTAGAAGATTAAATTAATTTTTTCATAATTTGTTTCAAATAGGCTATATGTATCTAAATGTATATATTTCATGTCAATTTATAGATAGTAAATTTTGCTGCTCATATTTAAAATAAGCTTTTTCCCCGTTTTTTTTTAAGCGTCAGCTCCAATGGGGCCAGGCAAATCTGTTGAAATTTTAAAAGAGTTTAGACTACACAAAACCTATAATGGTGTTTTTAGCTTACGATTTAATTATTCTGGAGAAGTTTTTGCAGTTGGCTTTGGCGCAGGTGGTATTCAGGTAAACAAATAGATAATTTTAAGGCATTTCTATACTAAAGCATATTAAATTTTTTTCTGCCGTTAATACTGTTAGGGGTATAGAAGTAGGATCATCTAATTTCTTCAATTTTTTTCTGAACCATCTCCTAATCAAGCATAGTTTAGGACAACTTTAAACTAACTTTATATCAATTCAATTCATATTTGCAGAGTCATTTTACACACCTACTAACTTTAATATTACATTTTTAATTTTTTAAATAATGTCAGCGAATTCTGAACTATGTATAACTTTTACTAGTTTATTTCATTCACCTTACTTATACTACATCAAATGTATAACTCAGCTTTAGCATATCCTTGTTTAATAAATGTGTAGTTATGTGTAGATAGGTCCATGTTACTTACCATTATATAACTAGTTTCACAGCATACACATTTCTAATTCTAATAGTTTTAAAATGTTTTTCTGATTATAAATATTAAAATTCATTTAACTCAAACATCCAGATTTATGAGACCAAAACAGGAAATATGATGAAGGAACTTAGGGCTTGTCGTCAGGGAGGTTTTGCTGTGATGGCACTAAATTTTCACCCTAAAGAACCAGATATATTGTATGCTTCTTCAACTGATGGCTGTATAAGTATTTATAATATTGAATCTGGACTGCTGCTTGCTACAATTGAAGGTATTTATTTCTGATTTATAGAATAATAATTATGATGCAGTTAAAATTTTAAAAACAAATTCTGACTTAAACGTTGAAAATTGGGTGGGCTTTTAAATTATCCTATTGCAAGCAAGATAATTAAAATTTTATTAGACAAAAAATTACGATAAATATGTTTGTTTTAAAATATGTATGTGACTTACTGCTTGCAGTCATCTTTATTAACTTGAATATAAAGTATAAGCAGAGAAATAAATTATCATGTAGAATGCTTAAAAAAAAGATTTTATGTTGTGACCTCAAACATTAATAAAATGTTTTTATATTGCTAGAAACTGGGAATGAAATAAACACTTTAGATTTTTGCCTTGATGGCTACAACTTTGCCACTGGCGGCAAGGACCTGGTTATTAGAATTTATGAGACTAAAACTAACAAGGTAAATATACACTAAAATTTTGTACCTTAATACAAAAGTCGACTAATAACATAAATTTTTTTTATAATTATACTTTTTTTCTTAATTTAATAAAAAATGTTAAACTGATGTGTAATTTTCATAGCTTGTGAAGACATTTGAAGGTTATTCTGAAACCACTTTTGTCATGGACAAAACCAAGATAGGAAACACGATGAGAGTTTTTTGTATCAAGTTCCACCCAAATAATCAATTTATTTTCATAAGTGGAGGCTGGGATAACCATGTGAAGGTAGGCCTACATCTTTTTTTTTAATTGTACTGGCTGAGAGCAACTGCTTATTATTTTCTCTATGTTCTGTGAAGTTTGGACATAAAAGACATGATGACTCAATACAAATCTTATGAATTGTGATAGATAAACTAAGTTTATTATTGTTAAAATATATACTGACTTGAGCTTATATTTACATAAGATGTGTAGGTTGAAAGAGATAGGATGAGAAACTTCACTTACTGTTTGCTACATTGTTAGCATTAAACTCATTCTGTAACTTAAATTCACAGATTGGTTACACTGTTAATGGCAAATTATTTTGACAATTTTATCTATATACAGAGAGATATATATATGTGTATATATAGCGATTGGTAACTGTTTGCACCTTTTAAAATTGAAAATTAGTATTTTTATTGTGCAGTTAAATATTGCAAATTTTAATATTTGTTGTTTAGATTTGGGATGTCAGAGATGCTGATGGTATCAAAAGAAATTTCATAGGACCACATGTGTGTGGAGATTCTATTGATATCCTGGTATGTTTGTTTAAATTATAAACTAATGAGAACCACTCAGAACGTTTGGATTTCAATACAGAATTAAAAATAATACAATAACTCAATAATACATACATGTTTACAATCTTTTTTTAAGCAGGTTTGAGGTAGAAATAGTATGATTGACCATAACCCACTGTAAAAGTTCGAAAAGCAATATATTTTGAAACTCAAAAAGAATTTTTCTCACTTATTTCCATCATTGTGATATATTATTTATGTCTCTTTATGTTTAGCACAATTTGATGGTGTCTGTAATATAAAGATTAAATCTGTCATATTTTAGGACAATAACATTCTTACTGGGCAGTGGACTGCTCTGCGTGCTTTGCAAGAGTTTAATTACACTACCGGTCTCCTACATCAAGAAATCAAATTTCCAAACACTGAAGGAGCTTTTCTTTATGCTGCACAGTACTGTAACAAAAATACAGTGATTGCTGGGGGGAGTGGCACCAATAGAGCTGAGGTCATAGAGATAGGCACTAACAGGGTCAGTTGGGGTTTTTTACCATTTTTTACTATTATATTACTAGGTTCAGTTTTATTCTTAAATACTTACCCTGGGGGTTACTTTTTGCCTCTAGCTGCACTATAAAAGTCACTTGTGTTTAAGTTTCTAGATTTGGGTAGCATATGCATAACTTTTTATCACTAGTGTTACTGTATTTGTTTTTTATTTCGTATTTTAGACTTAACTTGAATTATTTTTTCTACATATAGATGTGCTGTATTAGTTTTTTATATTCAACATGTTTTTTTTTATCCAGGTGATTGGTGGTTGTCAGCTGTCTGGTGCTGTCCACTGTGCCGATTCAGCTCAAAATGGCCGATTACTGGTTACAGGTGGGGCTGCCTCATCATTTGTCTTAATGAAAATGAGTGACTAAAAGTAGGATTGTCTATATACCAGGAGAAGAAGGACTTTGTCACATTTAATAATAGAAGAGTGAATAGAGTTTGGGAATCATGGGGATTGTGAGGCAGTTCAATGACTGAATCATGTAATGTTGGCTTAATTACTGACATTCCAGTTATAGTATTTTTTATCTTTACATATTAAAATTTATTATCTCGGTATAGTTTTTATGAAATGCTCCCTAATTACTGACTAGGTCCAATAGTTTTCTTTTATGTGTTAGTCTTTTTTTATGTGTTAGTCTTTTTTCAATTATGATTTAATGCCAGAAGTAGTTCTAGTGATTACTTTTAGAAATCCTTGGCAGAGTTATCCTCGGTTAGACTTTTACAGCTCTTTTTTCAATCCTCTTATAGCTTACCTTTATTTACTTGACCAAATCCAGTCAATGAAAACCTATAAACTATTGTGTTAAGCCTCTTTCTTATTAGACCTTTATAATTGAAATTTAATAAGCTATCCTAAGAAATTGTTTTTACACTTATTGGCTGTCTTTACATAGCCCTTTAGCATTTTCAGATCTAATAGATCTAATTACTCACATACATATCTCACCACTGATGTTCATTAATGCACCAAGCTTTATTTTATTTCACTGGAAATATTTATAGCTAAATATCTGTCATTTATCTTTATGCATTGCTTTATTATCCCTTTTATTGTGGTTTGTGTAAATGACATCACACATCAACCTGCTGATGAGCCTGACAAAGTGACATCTCTTTTTGCAAAGTTACAACCTTTATTTTCCTTCTATTTTCTGCCTATCTGTTTCAATAAACAGTTCAGTATGCTAAGCCTTTGTCTGCAAACAAGTGAAAGATTGCCTAGCCAAATTTTCAAAAATTCATGCCAAAATGTTTTAGTTACTGTGAATTTTAAATTCGAAGAAAGCAAATTTATCTATCTCATAAATTTTTATAAACAAATGTGGTTACAGATCTAGTACGCGAGAATGTGTTAATCAAATGCAAGAAATGTTATTAAAACTGCTGTTGTGACATACTCCTCATGCGCAGCGAAGGGGTTTATTTTTATTATTTGCCTTATGTATTATTACCTGCACATTCCGTCCAATTATTCAGTATTTTTGTTGTGCTTTTACACAGTAAATACAAGATTCCTTCCATCTTATAAATAAGATATTTTATGCTATACCGAAGTGCTTGTGATCTACTTTAAGTGCTTGTGATATCTATTTAAGTGCTTGTGATATCTATTTAAGTGCTTGTGATATCTACTTTAAGTGCTTGTGATATCTATTTAAGTGCTTGTGATATCTACTTTAAGTGCTTGTGATATCTATTTAAGTGCTTGTGATATCTACTTTAAGTGCTTGTGATATCTATTTAAGTGCTTGTGATATCTACTTTAAGTGCTTGTGATATCTACTTTAAGTGCTTGTGATATCTATTTTCTGTGATCATAACCAGGTCTGAAATGACAGCAGCATTAACCTTCACTAAATCATTGTCTGCTTGACCCTAACATTGACTGACCACTGCCAATCCAAACTCATTTCATTGACAGTTATTGAACCATCTCATGTCTATTGGAATCTTAGCTCCACAAGGAGTGGCATTGTAGAGGAGGAGCAGATAAGGATCTTTTCTAGATAAGCCCCGCCACTAATGCAAAAAGTGCAAGCGCTTAAAGTTAAGCCTGCCACTAGCTCCAATTTAATGTATGTACAAAATCTGTGCCTATTTCTGATTTTTAGACATTTGAATATTCAAACGCACCCCATAAAAACAACTCTGATCTAACCCTTACTCGTATCCTCTATTTTTATATTATTTTTGGATGGCTGTGGTTAACTCTTTGGCTGAACTTATCTGGAAAAGACCCTTAGATAGTATTATTAATGTGCCCTTAACAACAAACATGCTGCTGAATGACTTATATATATGATGGCTGATATAATCTCTTCCTGCTCACTGAGTCTCATGCATTCCACTTTTAGACTGTCTTTTTTAATAACTGTATACAATATGAAATGTTTGGTGACTAGAAATACTTCAGCTTCAGTTATTTCCTTTGCTTTTACTTTTATGTAAATAATTATTTTAGTCATTATGCATTTTTCTAAATTTATAAGAGTATTATTTACCTACTATTATTTTACTAAGTGAAATAAAAGCAATTGTTTTTTACTTTAGTGTCAGGCTGTTTTGTTATGTGATGTTGCTCACAATTAAAATAGAGCATTTGCAAGAAGCAATTACTAGAACTAAATCATCCGTAATTTCATGAAGGAGGCTCTAGATACTAATGCAGGTCTGAAATGGTAAATTCTTTACAGAAATTTAACAAAAATACTGTTCCAGTTCAGGATTCATTTTCCTAAATTGTGGTTGGCGAAACAATCTACCGGCCTACGACTCAGTATGTAAATTGTGTCTTCA